>NW_024104369.1:1832163-2546836 GCF_003945595.2 Pipra filicauda | reverse complement strand
AAATTATAATGTAAAACTGTTTTCAAAAATAAAGCTATGAAAATACCTTTTTAAGAAAAAAATTAAAAAACAATATTTGTGGAAGGTACAGCACCTTCCAGATAGACTTGAAATGCAGCTGCTGTAGAGTTCTTAACTGAGAGAGGTATCTATTTTTGAAGGAGTAATTCCAGTGGCCTCTGTGATGAACTCTGTACTTGACCCAGAATAATGCAGAATTCCATATAACTCATTTGTATTACAGATATTTTAAATCAAGACTGTCATGTCATCAAAGTTAGGACAAGTACCACTTGTACTTTCCAGTTGTACAGATCTGAAGTATTTTAGCAATTAAGCTGTTGGTATTATTATATATAAGCTTACCTAAGTAAAATCTTGAGTGAATATATATGTTTTGCAGTCATGCTGCAAGGCTTATGAATACATGGGATATATAATGGAAAAGGAACAAGCATATAAGGATGCAGCAATAAATTATGAGATGGCCTGGAAATATGGAAACCAAACAAACCCAACAGTAGGTATGTGTATATATATAACCTGTAAGTATGATTTTGGGTACTACAGTAGGAATGAAACAACTAGCCCATACTGGAAAGACTGCTTTTAATTTTCCATAGAAATAGAGTATCACTGCTTTTCCTCACATAAAACCCACAAATTTTAAAAGGTGTACTGAACAGTCACTTGGAAAGCTTCCATGGCAAGAGGTAGTAGCTTTATGATACTTCAGAAGATTCTGCTTTCTGTTTTAGTACAAGGTTTGATCTGAAACAGTTTTAGTTTGCTATTTGTGAACAACTTCTCTATAAGGACAGCATTAATTTTTTAATAATGTATTTATAGTAATCTATTATGTACTGTCTATATCAGAGAATCTTTTATAAGACATAATACATATGTGATGGTGGCAGGTCATTGATTTGATCATTTCATTTTGATAATCAGACAGATTATCTGTTTATATGGATCAGATTTTAAAATTTTAAAAAATAAATAATTTTAAATGTCTTTAAATATATCTGTTTTAAAAAGGATGGCCAGCTGAAAACTTGGGACATTAGTCAAGTTCCAGTTTGTATGGTACATTGAAGTTTGCACTAAACTGCCACATATTTAGACTGTTTAAATGTAGGAAGCCTTTATGAAATGGATACATAGGATAAAATGCCCTTTTCTTACTCAACACCTGTAGTCTGTCCATGGGTCCCAAGGCAGGTGGTTGACACAAATTCTGTTCCAGATTTTGGAATATGTTTATTGTCCCTCAGAAATGCATACTACTTCCAGTCTTTAATCTGTGGTCCTTTTTTGTGCCCTTATTTTTACTAGATGTTTCTGTAGACTGAGCCATGAATGTCTAGGCTAAAACATTGCAGTTCTTGATCAAATAAAACGTATTATAACAAAGTTGTCATTTCTTGAGTACTTACTTGCTAGTGAGGATAAGTTCAGAAATGAAAGATCTAAAATTTCAGATTTTGGAAATTGCATGCTTATAATGTGATTTTTTTTTTTTCCTCAGGCCTGGTCTTTGTCCAGGCTGATAAACTTGAGCTTTACCTCTTAGTTGAAAGTATCAGCCTGGCAGGTTGCTATGCAACTTAGCTACTCCATGTGACTTTTTATATCAGTGGTCTGCTGACAGTGGAACAGAATAGCATTTTACATCCCTAGTTTGTTACCCTGATTCTTTTTCCTTTTGTCCTTTAGTAACGGAATTACCTTTACAGAGGGACAGTGTATTGTAGGTCACAGTGAGAAACTCTGTGGGGTACCGCAGTAATTGAGAGGACAACCATTATGTTATTCTCTGTAGTAGCACATGCTCTCCAGAATAATGACTCCTTTTGATTCAGACAGAGCTATCAGTGTGTAAAGGACTTTTATTTACTACTTGAAGTGACTTTCAGTAGAAATTTTGATCACTACCAGGCTTATATGAGAGAACGCTAGAAAACAAACATACTAACTTTAGAAACACATGATGACCAAAATGAATTCAAATGTGATGTTTTTGTTACTCTATACAGAAACTGAAACTGTTGCCTTCCTCTCCCCTTGCTCCTCTCTCTCCCCACCTTTATTTACAGGATACAAGCTGGCTTTCAATTACCTGAAAGGGAAGAGATATGTTGATGCAATCCATGTTTGTCATAAGGTAGAATTTGCATATGTACTTAATAGTCTGTCTTCTCTAGCAACATTCTTTTATATAGTGATCTTTGGTTTTTTGTTCAGTTTAAATTTCTAAAACACATAGCTTAATGTCAAAAAGGTGCCCTGTTTAATAAATTGTATTAAATTATTTAATAAATCTGCTCTATCCTGAGCAACATGGCCACCAGATAGATGAGATACAAGTGGACTGGCTGTCATATATGAAAGGATATTCAAATGGCACCACGTTCTTTTGGCCATGTGGTTGCAACTTGGTCAATCCCTACAGAAGTATAGCTCAAGCAGTTTAGTCAAAGGTTGGCATCAGAAGATACTGTTGGAAAGTAACTTAAGTATTTGCCTTTGTATGGTCCAAACATAAGTAGAGCAGATGCAGAGTAAGAGGAAGGGCTACTATTAAAGTAGAGTGAACATTATGAATGAATAATTATTTGTATTAATAATAAAATAAATCACATTTGTTCTTCTTGGGGAAATCAAGATAACTAGAAAGGACAAATTGAATGGAAGGATAAGAAAGAAGAGGGAATTGAAAGGAAGAAGATGAAGTAGATATAGTAAGAAAGAGCCTAAAGGGAGTGAAAACATAAAGGCAGAGAAAGTATGTGAAATGATATGTGAAAACATATAATTGCAGAGAGTGTATATTTAAAACCTCAGAAATGTCTCCAGAGGTCCCTGTTCTGATATGTTTCAAGCCACTCAGAGGCTTAAGCCTTTGACCCGTGTCTTTTGTGCCAAGGTGACAGGACAGTGGAAATGGAAGCGAGGTGACTCTGATAGACCTGGGTTTGACCTTTGTATGTGGTGGTCTCTAGCCACAATGAAATATTGGTGCATTCTAAAACTGGTCATGTTGTTATTTTAGTTTCAGAATGTGTAAGCTCAATGATGAGAGTTATTACCAAATAGAGAGTTCTTTCCTTTTAGACACAGAACTTTTGAGGTTTTTTGTCTTTTGACAGGTCCTTGGAGCACATCCAAACTATCCAAAGATCAGAAAGGAAATACTTGACAAGGCCCGTGCATCACTAAGAACCTGAACGAGTTTTTTTATGAGTCATAGACTTTTGTTTAATCAGACTTCGGAAGCTATGAAATGCTGCAGTGACAGAGACCGTATCAGCACAGAAGTATTGTGAATAGGATGAATTTAATTATATTAGAGATCTGGATTACTTTCAGGAGAAGTCTGCAACCCTGAAAGAAATTGTATTTTTTCTTGTTTAGGAAAGAATTCTACTCCTATGTGTGTTTTGTAAAGTGACATCATAAAAGAGTGTTGTCAGCATTATAAAATTGTTTTAAAGCATATATCTCAGTATTTTGTTTTGTTTATTTGAAATAGCATTCAAAATAACAACCTGTCTTGTCTAGGGGAGATACATTGTTAAGATGGTGGATTTCAGTTTGTGTAAACCATTACTTAATAATTACAGTGTAATCTTTATTCTACAGGTGTATTTCTAAGTTATGGAGGCATTTTTTCTACATATAATAAAGTCATGCTTTATTTTTTTTTAATCTTGAAAAAACAGATATGTGCATTATTCTCTGTGAAATTTACATTTTTAATGAAAATGTAATAGTTAAAATTAAAATCCTATGTAAATATTCAGTAAAGACTTTTATAGATCATGCAAGTCTCACATTTACTTTCTGCTCACATTGTCTATTACCCACCTGTCAGATTTCTATGAAAAGAAATGTCCTTAATTTGCAGTGCTTAGTCTTTCAGCATTGTATGTGTAGGCAATACAGTCATATGTGCAGAAATTAGCACTTAATTTGTTTAATCCATATAAAACACCTTTTTAGAGAAATAATTTTTATTAGAGGGGATTATGATCTTGTCTCACATACAGAATATACCTGTGTATCTTTAAGGGAGCAATATCATGTCATGAATGAGAGGAAAGAGAAAGTCTACATTGTTTTCACTGATGCAGAATTTTTGAAAAAAATAATGGCTAACAAAAGCCACTGTTGTACTGCTGTATTTGGTTTTCAAACAGCACTTGTATGTATCTTACTAGAAAAGTAATGTTTTGGCATGAAAAGGGAATTCTTAATGCTAGTGATTAAGTTGCTTTATTTTATAAACAATTTCAGTTTCCTCCTCAGCTGATTTTAGCTTCTCCTCTTGACATTGTGTAAAGTCACTTTCAGTGGTTTCTTTTTATGACAACTGAATGATAAGGCTGCAAAAGGCAGCCTGTTTACAATCAATCTAATCTTGCTTATCAGTACGTGGATGCTGTATCTTGAGTAACTTTATAGCCTTGTTTCCTGAATACATGGATATGCATCACTTACACAGTGTTTGCTGGTGTTTGCAGTTTGTTTACTGTATTCCAGTAACTTTTGAGCTCTTGGTCAGCTAAACTAAAATGAATAGATGTGTTTCAGGACTATGACACTTCCACAAGATTTGTGTGAATATTAGAATTGAGAAAAGACTCAAATAAGTGTCGTCTCCTTCCCTACGGAACCTTGAGACTTACGGTGTAGCCTGTCAGTTCTGTTTGAGCACTGGCAGTCCCTGGGTACATGACTGTACCAGGCACAGTACAAGCTCCCTGGTTTTTTGCCTGTAAGTTTTGCAGTATGATAGAGCTCAGAGGACAAAGATTTAGTATAGTAGGGAAAAACTGATGGTATTGGAGTGGAAGGAGGAACATGAAAGGACCTAAAAAATGCTAAGGCTGGGGGGAACTCTAAGGGAGCTGGGCTGTGGGAGTCACTGTGCTATGAATTCTTAAACTATGCTCTTTTGCTTTTTTTTTCTCCACTGTTAAAAGAATAAGTACATAGACCTTACTGAGGCAGTTTCTAGTAAAACAGCATTTCTTTGTACACAGCCTTATTCATGCAGGATCAATGTGTTGTTGCTTCCTGGATAGCATAGGAATAACATTTAGCTGAATTTTAGAATAAAAATAGATGGGTTTACATTAATAAATGCAAGATGTTTTCAAAAAAGGGAAGACATCTGCATCTACGTTTTTCTCGTAAGATGGACATTAGCCCTTCATAAGATGGGTGTGACAGATTAAGTCATCATAGTGATAAGATACAGAAATTAGTTGATAGAAATTAGACTGAGACTTTAAGCTTTCTGTTGCTAACTTCTGGTGAAGAGTTTTATGCATAAACCTGCATGCAGGTAAAAGATTTCTGAATCCCCATTAGCCCTCTCGAGCATATATAGGCACTGGTGTCTTTATAGATGAGGTCTTTAAAAGAAAAGTGTAAATGACACACATCTTTGGATTTCAATTTAAAAAAAAAAGGTGGCTCCAAGTAGTCCTTCAGAGAAAATCTTGCTTTAATATAGTAATCTCAGAAGAAGTAAATGTCCTTTCCGTATCCCTTTTAGTTTGCGTAAGCCAATTTAAGTTTTCTTGTGCTTACAATTTTTTTTTTTTTACTTTGTCTGCAGAAGGAGTGGCTTTGTGCCATTTCTCTTTACTCCAACTAATTGAAAGTGTTAATTCAGTTTCTTATTTTAAAAAATGCATGTTCTGGTAGTTTGATGGGGTTTTTTAGCCCTTTTCTTAATAAGTGGGTTTGAATGGAAGAGACTTCTGGGATGGAGGGGAGTCAGTAATGCTGATTTCAAAGCACTGCACTCTTTAGTGTGATGTTGCTTAGCAACCCATCTTCCAGTTTTGCCTTTGATGAATAAAAGAGGAGAGTGAAGCTGTGGTTTCTATTGATTCATTCACTGAAACTGAAAATCTAAGCATCTTGTAGCTATGGCAACATAAGCCATAGGTGTCTCTTCCTCTTCTCTCTTGCCTCCCTTTTACCTGCAGGTACAGAATGCCTAGAATATATTCTAGAGGGCATGTAAAAATTGTTGATAACTGTTCTAAGTAATAATTCTTTTTTAATTTGCTACTGCTTTTTTCACATTTGTACCAATACTAGAAGATGGTCTAGGAAGTACCATTAGGGAAAATAATTAGTATGAGTAGCTAAAAATAACTAGTAAGACTCTTAAGGAAAACTAGAGTAAAAGGAATGTGAAAGTTTTTTCCTGTTTTTGGACTAGGTTTGTCTATTGTGAATAAGTTCTCAAATGTAGTGTAGCTACAGTAATTTTTAGAAAGGCTGTAGACTTTCTAAAATCAGGCAGCTCTGGTTTAGTAAACTAAACTTTAATCTTGTTATTCATTAGGTGAGTAGTTTATTTATAAACACAATACTTTAAACAGAGTTTATAACGTTAGAGAATTTGCTGAAAATTTTCTGAACTAATTATCTTTGAAATTGGTCCAGGAGACATTTCAGGGAAGTCTCAATAGTGGGAGTGGATTCTGGCTCTTCAGAAGCTGATGACAGAGAGAGCTCATTAATGTGTTTCATGTACAGTGCTGAACAGGGAGAAAATAAGAAATCAAGGAAGTATTTCATTAGCAAGTACTTCTCCATCAGCTTGTGATTATGCCACTTTTCAAAGATCACAACAGTGATTTCGTGATCTGGCTTTATTTGCTCAGTGGTTTTACCACTTGCTTCATCTTGCAATGAAATCAGAACCCTTTGTTGTTTGAAACATTGATCTGCCTTAAAATGTTGAGAATTGGACCATTATGGCAAAAATCACATGCTTTTATCTCTGCTATATGTTTTTGCTAATTATGTGACATGGTGCTTGCTAGAAGAGGAGCTAAGTGAACAGTCTAAGTCTTGTTCTGAAGTTATTTTTTTGTTGTTCTTGATGTTTGGTTGGAATTGGGTTTTTTTAAGGAGTCAGTATGCCTGTTAATGCAGGTTTTATTCTGGAAAACAGCAGCTTTTTAAATGTTCACATTAGAAATTTGCCTTACTTTAATTTTGTGCTATGAAAGTTGAATGTTGGCTGTGCATGTCTCAGGTGATGTAGCTACAGTTCAGGCCTCAACTTTCAAAGGCATAAGGGAGGAATTTAACATGCTAGAAATACCAGAACATATTAATTGTGATAAATGCTGGTCTAAATCTTTTATTAAGAGTTCCTGGGCAATATTAATTAATTTGTAAAAAAACTGGTATCAACATTTTTGTTACTGCTGTAGAATCAGTATAACTACTGCCAACTGCGCACATAGTTGCTGAGCTCATTGTTACCTGCAGTTCAGCAGTGAGAGAATGAAGCTTTAAAGTGCTGGGCTGGGACAGTGATTTGAGAATAGGAAGAAGTGGAAACTCTACACTCCATTAAGGGAGTGCAAATAGTACTTTATTTTTTTTTTTTCTCCCGTAAATTAAACCATGCTTCAAAAGAGAAGAGATTTTGCATCTGTCTCTCTGGGAAACCGCATTGTGAAGAGAGGGAGCTCAGTGTGATATCCCTTCTCCGATCTGTGATCTCACCTCTGAGGGATTTTGTGTTGTTTCCCAGCAACCTGAGCTGGGGAGTGCTTGGTCAACCACGTCCTGCGCCACATCGCACTTCGATGGCTGAAGCAGGACCCGCAGCCCCCGCCGTGACGCTCCAACTGCGCTCCGCGGTTCGGACGGTGACGCGCGCACCGCTGCGGGGCGCGTTGTGTCACTGTGCCAAAAGCGCCGCGTCCCGGGGGAGCGGGAGGAGAACAGGGAGGAGGGAAGGGGCTTCTCCCGGGTGCCCCCCGCACTCACACCCCTCACACCGCCCCCTCCCCGCCGGCGGCGCCTCGCGCACCTGGCGCCAGGTGAGGGCGGGGCGCGGGCGCGCGGGGCGCAGGCGCGGGCCGCTCGCGCGCACCTGGCGGGCGCGGGGCGGAAGCCGCAGAGCCCGCCCGGCTCCGGCCTCCCGGGACTCCCGGTGTTCCCGGTGCCCGCGGCCGCTCGCGCGGCAGCGCCTTCGCTTTCCTCCCGCCGGACGAGGTGAGTGGGGCACTTGCGGGAGCCCCCGCGCGGCTCCGCTCCCCCTTGGCCTCGCCGCAGGCTGTGGCCGGCGGAGGGGCAGCGCCCGGTGCCGCTTCTCCTCCGTTCGCCGCCTCCCGTGCGGGCGCGGGGCTCGGCGGGAGGGCGGGAGCCGTGACGTGAGGGAGCCCTCCCGGGGTGGGAGCGGTCCTGGGGCGGGCGCGGGGCTGGGGCTGCCCCGGGGGTCCCCTCAGGCGCCCCTCCGCGCGCGCTCCGCGCGCGCAGTGCCCTCAGAGCCCCCCGAGGCCGCAGCGCCGGGGCCCTTCCCTTGAACGGCACAGCCCAGCCCTGCGAGCCTTGCCCGGGGCCGGGACAGCCCGGCTAGCCCCGCACCGGGCCAGCGGGGAGTGGGCGAGGAGCCCAGGCTGCCGCCTGGGCAAACGGGGCTCCGGGAAGCGCCGGCCGGATGCACCGAAGGTATTGACCGAGGGAGGTGTCTCTTGCCACGTACGGATCCCGCCCAAGAGTTTGCCCACAGTACCGCATTCATTCCATAGCAGCAGGGTGGTAGTTCCATTGTGTACATTGCCAGCTAGTTCTGGGATAGTTCATCCTACACGAAGTGCTTTTGAGAAGTTACCACATTGTCTCTTTTCCCCGGCGGTTTGTTAGTGTTCTACATAGCGCGTGACAATACTTAGGGAATGTTTTCTGGGGTCTGGAGAACTGACAGGGGAAGCGTATTTTAACATTAATAACCTTAGTGTCGTGGATTTTTTTTTTTTAACTTTGTGTAAAATATTCTTGTACAAAAAAGAACTTACAGATAAACTTTTTTGTTGGTTAAATAAAAATTCTTACTGGAAATATGAATGTTATATACGCACCTCAGTAGTATTTTATATGTTAGTCTTCTGTAACAAAACGAACTCTTGTTTAAAAAACTACAAATTACATTGATCTACTCAGGATTGACTAAAGCCGGTGTTACGCTGCTGAGCTGACAGAGTTAAAGACTGAGACAAAACAGCCAACTTTACGGGGTTTGGTTTCCTTTTTTAGCTAGGTTTGCTCAGTGGTCTGGTCAGTTTGGCATCTGCTACTGTCATCTAAAGGCTTCTCAATAACAGAGCAAAGTAAAAATTAAGTTGGTTACAGAGAGCCTGAATTACTATTTTTGTTGCGCTGTGGGAAGGAGCAGAAGACCAGTTTTCCTCGTAATTGCTATTGCCACTTAACTTTGGCCCTTTTTGGGGGCTGGGTAGTACCAGAGGCAGCCCAGATATCTTGACCTCTGTTAAAATAGGAACAAGATATAATTGCCCTCTCTGTGACATTCCCCCAAAGTCTGTGGCTCTAGGTGACGTGCCATGTTGCTTTGAAATTGGTTTTTTTGCTTTGCATAAGTTTGCTGCCTGGTTAATCTGTTCCAAGAGCTGTAGCTAGTGCAGGCTTTCCCCTTTCTTTGGAATCAATGTTGAGAATCGCACTCATGATACAAACTGCTGCTCAGTTGCCTACCAGCACTGATGAGTTTCTCATCCCAATCTGCTCATTGCTGTGCTTGTCTTTACAAGATTTGAAAGTGGCTCAGGTTTCTAGACCATGAAGTGCTAGGTTTTGTCCACTCATGTAAAGCCTGAATTTATTCACTTGCTGTTACCATTGTCTGATTTTTCCTAATACTCACTGATATGGGCCATAGGAAATAGTTCTGCTTACAAACAGGGAAATCATATCACAGAGCTACTGACTTCACAATTCCATAGTCAAATGGTTAACTTGAGGGGACTAAGGTTATTCAGCAGTGAAATGTAGCTGGAAAATAAACATTGAAGTGGGAAGAGGAGGAAAGCAAAGACACTTTTGGAAGATTCTGACAAAGATTAGTTTAGCAGTCACTGACCCAGTAAATCTCCCATGAGGAGACTCTCACTCATCACTTCGACAAGAGGTTATGGCCAGTCAGAAAACTGTGATTTCAAGACCTGCACTTGATACACAGATGCTTTTGTTATCTTAGAAGCATTACTACAATCAGTAAAACAAACAAAGCTCCCTTGGTTATGATCCAGACATTATCTTCTGGTGCTTAAATGATAATCAGACACTAATCCTTCTGAGTTAAAACAGCACTTTACAGCTGCTATCATGCTCACTTGTCATCATGGCATTTTTAGGGACAGTCTAAAATTATTTTAACAGAGGCCCAAACCAATCTAACCAAGAAAAAAGGCAAGATACAGAGTTGAGTGAAATTTAAATTTGAGATAAGTGCATGCCATTTACATATCCTAGGTCTTTACATCATGTACAGTCCCAGGTCTGTAAAAATAAGACATAAATATTTTTATAATATACGGTTACTGTATATTTTTAATATGCTATTGGTTGTCACAGGGAACTGTCTAACTCTACCTATCACATACAGTGCTTGGCTGTAGAAAAATAGTACTAGTGCTCATTTTGAAAGAGCATGTGATAGTTTGAAGCACTTCCATTAGAATATATGGAATGTTTGGTGATGATTTGTTTGGGTTTTTTTCCCAAATTATTTTTTTGATCTCAAAAAAACTGCTGAAGGAGATAGTTGACCCATTTGTACTCCAGCAAGTTGTTTCAGTGCTCCTGTTGCTCAGAATTTCTTCAGCTTTCTGTGTGATCATCCATTTACAGCTTCTCATTTCTGTGTAATAATCAGTGAGGCAGATTGCATCCAGCATTTGCTAGAATAATTTGTACCCTCAATGTTTCTAAAACAAAGGCTCAGGAACTGAATACGTTCAGTATTCCTCTTACAACTTTTTTTTCAGGAGGAGAACCACATTTCCAGTGGCTGAGCTTCAAAGAATGTACCCCGAGGAACAGCACCTGGCGTTTGTGAATCTCTATTTCTTTTAGGTATGTGTACCCTATCTAGGAGTGTGTTCTTAGTGAAACAGATAAGCAGTTCTCTTTTGTTGCAATTGTTGGAGATAGAAACTAGTCGGCTGATTCTGTTTCTCTTTATGTGAAGCTATAGTCTTTCACTTTAGTACAGCTCATTTTATTATTTGTTCCTTTATTTCAGTCAAGGGCTAATATGCTTGTAAACAGTAGCATAGTTTGTGGGACTGAAGCAACTTTTTTAATTTTCCCTGATTTCTGAAGTGCTTCTGAATGTTTTCGATTGTATGAAGAGCCTTCATATTCCATATTAAGGTAAACCTGTATGAAAAGTTCACTCTAAATTGGATGTTTCTTAATCTGTCCCAAAAGGTGCATGTGTGAATGTATGTTCCTCTAGGTTGTACTTCTAGGAAGTGGGAAAAGTTTTGTTCAGTGATTTATTTTTTTTTTTTTTGCTGGTAGAAAAACCCTACAATTTCCATGGTGGTAGAAGACGAATATTTAATTTACCAAACTGATTATTTCAGTAACTAATATTTTAGTAATATCTACATTGATATTCATGCAAAAAAACCTGTCTGGAATTTTAGATTCAGAAATACCAGTGGTGAAAGTAGGACTTCTTACAGGTAAAGTATCCTGAAGTATCTTTGTCAGACTTTTGCTAATTTGGAGAGAACAGTTGATCATAAGTGTCAGGTCTTGTTTTTCCAAAACAATTTTCTCAGTGTTTCTATTCACAGACCCACCTTCTTATTAAAGGGACATCAGGGTTTGATGAAGGGTTTGTATACTTTGATAACAAAAATAGACAAGCTGGAATAGAATAATTAGATTAAGTTGAAGCAAAGTCATGTAGTTAAATAGTTTTGATTAGAATAGTTCTGAAGCATTTTTCCTATTTTTCCCTTTTTAAGTCTTTTTTTTTTTTTAATTGTTTTTTTTTTTTTTTTTTTTTTTTTTTTTTTTTTATTATTTTTTTTATGTTCTATAAGCAGCATTGTCAGGAAACATTTGAAACTTGTTTAACATTCAGATAAAAAAAAAGTAGATTTTAAAATAGTTTTATTAAAAAAACTGCAGTCAAGTGTATTGTTGATAGTAACCTCAATAAATTTTGCCTCACTGGCATGGTCTGAAAGAATTTCTGCTGATTTGGTTTATATTGACACTTTCATTTTTTTATACAAAAAAATGATTGTCTATAGTGTTGTTCAGACCAAGCTAACAAAAAATCAGAGTTGTCTGCATGTTGGCTACAGTAGGGAGGCTTTCTTCTAAGTAAGAGATTTTGCAGACAGTCTGACATCAGAGTTAGTGGGTGGCATAATGTAACATAGACTGCATTGAATTCACACACTACCCATGTGATGTGGTTTGAAGTAGTGTGGCAGCTGCTTTTTGGCACTTTTAGAAGACTTTTTTAGTACATATTAGTTTTCTGGTTATTTTCTTCTTAAAGAAAAAACTTCTAGTGTTTAGGGCTAGTTATTTCAAAGTGCTGTAAGAATCCAGACTGCTATTAGTGAAAGTAACACTAATGAATAGAAGATTAAACACTTTGCTAAACAGTCACCCCAGGGAGTTTAATCATGCCACATAGTTCTTCAGCATGTCCTGGAGGATTGAACAGTAGCTTGATCTGTGTTTACTGACATTGCTATGCCATGAAAATGTGAGAGGCATTTGTGCAGAATAAAGATTGTATTTCTGGCTACAAAATTATCCGGGTGAAAATCCTAAGTAAGATAGAGCTTTCATGGCAAAAATTCTTCAGACAATGTAGCTTCTGTTCTGGAAAATGCTACTATTTTGTGCAGCAGAGAGCTCTTCTCTAATTGTAAGCGATATCCCTGTCAGATATTTTATTAACAAAACTGCACTCAGCATGTGTCTATATACAAAGGTTTTGCTGTATGTTTGTGGCAAATGACCCTCTGTCCACTTCATCTCTGCTGCACATGCTGTCCCAAAGCTGTCACTCAATCCTTCCTCTAAAAAAGAAACATCACTTGCACTTGTTCCCGTGCACGTCCTGCGTGCCATGTGTGCTACTGCAGTCTACTCATCCACATTGAAAGGGTTTGTTGCTGTCTGCCACAACACACCTAACACAGGTGAGTTGTCTTTTCATTTCTAGGGACAGACACATTTCCCCTGTGTGTTGTGGCAGCTTGCTGTAGTTAGACCTGAGCAGCCAAGACAGATGTATCCAATAAAAGGAAATATGTTGTCAGAGAAGTCCAAGTGTATGCAAATAACAGTGAATATAGTAACACAGGAGGACAAATGCTGAATAACTTGCTCTTGGTTGCTCATTATGGAGAGTAATTTAATGACTTATTTGTCTGAAGGAAGATGTATGCAAAGCAGGCAGTGCAAAAAATATTCTGAATGAATTTTAGATTTTGGTTATTTGGATTTATGGATATCTTAACTTGTGTTAATCATGAGAATTCTGAGGATTTGTATGTGCTTAATTTGTGCAGGAAATAGTCCCAAATGAAAACAACAAGATGTTTAGTTTATGGTTTTGGTAAAATGCACAAATGTACTTTTTATGTTTTTTTGAAGATTAGGTTAGTATTTCAGCATCAAAACTCTGAAGTATGTCCTAAAAATCTATGAAAAAATATTTGCTATTTTCGAGTCCATTTTTCTTTTTTGTTGCTGGAGGCAATGAAGCAAATATAAAACTAGAAAAAAATAATGTCTTAGTGAGCATAAGATAAGTAAGTCTTGTGGTGTTAATTGAAATACTGAAGATGTTTGGAAATCTGACAGTTGTAACTTTAACTCTCTAAAGCAGTTGTTCTTTGGTACTGAGACAGGTAACAGCCACACTGTATTCTACCCTTTTGAGTAGTCTCAGACCAGCTCATTAAAACAAAGTGAGACAGACGTAAATATTTAACTCAAATATTGATTAAGTTCTCCAGTTTAAGCATAATTTCAGTGTAAAACAATATTGCTGTATAGAATTAACTTTAACCTCACTTCTCTTGACATCTTACACCATCATGTTCATTAAAGCTTAACCTTTTTCTTGTCATGAACAAATTTAAGTTTCTTTACCAAGAGGAAGAGGTCTAGAGGAAGTTGGAGAACATAATTTCATGTTTAATGAGATAAAAGAAGTTTGAGGACAACAATGTTTGGAAACCGACCAACCAGCCGACAAATGCCAATGCTCTCCCTCCCCATGTGTTTGCCTGATTGACTATGCCTAATGACTGCTTATGAGATAAAGAAGTTATATATTTTTATATAAATAGATAGATGTTTTTTTCCATTTGAGGAAGATATATTTATATTGCTTATTGATTTCTAAGCTTTAAGATTTACTAGTACCATATGTGCTTGTGCATGGTGCACTGAGAAACAGTAATGTGATTTTGTTTTTGATGGTGTTACAAAAGCATTCCTGATTAGTAACCTGCAGAGGCTGTAGCCCGTGCAATGACAGTCTTCTTGCTGGGTGCTAATCTGTACATATGCTCAGTGTTTTACATTGTGTATAACATTTTCATGGCAAGATGGGGTGGGGGGGGTGAGGATGACTGCACAGGTGGCCTCTGTGATAAGAGACAGGGGTTGCTCACCCCCCATTCTGGGCTGGACACAACTGGTTCCGGACAGCTGTAAAATAGACCCACTGTTGGCCAAAGCTGAGCCACCCATGTAGCAGGTGGTGCCTCTGTGATGAGGTATTTCAGAAAGGGTAAAAAATGCTACACAGCAGCTGTGAGAAAGAGGAGTGAGAAAAATGTGAGACCCTGCAGAAACCAAGGTCAGTAAAGAAAGAGGGGACAATGTGTTCCAGGCACTGGAGCAGTTATTTCCCCCTGCAGCTCATGGAGAAGACTGTGGTGAAGAAGTATTTCTCTGCAGCCCAGAGCAGGTATCTGCACTGCAGCCTGTGCAGGACCATGCCAGAGCAGGTGGATACGCCGTGAAAAAAGCTGCAGCCTATGCAGAGGCCATCCCAGGAGCAAGATCCTGACAGGAACTGCAACCATGGATGGCCTATGCTGGAGCGGTTTATGCTGAAGTACTGTACTGCACGGAGAGAACCCATGTTGGAGCAGGGGAAAAGTGTGAAGGGGAAGGAGTGGTAGAAATGATGTCTGACAAGCTGACCACAGCCCTTATTCTTCATCTCCTCTGCACCACTTGGGAGAAAGGAGATAGAAGAATTGGCAACGAAGGAGTGAAGCTGAGCCAGGGGAGGTAGTTTGAGTCTTTTTTTTTTCACCATCCTACTCTATTTTTAATTGCCAGTAAATTAAAATCCATCATTACAGGTCTTTTTTCCCTGTGACAGTAACTGGGAAGTAATCACACTGCCTTTAGCTCATGTGATTTACCATGGTGGGTAGAAAATTCATGCAGCCAAAGCTCAACTGGAGTTGAAGCTGCCAGAAAGGTGGGGGACAATAAAAAGAGTTTTTCAAAGGCTAGTCGAGGGAGGGGATTGTCCTGCTCTGCTCTGCACTGGGGCAGCCTCACCTTGAATATTGTGTGCAGTTTTGGGTACCACAATATAAAAAAGATAATATTAAGCTTTTAGAGAGCGTCCAAAGAAGGGCAATGAAGATGGTGAAGGGCCTTGAGGAGAAGCCGTATGAGAAGTGCCTGAGGTCACTTGGTCTGTTCAGCCTGGAGGAGACTGAGGGAAGACTTCATTGCAGTTACAACTTCCTTGTGAGAGAAAGAGGAGGGACAGGCACTGATCTCTTCTCTGTGGTAACCAGTGACAGGACCTGAGGGAATGACCTGAAAGTTGTGTCGAGGGAGGTTTAAGTTGGATATTACACAGAGGTTCTTCCCCCAGAGATACTGGAAAAGGCTCCCCAGGGAAGTGGTCACAGCACCAAGCCTGACAGAGTTTGAGAAGTGTTTAGATGATACTCTTGGGCACGTGATTTGACTCTTGGGGATGGTCCTGTGCTGGGCTAAGGGTTGGACTCTGTGATCCTTGTGGGTCCCTTCCAAATCAGCATATGCTGTGATTATTTTTTTCTCACTGTCATGTTGAGGATGGGAAGTGGAGAGAGTGGCTAGGTGGGTGTCTGGCAGCCAGTCAAGATAAACCCCCCAGATTTCGTGAGAAAACAAGAGATTTTTCAATCTGGCAGTTTGGTAAATTGGTTGCAATCCTTTCATCGGGAATGAAAGTTTAATTCTTAGTCTTACAGTATATAGGTACTGGTACTGTAGTACAAATTTTTCAGCACTAAAGAAAAATGGGAAAATAATATGTGAGACAGAAGTGGACTGATTTTGTGGTTTTATTTTGGTTTTCTTTTAAATTCTGTGAGTTGTGAAGCACATTTTTGGTACCTTTTAGTATCTCTCTGGCAGTGATGTAATAAGCTCCCCTCTGCATTCTCTTAACAATAACTCTATGGTAAAAGTACTGTAGTTTGAATGTATAGGTTTATTAAGCTGACACAAGCTTTGAAACACAGTATAATGTGAAGAAATGCAGATGTTTAATTTCTCCTACGAATTCTTGAAGGAAACAATGTAGGGTTGGGGTTTTTTTGTTTTCTCTGACTTGTATCTCTTCCTGAGTATATATTATTATTATATATTAAGAAATACAGAATCTACTTGTATTTCAAAGAAATAAATAGAAAAGCAGGGGTTTTTGCAGTTTTGTGACCAGTAGTTATCACGTGGGAACTAACTGTGACTTTTAGCTAGATGCTGTTTATTTCTTTTCTCGGTTCACATACATGCAATTTAGACAAAAATGAAGGTGTTTCTTCAATTCAGGCTGGTTTTTTATTTTCCCCTCTTATAAACTGCCAGTTTTGCAGAGAGAATTTAATTCAAATCAGTTAGATTTTGGTAGTTCTCAAATGTTTTTCATAGTTTCATCTTTGAAAGCCACTGAATATGAAAAAAACTGTGGCAGAGTTCCTGAAAGACAAGAGCTCTTTGGCATGTTCTCATGATGAGCTGCAGCAGCACATGCCAGAAAATGTAGCACAGGTGAATGAAAAAATATACAGAATGATTACTTGATCCCCAGGCTAAATTAACCTACTCCAATTTACCTATATAAAGTCTGCATTGAACATGTATACTAGATAACTAAATTAATCTAAGAATTTCCCACTTGAAGTCTGATTACTTATCTTGAAATAGATTTTTAAAAAAAATATTGGAAACTGTCAAATTGTTGAAATATGTTGATTGAGAAGTCTTTCCTGTCTTTGTATTTCACTTTTCATGTGGCTCTCTCTGACATGCAACTCGAACCTATGTATTGATTCCGTCTGTTTTCCTTGTATCCCATCATTGAACTAAAAATCTCTACTTCTAGAAGACTTTAAATAACACTTTCTTCTAATTTTAAACAGCCTAATTGTAACAAAATGAATGTGAAGTAGTGGCACTGTGTAGAAATAGTGTTTTATTCTTAGTGGTATGCCTAATTTCTGGTTCTTCTATTTGAAGTGTATTTAAAAAATAAAACCCAATACAAAAAACAGGGAGAGGGCATTTTGGGTATCTTATAGGTAGCTTTGATGTATATTTAAGTGATGTAGCAAACATAACATTTGACATTTGGGAGCTGTGCATTAAATCCTCCCCATTAATTTCTTGTGGCTTTATATTGTTGAATATACTAGATGCCTAAATGAATACTTTTTGTTTTAATTTATAGGTATTATAATTTCAAGAAATGCTGTGACCTGTTTGAAGAACAACACTCACAGAAAGTTGTCGTGTGCAATTTTTTAAACTAGAATGGCCTTGAAAAAAACACACAAACTATTCAAGACACTTTTTCACTGGAAACTTTGGAAGTTTAGCATTATTGTGTTTGTCTTTTTGGTATTTTTATTTTTATTGCAAAGAGAAGTGGGTGTTCAAGATTTTAAAGATGAAGCAGGAATTGAGCCAGTTGTTGGAAAGAAAAGTCATGTATTAGGTCTTGTGTTAAATGCTATGAACAATATCAAAGGTGCAAAGCCAAAAATGCAGATAAAAGCACCAGTTAGGCAAACTAAGATTCCTGGAGAGAGACACTGTTTGCCAGGGCACTATACTGCGGTGGAACTAAAACCCTTTCTAGATCGACCCCTTCAAGATCCTAATGCTCCTGGAGCTTCTGGTAAAGCATTTAAAACCACCAACTTAAATTCAGAAGAACAGAAAGAAAAACAGCTTGGAGAAGAGAAACACTGTTTTAATGCATTTGCAAGTGATAGGATTTCTTTGCACCGAGACCTTGGACCAGACACTCGACCTCCTGAGTATGTTGAAATATGTATGTCCTGATAGTTGAAAAACTTCTCAGAAATTCAGACTGCAAAGTGATTTGAGTTCAGCATTAGGTGATAGTTTAGGAAAGTCTCCTAGCTGTACATAATGATTGGCTGTACCTAACAGTCTGCATTGCCAAAGCCAAGAATGTTTAGAAAAGCTCACTTCTTTCATGGTTTTGAATTCAAAGTAACCATATTTAAATAAGGTTTTCTGCTTCTGCCTTTCAGCTAAAATTTCTGAGTAACTTTCAGGAAGCCTGCTAGGTTTTGCCTAGAAGAAAAATGAAAATGAGGTTTAAACTTTTTTCCAATTTAAACACCACCCCCTGTTTTTTTAGTATTCAATGTTAATAAAACCATCAGCATAATTTAATAAATTAGGAAATTATAAACTGTTGAACAAGGTAATGGAATATCTCAGCAGGAGTCTTGTAGTTTTGAAAAATTTTATTAATGTAGACTCAGGACTTGGATAGAGTGGATTTTGGTTATGAGCAGTCTCTCAGTGTCAGATTACATGTTGTCAGCCATCTGTGCCAGGAGTGACTGAACTTATTGAGCTGCTGCTGGTACCTGTGGTGCAGCTCCCCATAACCTTTGCTAGAGCATGACTGGTGAGCATAACTGTGTATTTTGTGAGGCAATGGCTGTGGTTATTACCTTGGAGTAATAACCTCCAGTCTTTAAAGTTGACAGGTGGCAAACAGTAAGTGTATATTTAATGTCCATAGTTATAAAGCTTTATACTAGAAAGAGAAGGGTTTCTTTTAAGAGTTTGAGTCAAAAAACTGTTGTCTGTTTTGTAACACCTGACACTTTCTTATCTGTAGATGTATTGAACAAAAGTTCAAGCGTTGCCCGCCGTTGCCAACCACGAGTATTGTAATAGTTTTTCATAATGAAGCGTGGTCTACTCTGCTCAGAACTGTCCACAGTGTGATGTACACATCTCCTGCCATTCTGCTAAAGGAGGTTATTTTGGTGGATGATGCCAGTGTAGATGGTAAGAAGTCTCTCTATTTTCACTTTTTTTCTTTTTTTAATTGAAGACATGTTAGGGTAGCAGATAAATTGATTAAGAGGATATCTCTTTGCACCATTGATGTGTATAACGGTATTCTAAGTGGTTTTGCTCCTTTCTTTTTCTTTAAAATATGAAGTAGTCTTCCCTCCTCTTTTTTTCCCATGAGATAGTCAGATATGAAATTCTTGTTCTCTAAAAGGTTTTTAAGCCCTATTTCTAGTTTTTCCAATTCTAGTGCTGCTTTAACTGCATAACTAGTTGCATGACAAGTAGCTTTGTAATTTGTGCTTCAAAACAATTGCAATTTATAGAACAAAGTATCCAAGTACAAATTGGCCAATACTTGTGGCAATTTGCATTTTATCATTGGGATTGTCTTTATGTAAATGAATTTCATTAGTACGAAGGGAAGTGTATTTACTGGAAAGTAAAATTATTTATTGGAAAAATAATCTTCAACACTCCAGCTGACTCTCAAAGATAATTAACTGTATACTGAGTGTGAACACAAATGCAAGTTCAAAAAACTTTACGTGCTTAACTTTAGAGGAACATGTCTATACATATATGCTTCTATTAATGTATTTACGCTTTTTTGCAAGTCTGTATTTAGTATACTGCACACTTGGATGTGAAATATGTTCAGTAGTACAGTTTAATGCTAAGGACGGGCAAAGTATGGTGTGGGATGTTCAATGAGCGATGTGGGGTTGTTTCTCAAACCTTGAACATTTAAATAGTTTTCTATATGGTTTCTGTTGCTGTTGTAAACAGAGCCTTTGAAAACTGTGTAAATGTGCCATCGTTAAGGAAAGAATTTGCATGTTCCACAGATAATGTAGGTGATCCATTTGCTCTGAAAATGGAGGTTGAATTGATATTCAAACTGTTAATGCTGCAGCAGAGATGTACAAGCATGTCCTTTCTTGTTTAGAATATTTTTAGTATTTCATCTCCTGTTCTCTGCCAGTCACCTCTTACTATACCCTATCCCCATCAAGACTCAACCCCTAAAAATAACCTTCAGCACTTAGGAATTTTTACTTTTTTGATGTTGAGGTAGTTTCTGGGGTTAGTGAGTTGTTTACCTTGTTAGTTTAATAATGTAAAATTTTGGGCATGTACATATACTGAATATCCCAAAACTGATTCCTTGTTCTAGAATACCTGCACGATAAACTAGATGAGTATGTGAAACAGTTCCAAATAGTTAAAGTAGTCCGTCAGAAGGAAAGAAAAGGTCTGATCACGGCACGGTTGTTGGGAGCTTCCGTAGCAACAGGAGAGACCCTTACCTTTCTGGATGCTCATTGTAAGTGTAATCTGTAACTATGCCACATCTGCTTTATAATGCTGTTCTCTTTGATTTAATGTTGCAGATATTTTATGATGTATAAGCTTTTGCAATATATCATCTTCCCTATTGCTGTTTCATATTATTTAAAAGTATAATTAGCAATGCTGTTTAAAAGCAGTCTATATTGGCTTGCTGGACATGTTGAAAAATTCTCTGTGTACTACTTTATAGCCAAGTAAAGATTCAGTGTTTGCTCCCATTGTCTCCACAGGTGAATGCTTTTATGGCTGGTTGGAGCCATTATTGGCAAGAATAGCTGAGAACCCTGTTGCTGTTGTAAGCCCTGACATTGCTTCTATAGATCTCAATACTTTTGAATTCAGTAAACCATCTCCTTATGGGCATAGCCATAACAGAGGAAATTTTGATTGGAGTTTGTCATTTGGATGGGAGTCTCTTCCTAAACATGAAAACAAAAGAAGAAAAGATGAAACCTATCCCATTAGGTAAACATAATTTGAATACTATTTAAATCCTTCTGTTTTCATGGGGGTTTTGTTACGAACAGCAGTTTGTAAATAAACTTTCTTCACATGAATATAATCGGACATCTTAGTATCTTAGATGTTTTTTGTAGTATTTTCTTTAAGAACCACATTTTAAAGCTTTCATAAAAATATGGCCTCCTTAAGACAGTAATTGCTCTGCATTACTTTTTTTTCTATGTACACTAGGGATATAACAAGCAATTTCTGTTGCTTATTATATTGCTAGCAGGAGGGGGCAGAGGAGGATTGTACAGAGTTTTTTTTCAGAGACAGTACCACAGATTTAGGCTTCTCTTTCATCATACTTGAAAGAATGACAAAATGGGTCAGAGCACCCAAATACTCGGCTGATACAGTAGTGCGTTTGATGGTAATTGTACCTGTTTGGCCACAGATTACTGGTTACTGATCTGTATGAGTAATAATTTTACTTGATATCCTCCATACGGGGAAAATATGTTGGTTTTCCTGATGCTGTCTTTTACACCAGCAGTCATTAGTCTAAATGAGTTGTTAATAAATGACAATAAAACTGTCAAATGAGACTCTGTGTGGGCAGATTTAATTGCTAGAAGTATTATCTATGCCAGGAAAATGCACCACTGCAATGAAACACTGACAAATGCATAGAAAATTCCTAGAACAGTTATACCCTGATTTTACATCTATATTTAAAAAACCCTGTCTTCCTTCAATTTTGTTTTTGCAGAACACCTACTTTTGCTGGAGGTCTCTTTTCAATATCAAAAGACTACTTTGAACACATCGGAAGCTACGATGAAGAAATGGAAATATGGGGAGGTGAAAATATAGAAATGTCTTTCAGAGTAAGTTTAGCTCCCTAATTAGCAATTGTCTCTATGCTGACAGTGTACAGGGGTTTTGAGGACAAATTAGTACTAGATCTTGACTCCTCTGCTGAATCAGCCAACTAGGAAAAGTGAATTACTAATTACCTTTGAACTAAAATACAAACATGCTCACTGAACTGATTTTAATTTTTGTTAATGTGTTTAGGGTTGATAACTGAAATGTATGTTTTCAAGGTTTACCTGATTAGGAAATTCACTTACGGAATGCTTGATACATGTACTCTTACTAGTGGTTTGATGTTTTCTGGTGAACAATAATATTGCTGAATTTTTTTCCACCCCCTTAATTCTAATTGCAGTGTACTTACACACTAAATGTTATTATTAGGTATGGCAATGTGGTGGACAGTTGGAGATCATTCCTTGCTCTGTTGTTGGCCATGTCTTTCGCAGCAAGAGTCCCCACACTTTCCCAAAAGGTACTCAAGTGATCACACGTAATCAAGTTCGCCTTGCAGAAGTGTGGATGGATGAATATAAAGAAATATTTTACCGAAGAAACACAGAGGCAGCAAAAATTGTGAAACAAGTAGGTGGTGGTGGTGGTATTAGAAATCACACTTGCTGCGTTGAAAGTTTTGGTGAGCAAAAGTTATTTATTGACAAAGTATGTAAGGATCCTAGATATTTTAATGAAAAGTCAGAGTTCAGGTTGCCTAATGCTGTAGCCCCAACAAACATGAAAAAACTTAAGTGTTTGGGTGGTGATAGTGTTGGTTTTTTATGGCGAGTTTTTTTTTATTGGTGGGTTGTTTTATATGTTCTCCAAAGTCCTGGGTTGTTTGCATTGAGCAGATATGGGAACTAGCAGAAGAGCATGAGATAAACTACTGAGCATAGACAATGTAAACTAACTTATTTTTTGGAGTGAGGAACATAATGTCTTATTAGTTTCAAGTTGGTTAGTATTTTTACTTAAAAAGCAGGTTTTGTTGCCCTTAAGCTGCAGAATAAAGCTTATTCGATGATGGATAACCATCCTATCTCTGTCTGCTTATAAACTTCAGCTAATTTGAAGGGAGGTTGAGTTTTGGCTTATTTACTTTGTAAGTTTTCTGTCCAGCGAGAATCTAAAGTTCTCTTCGAGAAGCTATTTTTCTTCCTTCAGGTGATAGATTTTCATGACTATGTACAGCATTAACAAGAAAAAAATCAACAAATGAAGCTTAAAACTTGCTTAATACTAGAACACAGAATATCATAGCTTTACATGTAAAAAATTGATATTAGTAATTTTAATATATTTATCTTCCATCCTTCCTTACTTCCCCAACTCTAACAGAAAACATTTGGAGACATCTCAAAAAGACTTGATTTGAGGCACCGTCTGCAGTGTAAAAATTTTACCTGGTATCTCAGTAATGTTTATCCAGAAGCATATGTGCCAGACCTGAATCCCTTGTTTTCTGGATATGTAAGTTTAATTTTAATTATTTTCTATAGTCTTCATAGTCCAGGAAGTTTGCTAATCTTTTGTGCTATCTTAGCCATAGCTTTTAG
Source organism: Pipra filicauda (assembly GCF_003945595.2). Taxonomy (NCBI): domain Eukaryota; kingdom Metazoa; phylum Chordata; class Aves; order Passeriformes; family Pipridae; genus Pipra; species Pipra filicauda. The sequence goes on along the minus strand of NW_024104369.1, from coordinate 2,523,404 downwards.
ACTTTAGCTATCATTAGCTTCTCTAGGGTTTTCTGTCACTACTCTGGATAAAGAATCTCTTCTGCATACCTTGCTATTTGAATATTTTATACTTTGTCAATAGCTATGTAATTTTCATTTTTTATTCATGTCAGTAGTCATTTTCCCTGCCAAGTAACTTTAGACATTGCACTGCTGAAACTGAAAAGAAGTATTAAAGAAGTAATAATTCTTAGCTTGAACATGAATGTTTAGCATGTATTTACAAATAAAACTTCCCCTTCCTCCAGTTTTGAATATTTTATGTGTATCTGCTCAAACTGTAATTTGAATAACAGTAACATTGTACACATTGTACACCAGTAGGCTAATAATTCCATATGTGACTAGGTAGTTGGTAGGCTTTTAGTTAGAAAAGATTAACTGAGAGAACAGGATTTTAGTTTCAAGCATAGCAGAAAGTAAAAATGAACTAACAGCTGTAATTGTTGAACTAAAGATTAGCTTTGTATATGAGACAGTTTAATTTTTTATCATCCCCACTGAGCTTTTTTTATCCTGATAACACCCTTTCTTTAGTTAAAAAATATAGGTAACCGCATGTGTCTGGATGTTGGTGAAAATAACCATGGTGGCAAACCACTGATTATGTATTCTTGTCATGGACTTGGAGGAAATCAGGTAAAATATTCGATACATAATTTTTATGATCTACTCTGTAGCTTTACCATATAAAAGCTTTTAATTTATTTTAGTGAAATATTAAATATCTCTCCCCCATCTCTCTTTTTTCCTTTTTTTTCTTTAATAGTTAATTCCTACATATATTGTTAAAGGAAAATTCTATACCACTCTTAATGTTGTGTCCCGCTTCTGATGTTTTAAGTTCAGCATACAAATTCAGATTTCAAACACAGTTGCCCTGCTTCACTTGACCTGTCTTTTCTGTGCAAAACGTTTTCATCCTACCCTTATTCCTGTCTTGTAAGTGTTGTCTTCTTAATTCTTCCTTTCCTTATGCTTCCTCCTATTGCTTCTTTCTCTGTCACCAGGACTCGCAGTGTCAAGGAAGATGTTGGTTGGAATCCAGCCAATGGGAGACCAAGTGTCCAGGCCTGAGCCACCTTCCCTATCATGCTTGCAGCCTCACAGTGTGAGGTCACAGTGGCCTATCCTGTACTGGCTAATGCAAGTGAATAATATGATCCCATTTGTTCAAGAGGAGCTCTCTTTGGTGCGCAGCTCTTGGAGGCAGCAGTGCTTCTGTTCCTTCTACAATATAACTTGCAATAGATGTCAGATACTGAATCCTTCAGTCACTACTGCAATACCAATAAAAGGAACATCTTCCCTGCCCAGAAGTGCACACTTCTCTGTTGCCTCTAAGAGTCAATAGAATTTAACAACTCTAGATCCTTAATAACTGAACATCAGCAAAGGTTTTAAAATTTTTGTTAGAATATAATTGTTATTTTGGGGGGGGTTAAGTTTTTTTCAACCTTAAAAACCATCCATTGATGGCACTATGAAAATTCAGACAAATAATCCTAGTTAGTTGATACTTTCCTAATCCATTTTTGTGGGAGATGGAATGCTGTCTAGATTAAGAACTGCCCTGTTATGTTAGCTTCTTACAGTATTGAACTTGTTTTTTTATTCTGTTGTGGATTAATACTATAAGAGCCTTTTCACACTGTCACAGTTAGTAATTCAGGAACGCTGTACCAAGACATTGTATTAAAAGATCTGCTGTATGCTTCTGTTGTTCTCTCTCTAAGTTATCTTGGACTGTACTTAAACTCTATACTTTCAAGTGTCATGTTTTTTGTTTTTCCTTCTGCCATAAAATAACAGTCTGAAGCCCTTTAAATGTCAGCCTTCAGAGAACCTTAATATTGGTTTTGCTGGTAATGCTCAAGGGATGCATATTTGCTTACATAATCCCTCTCATTACAATGCTCTGTTTTCAGTTGTTTTCTATCGTTTACCAGACTTTTATCAGTGTAGGCTGATATTTTCCATGCTACCTGTCATCTTTGTCCATATATTTGAGATGGCAGAAGGGAGTGGAAGAGAGAACCTAATTGTCAGAGTTGTACATTAGTTGTATATTATTCTTCCTTTTTAGAATATTCTGGGACTGGGAACATGCCAATCTCAATATCCAAAATTAATGAAGTTTTAAACCTAGCTTTCAAGTAATATTTTCAGTGTGTGAAGAGACTTTGAAGTTCAAAAGATAAATCAGGACAGATTAAGTCAGATTACCAGATTAAGAGTAAATTATTATGTCTGAGAGCTGAGTGACTAAGCAGGTCACTCCTATCAGCACCTATTTCAAGGATTAATGTTGGTCACAGAGTCTTAAGAGGGAGATGCCTGTTTGTTCCTCAGTGCTGTTTCCATTGATTCCAGTGAGGAGGTGATTGCTGACCAATTGGACAGATGGTTGAAAGCCACAAGGGAGTAACTGAGCCTGGTCTGAATAGTCAAAGGAAAGATACAGTGAAGGCGGCTGACATATGGAGCCAAGAAACTGTGTGGTAGTGGGATGTAATGAGAGGAACTCTGCTGTTTAATGAGGGAGAAAAGGAAGAGACCAGGATGTTAGGGTAGGGCTTAGAGGGATAAAAGGACAGCAGTGTCTCTTAACTGTTAGAAGTAAATCCCTGTTAAGACCAGAATTATAGCCTAGAATTCCTGAGCCTTAACAGTATTGTGCTGTCAGCGAATCATGGTAAAATTAACTCACAAAATACATGCTTATATTACTTTTCTAATGGCTAGCTCACAAGAGAACATAACAGCATCCTATTGTTGACATTTATTGTTTGGATCAAGCAGAAAAAGTTGGCATACAGCAATAAGTATTGTTCCATGTGACTTTTTTTTTCTTTAAGAAAAAACAAAATCCAGCAACAGAATTGAATACAGATTTTTAAAGTTAAGAAATACCAAAATTTATCTGTGCAACTATCTCTAGTCTTTGGTTTGCCCCCTTGAATTATATATAGTCTGTGTGGGAGCACACAATGAGATATTGCATCATAATACATATGCAGATAGTGCCATTTGCAATTTATGCATGTAAATATAAATAAGCATTGCATTAGTATTAAAAAATGCTTTCAGTTTTGTAAACACTTTTAAAGTGTGTATGCTAAAAACCAGAAATTATTCTGTAGTCTCAAATTTTCGAATAAGAAAGGACATTTATTACTTTGTATATGGGAATTTCAAAGACTTTAATACTTTTGTTTGTTTTTATTTACTGAATTTTTTAAAAATTATTTAAATAGTACTTTGAATATTCTGCACACCATGAAATTCGACATAACATCCAGAAGGAGCTTTGTCTACGTGCTTCTAAGGGACCTGTGCAGCTTCGAGAGTGCAGCTACAAAGGCCAGAAAACCTTTGCTGTTGGAGAGGAGCAATGGCTGCACCAAAAGGTATGGGCTGTGAATTGGCATTTCTGTCAGCGATCTTTTATATTACTTAATTTTAGATTTCCAGTAAAAGTGAAAATGCCAACAAAACTAAACTCAGAAGCCAAAAAAGAGTAAGTTTAGTTTGGGCAGGAAAATTTAGGTAATTTCAGCTTTTCAGTTACCAGATCAAAACTCGATTTCACTTGTAGGAGTGTCACTTAAAAACCCCATTTATATCCTTTAGTGTGTATGTCTGGACATCCACCTGGAAGCCAATTCAGATGCTTTGTATCTTTGAAAATATTTCTTAAAATTTTCCTAACAAAACAAGTTGGCACTTGTATACTACTTTTATTTATTTGCTAAATATCTGTATGCCCTATCTGTATGACCTGGGGGAAAAACAGTGGGGGAAATAGCATGTTCATTGTTTGCTCACTTTTTTTTCCCTCCTTTTTTCCTCACTTTAGGATCAAACTCTGTACAATGCAGCACTACATATGTGCCTTACAGGAAACGGAGAGCATCCAAGTTTGGCATCCTGTAATCCATCAGACCCCTTCCAGAAGTGGATCTTTGGCCAGAACAATTAAGATTTCATATTTATAGGCCAGAAGCATTTTATTACAAAAGAAGATCCATTCTGAACTGTGATTATTATATACTCATACTGCATTTTAAGTGATACTTTCAATGCAAAATGTTTCTTTTCCCTCCTAAGTTGGATATAAAATGTGTCATCAGAGATTCCCTAGGACTCCGCTATACCAAAGATAATTGAGACCCTGATTATATTTTGTTTACAATATTTCTGTGATGAGACTTTATATGTTGACCACTGATTTATGGATCCTATTAGTCCTCTTTCACCTTGGGGGCCATATGTGTATTGTTTTTTCACATATTGTAAGTGCTTCTGAAGAAGACTAATTTTCTTTGTAGGGTTGTGAGAAATTATTGTCTGCTGTCTAAAACCCAATACACTATATTTTTATGCTCAATTGGTGGACATTTTTTTTAATAATTTACTTTATTCAGTGACACTTTCTCAATATTTTTTAAGTTTCTTCACTTGAAAAATTAAATATTTGACTGTCAGTTAAAAGCTAAATAGGCTACCATACTATGCTCAGCTTCTAGCAAGTCAGTCCTTTGGTAGAAGAAAAAAGTAATTATCACTGAAATACGTATTTATGATTATTCTAATAGAAAATCTGCTTATCCCGATACTAATCTTTTGTTTAGCTAAAACTTCTTCTATGTAGGTTTTTTTATATTTCATGAACTTTAAAATTTATGACAGTTATACTGTAATAGATTCCCAACCTCTTAACATTTACACATTTTTTCAGCATTTTTCTCATTATTACTTTTAAATTACTTGTTATCTACTAAACTCACTTTTCTCCCCTACCTTTTAGTGATTTATGCCATGTTTACTTCACATGAAACCTCTAATGTGATCTGTACGTGATCTCTTGTGTGAACACTTGCGTGGTTTTTTTTTCTTGTTTCTGTTTCCTCTTTTACAAATGACTGACCTCAGTTTTATCAGTCCAAGTGAGACCTTGGCCTTTCTAAATATTCTGCTAACTATAGAAAATGATACAGCATACTCAAATATGTAATCTATTTTTAAAGAAATTTAAGGTGAAGACAAAAATATTTAGCTGCGTGATCAAATATAAAGCTGAGAATAAATTTGAAGGGGTGGGTATTAAAAGATTGAACAGAACAAAATACATTAATAATAACCTTGTTCTTTTTTCCTAAATAATATCATTACAGATAAATGCTGTTTTAGGTATTGGGTCTGGTGGGTGGATGAATGATGGTATGTAGGGTTTTTTACTTCTAATGGGGGGAGGAGGGAGTCTGGATAATTTAATGGTATCTGCAGAATGAGTTCAGTTTCTGAATAAAAGCAAGAAGAAATCCTTTCAGTCATTCTAAGTCATCTAAAAGGACAAAAAAGTGAATAAGCAAGAACCAGTGATAATTTGTTGGAAGCATTATCTTAAACTAATTTATTTTTCTGGCTTGATAATGCCTTTACGTTGTGTCTTGGCTTCTGTAGGGCTTTTGGTGACACTTGTGAGAACATCCTGTGAAGTTAAAGCTGTACAACTTAAAATAACTGTGAACAGATATTGATAAAAAGCCTGTACTGGGAAGGGTTATTAATACCACTGTGAAACTGGAAGGTTGTGTAGAACAGCACTGCCTGTGTCCTCTGATAAATGTTTTAATTTGGTAATGGAATACAAAGTATTACTTTTGCAGATCAAACCAATATTGGAAGGGCAACAAATGCTCTTGACAAACTGGAGGAGCTGAGGAAAAATAGAATGCAGGTCAATAAGAAAATTGTTGAACAATATGAATAGAGGATGGGAGATTACACAGAGAGCAGCTGTGTTGTGTTGAACCCCAGTTATGAAATGGGAACTCAGTGTTCAAGGAACGTGTTCTAGAAGACAAGGTATTTAGCACAGTGGTTTAAAAGGACTTGTTCTTTTAGTTCTTAGTTCTCATGTTATACAAAAAAATGCATATTATTTTTAATATCACCAAAGGATAATTTTTTCATGCAATCTGTATTTCTTAGAAACTTGTCAGACTGGAATATGCATATGTTAATATCATTTATCCACTCATTACCAGTTGGGTTTTTGTGGTTTTAAGAGGTAATGTTCCAAATGAGGGTAGAATTTGAATTTTAAGGAGACAAGTGTTCTCTTGCACTCGGAGGGAGGAACCTCTTCATGAGCAATGCTAGAGAAGCTCCACTTTGTATTTTTTGTTTTTCTAACTGGTAATCTAAGCTCATATCATAGCAGATAGAGCAATATATGCAGTTGTTACTCTGTTTTCTGCAAAGATTAGGTATAACATTTCACCTAGTTATTATATTTTGTCTTTAGTTCTAAGTGTGAAAGGGGAAAATTAATTCTGTGATTTAAAAATTATCTTTTAAGATTTTCCTTTCATTTTTTGAGATTTCTGGTATCCTTTAAACTATGAGTGACATTTTAGTCTGTATTTTTGCAGTACTTAGTACAGCAGCAGTTCAGCCTTACTTGGATTCCCTACTACCTGCCAGAAAAGAGGGAAGCAGATCTAAAACTTTAAATGAGGTTTTTGTTCTATTCTGTTTGAAGATCTGAAATTAACTTCTGTGTCTACACTGAATATTGCACTTCCAAATATTCATACATACATGAGAGAGAGAGAGTGTGTGTATATATGTAGACATCATAGTAGAAGAGCAATAGGACATCTGTAAATACGACTGGAGATTTAAAAAGTTGGATTCTGATTTTTTTTTGTAATTTAATAAAAAAGCAGCATCATCTTCTGGATGTTGTTAATGTTCTACTGAAAGTGGCATTCAGAAAATCAGTTTATTGCAGGGAGGTTCTCTGGCTCTTCTTCTTTTTTTTTTTTTTCTTTTTCTAATTTAAAGCACTTTCAGTAATGGTATTATGCTGTTCTTGGCCCCCATGAAGGGGAAAAAGACAAATACTATTATATATACAGCATGTAAAAATTCATACATCAATCAAATAGCTGTGTAAACTTGAAGGCATACACTACAACAGCAGGCATAAGTGTTAACCTGCATCTCACCATGCTCTCTTACACATCCAGGGAGGTAATCTCAAGTGCTGAAGAAGGCTTGATTTCAGGCAAGGACATCTCAGCTCCACTCCCAGCAGGACAAAGCGGGTCCTAAACATTTTGGGACTTCAGGGCCTGTGGCTCTGGGCAGCTCCTGCCTGCGAACAAGAGGTCCGCCCTTGGTTGTGGCTCTGCCTGGTTACGACACCGTTCACTGCAGTGTGAATTCACCACACCTGAGGACTTTGTTTTATCACCCTTGGCAATAACTGCTGGTTTTCTCTAGGGTGAGTATAGAATAATGTGAGTACTATTAATAGATAACTTACAAGTGAACCTTAGTGTTAAATCTTCTTACTTCTGAACTGGCATCCTGGTATCTTGAATTAGAACACCAGTGTTGAAAACTGTTTTACAACATTTTTTATGTCAATGTGGCTTAGCAAGCCCTGGAGCAGCCCTGTTAACCATAGTTCAAGGCAATGCCAAAGGCAGTGTGATAGCAGACGTTAATCTATTTCATTTTGTGTAACTCCTAACTAGAAACAAATAATACCCTAAATCCTGTGAAAACTTTTTTTATAATCTAGAGAACACCTGATCTTTATCAGTTTTTGTAACTAATTTAGGTATATGCAATTTATTATTAAAGCACACTTAGGGACAACTTTTAGAAATGTACAGCTCAATTTTAATAAATATCAGAATGAAAATATGGCAGATACTGTGATTCTTAATTATTTTCTTAATGAAGCAGTGTTGATTGGCAGTTTTCAAAATAAGCAGTTGTCCTGAAATGTAGCAGTTTGATTTATAGCCATTGAAATTATTTGCTGTATAACGTTACTGCAAATTGTCCACCAGGGAGAGCTGGTGCAAAATTTTATTCCAACAATTGCTTCATTACCTTATAATAAAAAATATGAAATTCACCATGATAGGCACAGGTGAATCAGGTACTTTATTTCACTGGCCAAAGAAAAGTGTAGGCAGTAGTATCATGAAAGGGCAGATGGATATACCTAACAAGGCATTTCTGTTTATTTCTTTAATTGGCATACAAATATTTGAAAATAAAAACAGACACCAAAAAAACCCCTCCACACAAGCTGTTTATGTTGTCAGACTATGAGGAACGGGAGAAATGCCTGAAATTTCAGAGTGTCTTTGGAGGTTCTAGAGGTCTTGGGTAGGAGCTGCAGAATTAATTCTGGTTCTCTTAGTTGAGAGAGGAATCTCTTGTGAGTGCACAGTAGAAATAAGAAGCACATTCACTGGCAGCCATGATGTAACGTAGAAACCTGTTTTACTTCATTGCAAACAAATGGACAATATATATTGTACAATATATAATAAAAATACAGCTGATACAAGTGCCACTAATTAACAAAAAAAACTAATGTTAAGACTTAAAAATGCTCATTTTTGTAATATATACACTGCAGTAATAAGCCACAATAAATACATCAAATTCCATATCATTCATAATAAATACTGAAAATATAAATACAGAAGAATACAGTTAATTTGAATAAATTATTACAGCGTAAGGTCTAGGTTAAGTTCTGTTGAATATTATTGTAGCTTATATTACCCTTTGGCATCTTTGATGTTACAACTTGTTTAAAAAAAGGAAATTAAGGAAATGTGTAGTTCATGAAGCTTAAAATTATTTCCATGTACAGATTTTAAGATGAACTTTCTTTCCCTTCGCTTCTTCAAACAGTTTAAAAGCAGCAGTCCAATTAAATATTTTGCTTTACTGTTGAGATCTCCATTATTTTAGTATACAAGATAATCTGTAATGGAAAATGTTAAGTACTTAACATAATTATTTTTCTCAGAAATTAGTAAAGTTAGAAGTAATGTACAAAGTTTAAAGAAATGGCTGCAATTACACCACAGTTTTACTAGTCCCATTTGAGTGGATTACCTGTCTGAAAGACCATCAGCTTAAGTGCTTTTGAGTCTACGCTGCGGTGTATTATTTACCACTTGCCAACAAAAATTTCAAAAGCAATTTTATATTCTTATGGGGAAATATATATATATATATATATATATACACAGAGAGAGATGAACCTCCTGAAAGACAGGGTTGGACTAGACAGTGTAAATGTTACATAGTCTGTATTTGTTAAAACAATGAAAATACTTTAAACATATAAAAAGTAATAAGTGTTGGGTTTTGTTTGTTTGGTTTTTTTTTACAAATTTTCTATTTATTTGCTATAGATGGAAACAAATCAAAATAACCAATTAGCCATGTTTTATGTTAACAGGTATTAACCAGTACATTTGTATTAATAATTTTATTTGTAAAAGGTAATTACATCAGAATGCAATTTAACTTAAAAGATCAACTTTACTAAGACAATATTACAGGCTGAGGCTCTTAGGAATGGATTTGTAATCTACAGATTTTGTCTATTTTTGCACTGTTAAATGTCTAGTGCTTATTTTACATCAAACAATTTTTAACATGTTTCACAAACTACACTTCAGACGTATTTCCATAGAAGCGCCTACAGTCAGTCAATTAAAAGAAGGGCCCAGTTGTTAAGCACTGTTTACATGAGCAGTTGATGGTACTTGTGTGAAATGGCTGGGAAAAAACCAGCATGTTTGCTTTGGGTTTTAAGAGAACCAGCTGCCACTGCACAGGATGATCTTTTCAAGAAGCTGAAAACTGGTGCTAAATCTGTATCTGTACTGATCCCCTGGTACCCCAGCAAAACCCAAAACTTCAAGAACGTACTTTAAAAGTTCCAGATGGAGAAACCTAAAATGCTATAATGTGCTATAATGTGTACTAAGTCTCATTTGAAAATCCCAAACTAAAATGCTAATAAAAAGAACACCTATTTTGTCTTTGCTTTTAACGTCTCTTGTTATCTGAGAAACTGGTTATATGAGAATATGTGCTTGGGAGCAGAGTTAACAGAAATGATACTGAAAATGACTTTGTAATTGCCATAGGCAAAGAAAGGACATGGTAGCAGTGCTTCTAGGTGTGGCTTTGCTTTTTAGTTTTTACCCCATGCATTTGGATAAGTCTTTTATTTAATGGCCACCTGTATGTAACTGGTCTGGAAAAATGGCATTTCCTGTTTGCACTGAGTTCGTTTGGTTTAAAGTATTTTAAGTAACAGAATCAATATTATCATCTAACATGGGCAAGCTTGTAGTTGAACATCCATATACTTTTCCATCCTTGTTCTGGAGAGATCTTAATTTCCCATTTTCCTTCCTTTTTTTTTTTAATATGTAATGTTTTGGTTTGCCCTTTAGAAGAAAGATAATCTTCATCAATCTGCCTCTTGCCTTCATCTTTTCCTCTAAACTGTTCTTTCTATCCTCCCCTCACTCTAGTGCTTCAAGACCAAGGCGTACCTTGATTCTTGTGTTAGAACAATGATGTGCATTTGTATCCTCCTCCATTTTCCTGTCTATCATGAAAAGCCAATCCCATCTTCATGGTTTATTGGAAAAGTGATCAGTTAGAGAAGAATGCACATGAGAGGCAAACTTCAACTTGGTTCTACTGGACATTCATTCATGAAACAGAAGTGTCATTGCTAAGATCCAAATTAAGATAACTGAGTAAATAAAGGACAAAGTTTGCCCTTTAACTTTTTTGTCCCACCCCCAGCCTTGGATGAAGACTATCACCCTCTCAGTTGAGAAGCTGCAGTACAGAGCATCAGGACTGTGGTTCTCCAGGCAGTGGGACCTCCTGAGTTCTGGGTGTCCTCCAACCACAAAGACTGCATAGCACCAGAGCAACACACATTTTAACTCACAGAATCACAGAATGGCCTCCTCTGGAATGGACCTTAAAGATCTTCTAATGCCAACCCCCCTGCCATGGGCAGAGATGTCTAGATCCAGTTGTTGAAAGCCCCATCCAACCTGGCTTTTCAAGATCTAATTCACAGCACAGAGGACACAGGAGTTGCCCTTTTGCTCAACTGTAATGAAAAGTCTTACTGTACAACAGACCTCCCAAACACTGACAGGAAGGAAGGCATTAAAAAAGAACACTTATGCTGCACAACACGTTTCATGAATTGGATGTTCCATATAAAAAGTAAAATTCTTGGTATCAGCCATTAGAGTAACAGAAAAGTCCTCAAGGTTGTTATAACTTTCCTCCTTAAGTGGAAACAATACTCTGGCACATTTATTAGTAACAACATTAGAAGCTGCCTTGGATTTAGGAGTAGGAAGAGACAGTGAAAAGGAAAAACCTGTGAAGAACCCAAGTGTGTGTTCATTCGGACATCTTTAAAACTAAATTGCACTTGTTCATCACAATGTTTGCGCTTTGGATTTGACATTTCTTGGAGAAAATGGACAATTAATAATTTGCACGTGGACAATGATTACAGAGAATAGCAAAATTAAGAATATTAGAAAAACCTGGAAACACTGAAAAGGCAAATGCTGAGATTTCTCATACCACAGAACATGTAAGTCTGTTTTGAAAATAACAGTTTTCTACCATTTTAAAAAAATAGTAATCAGATTTAATATTTTAGAAATAAATTCTATAGAATATATTCTCTGAGTTACTTCTAGTTTTTCAAAGTATTTTACATCAAATGTTCTGCAACCATAATAAAGTAGATGATAGAATTACTCTTCAGTCTCAGCAGGAATGCTTGAGGATTTTCCATATCATCCTCTTCTGTCCCTGTTCCTGACTGTTTCAGGAAATAAAACAACTGGCACAATGAACACGAGTTTATACAACTCATGAGCTGTAACAATGGAGATCCTTATTTAGCAAATGCCTTTTAAAAGGATATAATGGGTCTCTCTTGCTTTACGTTTGAGTAAGGGCAGCTGCTTTGCTCCAGGAGCAGTCCAGGCAAGGAGTTCCAATGGACAGAATTCAGCCAGCAAAAGAAGACACTGTACAGGGGAGTAAGACTGCCTGCTGCTTCCAAGTGTGGTGTTGCAGGCAAACTACAATCTTGCTGCTCAAATGTTAAGCACTTGACAGGTAAATGTTGTATATGCAATACAGCTTTTATTCTAATTTTTCACTGTGCAATTTACTGTTAAACTTCTGCTCATTAATCCCGTCTAAGGAAAGGAGAGCTTGCTTTAGCTGTGCTTCACATTAGTGAAAAATTTCTGTTCAGTTCTGGACTGGGCTTTATTTGGAAAGTGGTGTAGTCTGCAGTACAAAAATTTAGTTATGATACCAAAAAAAAGAGGAATAAAATGGTATTTTGCCTGTTTTAAAGAATTATGTTTTATCACAATATCTCCAAGTACATTACAAACCAGAGCACAGAGGATGCAAGTGACACAATAAGACAAAGGCAAAGGCAACAGAACCCAGGTCTCCTCTCTCTGAGCCCAGTACTCTCTATCTAGTATATCACATTTCTATCAGAGAGTCAGGAACACCTGAAATATTAAAAAACATAATATATGTTCTGTTTTGCATACAAATATATGTATACAATCTTTAAAAAACTAGCTGTGTTTGTGAAGATACTCCCTGTGAGGCAGGGAAAGCGCCATGTTATCACATTTACTGACATAAAACACGCAGGTACGGTTTGAAAGTGGCTCTGGATCAGTCAGCAATCAGTAACAGCACCACCAACACTACACGGGATTTCTGCAGCACTTCCACAAAAGACAGGATCGCTCTGTTACCAGAGCACTGATCAGGCTGAACTGTATCTATGGCCGTGTACAATGGACTTAAAATAAATTAATGTCAACTCCAACTATGATTCATTAGCAGGAGCTTGTGCAAATGAAAAATAGTAAAACTTTACAAATCTAGAACTTTCTGATCTAAATGGCAGACAACTCAATAAAGAATAGTAGAAAGTTTTACTGACCAGCTTTTAACTTTTTAAGGATGTTCAGTGGGCATGAGTTATAGCTCTTAGAAAGCAATTGCATTTGCTGTAATTAACCGTGCAGAAAAGTTCTAATTTCATGTCTAACATCAGTTAAAGCTTTGCATATATTTAACAATGCACTTTTTTCCAAGAAAGGCGAAGTTCACCTTATAGGCAAAAAGGCATCTGGTTTTAGGTGCTGGTTCAGTTATCTTCTGTATGAAAATTCTAGTTTATTTCAATAGAGGGAAATGCTTATGTTATGATCCATTTTCCTGAACTATGCAATATAATCATAAATGATTACCTGGTTCCTTAGGAGTGTTTATCACTAGCCAGATATCTTGCAAAATAAAGCTGATACAACTATCAGTAAAGTAAACATTTCCTCAAATGATACACTGTGTTGACAGAAGCAAATACTGCTGGTTATCATTTAGTAATATAATAATACTTTTATCACACAGAAACAGCCTACCCAAAATGAAAGGACTGGTTATCAAAATGACTATTAGCCAGTTGAGAAATGGGACACAGCATGCATTATTATATACTAGCCCAGAAAATAACATTAAAATATTTTCCATACTATGATTTATTTAAGCTTGTTTTTCCTTAAATGAAGAGTATGTTTTTTGTTCTAAACAAAACATCGAAGTCTAATCAAGTGGTGGGAAACCTGACTCACCTGATTTCTACATCCTACTCTTTTTTCAGGTAAATTAGCCCACCTGTCAGTTAAATTAACCGTCCCATTTGGTCAGGGCTGCAACTATTTTTTTTGTCACTCTAGTTAACTTACACATGCTAGAAAAGGCCTTAGCTTTGTTATTTGCTGGCATGGAATTGGCTGGGCAAAAGGTTTGGCCTATTTTTAAAAAATACATCTCTTCCAAGATGTAACTGCTTGTTATCCTGTGCTGCAGGCTTGAGAGAATTTGGCTGCATTCACCCCTGATGCCCCAATGGCATGGAACACACACATCTCAGTACTCCGAAGTTTATACAGGTGCTGATATTAACCAGGACTGGGATCTGAAGCCTGTGAGAATGGAAATAGTAAATAACCACCACCTCAGTATTTAAAAACTGGATGACATATTTTATGAAGTTAATCACTTACTGTGCTTGCTGATAAAATTAAAGATATTTTTCAGGTGAAAGCACAGGGGCCAGGAAAATAATTTCTTATTGCTCAGTAAGGGGGTGAATAATAAAACAAAAGATTTCATTTAACTTTCCCCTGAGATAAATACCCCAGTAAAGTGTGTGTGGTTCTCCAACACACTCTGAGGGTAAAGAGCTGCTCCTGATCCTCATCTACTGTCCCAGCTCAAGCAGAAGAGATTTGTGCTTTTGGTGCTGGTGTTAAGTGAGAGTGCCAAATTTAACTCGCTGTTGATGCAAGATGCCTGTATACACAGAGACTTATTACATTTGCCCTTAGAAGATCCTGAACAGAATAATATTATTCTCAGATGCAGAACTTTAAGAACCAGCACGTTTCTCTTTAAAACTCAAGGATATTTGTGTTGCAGAATATGGGTGTTTACCTGGCTACTCAACCTTAGAGAAAGAGACTACAGTGTTCTGTGACTACAGGAGGAACAGCAGCTATGGAATTGCTGAGCCAGATAATGAACATGAATGTGCTTTCTCAGGAGGTGGAATACGCTGCAAGTTTGGAATCCAGTCCCTAGAGAACTAGACTTTTCAATGCAGTTCATATAAACTGTGTAGGACTTCTTGTGGAAACAAGTAAATAAAAAACCTTTCCAGCTACTACATGGAGTAAAAATATTTTGCTAATTTAGCATAAATATGAGAAGTCATTTTGCCCAGATTTCATATAAAAACAATTAAGTTATCTTTTTTTTTCAATGAAAAGCCCATTTTACACCTGGCAGTTTTTCTACTGGAGTACTGTACGTGATGTTTTAAAGAGCTTCTAACCAGAAGAGTCATTGTTACAGAGCTAAAATTTACACTGTGTTTACATGCACACTGTTAACCATCTAGATTTGACACAGATAAAACTAAGATGCTGATTCTTATTTTGACAAACAAGACAGGTCTACATTTCAACTTACTTGACGTAGAATAAATAAAATTTCAGTATTAGAAGAATAAAAATGCTAAAATAGATTTTGAAATCAAAATAAGGCAGTGCAGAATTTCCAGTGCAGCGAAAACCTGGTTCCTATGCCTCCTTTTCTAGACAAGAGCAAGGTTGGTTAATAAATTAAAGGTTGATATACAGCAGGTACTTTTAATTCCCACTTCATTTAAAAACAAATGGATCACAAGGTAATGGATATCCATATGACGCACATGCTATTTTCCTTGCAGACTTTTGCAGCTACAAAATTTCTGAAGTTTTTTTCCTCACTGAATCTGCTGTTTCCTATTTAGACCAAATGATGCTACATTTGAGGTACAATCAGAAGTCCACAAAAGCCAGTCTCATATTTCATAAAAACTGTTAAATGTTTAGGCAATCTAGACAGTTCTGCATTTTTCCCATGCTTTATTTAAGCTTTGATCAATAAGGCTCTGCTTTTATAAATTGCATACTGACATATTCATAAACTGGCTTGGGAAAAACATCCAGGTTTTGTTACAATGAATTTTAAGATCTTAGAAACGCCTCAGAGAGTGGGGCTATGGCATTTCTCCAGAGTGGTTCACAGTTCCCACAGTTAATATAGTCCTGCAAAACAGCACTAAAGTGCAAAGTATCTGAATGGTTGTTGGGCTAAAAGGTGCTGTGCAAGCTTAAGCTACTGCTTTGCCATTATATACAAGATCCTTTTTCTTTGGGGTGAGGGTACTAGTTCTGGAATGCCACTGATTTTAGTTTTAATGGAGGATTGTCTACCTTTCTAGAAGATGTAAATGCCCCCTTTCTGACTATTCTGTTTGTCAAGAACAGTAAAAGAGAAAACAGCACACTCTAAAAATGTGTTTCAAGACAATTTACCAGAAATGGTATTAAAAAAAAAAAAAAAGAAGAATACAAGGTACTCCAGATGAAAAGTGGATATGCTCTTTGTAACTAGCTATGGATCTTCTGCTCAAATGAACATGCTGTTCATTTTTTTCAAAACATGAATTGTAAACTACCATAAATAAAATACATACAGTACAGAACAATTAAAACTTTTTTTGTACAGTAGTTACTTTTACGTTAAACTTACTATCTTTTCAGATACGTTGAAAATTAGGACTCTAAACATGATTATTTCAAAGTATCATTTTTAACATTTTTGCACAGGCCCGACAGTCAAAAACACAAAGCTTTGATTCAGATAGCTTGGCAGGTTTCACACATGTCCATAGGTAGGCTACTTTGAAATAGGTTGGCTGTGTTTTTTTACTTACTTGTTTTATTTTTATCAAAAAAAGTTTGATTATTTTTATTTAAATCTTTATGTGAACTGTTTTTGTGCAATACCACTGCCAGTGTAGCTTGAGAAAACACAATGTGTCTGGAACATTGATTACAGTCCAAGTGTTGTCTACCTCTTAAAAAAGTAAGATTCTAGGAAAATCCGATGGGAGTGAATTTTAATATAGGAAGTCAGTCCTAGAATAATTTTAATATTAAACAGGTACCGTTTCTACCACTGGAGATTTGATGCACTCCTCGTGCAGTCTGCTCTTTTCTGGGAGGTTTAGTGAATTCTCAGCAGGGTGCTCTTGCACGTGGCTGTCGCCGTTCAAAGCTGACACAAAGCCATCTGGAGAAGGACCTTTCAAGTAGGAGTGAAATTCCACTTGCGGGTGACTTGGCCTATGCTCAGTGTATAAACTGTTACATGGAGCACTGCCATCTCCTTCAGAAGATGAGCAGCAAACAATCACTGAGGGGTTTGCAGAAGGGTAATGAGGGCTGCTAAAAGTTTCCTCTGATTGCCGTGTGTAGTCAACAAACTGTTCAGAAGTCATGTTGTAAGGCACCAGAGAAAGACTACCGTTCTTGACAGCATCCCTTTCTGAGTAAGTCTCACCGATCTGGTTAGCAGTGCCAGCAACGTGGTTCTCTATTTGGTAATACAGAGTTGAAGAGTTAGTATAGTATGAGGCATTTTTAGAGTGGTTTTCATGCACAGCAGTTCCATCAGAGTAGCAAAGGACAGAAGGAAGAGGCACCATATCAGCATGGGAGCCCATGCTTTCTACAAAATCATCTGCTTTTTCTTCCTCCTCATCTTCCTCCTCATCTTCCTCTTCCTCTTCATCATCATCTGATTCACTAGGGGCTAAACTCTGTGTGCTAGAATCTGTAACTCCACTACAAAAGCTACTCCCATCTTCCTCTTCCTCCTCTTCCCCTGGGCAGTCCAAGTCCTCGGCTGACTGGGAATGCATAACTGCAGCCGGAGGTTCAGTTTCAATCTCAAAATTTTCTGCAATTGAATATTCAACCGGGTGGGGTCCTGGACTCATAGAACTAGTGTGTGCACTTATCTCAGTGTGGCAGCCATTAAGTGCTGGAACTTGCTGCTCTCTATTTTTCTCCAATTCAAGTTTCATTATTGTGTGCAAAAAGTGAGTCCGTACACGGATAGGGTTAAATTCGATTCTACCTGCGGTATTGCTACACCCTTCCTTAGTGCAACCGCATGGGAAAGACATACGATCCACCTTTTAAAGAAAAGAATACAGATTAACAATACGTAGCATAAGCCTGGAGATATGACAGAATCTAGACAGCCTAGAGAAATAAAGTGGTGAAGTGGAATTCACCTTGAGAAATACCTGTAAGAGTAGTCAAAGCCAACAGTAATTCAGGGAGTCAGCCCTGGAACTGAGCAGTACTGAGAGGAACAGTAAGGGACCTGTATGTGCATCAATGCTGCACAGTAGGAAAAATACATTTCTGTTCCATAGGTGAAAGTACTACACAGTGGAACAAAAAATAGGTAGTTTTTGTATTTATGGATACAAAAATACTTCACTTTGTGCTCAAATCCAGGCAAAATCATTACCAGAAAGTATCTTCAAATTTGGTAAAAATTGGTAAAAGCTATGGAAACTAGACACCTATTGAAACAAAATTAATTATATATAGAAACCTATATAAAGTTGCCAATGGGGACACCTGACCACGGAAAATAGGAATAAAACCTCAAGTGCACTTTAAAAGGTATCCCACTCTATTGTAGGGGCAATATTGTAAGCTCAACAGACTGTGCACAGAACTTCTACATCTAAAAATGCTCATATTAAGTTTTTAAAAATGTGCCTGAATCCCCATGTCAGCCAGTTCCATTAAACAGTTGAAGGTCTGTGACTTTCATCTACACTGTAATATCTAAACATCAGATATGATGCAGAGAAGTACCCTATAACATAATCTAGTACATGTTCCCCACATGTGGAGATGAAAACAGGAACAGCAAGGAGAATATATTATTTAAAATAGTAGAGAAAGTTTAGCTTGGATTTACGAGATAATGAAAAATGCATTCAGGAGGAAAACTCAGCTGCACAACGGCAACTCAGCAGAAACTAGTAGAAACCTCTTTTAGGGAATATTTTGGGACATGTACAGCTGACAACTATGTAAATGTACAATACGAAATACCTCTTCAGTCTGCAGAGGAAAAAACTGCTATATTAGCAGATACATATTTTTATTGCCTACATGCAAATTTATCATGCATAGATTTTAAGTATCATGCATGTTACATAAAGGACAGTACCACAGAGTGTCATTTATTGTTTCTCATTGAGTTTGGACTATAATTCACATTTGGAGTGTATGTTAATTGTCTCTAAAAGCAAAGATAATATCCGTTCTGAAATCGGCAGGCTACTGACTCTTCTGTTATCTGCATCTGCCTGTTTAGGTAAAGGCTAAAGAAGAGTACAAGGAGCAGAACACTTGTATAAGAACAAAAAAACACCCTAAACCAATCATAAAATAAAGAAAGATATTTTAGGAGATTGTTTGTATTGATTGCCCACTATATACTCTTAAATCGGGGCCTAAAAAAACTGGTTTGAGATCCGCAAGTGTTACTAATACTTGATTTCCAATGGTTATAACTTCAACAACAAAAAGTACACCCGTGTGCGTGGACACACCCCCCTCCCCAGATAATTAAACTGGCAATAACATAGACATTTACCTGACATTTTATGCCTGCCAGACTGCAAGTGCAGGTTTCTGGGTCACAGAAGACACGGCAGTCACAGCCACAATCCTCTCTGGACAGGCGGATGGCTCGCAGCTCGTGTTTCTCTTCCACGTCAATCTTCTTCACCCCGGACGCTCGCAGCAGCGCCCTGCGCTTCTTTGTCGGCAGAGGCTGGAGAAAGAAGTACTCATCTACCTCAGTGTTGTCCAGATCAATGTCGTCATCAGAAATGTCATCCAGCGTCAGCGTATTGGCTTCTTCGGATTCCACCGTCCCATTCTTTGTCATCTGTTGCACAGAACAATCAACAAAGTCCTGAACTGCACTCACAGATATGAGTGTCACAGATGTAACTTTGCGTAATGCATTGTGAATGTGGAAAGCTATATGTAAAAATGCTGCATGACTGCCAGTAAGTTCCAGAATATGATCACATGTAGGGTGATCAGGCATTTCTTTCACATTTAGCTTATGAATTAAATATACATTTTTGGTACCATGTTTGTAATGAAGTAATTTTTTCTTAAGTTTCTAGTTACTTACCTGTTCTTTATTTACCTGTGCTTACCATTTGTCATTGACTGTCAGATCTCATGCCTGTCTGAAATTCTAGTCTTTTCTATATTGCTTCACAAGATAATTTTTGAGACCTTAATTGATTCCTGTCTCTGAGCTCTTTGAAATTCTTAAATATCTCTTTTGAGACAGTAGTTATACTACTGACAGAGGTTTAGATGATGATGCCTCACAGGTTTGTAAATGGTGTATTCAATGTACTATTTATTATCCTATTCTTCTTTAGCCTGACAAGTTGTTCGATGTCTGTATAGCTGAGAACACAGAGCAGTATTTCTGCTTAATCAGCTGGGCAGATGGCTATGTTTGCTTCTTGAGTTGACAGTTTTAAGCCTGGAAGTCACTTAATTTTGCCCTCTTCTACCTACATTACTCCATTCCAACCTAAATGATTCTGTGATTCCGTGTTTATTAGCACTGTGTTTCACAGTGCTGATGCATACAGCTCTTCTGATGTTCTTTCTGGTTCTCTTTGGTCCTGAAAAGAACACATTTAGCTTTGTGTTGTCATAGATGGTAGTACTTCAGTCATCAGTTCAGATTATTGTTAGGTAGCTAACAAATGAATACATTTAGAAAAAAAGGAAGCAAGTTGTTAACCTCTTGTGGAGGATCTTGAGAAAAGTTTTAAAAGGATTCATGCTCCTTTTCTAGGAATATGAATTTTTGAGCCTCTATAGAAACAAGTATCCTGGCACTATATTATTACCTTTGTACAGTCTAGCTCTCAAACCTTTCAAAAATTGTTTCAAAATTAAATGGCCATGAGCATTAAGAACAAACATCCAGTGCCACATTCATAAGATACCACACTTCTGTAGCATACTCCTGTAACTCATCTCATAGAGAAAGGGGTGAATATAGTTAAAGAGAAAAGGGGAAAAAAATTACTGCTCTGAAGGAAGGTAGAGCTCACTGGTTATATCTGCCAGATAACTCAACCACAGGTTTCATAAAAGTTCTTCCACAGAGAAAATTGCTTGAGAGTCAAAACAATATCAAACATTAAAACAAAATTCAGAGAGACAATGACATTCACTACAAACATGTCATTTGAATGTTTCTTACCTATAGAAAAATAGCCATTGAAACTCTTTCTTGGTTTTGCGTTATTTACTTGCAGAAAATTTCACCTTGGCGTGTTATCCCAAAGAAATTTTTAGGCACCAGTTTTAAATACAGATAAAATACTGAAGTCATAAGTACCATAGCCTGTTTCTTGTGCATTTCAATATTTAGTCATTTAACAATTATCACTGTAAAAGTAACTCCCCATTTTTCTGCTAATTTGTGTCATCTCCATCTAGCTATGTTTCTGATGTACGAGGAAGCAGTCCTGAATTTTACCCATTCCACTATTTCTGCTTTTCTTATACTGCCAATTGCTCAAGTTTCCCATAAATATTAACAGGTCATCCTTTCCACAGTCTTTTGGATTGTAACTGTCATTTATGGCATTATTGAATTCCTTGACAATGTCCTCCTACTGACTGCTTACTCTTTTTGGCAATTGCAGTTTTGTGCTTATAACAACTGTGTAAGACAATCACAGGAAAAAAACCCAAAAACCTAGTTACTCCTGACTTGTAAAGGCAGGTTAAAAGCCATACTCCTCCCTTTAAAGCAGGAGTCTCAGGGTCATGACTGGTAGTCCTTATTACACTGCACAAAGAAAATTTCTCCTGAGATCAGCAATCATCCCTTCTTAGCAATTCAGCATCGAGAGATGTTCTGCCACTTCCACAACCCACTTTATAAGCATTACTGTTTCTTTCTCTTTTCAATGTATTCTCAAACTTTCTCCCTGATTGAAGCCTTTGGAGTTTAGTGCCTTCATTTTATGCAATGTTTCATGTATCGTCTGTTACCCTGTAACATTCAAATCCCTTCTAGCTCTTTCTTCATCTTAAATACACACATTTTCAAAATGTCCTCTCAAACTTCCTTCAGACTGTTTTCTTACTCCATTTTCTCTTATGCATTTCACATTACAGTGGCTGGGAAAGGTTCTGCCTGGCCCTGGGACAATGGAGAGACTATTTACACCAAGTATTTCAACATATTAGTTCAGTAAGGTAGGAAAGGCAACATTAGAAGTCATCCCTTTGTCTGTACATTCTGCAGCGAGAGACAGGTAAATCCACACAGTGATTAAATGCATCTTGAATTAGTTGCCTGAAGTGAAGGAGAGGGAATACTCCACCGTACACAAAACTCAGCCTGACTATTCCAATCCAGAATGGCACGCTTCAGGTTTTTTTATATTTTTCATTTTATGTTAGCAAGGTAGAACTAAGTACAGCGTATTTTATGTTTCATTGCTTGCCCTTATTTTGGTTTCATACATAATAGGGAAATGACCTACATAAGAAATCTGATTTCTCTACTTTTATATATGGAAGGCTCAAACCACTCCTTAAGCAGATCACTGTTATTTAAGTTTGAAACTGGGGATGGGGAAGAATTCTAATCCCCGCTTCTTTAATTATTTTAGCATTTTATTCAATTACTCCTTAATAAAAATTAACTTTTAGGTTCTTACCCATGAGGTGAATGCTGTAACTGTTCAGCTCACAAAGGCACCTACAGAACCACACCAATCCTGTCCTGTATTTCTCCTCCTCCTCTGCAAATCTTAACTGCCTTGCTACACAGCAGTAGAGCATTAGGGAATGGACTCCAGTCACATGCTGAACACTGCATGCCTCCAGCAGGCTGGAACTTCCTGGCCATCAAGCAGGATTAGGCAGCAGTTTGCCATTTCAAAGCACCTTCGCTCCTGACTCCTCTGCTGGATGATTTCCTTGTTGTCTACTCTGATTTTTTTTCCCCTCAATTTTGCCACACAAAGAACAAATGAATTAATGAACTGAAAGATTCTAACATTATTCAAACAAGTAACTGGGTAACTACAGAGGGAGTAAGATTATCATGAACCATCAAATACATTTTCCAATACAGAACTTCAGGGGAGTATTAAGTTCTCTTGATTGTCATAATATTGCTCATCTGAATTAAATTTGACATGTAGATGGGTAAATTTCTCTCATTAAGCTAAAGGTTAATGCCATAACCACTGAACAAGGTAAGGGCCAATGAATATGTGAAGCCTTTGGGTGAAATTCACTCCAACTTAGTAAAATTTAGGATGGACACCTTTGCCTGTCCTAGGTGGAAATTATTCCTTATAATTTCCCACAAAGGAAACCAGCTGTGTCCATAGACCTGTGAGCCTTAACATCACTAGTCTCATGCTAATCGTTATAATAAATTTTAATTTGAGGAGACATTATGAATAAGCAATAAGGACTATTGCAGCTAATTTATTGTGCTTACTCAATGTTTTCTCAAATGACTACCTTGTACCTTTCATTTGACAGTATGTCTTTTATGTCCAGATTGCCATTAGAATTTTCACACTCTGCTGCTAACAAGTGTTTATGCCACTGTCAGCAGTGTTTGTTTACACCAAAGTGCTGGTGCTAAATGGTCAAAATGACTTGAAGATGATTTCAGTGTCTTTATCTGCTTTTAATTAGACATGTTTCTTATTTGGTCCTTCACTTTTGGCAAGCAAAATAATAAATAGTACCTAATATTATGGAAACTCAATTTCAATATATTCTTGTAGTTCTATCTTTTTTAAACAAATTCTACAAGAGAGAGCACTTTCTACCCACTGACTTGTATGTTTTAATGCAATGCAAAAAATAAGAAAAATCTCAAGGAAACAAATTAAAAACCACACCGAAAATGTTACTTTCTGTTTGCATAATGTTTTTCAAACAGAAAAACCTCTGAGCAAACTTTGCTCTACTTCATTTTCTCATTTCCTTCATTTTTCTGGGATGTACAGAAATTCTGATGCAAACCTGATTAGCACATTTTCATTAAAGACCATAATTGCTGACATTGCCACCTCGGAATGCCATTTCCTTTTTGTTTTCATTTAGAAACTATGTGAATGACCAAGCAGCTCTTCCATCTCTATAATGGAAAATCAGCCCTGTTGTCTTAAGCAAACAATTACAGTGACTCTTCACTAATTCAGTAAATCCTGGACTTGCTTTTTATGTTTGAATTTTTTTTTTATCCCAAGTGCATAATCAGGGATGCAAGTAAACTGAGATTAACGGACTAGTTCAAAAAGGAAGTTTTTTGTTGGCTACGTTTTTATACACACCCCAGGGGGAAAAGAGATATTTTATTCTAGCAAAAAATTTAACACTACTAAGATGCAAATAAGGCTCTCCTTATTCACTGAATACTTATGAAGAGATTTTGCAGGAACTTAGTCTCAATAAAGATTATCATCTACTAAAACAAGTGACTGGGAAGATGGAAGAACATGTTGTATTTGGAAGACAAGCAGAAAGTAGCGTCTATATCCCCAAAAAAGACTGGGCTGAAGTGAAGTAAGTTAATGAAGAAAAGAAATCCATCCCAGTCAAGAGGAGGACTATAAAAGGACAAAGAGCCCAGCTCTAATCTATATAGATGAAGGCTAAGAGGCCTCATCAAATCTTTCAAGTTAAATACGAACTGTGCTTTTTCTTTATTTACTTTTTAGCGAAGAAAAAAAAAAAGGAAAAGTGAAATATTTACGTGCTTGGCTATTCTTTACTCACTTCACTGGAGACTCCTCTCTTTGAGCTGATTCCTGGAAGTCAGCCAAGGGTTCTACTGATAGTCATCAGTTAAACTCAAACAGCACAATTCACACTTGATGCTCTCAAGATCCTGTGACATGAGATGTTTAGAGGTATAATCTCTATCTAGTGATAAGTCACTAACACTCTAACCTGTCTAATATCTGTCTTTAATTTGCCTTTGTCCTGAGTGGTTTTATGTTTGTTTTATAACAGATCAAATTTTACAAACTTATTAATTTATTTTAGAATCCATTTAGCTATTTAAAATCTATTTATCTAGTAAAAAAAAACAATTAGGAGACTGAAAAAAGTAAATACAAATGTATAGGTCATGCACACTTCCTCAAACATTCAGATACAAAACTCATGAACATGGGTCATTCTATGGGAAAAATGCTGAAAGGCATTTCTTAAACTTGGAGGGTGCCACTTTGCTCTGGACAACAGCAGAGACAGAGATGTACTATCACAAAAGAAGGGGACGTGCAACACTGAAATGTAGTTACAGTTCTAAATATTGTTCACTTTTAATTACAGACTTCATCTGAAAAAGAGCCCAAAATACATGTAATAAAGGTCATGACACAAGAAGTGTTTCATCCACCACAAAAACATAAAATGTTCTGCCACCAGTTTTAAAGTGACAGAAGGGACACTTCCAAGAACACAATCCCCTTCTCTGTTCTCTGCTCAAATACAGAGTTTCTCTCCTCTGCTATGCTCTACTTAAAAGGACATTTTCATGGGGAAGCTGGCCCCAGGAGGGCCAATGGTATCCTGGGGTGCATTGGAGGAGTGTGACCAGCAGGTCAAGTGAGGGGATCCTGTCCCTCTACTCGGCCCTACTGAGGCCACATCTGGAGTGTTTTGTTCAGTTCTGGTCTCCACAGTTCAAGAAAGACAAGGAGCTACTGGAGAAGGCCCAGTAGAGGGCCACAAAGATGATCAGGGGTGTGGAGCATCTCTCTTATGAGGAGAGACTGTGGGAGCTGGGCCTGTTTAGTCTAGAGAAGAGAAGACTGAGAGAGGATCTCATTAATGCAAATAAATATCTCAAAGGTGGGTGCCAAGAGGATGGTGACAGACTTTTCAGTGGTGCTCAATGACAGGATGAGGAGCAATGGCCATAAACTAAAACACGAGAAGTTTCATCTCAACATGAGGAAAAACTTCTTTGTATTGAGGGTGGCAGAGCACTGGAACAGGCTGCCCAGGGAAGTCGTGGAATCTCCCTCTTTAGAGACATTCCAAACCCTCCTGGACGTGTGCCTGTGTCACCTGCCCTAGATGACCCCACCTTCGTGGTGGTCGCGGTTGGAGTAGGTGATCTCCAGAGGTCCCTTCCGACCTTATTGATTCTGTGATTCTGTGAAAACTGTAGCAAAGGTTTGTTCTGACTGGCTAAACTGATACAGCTGGGTAATTTGTCTGACACATTTCTTCTTTGACACAGACATTCTCTGACGAAATATTAAAGACGCATAATCATATAAATTGGTACACTACAAAAGAAAACATTTCGGTATTACTGTTTCTTACTTTTTGCCAAATTCACTCAAGTTGGCCAAAAAAACAAGCCCTTTCATTTTCTGTACTCATGGTGTTACCATTCCCTTGTCTAATAGGGCCTGTGCACACGTCAGAAGACTCCTTCTCTTTCTGGCACTCCCAGACGTCTGCTGGACATGGAAGTTCAAGGCTAACTTCCACCACCCTGCTTTATTTCCCTCTCTATAGAAAACTGGGAATAAACAACAACCTCCCTGTAAAGCACTTGGAGGTACACAGCAATGACAGCTACAAGAGCGCTTGGTATTATCAAACAAAAATACATCTTCAGTAAAATAAAATAAAGAATGAAAAAATAAAAATGCCTGTTTCAATTGAAAATGTTTAACACGCATTGGGCCCATATGGCTCTGACACCACTCATTTAAATAAATAAGGCGGGGATCAAAGTCTTAAACAATTTTTACCTTTAACTTTAGAGAATTGAGTTTTTCCTCCCTCAGATGCTCTCTCAACATCTCCCGGTGAAGCCTCTCCTGTTCCATCGCAAACTCTCCCAGTGTGTACTGGCGCACACTGTTGTGGCGAGTGGACATTCCCAGTGTGCTTCCCCCTTGGCTGGGAACACTGGTGAAGCCTTGCCTTCTCGTGAAGTAATACACAGTAACACAGTTAAAATGGACATTTTTTGTTCTCTTCCGCTTCTCTCTCTTCAGGATTGAAGACGCTGGAACAGATGGAGATCACAGCATGAATAACTTCCAGTCACATGGCAGATGTGTTGAGGTAAATGGAACTACACAAGTGACAACACCTGACTACCTACCCATGTATAGACACTATATTCCAAGGTGCGCAGTCTAAATGGGGAGATAACATTAGAAATATTTACCATCTATGCAAACCCAGAAGCCATTACAAACTGCTGCAATCATGAACACCGTCATCTACTTTAGAAGAGAAACTCTTGGCCAGGGCAGTTGTTTCCCATCACATCATATTTTATCATTTTACCAAGGAAGCAACTAAATCCCAGCAAAAGAAACTTCTTTCAGTGTCACCACGGCAATCCTGGCTTGCACCTCTTCCAATCCCTGTGAACAAAACAATGCTGCACAAGCCAGCAGTGAGAACTGCAGGCCCTGCCCCTCACAGGTCTATGTACACTGCTGCCCTTCTGTCAGCAAAGCGGCACAGATCTGCAACTGCATCTCTAAAGCACTAGATCACACTGACAGAAAAGATTCCTATCTCTTATAATCCGAATTGTGATAAATTAGTGTTAGAAAAACTACAAAAGCAGTATGTTTAGTGTTTCATACTGTCTCAGAAATTCATACTGTCATCATCATCATCAACACTGAATGATACAGGAATAATGTTGTTTAGCAGTCAGACCCACTTCATTTTTCTTTATCTTCATCTATCTTTCTGTTGCCATCTAACGAACACAAGTGGGTGTGCACATATTCTAATGTGTAGGATGTTGACAAAACTGATATCTAGTATTTTCTAATTCTTTTCTGATTCCACTCACACTCATGCTCAGTTTTTCTTATACATATATGCAGTATCATATGAAACGAATTTGTTTAAAAACAAATGCCAAATTTTAACTGTTAAATATTCTTCTTTTTGTTCTACAGACACTTAGTAACTCTTTCCCACAATACTAATCTACTGTTTCTCACTGGTAACAATGGTGAGCCTTTAGAGAAAAAAAGACACACAAACGTTTGAGAAAGATAAGGGACATTCCCTGAATTTTAAGATGAGCAGTCCAATTTATTTGATTTATTGCAAAATGGTAACAGGTTGTTCAGAATGCAGATAATAAGTCATCGCTTTGCAGCTTACAGGCAAGAACTGCAGGTGTGTGCAGGTGTGAATGAGAGACCTCACTGCCAGGATTCAGGCAGTACAGTGATTTAAAGGGTGTCAGAACAGTCTTGAATGACTTGGAAATGTTCTATAAAAGCAGTTAAGAGCAACGTGATGTACACTGCTAATCTAAAATTGCACTGTCTCTAGAGGTAGGAAGCACTTGGCCTTCCGCCTTGGTTTCATAACAGGTCTGCTTTATTGTCACAATTAAAACACAGTTCAGTCTCCAATATTATTATGTAGTGAAATGTTAATCGTCATGCATGTAAATCCCCAAACTTCTACACAAAGTAATGCTGTCCAAAAAACCCAGCATAATCTACCTAACTGTAGGAAAAACAAGCATATTAGAAAATACAGCCCTGTATCCAAATTACAGACAGGGTGTTTTACTGATGTAACCATTGAACTCTTTTGGGCTCAATGAAACACTGAAATAGTATTACTTTTCCTAAATACTAATAAGTGACTAAAAGTATAGTTTATTATATAAATAACATGCCTGCAGGTATGTTAGATTATAAATATAAAACAGATAAATAAGCTCAGGTCCTATATTCACTTACATGCTCTCAGTGAAGGGTGTTCCAAAAAGGTGTAGGATGTACACAGTGGAATCAAAAGACAAATTCTTTTACATTAGGCATGTTTAACTTACACACAAATTCCACGACTAAGTAAATCTCATATCAACAGAGCCTGTCAAAAATATTTATAGGAAGCTTTTAGTGGGGAAGAGGGTTATTTCGTTAGCAGAGATTAGTTGATAGGGGTGTGTCAATTCTGCATTATATAAAATATTGTTTTAATGTGCTGTTCTTTTTCATATATACCACAGTTTCAAAACAAAACTACCTTTAATAAACCAACTTTATAGCAACTGGAAGATGGGGCAATTTTGATACTGTGACATTCTTTCAATGTAGCATAAAAGCTAATACTCTGAATCAGAACCTTCACTGCCTATACACTCTAGTACATAGGGAAGTATGTACAGAAAAGTCCTTTTTCTGCTGAACGAGGTATCTAAATCATTCTAGGGTGTATTCAATTTCTGATGTAACAGTATAAATGTTATTTGGATCTCACCTGGATGATGCCTCTGTTTTGGAAGAAATACTGGCAGCTACTGAAGGGCAAGCAGCTATTTTACCAATTAAATGAACTAGCCACAAATGGAATGGGAGATGAAACTACAGTAAAATACTCAGGGAAAGAAAAGTTACTCTTGAAAACATATATATATATGTCTCATGAAGATATAGAAGGTAATTCTGTAAATCATACAAGCCAGTGAATACCTTTGAATCTTCAACTGTAAACCTCAATATCTCTGATATAAGGTCTATGTTTATAGTAATTCGGTTTATATCTTAGCTATGGAACCTCTGACAGGGCTGCTTACTGGCACAAATACCAAATGCTGCAATAAAAGTACTCATGTTTTGTAAGTCTGTCAATCTCTTTATGGCAGAGATGCTACTTTCATACTACTTGCTATACATGAAGCAATGAACCATAAGTTTTATTCAGACACTACACACTAATATTAATAATTAAATGAAGCTAAGCAGAAGAGTCTGCAATCTAATTACTTCCAGCTGAAAAAAAAGTCATCTATGATAAAAACTAGATTACACTAGTTTTCCACTATGTGGATTTTTGCCCATATGTGTGCTATTAAAATGTAGAACATGACTTTCATGCACTGCCATATGTTTATGCCTAAAAGTTGTCAGCAGTTTCTCAGTAAGACCGTAGTTGTCATGAACTGTCTTAAAGAACCCATTAATGCATTTATAGTTCTTATCACTTTTAATAATTGAATTATCATTCAATTGATGGTGCCATACCATCAAAGTCGTTTGCTTGGTTTGCTTTTTTTAATGTATCACTGAGAAAAACTGTGTTAAAGTACAATTAAACAGAAGTTCAAGAAAACATTGGCATACTGTAACTGCACCATCAGCAGCACTATAAAGCCAGCACTGAAGACAGTGTGAGAGCTGACATGCGTTTGTTGTAAATGCCATTAAAGTTCATGATTTTATTTATTAATATTATAGTTCTGAGTCAGACAAATTATATGATAATCTGTATAATTAAACATGCATGTAAACATTCATAGCCCTCAGAATACATGGGATTATTTTTTCTGAAACACATCCTATCTTTTGAGTTCGCTTCTGTCTCACCCAGGAGCTTGATAAAGGGCAGAGCTAAGGCTCTGTGAAGAACCCCATGGTCATCTCTTGTATGCTACTGCTAAGAAGGAGTCAGAATATATTCGTATTTATGAGAATGTTGTTTACAAGAACAGATCTAGCAGGAACTTCAACAGATTAGCGGATTTTATTTGATTACCCAAAAGCATAGATGAGAGATGCCAGCGAGGAGACGTGAGAACTGCAACCACCTCAGTAACCAAGGACATGAAAGGAAGCACAGTCAGCACCACAAAGGCACTATGTTCTTGCTCTATTATACTTCCTAAAATCTCTGAGCAGAGGGCTGCCTTAATGTGAGCTCAAAAGTATTATTAGATATTGAATGGAAATGTTGGACATTTTCCAACATCAGGGACAAAGTGCTCTATAACGCAGTACATCTCCTTCAAGCCAACTAGAACTCAGGTTCTCAGAGCATCTTATCAAGAGTCAGGGGCGTATGTTATTTTGCATGCACTGTACCTTAAATAGTACATTTGAATCAGCTGTAATTCCTGCTAAGGACCATGCTTAACTCAAGACAGAGCAGAAGAACATACAAAATACATATGTTCTGACATATTAGAAAGCATGAGTTTACTGACTATTATTTTATAAGAGAGCAAAATTTACTGGCATTAATCAGTTAGTAAGCTCTATTCAGAATGAAGGACAGAGACTGTGCAAGGTTTGCAGGCCTCTCTGGAGTCAGTTTCAGAGGTTTTGCAGGTAAGCCAAAGCCTGTAACCTATAAATTTATCCACTGAGAGTGTAAACACCAATTTTCCAGAAGAGATCTAGTAATGGCTTCCTTGCTTGGCCAGTCTCAAAAAAGCATTTCCATGCCATCTGCCTGTGTAACAAGTGGTATCAGTGGATGCCACTATCATCTGTTCCGTACAACAGGGATGGTAGTGACTCCAGGCAGAGGCTGTTAGGTTGAGAGGTGGTTTTTTAGCATCTACTGGACACACACTGTCAGCACCAATTAGAAGATGGTTTTTGAAAACGAATGTGAAACCCACTTTGGTGGGTGAGGATGCCAGAGGGAATAAAAATATTCATCATCACCTAAAACTGTCCTATGAATTACACATGATATTTAACACATTTATATACTACAAGTCTGATATATTCCATGGAATGAAACAAATGCTCCATTCTCATGTATTTAAACATTTAATGTAATTTTTAGTTCCATGTTTCAAGATCGTATGGAGTTAAATATTTTTGACAGAGACATAAGTATTGTAATTCATAAAACATATCAATAATCAGAGGGAAGGATGACGGTGATAAGAACATAACTACCAGTACAGAACTATCTCTCCGAAAAGGTCACTATATTTGAACAAGGTCTTCAGACATAGATATCTTCAAATGGGACTGTTGTAAGTTCTCATCTGAAATAATACCAACTACTGAAATTTTGACTTTCGGCATTTGACATTTGAGTGGCTCCATTTTTGGATTGAGCAGAGCTCAAGTTAATAACCTGCTTGCAACTGGCCTTCCTCCTCATGGAGTCAAGCCAGGTCCTGCAAGATTATCAGCTCCTTGCCATCCAAAGGTAGCTGCTACAGAGTCAGGGCTGTATCTGGCCACAGCACAGTCCCATCGAGGTCCCACTTGACCCAAGTTACAGCCACAGCACAGTCATCTGCACCACAGACCATCTATGGCAAAAATGGCAACTGTATGTAAACAAAATTCCTAAAAGTGAGCCCAAAAGACTTAAAAGAAAGAAGGAAAACTTTTAATAGCAAACCATTGTTTAACCCAAGTGTGGCTAACCCAGCCTGGAAACACAACCTGCTCTTTGTGCTTTCCCTTTAGCTCTCTTTGTTCATGAAGTGCCTGCACACACACACACAAGAGGATGCATTTACTCATTTTTTCTCAGTTATTAACCTCTCTCCCTCATAACAATTCTCTCTATCCACAGCAGTTATAATTTATTTCATGACTGCACGTATTTCTGTCATTTCTCTTTACGCAAAATTCCTGGCTACAGACTTCTCTGGCTATTGAGCACACAAGGAAGCTCTAAGGTTTCCAAAAGTTAAGAATACCTGTTTGGTGAGCCAGGACCTGCAGAATAGCACAGTGCGTAAACACCACATGCCAGACTTTTGTGTTATAGTAAGACCCTTTTTCAGTCATTGACTGTAATATAGACTAGAGATAACCATTCAGCAGTCTATCAAGAAACTGAGATTTCAGTGATTTATTCATAGGCTGCACACAAACATCATTACAGTTTTCCCCACAGGTGATAAATTATACACATAGTTGAAAACCATCTCCCACATTGGGACACTAAGTCATAACCTTTATTAACACTATTCTTATTAAAATGGTTGCAATTTAAAATGGTAACATTTCACCTACTAAAAAGTACAGTTCCTATCTCCCAGTGGCTAAAAGTAATGGAATACAAGATGGTTTACCAGAAAGACTAAGTGTTTCTCAGATATTTTTTTTTTCAGTTTCTAGGTACTTGATCAAATGCATTAAATGGATTTTTCCAGAACACAGCATGTCCTCTGTAAAACATAAAGCCCCACTAATTCATTTTTCAAAGATACTCTAAAAATAAAACTTTAATGTCCAAATTGAAGAAAGTATCAAAGTAAAAAAAGAAAATACAGCTATCATGAGAATAACAATAGCCTTAAAAAAGAAAACTGTTCTACGACACAGCTCCATGGCTGCTCTTCCTTCTTACTTAGGGTGCTGTCTCCCATAAGTCTCCATCACAATGACAATTAATGGGAGAAGGGAAAATATTACAAAGAGTAGCTTGACAATAAAACTTAGATTCATCCTGGCTAAAGTATGTTGTACAAAGCATTGATCTGTGCTGGAATGCTGTCATCAAACAAACACAGCAAGTGAGGAAATACTTTCTGGATTTGGAACAAGAGTCCTCAGTTAAGAAGCTAAGAAAAAATGAAAGCCATTCACATCATGTGACGTTAGAGAATACAGAAAGGCCCTTGTTCATCAGCAGTTAATAAAAGAGAACAAAGTAATTTATACGGCAAAAAAGTTAAACACACATCTAGAGGAATGTATTCCTGTAGGAATAGACACAGGTGAAGAAAGATATAGCAATACAGTAATTTGTAACGAATAAGTGTCAATATTTTTGCACTATATTTTAATGTAACTAGAACACTACAGTTAGAGACTACCTCCTTAGTGCTGTAGTTATACAGAAGAAACCAGATGTTTGCCATGACCTTATTCCTACCAATAGCCTCATAATGGTAAGATTTTCTGTACCTACCTTCCGTATTGCAAGCAAAAATTATCATTGTATGTATTATTAGGGACTGAAGAATTTCCTTACTAACTAATTTTTTACAGCTCTCTAACTTCTGAAATCGTGTGCTTTTCCTTCCTCTTCCTACCTCACACCAGGATATTTTGAAAGCATGGAGAGGAGAGATAGAAGCAGAGAATCCTACTGCTCTCTGGGGTTGAACTGTTTATTGGCCTGTCCCACCCAGGGCAGCCAACGAGGCTGAGAAGCCCCCAGCCCGGAGAGGAAAGGGGGAAGATCCTGGCGGTGCCACCTGCACCCAACAGCCCCACTGCCTCCTCCCACCACTGGTACAAAGTTCTGCAGCTTTTTCTGGTGCCCTCCCTTCTCCACCTCAAGCTGTATTTTCTTCACCCATACCTGAGAATAATAATTATTTATCTATTTGTGAATTTGTGAAAAATGACAAGACACAATCCCCCAGCTCTTTCCACATCTGAAAAATTCAGGATTTATCATACTCGGTCATCATATATCTCTTATATCTTTGTAACAGATTTCATTATTGGCCCATACAACTTCCATATCCCACAGAAAACGGAAAATGCAAAGGCGAAAATCAATATTTACACTAGCAGTCCAATGTTTTCTTAAGAGAATCATCCAAGTTCCATTTGCATATAAGTAAATTATAACTGATAAAATAGATAAGCAACAAAAATAATGTGCTGGCAGACTGAAACAAAGTTTTCCTGAATTGCTCTCCCATACATAGAAGGCACTCTACAGCTGCACTGTTCACCTTTGAACGTCCTCATTTTTCCATCTGGGCAGCGGAGCTGCAGCAGTGTGAAACCTGGGAAAAACACAGCATTTCCTTCCGTGTGTTTAGTGGCCAACACAGAGCCCAAACTCCCACTCAGGAAGAGTACCTGCTGTGGCTGTATCCATCCATAAAATGCAAAACCTGCTTCCTCATTTTACTAAATTCTGATAGGAGTGACATTTTAAGCCCATCATGTTTTTCAAACATTTTTTACTGAGAAAACTGGTAGTTCTTTGATTACGAAACTTGAACGATCTCAGTTCTGGCTGAACTCCAAGACATAAGCACTTTCTTCTGCTGCCTCAGCTGTTCTCCTGATGTCAAAGACACATTAAAATAAATGTGAACCATATGGCTCCCCAGCAGATTACTCACACTCCTGCATCAATGAGAGCAAAGCAATTCATTGTCACCAGCGCAGAAATATTTTAGGCACGTGAAAATTTCAAAAGGCTGAAAAAAACATGCATGAAGCAGACTTTTGGATTAAAGCTCTTAGACCGGAGGAAATGCTGCATTTCTTACACTCTACTACCTGTTTGTCTGCTTTTAACATACTCTTACTGTCATAAAAACCATTATGGCAAGAAGGATTAGCACCATTCTCCACCTGTTCCATGACTTTCCCATGCAGTGTTTCATCAGTCTAACACCACAGAACAGCAAAGCCTAATCCATCATGGTAATCCAGGTCAGAACACCGCCTAAAAAAGCCATCTTGCTTCCCAACCTTCACAGAAAAGAAAAACTGGGAAAAGGTCGTATCCAGAAACTGCTTCTACCTCTTTCTCCTACCTCTCCTTCTAGCCCATTGCCTCCCAAAAGATATTTTTCTAAGAGTCTCCGTACACTAAATTTACAAGTTTTCAGCCCTGAATGATAAAACACTTTTCCTACATGCTAGAAATCTACATTAAGAGCAAATGCTGTGAAACAAAATACAGCCCCCTAAAGAAACACGTGAGCTTGAGGGTAGGGAGGTATTTTATAGAATAAATTTGAATCTAGAAGTCTTAAAGGGAACTGCATACTCAAAAAGGTATAAATTGAGTAGTGGAAATTTGACAGGAAGGAGAGGGACAACGCTGTGGAACAGCAACATCTACCCCAGTAGCATTTTACCGCTCCATCCTTCTGGTACCTTCCTTTAGGGTAAAGCCAAAGATAAATTCACCTCACAGGAGGGGCTCAACGGGAATGCCTGCCTAATGCTAGATTTAAGTCACATTTGAAAAGGTTTTCTAAAAAGACTAGCTCACAGACAAGTCTGACATGATTTGTACTTTAAACATTTTACCTCACTGCTGAGAGCTTTGTCTAAAATTTCACACACTCGTTAAATTCTGGGGATGCACACTAAAAGCTGGAACTTTACTGCTGAAATTTCAGTGAAAGCTTTACGTTTACTTCCTCAGCACCCTCTATCTCCAGAAAGCTTTTCTGTGACATTCATCATACTAGTCCAGCTTCTCCACTCTGCAAACATCATCAGCCTGCGAGGAGGAGTGGAGATGGTTAACTGCTCTCTGCCTCTCCATTTACTCTAAATGCCAGCT
This sequence comes from Pipra filicauda, assembly GCF_003945595.2. Lineage (NCBI taxonomy): Eukaryota > Metazoa > Chordata > Aves > Passeriformes > Pipridae > Pipra > Pipra filicauda. Next base: position 2,487,879 of record NW_024104369.1, on the reverse strand, counting down.
GCTGTTTCATAGATGATTATTCCTGACCTTAGCCCCAGCTTCATGAGGAGGAAAGCTGCTACCAGGGATCCTTGCAGGAACACCCATGCATAACAATTGCATTTGCTGTGCTCTCCTATGACGCTACAGGCAATCCTTTGTCCCATCTTATGTGTGACTTCTGTGAACAGCCATTTGATACAAACACAACTACCCATTCAGCTGTCTGTGACTTCGCATTTGCAAACATATTTTGGGTATCTGTCATGAACATCTTCAAAAAAAAATTTGTTTGATGTTTTCCAAGCCAATATAAACATCATGTAAGGTAAAAACTGTCCCTCTGGTTGTATAGTGTATGAAATGCACTATTTATAGCAGAGAACTTATTTAAAAAATAAGAATTAGTTGTACAAATCCTTCTAAAACCCAGTGGGAGCCTGCTTCATAACCCCTCTTTGCAATTTTTAGAAACTCCCTCTACAGTAGTCCTCATTCCAGATGAAAGACAGCAGGCAAGATCCTGTCATGGCATACCCTGCCCTGTCATTCTGCATGATTTTGAGAGAAAAACAATGCACTGCATTGATTAACTGAATTTCTTTGCATTCCTTGTTATTTACTACTTGGATGAGTCAACTTATTTAAAATCAAATATCAGAATCTCTCAACCTGTTAGCATTTCATAACATGAGTTAACAATAGCAGTAAGAACATATTCCTCATTATCAAGGAAATTCCAAGCCTGGTTGCTGGCAATATAAATAACTGCAAGATGCCATGAAAAAAGAATACCTGCATTTAGCTACACCTAAGTGTTTTTCCATAATAAGCCAGCAGCATCACTTCTAAGTCATTTAAATTCCATCATTAACCGGCAATTAAACACACAGCTTTAAGTTCAAAGCTCAGGTAATGACTTGTGCTATTGACCTTACACCAAATAAAGCTTCATCTGTCTACAAAGGTAATTTAAGCGAAGCTACACCTTCCTAATGATCTCATGCCTTCTTCCAAGTTCTGCATGGCCACATAGATGAGGGAATCTCAATATGGTAGCAACTCTAGAATATTCAAACAGTACTTTTAAGGCCATATTGAAGGAAGTGCAACAGGGATGTATTTGTAATATCAAATTCCTCGTTATCTTTAACAGCAAAATCAAAAGACGGTAAGAGCATTTAGAGATCAAAGGGTTTTCTCAGAGCCCTTGACCTGTCACACTCCTAATGAACCTAAGGCATCCAACACTCTAAAGACAGTACCCTAATTAGTGGAATGAAAGGACCTGTGATTATGGCTGCAGGATAACCTTGCTCATGACAGTGACGATGTTAATGGCAGTACAGAGACAACTGATGGAGGTTATCAACTAGCCTGTGGGATGGCAGTACCTCCTGTTGGTGATGATCCCCTTATCAGATAAGCTGGTGCTGGTGATCTTCATGCAGGGGATGAAGAAAACTCAGAAAGTTTCAGCTAAACTACACTTAAGCTGAAATGGCAGAGGAAAGCAGCAGCTCCTCAAAGTATGTTTCTTAAGACATGCATCTGTGACTAATATGTTATGGGGAATTTTTACCAGCACCAAAGTGTGAAAGACAGGACTTCACGAGGTCTTCCCGGGTCTTTCAATTGTATACAATTCTGTAACTTAAATTTGGGTATTTTTCTCCGTCAGAAAAAAGTTCACGCATTTAGAGGTAGGTATCTCAACAAGGCAGGAAGATCATTAAGGTTGGAAAAGACCTCCAAGATGATCAAGTCCAACTTTTGACCAAATACCACCATACCCTTTAAACTGTACTGTGAAGTGTCATGTCTACTTGTTTTTTGAACACTTTGAAGGATGGTGACTCCACCACTTCCCTGGGGAGCCTGTTCAATACTTAACTATTCTTTCAGTGCAGCAGTTTTTCCTAATATCCAACCTGAACCTCCCCTGAGGCCATTTCCCCTTGTCTGACCCACACCTTGTCACAACCTTCCAGGTAGCTGTAGAGAGCAGTAAGGTCTGCCCTGAGCCTCCTTTTCTCCTTTTCTCCAGCCCCAGCTCCCTCAGCCACTCTTCACAGGACTTATGTTCCAGACTCTTTACCAGCTTCACTGCCCTTCTCTGGAAGGGCACATATCCCCTACACCCGAGCAGGAGTGTGGAACCCCGTGTCCCTCAGTGCACACAATCTCAGGAATGGTCAGAGTGTTTTACTGACATCCTGAACAGCAATTCCAGATTCATCAGCTCGCTGTGGAGCTGAGGAAACACAGCAGTGAAGTGCCCTAACTGAACAGGTCAATTTAAAGGAGCTGAAATGGCATTTTGAGTGCTCCTGCCCTGTATTCCATGTATCCCTGAGGAAAAAGGGAACACATGCTCTTAGTCCTGTTCATATGGTATACACAAACTTGGACTGCTACTTGAAAATGAACATCCCTCTTTCTGAGATGAAGGTGGGGCTGTGAAATGGGACAGGCATGGGGACTAGTTAGTAATACACCTTGGCATCCATTAAGGTAAATCTGCAGTGTGACTGATGACCTGCTGAATCAAACTGAAATTACCTCAATAGACTGAGAAAGGTGAGTAAAAAAGGCAGTAGGGATTATATCTGCCAGCAGGAATCAAGGCGCTCCAACACCATTTGCTAAGAGATTTAAAAATGTGCACATGTGTAAAAATACACACACCTGGTCAAGAAAATACTATTTTTTTTTTTTTTTGTTACAAACCTGGTAACAGTTGTCTATTCTTTATAGACCATAATTTTCATTTACTAACTCAGAAGCCTGTAACTTAGGCTAGGGATTTACTCATTTTTTGTTGTCATCATTTGTGTCTCTACTTATTTAAATGGATATATTGTTAAAGAAACCCTGTACTTACCCCTGTGTAGTAGTCAGCACTTAGGGACATCTCAGTCATGTATTTCCTGCCATCACAGTGCAGGGTTAACTGCTGAGAACAAAGCTATCTTCTGGTAGTTCTGTCCCACCTGAATGATCCACAGCAGCTGTGTGCCACATTTAGCTGGCAGGTTAAACTGACCTTAAGGCTAATGGAGCAGGATAGCTGAAAGGCTCTTGTTTATCTGACCCAACACATACTGTTTCAAGGGTTGTGTAAATATTGAGATGCATCAGCTATTCTAGATAGATTTGTACACCAGCTGCCTGCTTGCTGAAGCACTGAAAGGGCTGTAGTTACAAGTGATTTAAAATTATCTCTTTGTCAGGTCAATTAGAAAGGAAAAATAAGACTTAGAGGACCATGTTAGGATTCTTTTTAAATTCTCAGTTTCAGAATCAACAAGTTGACTACAGGTCACCTACAACCCCTTCACTTCCAGTCAGTAAAAGAGGGTTTATACTGAACTGCATATTTACCTATATGAAAACAGACCAGAAGGAAGACAGTACACAGAATCTGACACTGTCTCACCAAAGACAAATGGTATAACATGTCAGGAAAAGGCTTAGAAAGATAACCTCCATCAAGGAGGTACTCAGGCATGTAACAGAGGCAAGGAATCTGGCCAGTCTTTTTTCTGCACTGGCTCTTTTCCGTCTGCTTACTGGAAAAGTCTCACAGACCTCATCCTTAACAGTACAGATTCCAATATTTGACATGGAAAAGGTCTTATCTTTTATTTTGGGAGATGAATGTGTTTAGAGCATGAAGAAAAACACCTTCCAATGTACACTGTTAAGAGTTTTGTTACTGTACAACACATCCGCATGTAGTTTTTAGCTAAGCATCACTTAGTAGCTCTGTGAGACACCTGTATTTATGAGACATAACACTGACAATTTCTACATATTCAGCTTTGACAAGATGGGACTGAGCATTTATTTCAGTATGATCGGTTCATTTTTTATCACTTCCTAGAACTCAAAATATGCTTTTTCAAATAAAACTGTTTAAAAAATCTAGAAGGTAAAAAAAAAATCTAAGTACACACAAAGGAAAGTGCTCCTGCCTTGAAGAGCATCCAGTATCGCACATGATATGACACATCACTGATGTTAACCAACTGATACAAACCAAAATGAAAAAAAATCCTGTGCATATAAAAATTTCAACAAACTTCCAGTTAAAACATTCTTTCCAGAATCAAAGCACACAGCCTCAAGAAAAGGTGAGAAGAATAAAACAAAATAAAAATCCAATCTCGACAAAAGCCCTGTTTTTCACTAGAGATAGTCAGTTATCAAGTTGAAAATATCTTTCAGCGTTTTAATGTTAAATATAAACACGATTAATTTTTATTGCAAACACATAATAACTTTTAGTATAATACATCATCACTAAGACTCATCTTTTTAGTGCAGAGTTGCTCTTATGTAAAAAGCAGATGTGCCTAAGGCTTCCGAAGTGATTTTTCCAACACCACTCGATTGGTAGATATTGATTGTGTAAACATGTAAGTAACGGATATGCTTTACTATTAAGAGAGAAGAAGAAGGTGCAAAATCTCCTTTGCAGCATTTTAATAATGAATTAACAAAATCTTACTTCCCTATCATGTGCCACATGGAGTGTCCTTGGTAAAGTTACAAAACAATGATGCACACTGGAAGAGTCTGGATGCAAGATGAGTGCAATTAAGTAGGCACTAAACCATCTTTTCATTCTACACTTCATCTGACCATCAATATCCTCTATTTTGTTACCAATAAAAAATGATCACCTTTATAAAGCTCCTGCAAGCATGCTGCATTACAGTAAGAGCAAAGCACAATGTCAGATACTGAAAGAAATACCCAAAAGCCTTTTCCTTGAGAACCCTGAGGTTTGCCTATTCAAATAGCCAAGGTCATCAGTTAAGTCTTTTCTTCCCAGATCAACCTTATATAATACTGGGATTCTGTATTTGATTCCTTGGAATTTAGGCTGGTGCATCTATATTAAAGATAATACTTTTTAGAAATTAGTATCAATGCACATGCAAATCATTTACTCCTTCTATTTCCATATTGCCAACTGATTGATATATATTTATATATATGTACGTATTTAAAAAAATGTAATCTGTTCAATTTCTTATAAGTGTGTGTGTGTGAGTGCACACACAGATAAACATTTATTACTCTGGCCACAAATATCTCAGACAGATCATTAGTCATAACACTGAAATGCCATAGTTTGCCTTGCAGATTTTATTCAAAAACTAAATTATTTATTGTGTCAACTACAATTAAAGCTTTTTGTTACATGCATGTATTACAACTTCCAAGTTTCTCCCCTGAATTATTTGCTTTCTTTGTATTATCTGTGTATTCACAAAAACATTGTTGTCTTCTATGTGGGTGGGAATGACTGTTTGATGTAAAAAGACTGTTTTCAGTCTATGATGAATCATCAACTAATTCCTTCAACAAAAGTTAGAATATCAGCATGCAGAGAATACTGTTACCAAAATATTTCTTGATACTACCAAAGAGGTTTACCGGGTTGCTTACCCCTTTGTGGCATTTCAATAAAATAGGTCCCCTACTAGTACTGCATCTTAAATATAGCACATCGTGAGTGTTCCATGTAAACCCATTTGAAAAGTTGTGCCCTCCTTGCACAGAAGTGTTCCACACTAGAGCAAAGAGGATTTGGACCCTCATGCCCAAACCTCAGCTCAAACTGCACAGCAGCATTTGGTAGAAGAATCAGTTATCAGAACATTCATATCCCATGCTACAAACATGATTTCCGGGCACAATCCAAACCAGAGAGTGACAAGGACCCCGTTGTGTATGGGCAGTGATGAGGAGTCTCACCTACTCCTTGGCTCACAGTCTTCACAAATTAACTCCAGTAGGGAGATCTATATGCAACAGGGTTGAAGGAAGCAAACCCCTGCTTTTTAAAATGCGCAGTTCACTTTTAAAACAATATAACCACATAAAACTAATATCATACACTGCAAACATAAACTGTAAACTAATTTTTCCCAGAAACATATGCTGCACACGTAGCTTTGCTAACTTAAGACCAAATTCTTATCTGTACACAAACTCATTGCCTAAGTACAGAGATACCCTGTGCTACACGAAGAACAGAAACTATTGAAATAATGTGTCCCATACACAACATTCCTCAATTCCAAATAAAAGAAAGCTTATATTTCCTTTGGAGAAGAACTCTCACCAATGCAGTATTGCAGACAGCTGACAGCTGCACTACATTTACCTGAGGAAAATAAACAAACTTAGATAAAGCACTTTCCGTACAGTGCCTATCCGAAATACTTTAAGCACAACTCCCAATGATAACTACAAACAGCTACATAATTCAAACAGCAAATAGGTAGGAGCTTCCAAGTGACTTCCAACTTTTACAATGATGAATACTTTTATATAATTAACAAGAAGTCAAAAGGATACGAGTTTACTAAGTCATTTTGAGCAAGTCACAAACTAAACACCACAGGAGTCCATTTTATCATCTGTTCAATTAAAAATCATCATGCTTATCTAACTATAAAATTTACTTTATTTTGAGAAACAGGAATCATTCTTTAGACACACAGATTTAGTACTTACGGGTAAAATGATTAGAAGTGGATGGATTGACACTATCACCACTGTCAGCACTTTCACTGCTAGAAATGTCATCATCTGATTCCCGCACAGAGGAACAAGGTGAGGAGCCATCAACTTCTTCAAACTTCCTCTTTAAAATTCCACTCATCGCTGCAATGCTGTCACACGCACCTGTAACAGGAACAGAAGCAATGAGACACTGAAACATCCAGCTGCAAAATACGCAGTCATAACCTCCAAAGTAATTTTTACTTAGAAGTACCAATAAGTTGCCACTTCTAGTGTTGAATAACCATTTAGTATGAAATTACACATAATTAATTAGGAGACAGCGAAGCCATAAGAAAAAAAAATCTTAAGTTGTACTTTAACTTGATATGTACGGAGATGGTTATTTCACTAGGATAATGTGTAACAGCTTGCTTTCAGGGAGTATTTTTCCCATTTTGATGTCAATAGCATCCCTGGTTTCTGGATTACATTGTGAAATTTCAAACAAAGAAACAACTTGCAGTTTCTCTTCAAAGAGCCTGACTTGGTCCCTCCCTTGGCTGCCACAGGACAAAGTAATGTTCACAATCAGGGATGAAATTAAGTAAGAAGAAATCATCCTGAACACTACAGTTCCCATTACCAAATATATGTGATCTAACCAGTGTTCACATCTCTCTATAAGAAATCCATCTCATAATTCCAATATTACAGACAGAGAAAAGACAGTGAAGTCACAAAGATCATATACCAATTTAGTGCTCAAAAAATACCTGGAATTCAGAAATTCCTCACCTCAGTCAGAGGCACTAATTGCTTCCCAAATTTTCTCCTCTTCTCCCTCCAGCATGGGTTTATGAAAGGCAGGTTCAGCTTGACTGATCTGAAGCCCTTCTATGACAAAGTGACCAGTCTAGTGTTTGAAGCAAAAGCTGTGGATGTTGTCTACCTGGACTTTACTAAAGCCTTTGGCACCACATTCTTATGGAGAAACCGGCTGCTCACATCTTGTACTCTTCGCCAGGTTAAAAACTGGATGAATGGCCAGGCCAGAGAGTGGGGAGGTGCTGGTCAACAGCAGCTGAACATGAGCCAGCCTGTGCCCAGGTGGGCAAGAAGGCCAATGGCATCTTGGTATCAAAAATAGTGTGGCCAGCAGGACCAGGTCAGTGATTGTTGCCCTGAATTTGGCACTGGTGAGGCTGCACCTCAAGTCCTGTGTTCAGTTCTGGGCCTCTCAGTACAAAAAAAGACACTGAGGTGCTGGAGTGAGTCCAGAGAAGGGCAATGAAGCTGGTGAAGGGTCTAGAGACCTATGAGGATCAGCTGAGGAAGCTGGGGTTACTTAGCCTGGAGAAGAAGAGGTTCAGAGAGGGCCTTCCTGCTCTCTACAACTACCTGAAAGGAGGTTGTAGTCAGGTGGGGGCCAGCCTCTTCTCCCAAGTAACAAGTGACAGGACAAGAGGAAATGGCCTCAAGCTGTGCCAGGGGATGTTTAGATTGGATACTGGGAAAGATTTCTTCACTGAAAGGGTCGTCATGCATTAAAATGGGCTGACCAGCAAAGTGGTTGAGTCACCATTCCTGGAGGTATTTAAAAGATGCCCAGATGTGGCACTTGGGGACATGTTTTAGTGGTACACTTGTCAGTGTTAGGTTAATGGTTGGATTCAATGATCTTTGAGGTCTTTTCCAATTTAAATTATTCTGTGATACCCACATTAAGAAGTAAGATGCCTAATATATTCCTGAGGTTGAATAGAAGATGGTAAAGCAAAGTATTCAAGTGGAAATTTAGCAGCAGAGGTAGAAATATCACATGTGATTACAGAGAAAGTGTGCTCTTAAGTAACTGAGGAGAAATCAAGAACAGCTAAAGCCTGCCCAGAGGACACTCAGCTGCCACCACGCTGCCTGCAGCACTGCAAAGACAAGCACTGCTGACACTTATCCAGACAAAAAAATTTGTCTAGGATTAATGACATACTATACTTGCAGAGGACACACACCTAGCACTACAGATGTGTGTAGCACATGGCTCTGCCAAATCCCACTGAAAGCAAGAAAAATAAAGGAGAAATTTACATTTCTCATGAAATAGAACTTCTTTAAATCCCTGGAGCTACCTTTAGGACTCATTAATTCTGAGCCAATCACATTCTGCTCCTTCCAGAAAGCTGGAACTAGGTAAGCTCCAGAACTCCCTTCCAACCAACATTTCTATGGTTCTACGTTTAAAAGAACCAATAAATTTGTCAGGAAGCTATCATAAGCTGGGCTAAGTGGCTACTGGTAAAGAAGACAAGGTTAAGGCAGAGACTCCAGTACTGGCCATACTGTTTAACAATTAGCACATTTCAGGGTTTTGGCCCCGGCCACCTCACGCTCTCCTGGATAACGCAGGATGAAGCAGGCACCAGAACCATTCCCAGCAGGCAGGCTGGATGAGGGCACCTGGGTTTTGGCAAAGGCCTGACAGCTTAGCCACTGTGGACAAGAGCTGCATCCTGCCACTTGGCAGCAAAAGACAGAGAATGCTGTCCCTAGTCTGTATCTTTCTTATTTTTTCAATTAGTACAGAGGTAGTATCAGTCATGTAGGTGCTATGTTCTGACCCTGTAAGCACAGCACTTCAGCAGATTCTCTGCTATTTTGGCTCACACTTGGTCTCGTACCAAGTAGCTTCAAAGTCTCCTATGCATTCTATAGCTCCCTTCAAGCCCCAACACCAGTTTCTTTCCTGGAAAAAAACAAAGCGACAGCATGAAGAGATCTGCATCCAACTTTTGGCCAGGTATGAAGCTAGAACAGGATCAAGGTGAGTATATGAGGATGAAAACGACAAAAAACCAAAACCAAACCAAACCAAAAAATGCCAAACCAACAAAACAACCATTAAAAAAAAAAAAAGGAAAGAAAAAGCAGGAATCACCAGATTACAGTCTTTAAGACCAATTCAAAATCATAATTCAGCAAACATTGAAGTCTATCTATAGGAAATTCTGTAGCTGAGGTGGCAAGAACATAGTGGTTTCTTTCCATTGCAACAGAAAGTTAGTTCTAATTACTTGTTCTGCTTTGCCGACAAAGCATTCTACCTTGCCTACCAGCTCTTAAGCACAGCAGGAGGGAGTTATGCACAGGTTTAAACTTGCCTTTTTAAGTCAAAACTAGAAATTACATATACATCATACAACATTTTTATTATATTATTTAATTACAAGGACTAGAACAAAAGTTTTATAATAATGGAGTTCATTCACCTCTTAAGAATCAAAATCTCTAAGAAGAACACAAACGATCACGCCAAGTTTAATATCCTGTCTCCAGCAGCAGTCACTACTTAACGCTTCAGTGGAAAGCAATGGGATGCGAAATGCAGCCACAACCACTGCGGACGCACAGCTCTGCTTCCTCATCCTTGCAGTCAATTTCCCCTAAGCATAAGGCTGAAATGCTGCTATATGACAGTGCGCAGCATCTCAGAAATTCATTTGACTTGATCTCCTGAGGCAACAAATTTCTCATTAGTTTACTGGGAGAAAAAAGCCACAACAAAACACAGCTCCTGAAACTATAGCCACAGACCCTTCAAAATCACAGCAGTTTCAATCTTTACAATATTTTGGACAATAAAGAGCAGCAGAAAAGCACCACTGTCTAGCAGCATGCTGTACTAGACAGAACTCCACTTACACAGGTACTCCCCACAAAGTGGAAACAGCTGAAGAGAAGTCACTGACATCTTCTTGCTATATTATAGTGATATTTCCATTTCAATCACCAGCAGTGATTATATTACATGGGAGGTACAGTACATCTGTTGATCCTGTATGGAACTAGGAAATGCCTTTATATTTGGGGGCTGTGCAGGGAGGGAATGGTGATGGAGACACAAATGGAACTGCAGCATCAAGTTCCTCATCCCAAAGCCAGGGAGTCTGTCCAATGGCTGCAGTTGCTGGAAAGCAGCCGGCATGTTCTGCCTACGCTCTCAATCCCACAGCTGTGCACCCTGAACAGCCTTGCCTCTGGGGAGCTTCCCAAAACCACACAGCCTCTTGCTGACACTACCCCACTTTTAATGTGGCAACTAAAATGTTCATCAGACAGAACAAGGAAGTGAACAAGAAACTGTGCAGGTCTGAAAACACTTGTGCACTTGGCTGCTATTCAGGTTCTTCCCAATTTTGAGTTAATGATCCCCAGAACAAGATATGGATTCCCATCAGAACATACAGCCCATGACAGTAATGTGGAGGGAACACTGCTCCCTGATACAGACAACTTGTGTCTGCTCAGGGAACTAGAGCCCCTAGGGACCGAAAACAAAAGCAGAGGGAGCGATGTGCCATCTCAACAGGTACACACTGCCACCTCACAGTTACACCTGCTCATCTACCCCCGGCAAGGGCACAGGGGCATACAAATGGCTGATTACCACACAGGCATGGGGGATTAAAATGTTTATCTCTCAAGCATCTAACCTCCAATTGCCTCACTTCTTACTTCATTAAGGGGACGTGACTTGTGACTTAGGGACTAATCCTGAAACCTTACTCAGAAGCAAAAGACTTGTGGCCCTCAATGACCACAGACAGTCCTTAGTGCAAGGAAAAAAAGCATTACTGCTCAAAGAGAGCCATGGGAAGGATGGGAAATTTTACAGCCATCTCAACACTGCTACGAAACACGCTCCTCCCTACACTATGCTACTGCACCTCTGCATCAGTAAACGAGCTCTGCTGCCACTGTAATTTTGCCTTGCCTTCAAAAACAATGGATTCTTATCAGTTCTAAAACACTTTAAAAGAAAAGGTTTGAAAAACAAAGCAGATGTATTAACTACTAGGCATAATGATAGCTTGGCCTATTAATTTTCAAAATTCTTTTTCTGAACATAAATCACTCTCCCCTTCAACAAAAAGCAATGGAATTCCGTTATTTTATCTTCTGGTCACCTTAAAATCAACTTTTCTCTCTTAACACCCTTAAACTACATCTTTAAAGCATTAAGTTTGCATACGCAACTAACGTAATGTCAAGATTATAATTTAAATATTTAGTCAGAACTTCCCTATGAGGAAATATACCTTGTGCTACACAATGTTTGCTCTAATTGAGAAAGCATTAACACTTGGGATGAGAGTGACGCAGTATTTAGTTGGAGCCTAGATTCTTTCTTTCAAAAATATTTCCATGCATTACTATTTCAAATGCAGAGGAAGTGTAGTGAAAGTGTCAACAATGAGACTGCCAAGGGCATGGTCAAAAGAAATGGCTACAACAATTTAAATGGTTAAATAAATATAGGCTAAAAGTCAAGTCAAGGGTAAACATATAAGTTCATACTGCCTCTGGCAGGAATCAATTATGCTGGCTATTTTGACCTCTAAATAGGTTCTTCTGGAGAGGAAACATGAAGAGCTTGCTCTTACTCTTTCACTTTTTACCCATTTTCTCTCATCTTCATTGCAAGTTCATATGTAGGTTGACATATGTTTAAACTTAGCAAAAATATTTAAAAAAGAAAAAGAGATAAACTATTTTATTTATGTTGAAAAACACTGATAAGTTAAAAAAATTTGCAACTACAGTGGTTGAAAAGCATTCTCACTCCAAAGAACATTAAGGAAAACATTTGAAATTCTTACTGGAGACATTTTGAGAAATGTCAAAAATGTGTCTAAACAGACAAAAAATCGCCCATATTAGTCAGTTTTTGAGAATGACAATACAGACCGAATAACACAATGAAAGAGGTAAAACTGGAGAATTAAAAAAGATGGGAAGGGATTGAAGTAAAAGGTTACAAAAATATTCCTTTCCTACAGAAGCCAGACTCTTTAGACAAAAATACTGAGTTTCAAGTTTCCTTCACTGTTAAAGAGAAATATAAATGAAATAGCAAAGCCATGCACTGTCATTGTCACTGGAGGCCAGTTATAAAGGAGAAGGTAAACAAAGCAGATATAAAAAAATACGGATGTCCTCAAAGCTGAGTGTTACCATGCAGTGGTGTTCATCTCTGCTATGTATCCCAACATATCGCTAAGGTTTTGCATTAGCTCAGCACAATCAGCAGAAGCAGATCAGTTCTACTAATATATGCAGCTTCTCAGCAGAATTAATTTGCGAAGCAGAACACTGCCCTAACACGGTTAGACTGTTTGCAGTTCCCTTGTGAAATACATTCTTAGCTTCAACAGGCATCTCTGAAACATAAATACACATTGCTTTGGATATCAAAATAAATACTAAGTAGAAGGCCATATGATGGCAAAAATTATGCTATTTACCAATTATTCACTACTTAACTCTGCTCTTCTAACACAGGTTTTCTTCTATCATACACTGGCAAAATTTAATTATGTGTACGCGTTTAACGCACATGTTTAATGTGCTTTAGCAAATATTGTTAATAAGAATTCATCACAGAGGTGGCACGAAAAAGGGTCTTAGCTTATTATGCACCAAATCCTGAGATATTAAAGACCTGCCTGTGCACAGCCAGCAGCCATTTGCGTTTTAGTACTGCTGCAGCGTTATACAATAGACATGCTCAGCACGTTCCCTAATGGAGACTGTTTCAACTTTCCTCAATTCAGCGTTCAAATTCCAGCCTGGCAGATGATTTTGTCCAACCCGATGCCTTTGTCTTGTCACATCCACCCAAAAAAAGGCACAGCTGCAGGAATACCTTCTCCTACGCCCACTGACGCAGACATAGGTGCTCCAGGAGCTTCCAGGTTCAGTGAGAGAAAACATGAAAAATGCTGTAAGCCCCTGACACTACAAGAGTCAGACCATATTCTTCTGACTTCAAAACATTCAAGACATTTAAAACTTATGGTATGAGCTTGGTTCTTTGCATCCAACAACTTACAAGCATCCAATCAAAAGATTTTGGATTGATGGTTTTTTTTTTACTTTTTCTTTTCTCTTTTTCTTTTTTTTTAAACACCATAAGCATAAAAATCTCCCATAACAGCTTCTTTTTATTTTTAATAAATGTTAGAATTAGAAAGAACATAATTAACCCAATTCTCTAATAACATCACAGGACTGTGCAATTTTTAAGATACCAAGTAAATATTTGACAGTTATTTGCAGCCACTTAAAGTGACAGACTGGTATGTCTAGTAGCCCAAAATGCTTCTTGAAGAGGTTACCCTGTTCTTTTTTCTACTCTAAAGCTGAAAGAAAATAGTAGAAACTAAACTGCAGCTCAAAAATACCAGAAAACCTATTATTTTCTCCAGCGGAAATATCTGAGGAAGAGTGAAACAGGCCCCTAAAAACATAAATAATTTTGGTCAGCAGGAGCCAACATTCAGTTGCCACCAATGAAATGAATATAGCTCCATGGCATGAGAGTAAAATCATGACTTCATTCAAGGCTTGGCCTCAAGTAAAGCCAAAATTAGTAAAAAGATGCTTAAGTGCATCTTTCTCCCTAGAGAACAGAGTCAATAAAACTATTTGAACTGGAAAATATAAATTATTAATATCTACTGAAAGGTTGTGATGTTTTGAAATTACTGTCTTCAAAAATAGCTTTATGGCTATAATAATTCAAGTTTTCTATCTAGATCAAGGACAACACACAACCAAAATATAATGTTACAATCTGCAGGTTTCATGAACACCCAAGACAGTTCTAAGTAGGTGTTCAAACCCACAGAAAAATTACACCAAAAAAAAGATGTAAAATTACTATTGTTTCTCCTATTTGCTTTTTTATTTTTTACCATACATGGTGTATCTATTCAACCATGAAACCCAACATGTTTATTGAAAAAAACCCTGGAGATTTTTAGCAAAAATATTATTTCAACAATAAACATTGATGGTGGAAATTCACCAGAAAACCCCCATAATATATACAACAAATTACTGAATGCAGGAAACAACGAATTTATACAAAAACTGGTAAGTTTCCTTCTGACACATAAGTAGAGCATTGACAATTCACCTTCTTTTCTAAGAACAGCACAAGGTAAAAATAAGCTCCTCAGTTATTAGCTAAAAATATCAGTAGAATATAATTTCAAGTTTACCAAAAAAAAAAAAAAAAAAAAAGAAAGAAAGAAAAAATGTGGGAAACTACTGGAACTTGATTATTTACTAATTTGCCTCTTCTGGTTGGATTACCCAAGGCACAGTACAAGGGCTGCTTCACTGATGCTCCTCCCCAGGGTCGTGGTGTTTAAGCTTTCCTCTCTGTGGTTACTTTGATAATCAGGGACTTAGTCATAGTGCAAATTGTTTTTCTCTGGTGTGAACAGTCTCTCTTTTCCGTCTCACCACCCATTTGCACAACACTCGAGGAAGATCGACTGTCCTCTTCCGAGCTCAGCTGATATGAGGTATCCAGTTAAAACAACTAATAAGGAAAATACGGTAGACATATTGAGCAATATGACAGGCACAGAGAAAGCATAATTGCATACACCTGATGTCCTTAAGAAATCAGTCAAAAAGATCAGCTGCCCTAAGATAGCAAAGTCCCAAATTTAGTAACCACAGCATCATAGAATGAGATGTTTTTTATGAAGGCAGATAAAATAAGCATATTCGATGAACTAAAACGTTTCTCTGTAAGTCAGTCATCTTCTCAGAAATTTCAATAACTGAAAACCTCAAAGAGGATTTTTAAAGCACATATTCAATCACAGGCAATCTTTCCAACAATAACTTCAGATTTTTGGCCATCCAAAATTACCCAGAGGTCATTCAACTGTGCATGTGTACATGTGTGTAATCAACACAGAGCCACACAAAGGCAGGGTGTATCGCGTTAACGTGACAGACCACTTACTAGAAGGCTGACCTAAAATTACATTCCCAGCTGTGTTAAAATTGAATATTGACTCCTTTCACTTCTTTTTTAATGCTAAAGGAAATCAGGAGGTTTTGGCTGTAGTGACTTGGTATCATAATAAACACGTCTAAAAATCCCTTTCAGTTCACTTCATAATTCAAAGCTGAAAACTTCTCCAGAAGGCTGACAGAAGAGCTGCAGGTAAGTATATACCCATCCGATTCCCAAGGCCCTCTTGTCATTAAGACAGTGATGAATACAAATTGAGCAGCCAGCCCATTCCCATTGCATTGCCTGACTTGTAAGCACCTTATGACCACCCAACGACGCTTCAGCCAGGGGACTCTGCTGGAACAAAATTAATTATCTGCCCTACACTCTCCTGAAAAGCACTGCTGTGAAGGTACGGGGCTTATGCTTTCAACCTGAGGTGGTTCATATATTTTGATTTATCAAATCTCTGATCATTCTGCCTTTTCCAGGGGAGCTGAGATGAGAATGTTAATACTCTGCAATTTTCGCTTTTTCATTTCATTGTTAAAAGATGTTTGTTTATAAGTAAGAGCAGGTGAGGAGGGCACAATAGTAAACAAGTGAGCTACTTAATTGAAAGCTACAAAGTTAAACCTTGAGCTACTCTGAAACTGAATGGTTCAAAAAAGACTCAGGTACTGGAAGAGAGCAAAACAATGGCAGCCCTGCAAGGACTCCAAGTCCCCCCAGAGTCATGGGGTTTCCCTCCCACCCCCATAATAGAATACTTGAAAGACAAAAATGTTTGATTGAGAATAGCTGTCACAGATTCATGTTGGAAGTAAGCAGTGCTATCATTTGTTGTCCACACTAAAAACAATTAAACACATTTTGTGGCTTTCAACATTTTTTTGTTTACCCTTTCACCCCTACACAAATAGCACTTACTAGCGATTGCTATCACTTAAGAAATACAAAAACATTTGCAATCCAGCTTCCTTTTTTAACATATTCATAATATATTAAGAGCAGACTTCGTTCAATTATAACAAAGAACAGACTTTAAATCACCGAGAAGTTCATTATCAAACTCAGATCCCTATTCAGAAAAACCCAACCTCCTCCTGAAGCCATTGCAGTGTCAGCCTATTTCATCTTCCCAGAAGGACCAGCTGCTCCTCTGGTGGGAGATGCCCACAGACACTGGAGGAGTCCCGACTCCCACTTTCAGGCAGCCCAAGGAGATGTGTTTGAAATGAAAGCCTCCTTGCCCCAGCTGTGATGCCCAGCAGGGAACTGTAGGGCCTGGAGCTGGCCTATCAGCCCTTCCACAGATCCTGTAGTCATGGGACAGCACTTGTGGAGTCACCCCAGCAGCTCCTGCCCCCTCACACAGTGTATGGGCCTGGGCCAGCTGCCTGAGGTACCAACACCGGAACCGCTGCCACAGCACGGACACAACGCAGACCCATCTACCCGTCTGCAGAACGGATGAAAAGTGTGAATTATCTATATTGAGTCCCTTTTTTCTGGGTAAAAAAAAACTACAAAAGAAAAATGAAGCAACAGTGATCAAAACTCACTGGTAGGACTTGGAATGACATCAGCGTTTTAAGGATGTGATGGTATTTGGTGATGTTTTACTGAAGGAATGGCACATCTATAATCCAGATTTTCTCAGCATCATAACTGGTTCAGAGCAAGAACAAAGAGAGATACTGACAGACTACATGTAAATTTATCTTGCAATAGATTATACCTGCCTTGCTTCAGCCTGACCTTCTACCTGCTTGTTGAAAGGGAAAACAACTCAAATTCAAGGTTCAGTTACTACAAGTACCCTTTAGAGCAAGTAAGAGTTTTAAATGACACAATCATCTGTTGCTATTTCAGAGAAAATATTTAAGTTTTGGAATGAATTTCCAAACATTTGCCATTGTGTACTCTAAACCATGACTAACATGTCTTCAATTAATATTGAACTTAAACTTTAGTCAACTATTGCATCTGTCCACAGCAACAACTTTTTCAACAAATGCAAATTCCTCTTTCCAATAAACAAATGAGATTAAACATCTAACATATATGGTAAACATTGCACATTCTCAAACCAAAACACTACACACCAGACTTGGGGTCCTCAGATATAGAAGTAAATTAGTATAAATAACACTACACTTTGGTAATATGGGAGATCATAATCACGTCTCTGTCTCCAAAATGCCAGATACTTACAGAAACACTGGGTTCTATTTATGATCCTTAAAGGGGCTCAACAGCCACCATTCAAATTACAGCACAAAATGTTTACATAAACATACACCTCAGTTTGACTATAGATGGGGAAAAAAGTGTATCTCAAAATTACCATAACTTGGCAGCAGCACAAAACACCTTTTTGTTTCAGGATTTTTTCCTTAAACTTCCTTAAATAACTTAATACTGGCAATGCTTTAGAACATGAAATGCCTGATCCACAGAAAAACGTCTGGTGTTTTGTTTTCTGTCTGCCTAAATGAACAAGACAGGTGTATTTCAAAGTTGTGACTCCATTTTAACAGTGGGAATGCTCTTCTATTGGGATGTTCCTATTGTTATTTTAAAGCACACTGTTAATTTTATCTCTGTATGTACTTTAAGCACCTAACTGCCTCATAAATTGAAATTTAAAATCCACTTAATTAATTTTAAACAAATATAGTAATTACGCGATAATTCCGTGACTATATATATTGTTATATTTTCTACATTTAAATTAGCATAGAGTGACACATTCAGTGTATCTCATCCAATCTGATGGTACAAACCGCAGTGTTACTGTGATTTTACCAGGGTTCCCTGTGAAACAAATGAATAGTTGCACCTTAGTATGATGAAAAAGCACTTTTACACATCCTTTCTGATCTATTGTCTAAAACACGAACAGGCCTGTTTTCTGAGACGCCAAGCTCTATTTGCTTTTTAACGCAGAATTACCTTTCACAGGAGAACTGTTTTAAAACAGGGATTGCAAAGCAATTTAAATTAGTTTTCAGTAATATTTACAACTATAAAATTATGCATAATGGATTCCTAATCCGAGACCGCGTGGGCTGCGCTGCTGTTGCCGAGGCAGAGCCAGACCCCGGGTCCCGCACGGGGAGCCCCCGTCCCGCCCCGCTCCCCGCGGAGGCAGGTCCGGACCGCCCGCGGCGCTCCGCGATCGCTCCCCGCGCCCGCCGCGGGACAAAGCGGGGGCACCGCCGGCCCCGCGCCCCCCGTACCTGCCCCGGCCGCTGCCCCGCCGAGCGCCGGCACCGCCCCCTCATCTGCATGGCACTGCCCCGCCCCCGCCGCGGGGCACGCCGGGCACAGCGCTCGGGGCACAGCACGCCGGGCACGGGCGGCCGCGTCCCCCGCTCTCCTCGCCCCGGGCCCCGCCGGGGCCGCAGCCGCGGCCGAACCAGGGCCGGAGCTGGGGCCAGAGACGAGCGGCGCCGCCCGCGACCCCCACCCCGACCCGGGCGAGAGCCCGCCCGCCCACCGCGGCGGTTTCCAAGGAGACCCATTCCCCCCTCCCCCGGCTCTGCGGCCAGAGCCCGGGCTTCCTTTTCCCTTTTTCCTCTCTTCATTTCCAAGGGGCAGGGAGCTCGGGGGCGGCGAGGGTCGGGTTGTGCACGGCTCCTTTCAGCGGACACACAATAGCGAACCGGTACGAACACAACGCGAACGCATCTCTCCGCCCGCAGCCCCGGCAGCGCTGGGCCCTGCGCTCCCCACAGGGACACGGCAGCGAAATCAACGTGGTACCTATAAGGAACATTTCCCCATTGAAATCATAAGTGCACATAAAAGAAGATTCTGTTCTCAACGTTGTGGGTTTTATTTCTGTATTTCCCCAACTGCTTTTCAAGGGCTCCATCTCCTTTCTGCTGAAATACTCCCCCAAAATCAGCACATCTCTTTCTTTCAGGCATTGCCAACATATCTAATTCACGATCTCCAGTATTCAGAAAAGGGGAAAAAAAGCCCACAAACCAGTACTGTAAAGAGATTTCAAGATTAAAACTTTTACCTGGTTAATTTCTACGTGATGTGACACAACAGAAAAATTGCTTGTCTATCCTCTGTAAGACAAACATAGGCCACAGAAATCTCTGGGAGCAGTTTTCAAAAAATAATTAATGTATAATTAACTAAGAACTACTATGAGAAATAAATACTTGCTTGAAAAATAACATGTATTGCATTAATATTAGAGTGAAATGCAGGCAGAGGGTTATAATGTATCACTCCTATGTGTATATAATTGCATTAAAAATAAGACAAAACACCACTTTCAAAATTACCCAAGAAGAATGTGTAGGAAAAAAACATAAGTGCACTGTTAGATATGCTCTAATGTTACATTATTTTTAACCAAACACAGACGCTACAGATCTCCAACTGAGAAAGAATTAGTCTCAAATACATAGCAGAATAATAGATTGTTGTTACTAAATATTTTATGTTATTGGTAAATGATCCATCTAGCATAAATTTAATTTTACTTGCTACCCCATTTTTCATGCACAATTGAAGTTTGAATTGCATAGGAATAATGGTAGAAACATTTTTACAATAAGTTTGATCACAGAACTTACACAATTTATTTAGCCTGGTATCACATTGATGTGAATCCTTCCAATCCCACCTTACAAAATGCAAAAAACGCTGACTTTAGTAATAATAAGGAAATAGCAAAACCCCCACTTATATTTAAAATACTGAAGTGTGTGAAGAATCTATAAAAAAAACTGACCTGTTCAAATTGTTGTTTTTCCAATCCATGCACTGTTTTTATTAATTAGGAACCAAACCAGATTGATCGTCATTTTATAACGTTTGACATATTCACTGTCTTCCTACTTCCAGCGGAATCTTCTTAAATCTCCCAGCACTGTGTTTTATTGCTGGTACCATATGCTTTATTGTTCAGCCACAAGAGCTTCGCTCTGCACAAAGACTCATTACCTACTGCTTGCTGAGCAGCTTCAGGCTCACTGAGGCTGCCTGTGTGATCACATGGGAGTTTTGTCTGAGAAAGCCAGGCATGCCACTGATTTCACCGGCTACAGATATTTTTATCAGCTGAGGTCTACTATGAGGAAGGAATAACAAATTCTAAGGCTTCTTTAGCTCATTAAGACAGCAGTTGTTATGGAAATCCCCTCAACTTTTTTTTTCCCAATTATTATTATTATTAACACTCCCACTTGTAACACTGGTCCAAGTAGAAATTCAAGAGATCTGTTAGAAGTAATTTTTTCTTATGGGGAGTGGCACAAACCATGCATTGTCTGCATCGCTCCGCACACAGTGCACACTGAAATTAATATTCTGGAGAGGTAATATTTTGCCAACACTTAATCTGCCAGTGTTTATCCCTTATGGAGAGGATGAGCTTCCGAATGAAAAATTGTACCTAAAAAGCAGCCCCTTGATTTGAATTTGTCTCATCAGTCAAGGGCATTATCCTGTAATCTTTGGTCGTAAAATGAGTTTTGCTGGCTTCAGTGAGCCTACTCAGGTGAATGAGAATTGGCCATTTGAGCGAGGATTAGTCTCAAATCCGAATGACAAATTATGTAATACAATGAAGTCTAATCTCTTCTTGGTAATAGTTGCTGATACTCAGGGCGGGATTTTTTTGTGTGCGCGTGTTTGGTTGGTTGGGGTTTGCTGTTTATTTTTAAAAAAATATAAATTTGAATAACATTTTATATTACTTAAAAACTTAATATTTACCTAAGCATTTCACATTAGAATAAGTGAATATCTACATTCAAATTACAAAAGCCTTTATAGAAAATGGTAAATATTATTGATCTTTTTTCACTGATGCATTATCAGTATGAGGGATCCATGTTGGAATATTTGGAGATAGCTTAACTCCTTCTGCAGAGTGAATTTGCCAAATATTCTAATTTAAAGCTCTCAACAAACCATCTAGTGATCTAGTGATGATAAATGAACATCTCTTCTCCACCCTGAAAACTGGTAGTGAACACGCAATTATCCATAATTTTAACACTGCAAAGATGCTGCTATTCTATAGTCAATTATCTCTAGAATAATTCATAGGATTTTGATAACATAAGATAGCAAAAAAACCTGTTTTCTCATTAACATTCCACAAATGAAATACCTCCTTATTCTATTTAAGATCTCTCTCATTACAATAAATGACAGCTCGTAGCTCATGGTTGGCATTATTCTGGTCCTATGGAAGTGAGTGGAAGTTTTGCTACTGATCTGCATGGAAGAAGGGACAAGCATGACTAATACAGTTTCATTCGCCTTACCGTGTCATCATGCAAATCAATGACAAAACTCATTTCTTTATTGTTCTTGGCATCTTGCTCATCTTGTATTATTAAGGTTTTGTAACAGTTGATATGCAGTGTCTGTGATTACACTGAATTATACCAGATGGTTAGTAAAGGATTCAGAATTACCCACAACTAAATACAGTAATGAATATCTTCTAGACTCTCACATTCACGTTTTTTAATAAAAAATTCTGTTATCAAGAATGACTGTATTTTTCAGTGCCACCATTTTCATCTACCCAACGACACGGACCGAGCAGATTGTTCGTGGCTGAGAACCTTCTACGTCTCTTAAGCAGAAAGCACTGCTGTGTACACATTAATGAGAAGAAACGAAAGCAGACTAGATGGGTTGCTAACGAACAGCTGGTTTAGCTAAAGCTATGCATTTTTTTTCCCCTGGCGATATCACTGATGATGTCACGATGCCAGTGCAGGAAGACATAAACAAAAGGCAGGCATTTTTTCTGCAGTAGCACTAAGGGAAAAAATAAAAACCAAACCTCTGACAGATAGAAAGAACAAAAACTGGCAGAAAAATAGTACTACTGTCACATTTTTGTGGTTTGTTGTTATATACACTATGGAACAGTTCTGAAATCCAGGAAGGTGGTTAGAGGAAAACACATTCAAGGACATGATACAGTTAAACCAGTTAGCAGCAAAGTGTTGTTTCTGCAGGAGACAATAGCAGCAAGCAGTCTCCAAGGCAGCCTCAGTTAATCACTTCTTCAAGGTTGATGGGGGGAGGGAGGGAAGCTTCAATCCTCCATAGTGGAATTTGGAATTTCCTAATTCTAACTTGACATATTTAGGTAACTGAATTATATTCCATCCCATACTCTCTTCTTACAGGATTACTGAATAGATGTCAGAGCAACATTGCTGAATTTCTGCTCAAACATACTATTAAGGAAGTGCCTTTTTGCCACCATGGAAGGCATTATAGATCACCCAAGAGCCAGAACTTAGACCTCTCTTGTCACTCCTTAGTAAGAAGAGCTCCAAATGAGACAATACATTCCAGTACCCCTCTTGTAAGAGACAGGACTTCTTCAAGAGAATCCAAATTCACCTTTCCTTGAAACAACAGTGGGTGTATGCAAATGCTTAGCAGTCTCTTCTACCCAAGGCCTCCCATGGGGAGTCAAGGTAAGCAAGAGCTCTCTTTTCTCTAATGTAAGGAAACAGAATCAAGAATCTGCTGACCATCTGTAAATAAGGGTAAAATCCTGGTTTATTCTACTCTATGTGCATTTAAACTTGAGTACTTTTATAAAGGTTACATGCATTGAAATACAGATCTTGCACGGAATTTAAAAACAAACAAAAAAACCCCCAAACGCCCACAACAACCCAAAACGAGCCATATATTGCATATCAGACTAAGCCTACGATTTGAAATTCAAATAATTTCCACCTTATACAACTAAATTATTTTGTTAGGTATTGAACTTAATCTGCTGTTCAGTATCCTGTATCACAGTTGGATGAATCAGATATGAATCAAAACAATTACAGGAACAGACTGTTCAATTTCATTGAACAAAAAAGGGGCACCTTGCACTCAATTCTTATTCTAAAGTTTGGAATCCTGTACCTTGCAATGAAATGCAAGAGCTCCTCTTTTTCCAAGTACACCAAAAATGCAATAACTTCCATAGCAGTTGAGTAAAAGAGGGTTTTGCTGAAACTCTTTTGCAGTCTAGTGCCAAAAAAGATCTGAAGTCTAGGATTTATAAAACGTGTTCAGTGGACCATGCATGCTCTACTCCAGCTCTTACAAACAGCATGGTTCACATGCCATGGTTTGCAATTTATGAGCTACAGCAGCAGCTCTAAATGCCTCAGCACTGGCTTTCAGGTTTGGAAATAGATGATTAGTGGTCACTTCTTTGGTAAGATCTATAAACCTTACCCATGTCAAGTCCTCTAATTTGAATTCAAATTCAAATTGCAAACTTCCAGTGGAACTCTGCCATTACAGAAGTTCTAGAGAGTTAAAAATGCACACCTAAGAGAAAATAGTGTAATAATTAATCTGAAGTTACTATCAGTAACACTGGGCTAGGATAATCTTAAGTATAAATTCTACATATTTCTTTCCAGACCAAATATAACTTAATCAAATAAATTTCCACACCCTGGCCCCAAATGTCTTGCTTTCTCTAGATATATCACAGTCACAGCTAAACCATCTTCAAGTAGTGTCATGGTAACTCTTTGGTTCCAAATACTGGGGCCTGATGGATTTCTATAGCCTGCCAGGAAGAATGACACATTTTGGGTTCCTGAACTGTGCAAATATGAAAATCCTACTCATTCATAAATGGCATTTTCAACAAAGAAATGCAACTATGTTTTGAAATAAAAGTCAGTGAAATAAATGAAAATAGACAAAATTTATTTGAAAGGTAAGATGATATCTGCTTTCTCCATCCATCTCTTGATCTGCAACCTATAACTGAAGGGCAGGCCTGTGGGAAGCTGTTCTGATTTCTGCACCCTAGCAATCTCATCCCCAACTTCATGCAGTGACTCCTAGCTTGTCAATGTAGGGCTGCTAGTGCCACCCTTCACTCTTACTTCTGGCACTCTTACCCTGTCATGTCAATTTGAAGGACGCCATGTACAGTTTGCTATTTTTCTGATTCTTAAAAAGTACCTGCTTGAGCAGGGCCAAGTTCCTAAAAGCAGGCACAGAGTAACAGTAAATTCTCTTTACACATACTATGAGGTATAGAACAGCATACCCCTTCCTACTGAATTTTAGCAAAACAGCTCTTGAAAACAACCTCATTTTTAATGATACAGTCTTGCTACATCTTACATAACCTGCATTTTTCCAAGATAAAATTAACCCCTTCCAGGGTGATATCTCAAAGGAAAGCACTCTTCCTTTCAGAAAACAACACTGAAAGGAACTATGCATTAGAAGAGCTACTGTATGCAAACAAAAATACCCCCCTGTAGTAAACATACGGGGTTTCTTTCTCCTTTCACAACCTTTCTCAAAACTGATAGTTAACTACCAAAATCAAAGAAATATTAGCTTTGGCAGGCAAACTAGTGTACTGAGAGGTGTATAGCCAAGTGGCAAAAGAATCTCGTGACTACTGTTGCGTTAGATGATGTGAATGATCAAAGCAAATAATTAATAATGTAATGCTTCATACAGCCATCATTCAAAATGCCAGCAGAGCATCGTGTTTTTCAAATAAAACTAAGTAAGTTATATTTGAAAAAGCAAACTGGTCATTACCTTGTTTAAAAAACAAACACTTAGAAGGCAGATACTTGAAGAAAAGAGACTGCCTGTGCTGTCTTGTATGTGCTTCGTAAGCCAGCTTTGCTCCAGCCAGTTTCCATGACACCTCAGACATTGCAATGTGATCCATGCAGATTAGTAACTCGGAACTATGCAAAACTATGCTTGGTGTGGTTAGAAATTGCAAGACATAAACAGAAGAAACAAAGGTACCTTTTCGTTTATAATTAACTGACTCCTTACTCCATTCCTTTTTCTCTTGCTTGGTCACTAAGCACACCTTTTCCCAAAGTATTATTTTCCAGCTTATAAATTTCACTTGGCTGTTGACCAGCAAAAAGTTTTAAAATAAATAAAATTAAGATATATTTGAAGCAAGCATGATAGCTAGTATTTTTTCTCTCCAACTACTTGGTTATTCTAGTCCTCCTTATACCACAGTAAACCAAAAAAGTTTACTGAGTCAGTGCGGTTGAAACAAGAAAAAAAATCCAGTCAGAAGGAAGCAGACTGGACTTGTCATCAAAAGAGCTTTATAAAGCACCACTGTTGCTAAACCAGCAACATTTGCCTCATTCCTTGTTTTCTCAACTTCCATAGTGGAGCAGACAAGCTCTTTAGTTTTCATCTTCCACAGAAAGATGAATTTTTCATTGTTACAATTTTTACATTTGTTCCTGTCTACCATAAACACAACTATATTAATTTGAGCAGAGGCAGATGTAAAAATATAACAGATACAGAGTTAAGCAGTAACGTAAATTTTATAGCAGTTAGTTTATGAAGCATTCTGACTTAAAACACAAGACATTTTCAATGTACTATTTAGAATAAAAACCACAACACTGAATTACAGGTTATATGGTAACTTGTCACTGTTTCAAATAACATTTAAAGCCTAGAAACTGATTCTCCTTTAGTAATGTGTATTCAGCAGAACTTGAAAATAATTTTTATTTATTTTTTCATTTGTCTACTAGCATCACGGATAACATCAGCACAGCAATGGGAATTTTATTGCTTGTCCTGAGTCTTCTCTACCAGCAGAACACTACACATTTCCCCCCAATATGTTGCCTGACAGCAGCCTACATTAATAAAGTAAAAGTATTTTACAGGCGATTTCCCTTCTCATACCCTAAAAAACATGGTCATGATTTCACTTGCCTGTAAGTCAGCATTAAAGAAATTAAATGAAAAATATTTTCATATATTGTAGTATCCAAAATGATTTTCCTACCATGAATACGCATTTTCATAACATTAAAACCCAAACCACTGTACTTTTACAGAAAACTTCTTCCTATGTCATTGTAACATTCTAAAGCTTCAGAAAGTACATGAGCCAATGGTATGTGATTACAGCCCAGAAAGCCAACTGCATCAAAAGAGGAGCGGCCAGCATGTCAAGGGAGGTGATTCTGCCCCTCTACCATCATGAGAGCCCACCTGGAGTGCTCTAACTAGCTCTGGGGTCCTCAGCACAAGAGAAACATGGACCTGTTGGAGCAGGTCCCCAGGAGGGCCACAAAGATGATCAGAGGGCTGAAGCACCTCTCCTATGAAGACAGGGTGAGAGCCTGGAGAAGACTTCATGAAGACCTTGTTGTGGCCTTCCAGTATTTAAAAGGGACTTAGAAGAAGTGGAAACTGTTTTAAACTAAAAGAGGGGAAATTTAGATTCGCCATTAGGAAGAAATTCTTTAGTCAGAGGGTAGTGAGGCACTGGAACAAGCTGCCCAGTGAAGTTGTGGAAGTAGTCAAGTTCAGGTTGGAAGGGGCTTTAAGCAACCTGGTCCAAATGGGTGCCCATAGCAGGGGGCTTTGAATTGGATGATTTTTAAGATCCCTTCCAACCCAAGCCTTTCTATGATTCTACTCTATGAAAGTAAGCCGCTCAAATTCAGAAATGTGCTTTCTAAGGAATGCTGATTGTCATTTCTTCCATTTAGGAAGAAGATGGATAGCAGTATTTAAATAACCACATTCATATTAGCAAATCAGTGGACAGCTCTAGGATGCACTGGTTTAAATCCATAACTTCATAATTCGATTGCACTGTTTTCAACCGGTGTTCAAAGACACCATGTTTTCGATCTAACTTTCCAAGAACTTAAAGGGTTAAGTGTAGTAGTCACATGCTCTGAAACTGTGCAAGGATCAACATTTTTGCAACATGCTCAAGTCTGGAAGGTCTTTTATAGAAGCAGCTATTGAGTGACTGTTTTATCTAAAGTTCTACCTAAAAGGGATCAGAACTAAATGAAGACTTTTATTAGAGCATTTTTATAGCCCAAATATCTTTCAAGACTTCAGCACTTCAGAAGCCATCAAGAATTTTTTTTTTAATTAAACTGCTTGATACCTACCAGCTGCAGAACCTCATGTTTCAGTTAGTTTTGTTCACAATATTAAGTAGACACACTTATCATTCTGACAGCAGTACAATAGCCATGGGTTGAGGATGTCAGGCTATGGTCCCTAAAGACTGCAGCCTCCTGCATTGGTGCACTTGCAGGGGAGAAATTTTTTTTTCCTTTTAAAATCACTATTCGACATATTTTCCAGTGAACAGCTTAAAAAAGTAAATTAGACTTTCAACGAGGATTACATTCAAGTACTTTGAATAAGGCTCACGGATTTATGGCACAGGCAAAACTTGTAGGGACCGCTGATATCACCTGATACAAAGTTGCATCATTTGACAGTTTCCGGTGTTGCAGAAAAGAAGCAATTACCAACTCAGTGGGATTTTTGGCATCCCTGCAATGATTGTGATTTCTCAGCTAGATTTGTCCCTTTGGCCTAGGATCTTAAAGCAGTGAGGATAATATTGTTTCCATCAAAATATTTTTCCTTTTAGGAACATGAGGACCATGTTTGTTACTGCTTTATTGAGTTGAGATAATACTAGGCTTGTCAGATATTTAGAAAGAGTGTAGCCAGTGTGTCTGTTCTGACCTTCCAGGTCACAGCAAAGGTGCAAGCTGACAGCACCAGCTGTCATTTGCAGTTAACAGACTTTTACCAGATCAACAGCTCTAAGCTCATAGGGGAACTCACCAGTTTTGTGACTGAAGAACAAGAAGTCAAGGTTCTTGGCCCTTTCTTTCCATCTTCCAGGGTGGGTGGATTTCAGTGACCCTACCACTAGTCTAGCTGCCTACCTGGAATTCTCTCCTGCCCCAAGTCCACTGTTGGTAGCACGTACATAATTCTCTGGATACAGGATTGTAAATGCAGACTTCAGCCATTTAAGATTTCAAGAAGTATCTGCCAGTGCCAACTGCTCTACTTTTTCAGAGCAAAAGACATTCTCACTGCCCTGGATGTCTTGGATTTAGAGACAGGAGTGACCCCATTTACATTCAGAAAACATATTCCATGTCATTTACAATGGCAATGAGTTCACAACTGCAGTGTGTATCCTGCAGTTTTCTTATTATCTCCAGTACTGTGAGAATTCCTGAAAAGCTGTCATATTTAGCTTGTTACATACTTATAACAGCAAATTGGTACATGCTCCATGCTGATCTTCTTCTTATTTTCTGTAGTTGCAAACAACTAAAAAATTACTTTAAGATCATAATCACACAGGAACAGACCCAGATCAACAAGTGTGAACCTTGTGACATTTAGTGTGTCAAGCAATGACACAGGCAAAGTTTGCAGAGAACAGCAGGATCTTGAAGTAGACAAGCTGAGATGAGTAGGAAACTCAAACCCTTTGAGGACATAAGAAAGGGGTCATAGACACAAAAGCCTGCCTACTTCTCTAACTGTAGAAGTTAATCTAATTAAAAAATGCTAATTTCCCCACAAACCTTGCCGATGCTTTAAATTATCATACCAC
The DNA here is from genome assembly GCF_003945595.2 of Pipra filicauda. Lineage (NCBI taxonomy): Eukaryota > Metazoa > Chordata > Aves > Passeriformes > Pipridae > Pipra > Pipra filicauda. Next base: position 2,459,107 of record NW_024104369.1, on the reverse strand, counting down.
AATAATGACAGCATTAACAGCCTTAAAAGCTATATATAACCTGATATATCACTTTAGAAGCTAAATATCTTAAATGTCAAGCAGGAAACAAAGATGGATGCAAAGACCTAGGGCTGCAGAGAGAACAAAGACCTACCACTTATCTCATAACAGTTATTTTTACATGGCAACTGAAAATTCTATACACATAATGACAAAGGTGAATTTTAAAAAAGATATTAAAAAAACAATGAATAGATTTGCAGGAACTGCTCAAAAACATTAGAAACAGTATAGGAGTTAAAAATTTTTAAAGTTACCAATATTAATGAACCCTGACAGGTAAGTGGAGAGGAAAGACCAAGATCTTGCCTCTATTTGAAGAGGCAAAGAAGGTACATTTATGACTGTAAAAATTGATGCTAATGGGGATACAAAGAGATGCATCAGCAGGTGAAAGTAACACCACTCTTAAAGCAGTGCTGAGATATACACAAGAACACAGCAAGAATGCATTTTTAAGGCCAGGATTTTGTGATATTGAGATGGAAAAGGCTAAAAGGTTTGCATAAGATTTTGCTTCACAGTTGATTTAAGTCAACCATCTTGGAGGATAGAAACTGCTTACTGGAAAACAGTCTTACAGGAAAAATCTGAGGGGGATACATCCATTGTTAGCAGAGATATCATAAATAAACTTTTTTTTCCCCTAGATTAACCAGAAAAAGTACAGATGGAAATGAAAAGGCCACTAAAAATATAACTGTGTAGAAAGTTGTAAAATATGGAAGGAACAAAGTACCTTTTCAAAAATAAACTGAGTAGCAATTAGAAGAATAAAAGAACCAAGAGTGGGAAAAAAGCACAGGCAAGCCAACATTTCAGAAGATGAAATATGGTAAACTCTTGAAGATGGGTTGTGGAAGATGAGACCAAATCTTTATTTTGAGATCTAGGAAATATATTTGTATCTAATGTATACATGCTGAAAATAAGGCGCATGGGTCCTAAAGTATCTGAATGACAGAGAAAAATCAATTGAATGAGAATACCAGAAAAATCATACTTTGACACAGACTGCCAATTTATTTAGCATAAATTGGAACATAATTCTATCCATTAAAAAGAAAAATAAAAAGGAATTCCCCTTGGATCCTAACCCTCCAGCAAACTCAGAAGCAAAATTCAACAAGTGTAATGTGCACTAAGCAAAAAGTGGAATATTGAAAGGTATCACTTTGTTATACAAAATCAGAGAATTTGCTGAAAATACATCAAGGACCTTGGACTACTATCAGTGGGATGGGGAATGCCAAAATCCAAAATACAAGACAGGCTGACAGCTGAGTCAAATATAGCCTGAACCAGAACTGAAAATTCCTTCCTGTCCACACATCCAGTGTTTCATTCCATCTAAGCAAACAAACAAGGTGACTCTGCTAAGGATATCCAACACTATGGTCTCTATTCAACACTCAGTCATCAGTCAAAAGCCAGATCTTCAGAAAACAAACCCAAGTGTTCAGAGGCCCACATATTAAATGTCAAATAAAATGCAGAGGAATTTTTTACTAGACAGTGGGTAACCACTGAGGACTCTCAAGCCATAGCCTGACTGCATACAATTCACCACTAGGAATAAAAACTAGCAACTAATAGCAAGCCAAGCACTTATTAATTGCTATACTACTGTTATTTCCACTATTCAGATGTTATTAATACTTTAATGGTTATACTGCAGAGCTTTTCTCTGGATTGTAAGAAGAACCCACCAAACTGCTAGCATTGGACTGACAGCACAGACATGGAATAAGTTTGCATAATCAATTAGATCCCAAAATCCACTTTTTATGAGTAATTCTGTGAGACTTTGAGCAGCTTAACTTTTCCATACCTAGCATTTCCATATGAAAACATAAAATATAAAAAAATCAAATATCTTATTGTTACTTATCCCACAATTGTGCTCTTAATGGTTAAAATGTACACTTCAAGATCACCAGTTAGAGAGAACCTGTTTCATTAAACAAGCCAAACAATAAGATGAAGAAAATCAATTCAGAGTTACTTTGCACTTCCATCAATAACAAAGGGGGGGGAGATGTAAGAAAGGACAATTATAGTGGCAGGTCTGAAAATTTAAGCCCGATATGAACTTTTTAATTCTATTTCTAAGTAATATCAATAAGTGGATGGGAAAGTACTGTTTCTTCTGATCAGGGTGATATGCTGTCACTTGAATTTAAAATACAAAACAATTCTTCAGATAGGAAAATTTTAAAACATCTAACATTATTTTAATACACACAAAGCAGTTAAAAGCCATTTATTTCTCCTCTCAAAGATAATCCCTACTAATTGCTCTAGTTGTGGAAATACATTTTTGTGGGAAAGGATAATGAAGACTACTTGTTGAATTGCTCATGTCATTATTTCACTGCAGAATCCAAATACTATAGCCAGACTCATTCCCAGCATGCTGAGTATCAGCCTACAGAAAAGGACCCATGCATAAGCCACTCTGACCTTTCTTGCTAGTTTCTTCGGACCTTTCTGACCTCATTAGGCTGCTATAAAGAAAATAAAAGAGCTGTTGGGTACTCTTGACGGATTAGAAATAACAAGAATGTGTCTAGGACTTACTTAAGTACTAAACCGGGCCTCTGAATCATAATGCTTTTCAATCAATCAAAAGTATAATAGGGATGATGATTAAAAAATAGAGGTAGGGAGAAATGGATTCTTAAAATATTAAGCGTGAATAGTATGCATTTTGGAAATAGTTCATCAGCATCTTTAACTATTTATTCTGCTGCAGTTTTAGATGATTGAATTTTTAAGGCCCCACTTGAGTGAGAACAGATATTAAAAAACAATGGTCCCAGCAGAGTTATTCTCATTAAGCATGAATCTAACTTAAACACGGTGCTGGAAGAGGGCTTTGGTCTCTTCTGGTCAGATTTATTTAATGAATTCTTCAAATTCCCAATGGAAGGAAACTCTAGAGACTAAAATGCAAGTCTGTGAGCTCCCTGTGTCACATTTCAAACACGACATCATATTATCAACAAAATCTGTATCTTTACAGACAAAAGGGTAGAAATACTATGAAAGTGCTTATTCTTTACATACACACCTTCTCCAGTGGAATTACTTGGGATTTTTAAACTGTCTCCCAGTCATGAAATGGAAACCATGCATTTTTATACCTTACATCATAAGAAGTACAAGACTTACAAATTAATTTTGCTCTCTAGATATTGGGTTTTGCCATCTCCAGTAAATATTTATTTATTTATAACTAATACTGGCATCTTAGCAAAACTCTCAGAAAGGAAAGCACAGGCCACAACTTACAAGCTCCAAGTACTACAAGATAAATTACAGCAGCTGTTCTCTCAGTTGCAACATGAGACACATGCCTTTCTTTTTATTCTGTATTTCTAATTTCTAGGGAGAGAAGTGCTATAAGGGAATTTACAGTCACAGAAATCTTCTAAGTTCCCATATATTGTGATTTCTGATTAAAAGCTCTTGTACTTAACCACTGAAAAATATTTATGGGAAGAGAAGAATTTTTCTTCATATGATAAACTACTACTAAAAGAAGACACTAGTAGATAGGCTGACCTCAGCCAAAGGGTTCAGGCTGTATTATGCTATGCATTAAAATGCAGACACCGTCACATAAAATTAAATTATGTCCTTTTTAAAAGTAAGACTATGCCATCATTTCTTCCTGAAATACCCTCTGTTCAGCTGTCCGGCAGTTTTATAGATCCTGACATGGGAAAACTGTTGCAGTTGTGATAGTGGGGATTGTCCCTTTCAGAAATTTATAGTCATTGGTAAATCTCTGCATGTCCCACATCTCCCCCTGCACTGAGTGCACAAGCAGCCCCAAGCCAGCAGGAGGGAGGAGGGCGCACACACTGCATTTGTGCAGGAGCTCTTATCAGGCTTTATCCCCACCAGCTAAAATGTCTTAAAGCAGCACTGGATCCAGATACTCTCACACTGCACATAGAGCTAAGTTAAATGACACAGTGGTCAAAAAACAACTTAATAGTGTTTCTAGCACAGATTTCACAGTTGCTGTATCTGGGCAGCTGTTCTAGTACAATTGGATTAGTGACTTATGCTGCCTCTCTGCTCCCCCCTTTTAAGACAGTGGATTAAGATTTGAACATGTAAATTTTTCATCCTCATCACTATTCAGACTTTGTGAATGCAGAAACATTTCAAGACTTGTAGAAGTGTTTTGGTTTGGTTTTTGTTTGGGAGTTTGTTTGTTTTGTTGTGGCGGGGGGTTTTTTCCCTTTGTTGTTAGCCAGATATTATGGTGTGAAGATAAATGGTGGACAAGGATCTTGTGTTTGGATATTTAAAATTAAAACAAAAAAAATCAAAGCAGAATTGTTATGAGCTGGAAATTCCTCTCTCTTATGTATGATGGGGCAAAAATCAAAATTGTCATCTTACAGGTATGCAGACATTTCTATCATCTGTCTGTCTGTAACAAAGAGAAATTCAAAGATCCCACCTATTTGAGGTTAAATTATTAATTTTCCCAGCTTGTCCTTGTTTTGGAATTTGCTTATTCCTATGAATTAACTACAACAGGTAACCTGCTATTTAAAGAGCACATAGAACAAAATTCACAAAACAAAAGGGCAAGGGAGAAAAAAAAAATCAAAACAATAGGTAGCTGTTCTTTTATCATATTATTTATTTATGCTATTATCTCATGTATTAGATAGGTTACTTATTTTATTTACTAAATAAAGCCTGGAAAAGGAAACCCGTTTCAACTCATCTCTTATGCAGACCAGAAACTGAACACCAAGTACCGGAGGGAGAAGCAGGGATGGGGTGGGAACTCCTATCCTTCCTCCACATCTCAAATCAGAACAGTATGACAAAAGCTTGGTTTCACACTGCAGGATTACAACAGCAGATATAAGAAGGAGTTAGTAGTAGGCAGTAAATGTCTGTCAGTGACTGATGATGACGCAGAATTTTAGGTACAACTGTATCAACAAGGTTTGCAAGATCACTAACATTTAGGCATCTAAGAAATTGATTCCAAATTCTGGCGCATATTTTCATGCTTACTGAAATAAATGAAGCATTTTGATCACTAAAAAAAGTAATATTTAAACAAGTCTAAGATTCTTATTAAATCCCATAGTAAGTCAAGAATCACATCCTCTCCTCTTATATGTGTTACTGTAAGAAAAAAACCTACCTGAAATGTTACACACGCAGCATCATCATGTAGGTACCATGCCTTACTTTCAAAAATTTTTCTTCAGTAATGACTGTATGATTAACTTATGTTGCAAGACTTATTTACATAATTCAAAAACAGCTGACATTATTATTACACTGCAACACAAATATAACATGCTTCTGAAGAGTTTCCCAAAATTTTGCATATACATATGCTACCTGTCCAGAGAAGGGCAAAAATTAACAGTACACTGTTCAGCTTGCCGTAATGTAATTTACTTCCTACTTGCAGATTTCCCACAACCCTCCTCTCTTATGCAGTCACTAAAGGAATATTGGTCTATTACCTTTCTAAATCACATTTTTAATTGCACCCAGCAGTGGACAAATGGTTAACACTAAGAATCATTTGGAAATTTCTTCTGCAGCATTTACCAATCTAACTTAATGGAGCGCCTCTTAAGTCAGCAGTACCAGTTTCTCATTTGAGTTTTTTTTTTCAGTAGGGTTCCACCTTACTGTATGCTAAGCACACAAATAAGAGAAACATACATCACTTGAGTACAGCAAAAGAAAAGTATTTCCATACTGAAAGTGTTCTTTCTTAAATGAATATTATGTGAAAATTCCAATGTATTCATCTTTACTTATATACTAAAAATGAGGAAAGTTGGGCCAAGTGAGCCTTCATTAAGTGGCTTTTGTACTCTTCACTGTAGAAACTTATCAGATAATCAAAATCAGACACAACACAATATATGGCTTAAGCTACTGAAAGAGAATCAACTACCTTCAATAATGTGTGATAATCCAGGTAAGGTAAAAAGAAATAATATAAAAAGTTCATTTGAGTCAGGCTATAAAGACATTCACCAAGGTAAATCAGAAAAGGAGATCAGTAACTCTGTGGTCATGGACTACTGGTCTACATGGGCATGTCCACAAGATGCTGTACATAATCTGCACACCACTACACTCAGATCCCCAAAAAACCAGCCAGGTATAGTGTCTGCATTAATATCATGGCTAACCCATAAATCAAATAGACCCTTCAGAATAAGGGTTACCTACACTTGTGCATTCTGATCTTCCCTTCATCAATACAAGTAACATTTAAAAATCACATTCTAATAACAAACAAGTAAAAGGTAACAATTATACATGTTTTCCACTATCTGAGAAAAGCTTTCATGAAATTACGAACAGGTTATGCAAGACAAGATGCTATCATCATTTTCTTGCTATTTATCAAGCACTTTAAATTACATTGTGACATCATTAAAATATTATACTAATTACACAGAGTTCTCTGAACACATTTACTATTTGACATGTGTTGACCAGCTCTTTGTGGCTAAATCATATCCCTTACTTCCAGTCTTTGGAAAAAGTGGATCACATCATGACGTGACAAATTACAAAAGAAGCCTTGAAAGCACCTCTTCAGATTAAGCTGGTGTTTCGTTTTCCAAAACATTAAAGAGCTGATACTTTTGCAAGCAAGTAACAAAAGATGCAAATATGCAATAATTAACTTATTTACAAACATGGGCAACAAATTAGGAACATTTTACCTGTCTGCATCTAATTACACTGGAAGTTGCTGATGTATACTAATCCAATAGCTTTCAGCATGAATTTTAAACACAAAGTTGCAGCTGGAAACCTGATTTTTCTTTTACTAATGTTGTTCCAAAATCGCTAATCAAAATCTCTGCAGAGACATAAAATATAACATCGTGTTTTGTATCATCAGATGGTACAGAAATGAAATTGGGCCTATATAATTGTATAGATATATGCATGTGAATAGCTGCTACTGTACTACTGACCTTGTGATCTCAAAGAACGCCAGTTTCTCTCAGGAGATTTTTACATCTCTGAAATCATGTTTTCAGTCTGTAGACATTTCCTTAATCTGTCCTTAAAAAAATGAAATTCATGTCTCATTACTGTTAAAATGATACCAATAAACTTTTAGAATTTCTATCAAAGTATTGGTGATGCCATATGCAAACTCACAGAATAAACAGAAAATTCAGTTTGTTTGCAATGAAACCAGGTACCATATTAGGGTGAAAAAATTCAGCAGAACATGTGAGTCACATGTATGAGTAAGCCACAGGAGTTACATTACCAAAATATTTAATTGTCGCAAACCATTATTTACTGACTTATAAAATAATATGTATTTCAGAAGAGCAGACCTGACTTTTTAGAAAATTACATATATATGTGTGTTTATATCTATCTATCTATATAAAATAAATGATCATAAACCTTTAAGCACATAGCCAGTATGCACATTTGGTTTCTCGTGCACATGAGTTACTTCTGCTCTGACACAACAGGGAGTCTGAAAACCTTCCTGTATTTCACTGAACAGAACAAAATTCATTAATTGCAAGGACAATTAAACATTAATCCTGCTTACCATGGTAGGTGACAGACTTGCCATCTGTTGAAGTCCTTAAAGCAAGGTTGGATATCTTTGGTAAAAGACATTTTTGGATATAGTTTTTTTTTTGGGGGGGGGGGGGTAAAGGAAAACCAAAACAAAAAACTAACATTTGATCCATACTGCAAACTTGTGGCTATGGCATAGAGAGAAGGCACTGGTGACACAAGCCAGCAACAGTCCTGGCTTTGCCATTTCAGATGCCTGTTTGTGTCTGCCACATTTAACCCCAGCCAAGCCCCACACAGCCACTCGCTCTCTCCCCCACCAGCGGCACTGGGGAGAGGATCGAAGGGTAAAACCAAGAAAACTCGTGGGTTGAGATAAAGACAGTTTAATAGGGAAAACGAAAGCCACGCATGCAAGCAAAGCAAAACAAGGAATTAATTCACTGCTTCCTACGGCAGGCAGGCGTTCAGCCATCTCCAGGTCAGCAGGGTCCCATCATGGGTAACAGTGACTTGGGAAGATAAACTCATCACTCCAAACATCCCCTCCCTTCCTCATTCTTCCCCCCAGCATTATATACTGAGCATGATGTCATATGGTCTGGAATATCCCTATGGTCAGCTGGGGTCATTGTCCCACTTGTGTCTGCTCCCAGTTTCCCATACATCCCCCACTTCCTTGCCAGCATGGCAGTATGGAAAGAAGAAAAGGTCTTGGCTCTGCTCAGCAATAACAACATCATCTCTGTATTATCAACCCTGTGTTCAGCCCAAATCTACAACACAGTCCCGTACCAGCCATGTGAAGAAAATTAACTCCACCCCAGCAAACACCAGCATAGTGTCCCTTTCCATTCTGGCCCCAAATACTTCAGATTCTGCTTTAAAATGATGTAAAAATCTTAGCTTGGTTGGTCTTAGCTTTTGGTCCTCCAGTTACACCCCTGGTGATTTTCATACCCTCCTTCAGCCCAGGCCACGACTCTCCTGGGGTTACCACTCCTACATCCTACACATTGTCTTCGCTATGATCTCGAGCATCAGAGCTGCAACACTGGCTATTGTGCTATTCTCTGTTCAAGGGATACATCAGATTTTTTAGAATCGATATGATTTGGGAAGATTTTGATTGTGAATACGGGAAGTATAGGTGATAATCAAATTCTGCATCATAAAAGCAAACTAGATCAAATCCAAAAGCAACTAGTACTTCCTGGTTTACACCATTAATATTTCTTGCCAGTACTACTGCTGCTGTTTGCATGTATCAGAGTGTAGGCAGATGGACACAGAGCACACAATTCGAGCTTTCTGAAGCAAGAAAAAAGGTAACAAAACATGTCTTCGTTTTTGAGGTATGCAAACAAATGAGTTTGTAGCTAATCTAATAACATATGACTGAAGTGATGGAGCATAGCATGCCGTGCAGTATAGATGAAAATGAGTGCAAAAAACAGGCTACAAGAGATGCGTGGGCACAGGGGAGAAAGTGGGAAATATAGGAGAAATTTGGAGGTGGTTCCATTACCAGCTGCAGGGTGCTTATGATCCAAATGTCATGAGAGACTCATGGCTACAAGAAGGTTTCAGTAATTAGCAGATGGTCCATAAATTTATGACAAATAATATATTTGGTCTCAAAAAAGTCTATATTGTAGCATTTCTCTGTCCTTAATTTGTGTGAAATTAAAGATTCCTTCACCTACAAAGCACAATAAACAATTCAAAACAGAACAGTGTATTTATACAAAGACCATCACATTCACCCAAATTTAAAAAAAAAATAATAAAAATTAAAGTAAATCATTTCTCCATTTTGTTTTAACAAAATTTTCTGAAAATCCAAGCCTGGCTCATCTGCAAGTCAAAGTTCTAGACATATCACGACATTTAATGACTTTCCTAGGCACGTGCTCTGACCCAATTCCTACCATTCTGTGTTAATCTCACAGTGAGAAATGTATATTTAAAATGTGAACTTAAGCTTTATCTGAAATGTCACACTTTGTCCTCTCTCCTGGTTGCTCTTTTGTCTGTCTGCAGAATATTCTCATTTTTTGAGAAAATTCTCACATCCTTAAAGGAAGATGAATTTACTAAAGCAAAAAACATTTTTGATGGTTACTTGAAGTCCAATAGTTCACGTAGCTTTATTCATACAGTAGCCTACTGACTTGTAATGTTAGTAAAATACATAAATTCACAAGAATGAGCCTTGCCACTGCAAGTTGTTACAGATCACATCCTGGTAGCTATACAAATAATACATTATTATAATGCACACAGTAATTAATTAAATTGTGTTACCTTCTTGCTAAGAACACACAATTAGACATGACAGCAGAGGCAAAAATTTTAAATAGTAGTGTAACAATGAAATGGTATCTCTGCTCCAAGATTTTTATGTCCATTCCACACTAATCACTCAAAACCAAGAATACTACTTAAGTAAAACAATGTGTAAAAGATGAAGAGCAGTAGCAGAAATCAATGGGTGTGCTTCATTTAAAAAACAAAAAGAAACTTGATCACTTTTTGGTAAAATGTAGGTCACCTATGGTTTCCATAGTAACCACTGCTGAACCATTGCTCTGCAGATGACCACTGCCTATGGCTGCTTTCCTAGCAGGTGATGTACAAATACAATCATACCTCATTGAAAATAAGAAAAGCTAAAGAAGTGCTTGGAATTGCCATTAGTCTACTTCCAAACACCACTCCTTAAACATTTTCAAAAGCCTTTTCTAATCTCCTCACCTAGATAAAATACTCAGCTAACCAGCTGAAACCACACAATTCTAAAAAATCTGCTCTTTGTCTGTATCTCAAGCCTGAAATCTCCAAAATGGAGACAAACAACTTTACAAGAAGCTGTAAATACAAAAAATATTTATACAGAGCAACTCACTAAACATCAGTAACACAGAAGTCAACAAGCACTGCCATTAGGTTAAGCTTAGTTCTGTGACAACGTATTGAGTACATTCACTGCAAGTGGGAGTTAATGGGTTGGCATATTAATATTTTGCACACAAGCACACAGTGAAAACTAGTCATGTAACAAGCCTGGAGCCACAGATAACAACAGTTAAAGCCTCACTTGGGACAAAGTCATATAGTCTTCAGTCAGCTTGATAGTGAAACTTCTCACCACTATTACTCTGGGGCATATATAATTGATGATGAATTCATTAAAACACAAAAGACTCCATGTTACAAGAAGAGTGAACTGGTTTGGATAGTGAACTGGGAAACAACAGGACAAGCCAATGCCATTGATAACTGCTAACTGGTTTTCCCCTTCAGAACAATTGTATCACTATTGTGTGAGTTCAGACTAAATGAGCTACTTCTTTTTTCACGTATTATAAAAGCTCTGAATTATAAGCTTTGAGGTCTGGAAGCCACCCACATGCCTTAATGCTACAAATACACTGCAGTAGGGTAGCATCAGTTTTCACCTTCATGATCAGAACACCAAAAATGCCACATATTCAGTGAACAGAAGAACGATGATCAACATTGTTGAATACCATCAATGAAGAATCATCTCCCCTCACCAGCTTTGAAAGTTCAAAACAGACAGATGAACAGGTACATGAACACAAGGCACTACAGAAAGACTGTTGGGAAGACAAACAGACAAGCCATCACTGAATGGAGACAGCTTGAGAAAGTTGTCTAGTTTCCGTCAGAGTTTTAGAATCAAACAATTCATGAAGCTGTTTTTAATACACTGAATTGGCAAATTCCAAAGAAACAACAGTTTGTATATATTCTCCTAACTGCAACTGCTGAAAACATCACTACAGTATTTTGTGGAGGGGAGGGGATTGATACTCAATTTCTTTATGTTCCTGTAAGGATCAGGATCTCCAATACACCGTCATGCTCAGTGCACACCAGTGGACTGCCATGAGCACCAGGACATCTCAAAGAGCAAGACTAGAATACATGTGGGAGATGAATCAGGGCTACAGAGGAAGAAGAAAGTAAGAAGTCAATACAGCCTCTGGAAAGCAGAATACTTTTCTTTTCCCCTAATGTTTCAGTCAAAGTTCTTGAATTTTTTGCTCATAGGTCAGTAATTCTCATGGATTTAGTCCTCCCTACAGTCCTACATTCACTGTATATCGTTGCTGTCTTATAAGACTGTAAACTATTGGAGGAAGTCTGTGTTTCCTGTATGCAGATATAGCCTTTCACCTTAAGTAGTTCCAGGTCTAGGCCCAGTAGGGCCAAAAAACCCTAGTACAATACAATCATTGAAGGCTAATAAGACTGAAAACAGGATTAAGAAATACTGTTGCATCTTTCTTGTAAGCATTAAAACAGCGTTTCATCAAGAAGCACCAAGAAAAGATACAACTCCTAAGTACATCTGCTTGTTAATTAATTCTGCTTTGCAAGCACAACTGCTAGTCTATTAAAACAAACAAACAAAAAAAAACAAACCAAAAACAAACCACAAAATGAACAACCAAACCAAATCCCATGGAAGGCTGTTCCCAGCTTACTGTTAGAGACTGAAGATCTCTTACAGCATATTAATACAAACAACAGCTGTATCAACTGATGGAGAAAAACCCTTTGACCAGGAACAAGCCACTGGATTGAAGGAACTTCTAAAAGAAGATCTACTACCAGCAGAAAGTGTGCCTTTAAGTTAATGTCCTTCTGGTGTTACCTCCCCTCAGTCATGCCTATTGCTAAATCAGATGCTTGTGTGAGCAAAGAACAACAGAGCAAGGAGAAAACACAACCCAATGGCTCATGTATGGAGGGTGGTACAGACTGACATTAGTTATAAAGTTTACAGTAATGCATGATCATAGAGTGGTTTAGTTTGAAAGGTACCTTAAAGTTCATTTAGTTCCAACCTCCCCACCCTGGGCAGGGATGCCACCCATGAGGATCAGGTTGCTCAGGGGCACATTTAACCTGGCCAGTAGGACAACATGTTTTGTTAAAAGCACTGAATCTAATTTGGCTTTAAATTTCAAAACATCTTAAAAGCCATCTTTACACAGACTGGTAGGAAAAGTCGTAAACTAGTATAAAATGCAGAATACATACTGAACATGGCTCTAGATAAGGAGAGAATATTGCAATAATCTTTCTGAAGTTTCATTTGCTTTTGTAAGAAACAATTCAAAGAAATCTGCTGAAGGGCCATTGGGAGTCTCACTAGGGATAAAAGCTAGCGTTAGGATAGAGCAGAAAAAGAAAGCATGAAACATTTTTTTCAGACAAAAATGAAGCTATTCAAGTCATAAACTGGTAACAGAAAAATCCATTTTCCCCTCCTTCTTGATTTGATTCACCAATTATTTCCCTACAGAAGCTAGTATAATGGTATCAGGCCACCCACAGCTTTCACTGGTATCCAAATGTTGTCATAATGCTGCTTCTTATCTGAAGAACAGGACAGTGACTTTTAGTACCCAAGACATCCTAAGGTTTTTTACCCTTAGAAATACATTTTAAAATTCTGATCTTATTTGCTAAAGACCATGAAGCAAGTCTTCACTAAAAGTAAGCTCATCTACGTCCCAACCTTATGGTTTCTCCAGAGAAGGAGGTTGGCTGAGTTAGTTCAAATCCAAGCTAAAAGAAGAACTTCTGAAAGAATTTTCAAGACTGTGGGCTTAGGTATGTTCCTTTATGTCAAGAAATCCATGGTCATCATGATTTTGCATTTTTAAAATTGCACGCATGAGTCTCTGGTGAGAGAACAAATAAAACTTCACATTCTATACATTAGACCATAAAGTTGTTTAAATTATTTTGCATGTTGTAATAGCATCTAAAGACAGCAACTGCTATAAAAAGTCCAAAATCAGGGGCTAAGGGTTGATCTGGTATACTACTTCAGTTGTGGATCTAATTTTTACTCTGTTTAACAAACCAAGGGCAATATCCAACAATTCTGTTTAATTTTTATCAAATCTCACAGAAAACAACCAATCAGCAAACATAATTTCATACACTGTTCACATCATTCTGAACTAGAGATCCCAGATTTGCCTGCAGAAGGTGGTTCCAGACCTCCTGACAGTACATACTCCTGAATATGGACCAGAATTTATTCATATGTTCTTAGTGCAAGGTGCTTTCTCTAACTGATAAATACAGAACAGATCCGGAAGTGCTACAGAATCTCAATCAACATTTCCCAGTAATTTTCTAATTTGTTTTTGAAATATGTTCCATACACATCAATGTAGTGAGAGAGGATGACTCACTTCAATTAAGAATTTGCAAACTCCTGGAGCATTAAATTCCTTTGATCTTGATAAACTGGCTCATTCTCATTCTGTTCATTAGGCCCCCCCCCCCTTTTCCCAGTTTTGAGCCAGCCAATCTGTAGCCTTTTCTGCAAGCTGACATATTTACTAAGTAAAATCTGTTACCACTGCTTTCTTGCTCCTAATGAAAAACACCCTGTTGCTTGTCAAGCTTCTCATCTTGGGGAACCTCCTTCTCTCTTTTCCTTCATACATGACATAGTGAACAAGCTGTCTTCCCACCCTGATCAGCTCTTCATTAGCTCCTCTCTGTATTTCCCCAGTAACCACAAACTGCTGACCTGTGCATTCTGTTCTTTTTTTTTTTTGACTCCCACCTAATGAAATTTCATCAAGTACCATTTTGCTGATGACTTGCAAAAACTGCCAAAGATTCTCTGAAAGCAATCCAGTGGTGTTGCTTTGAACCACGTCTTGATAAGTACATTTCTTAAGGGTTAACCTGGAAATGTAAATATCTACATGACTTGAGAAATAAGAACGTCTTAAACTGTAGTATAAATTATCATTAATTTTACAGACAGTTATTTGGCAACTGTAATAGGGCTATTTTCTCATATGTTCTATCTCAAAAATTAGTGTATGTGGAGTCTGCCACAAACAGGTATCCACATTTAGACAGCAATTCAACTTCAATACTGATTAGCGAAAAGCATCTTGATATTTTCACTCTACTCCTTTGATGGAAAAATACTGTACAGCCCAAAAAAATCCTTTAGATTCTTTACCAATCAAAATCACGGTTGTCATAGAAACTGTAAAAACTGAAGTCAGTCATGACATAACAACAGGGTAATGGAAAATGTCTGCAGGCTCAGGTTTTTGTATTGGAGATGTTTCTGTGAATTTAACTAGGGAGCCAAGCAGTTTCCCAAATCCAACAAAGAATATTATAACAACACATATTATTATTGTTTTTAATAATCTGTTCAGAGTCTGAAAAGTGACAGTATTTATCACTCCTGCTCTACACACTGGCTACATTAACAGCAAACAGACCCTTCCCAAAACATTCAGTGCTATAAGGGGACAGAATTTTTCTGATCACACATCTCAGATACCCTGGAGGGACTTTTGGTCAGTGTTCTTAGCATTCCTGAGATCCCAGTTTTGGCATTTTAAATTGATGCAAACCACTTTAAAAATCTATATTGCCCTTAGTTTCTTTCTCTTGCATATGCTGTTCAGAAAAGGACTTCTAATTTGCAGGCCTCTGCCCCAACCCAAGGTGATTCAGCTTCATTCCAAATATTATTTCAGGTTTTTTCCCCCATGACATGAAACTCTGTAAAATAAAACTCTACTCCTGACTAACAAAGGCTACAAGAGCCTTTCCATTTCCCAGAGCTAATTCACAGACCAACTCCACACAACAGAGTTCTTCCGCCTTTTACTGGAACCACTTGACACTTCATAATTACTGACTGACAGGGCTTACTGCAACCACTTGCCTGCTAAGCAGAGACCATCCTGCTGAAAAGAAAATAATCATAATACACAGAAATACTGTAGGGCTGGCCTCACTGCAGATGAGCAAACTGAGTAGCTTAACCACAAATAACATGAAAGGTAGCAATGTGAATGTGGAAGTACTCAGATCTTTAAAAAAAAACCAATAATCTCAGAGCATTGAATTAAATTTTGTGATGAAATTTAAGAGACTTTTTGTTTCAGCTAGTTTTCTAAGACATATTTTCACCTTTAATTTATTTTTTCAAAATAACTAGGTACACATATTTTGAATAGAGAGCAAACAGGTACTTGCATTCCCTATGCTTTCCTAGAATTATCTTAAATAAACTCTGTTTTATCATGATTGCATCTAGCCATTTCCAGACCTGTTAAACTGGTCACTGACACCCACACCACACCCCCACCCCCGCCTTGCTTAAGAATTAATTTAATGGCAGGGGTGAGCACAGTTGGTATGTAACATGCTTCAGCAATCTACAAACGTTTAACTGACATAGAGAAACTTTCCAGTTGCATCGAAGTTAAAAGATTGAGCCAGTGAAATTCACCTGTTCCCTAACCCTGAGTTTAGAAGAAAAAGTTATGATTTAAAACAAAGGGAAATCCTGATTCCAGAAAATAACTAGCAAACAACCCATGAGTAAAATAGTAAACTTTTTTAAGGGAACAAAGGAAAAAAAATACAAATCAAATGTCCTTTAAAAAATGGCATGACATTTGTTTACTGCATTATATAGTGCAGGCTTCTTACTGGAAAAGTGCCTGATTCACACCAATCCTAAACCTCAGGGGGAGAGAGACAGATATATTTCTTTAGTTACCATGATTGGGACCCTACTCAACAACATGTATAAACCCCCATAGCTTCTTACTCTTCAGTTCTATGGCATTCTCTCAGACTTTACAGTTAAAATATCACTCAACGCTTCTGATTGCCATTACCACATTTACTGCACTTGAACATATACATGTACAACGTGTATATATCTATGTAATTTGACAAAGCTTATATACATATATAGTTACACTTTTTTTTCACACTATAAATATATGCATATGTGTTTACATGCAGCAGACCTGTATCTTTGATTCTGAAAAAGGCACATTCATTTCCATGGATGCCACTGAGGAAATGAAAAGCAATATAAGGGTACTGTAATAATTTAACTGATTTGGATATGCACACTTATTTTTTAATAAAACATGCTACCACAGGAAAATAAATATAAATATTAATGTATAATATTGAGTATTAATTATTAACAGCAGCTTTCATCTACATTCAGCTTCTAAAATACTGTTATAACTTTCCACTGTCACAAAGAATTACTGTGTACTGACAGGGTTTACTGGAGCTCATGGCACAATAAAGAATTTTTTAGATTGCTGTTGTGTGTCTCAGCAGTCCCTTGGAGAAGCAATGAATCTGCACATGTATTGATAAATAAGAGTAGGAAGAATTTATATGAATCTTTTTAGATTTTTCTGAACAGCAGAATGGCTTTGGGCACACATTAGGAGAGCAGACTTCATGGAACACCATGTGTACAGAATAAACACATTACTGCATAAAGTGGGCTGAGGAGGTAAGAATTTTACACTCATCTCAGATGAGGCTAGAGCAAACATGCCTTACATATTCTAAAAGCCTGCTGTTTTGTGTGTAACATATGCTTGTGAGGATAGAGTTGTTTGCAACAGCAAGTGTTTTCTTATTTTGCTCCATATTCAAATGTTATGCAATGCAATCTTGCAACCTCCTTACACACACAAAAAAAAATCTTCATTTGGAAATATTCTTACTGATTTCCATTTTACATCTAGAGATTTTGGACTGTTAATAAACTGGGCATTTGGATTTTGCAGAAGCTGATGACTAATAGAAAATAACCACAACAGAGGACAGGAATCAGAAAACCACTACTATCAGAATCTGATTGTAAAGAAATGAGTTTTAATACAAAATGCACAATTCTAGATTCTCCAAAAAATCTTCAGTAAGTAGTAATCTGTTGCAGCAATCACTCCAATAAACCCATTCTTCCCAGAAAAATATAAAACTGTACTTCCAAAAACCAACAGATTACTGTAGAATTTTGAAAACAACTCTGTCAAGAATGAAACAATGAAAATAAATAAATAAATGAAAATCCCAAACCAAAACAAAACCCCAAACCAACCAAAAATCAAAACCACATAAAAATGGAAAACAAATTAAAGCTAAACAAAATAAATGTATCTGCATCATGCCCTGAAACCTATTCAGTAGACAAAAGCACTGGCAGACTGTGAAATAGAAGAAATTCCAGGCTGAAAATTCTATCACTAAATTTGGAGAGTTCAAGTTCTAAAAGCCAACATCAAGAGCCTCAAGCACCACTAAAGCAGGGTAATGAGTTGGGGAGGGGGGGAGTGGGACATCTCCTATCTACCTGTGTCTCAAATCATCCCAGTCTTTGTTCTTCCCACTAGCACTCTACATTCAGCAAGAAGCCTACAGAAAACCTGGGCTTTTCAAACCCAGTAAGTACTGGTCTGCCATCTGTATTCACAGAGGTGAAGCAGAGATGAAAGTATCAAATCAGAGCACAGGATGAACACATAGATTTTGCAGTAAAAAGGGGCAAATAGATCTCAGAGATAGTAAATTGATAAAGCAAAACACAGTTCCCTACAGACTTATCAGACCAGGCCCAAAAGCAGTCTAGTTGTGGATTCACAGCACTGTACAAACTGCTTCTGGACATGTGCTTGCTGCTACCACTCTCAGCTTACCAGTGAACTTGGCTCTGGAACAAGAACAAGCAGTGCTACTTCAGCTCTCTCTGAACCTCTGATGCACGTAAGCTATAAACTCACAGATGATTCAGGTTGGAAAGGACTTCAGCAGGTCTCTAGTCCAACTTCCTGCTCAAGGATGGCTGAGATATCAGATAAGGCTGCTCACAACTTTAGCCAGCCAAGTCTTAAGAATCTGTAAGGAGAGAGACTACACGGCCTCTCTGGGCAACCTTTTCCAGTGCCTGGCTACCCTCAAGGAGAAAAGTTTCTCCTTATATCCAGCTGGAACACATCTTGTTTCAATCTACATTGGTTCCTCACTCTCCCATCACTGACCACTAGGAAGAGCTGCACACGTTCTGCGTGAGCTCCTCAAAGGTACTGCACGATTTCTACTGGGTCCACCCAGAGCCTTCCCTTTGCCAGGCTGAACACGGTCAGGTTCCTCAGTCTCTCCTCATATGGTGAACACTCCAGCCCCCTCATGACCTTGGTGACCCTCTGCTGCACTTGCTCCATTTTATCAGAGTCTTGCACTGTGGGACCAAACCTGGACACAGTTCTCTAGGTCAGTTCCCAGCCTGTGTCACTGGAGGAATTTTTCCTTCCCAGGTACATAGCTGTATTTGTCTTTGCTGAATTTTGCATGTCTCCTGTCAGCCTGTTCCTCCAGTCTGCCCAGGTCCCTCTGAATGGGAGTTTTTCTCTTAAGGGCACCAGCCATTCCCCTCAGTGTGGTTCTCTGCAAATGATGTAAGTCACTGTCACCTCCTTCAGACTGATCAGTAAAGATGTTAAGAACAACAGGTTTCAGAACAGATTCCTGTGGTGCCCAGTCAAAGTAAAACACAATCCCTTCACCACTACCCTCAGCTGAAAATCCAGGTCCTCAGAGTACTTTTGAAAAGTCTGCTCTAAGAAAAGGTGGTACAGAAGTCTCTCTTACTCAGAGGAGTCTTTTTCCTTTTGGGATAAGGAGCTACACTAATTCTATTGACAGCTATAATTCACAAATAGCTCTGACCTAGCTTTATTAGGCTAGATAATACCTAAAATTCTAAAAAATGGAGACACTCTTCTTGCTGCTACGTATGAACTGTCAAATAAAGTCCAAATCACTTACTGCTACTTATTTACACACTGTTTAATGCAAATATGAAGCTTTATATAGTCCACAATTTATGACAGTTTAGTAACTGGTAATCTCAACCTGAGAAGTCAGAAGAAAAATATGCTGTAAATTAACTATTCATGTTCAGCTGTTTGAGTGGGAACAAGAAAAGGATTTTCATCCTCCAAGTGTCTCATGGAGACATCAAATAGGAATCTAACACCCTCTCAGGGAGGATTATAAATTTCTTCATCTGTTTACTCCTGTAACAAGTGAAAGAAAAAGACTGAAAGTCGTATGGTTGCACTGGCTCAGGGGGCAGGATGACTGATCAGATTCTGTCACAGATTGTGTACTCTACTCTCAACTCCGAACACACAGCACTAAGCAGAAGCACTGGCCTTCAAAGGTAGTTACTGCTGGTATTAGCTCTTCACCCAAATCATCACCCAAAATGGAAGACATACTCATATATACTTAAAACATTTCATACTAACTAGATATGAGTGATAAAGCATAAAAGTGGAGTTTCCTCTGAAACTCACTTTGACATACAAATTTTCACAGAAACAATTACCAGATGAAATAGTTCTTTTTCAAAAATAAGTACTTCCTCACGGTGTCAGCATTTAAATGTAATAAAACAGAAAAACACTTCAAAATAAAAGCAGATAGCCTTCACTGTATTTCTTACAAGTAAAATGAACCTTTCTTAGCTTGTATAAAAAGCAGTATCGTGCCTGACATATCACTTTAGTACTTACGAGTAAAATGATTAGAAGTGGATGGATGGACATTACTTCCACTGTCAGCACTTTCACTGCTAGACATGTCATCATCTGATTCCCACACACAGGAACAGGGTGAGGTGCCACCAACTTCTTCAAACTTCCTCTTTAAAATCCCACTCATCGCTGCAATGCTCTCAACATACACCTGTAACAGGAACAGAGGCAATGAGGCACTGACACACCTGTCTCCTGTGCAGGTCTTCCAATTCATTCACCCTGGAAGAGTTCACATACCAGTCAGATGCTACTACCTGTAGCTAAACGGCTCCTTACCAAGAGTTTTAAACAACTTTTCCAAGAAGGAGTCAAAAACCCCTTATCGGTATATTTATCATCCGTCATGTAAATTCATCATCTGTAATGCAGATGCTACCTGTATTCTGCCAGTGCAGACAAAATTCTCTAACCAATCTCATGTGTAAATATATATATATTTCAGTCATGCAGCAATTTTGGGCCAAGCATAAAGTATACATACTCCAATATAATTCATCAAAAATGTGCCTTTATACAACACTTAGAAACTTACTTGGCACCAAGAAACATCACATGACAAAAATCAGTGTTCACTAATTAATATAGTTCAGAAAAAAATATTCTCTTTTGATTTATTTTAAAGGTCTGATTTATGTAATACTCAGTACTAACAAATGCCCACATTTGCAATTAGATTTGAGAGCTGTATGACACACTTAGTATCAGGGCAGGCCCTGCAAACACAGTTCTGGCTCATTTTGTCATTTTAATTTATGCAGGAGTTTCTTGCATAGCCTTTTTGAAATTCAGATATGAGTACTGGCACACATGTAGACTATTTCCATTCAAACAAGTATCAAGGGACTGAATCTATCCTTATGGACTTGACTTCCTAATAACATTGCCCAACAAAGCCAGAGTCATGTTGAATATTCCTTATTGTTTCTCTTTCATATATAACAGCTGATCTTCATATACCCATTTATAAAATACCAAGCAGAAAAATATCAAGATATTTTAAAGCAATTCCTAGATCATTTTAACACATCTGATGCGCTGAAACATTTTTTCTCTATCTTTAATTAAAAAATATCTTGCTAGTTTACTGTCACTATCACTACTGATTACACTCTACTGAAGACTGAAAATTAATTCTAAGATCTCAAGTTAAAAGTTACAGATAACATCTACTCTCTGACTAGGCTTATCAGTGAAATCCTGTTGTAAATAGCTGGGGAAAAAAGGCTGCTCTTTGATGCTTTTAAGCGTATAGTACCAAAAGTTCTCATGCTTCTGAATGCCACTGCCTTCATCTTGTTAAGCTGCCAATTCAATTGATTTTATAACAAAGTTATTTCCTCCAGTAAGTTTCACTCTACCTTTATGGATGTGTCTAAATTAGAGAAAAGATTTCAGTATAGAGTGGAATCCTGACATAATGCTAAGAACAGATGCTGCATAAACATGACTTTCAGCTCTCAACTTGTTCATATGCAGAGCACACTAAAAATTAAATAACGAATATATTGGGTTTAATACTCTCAGTAAGACAGCTTTGAATGCATATGCTCACCATGACTTTCTCAGCTTGTTTTACTATTTATGAAAAAAATGTTTTCCTGAAAGGGATTTCTTCAGGCTAAATATATGACTCAAACAGAATATGCTTAGATCTCAACCTCTGCCCTTTTGTCCAAAAATGAATTGCTATGAACTGCAAAGAAAGGATTGTATTTTTATTCTGAGGACATGGAAAGGAGAATTTAGCATCACTTTGTAATAACCTTTGCAAAAAATGTAAGAATACATGATATTTTTATGAATCAACCTTTAGTAAAAACACATTTACACACGGAAAGAAAAAGAAAGAAAAGAACTTAAACACACACACACTGAAACTCCACAATTATAAAGAGGGGGAAGAAACCCCTTACCCCCTCCCTGAAAAACAGATTTAGAAACAACTCCTCTGAATTGTCCCCCACGTTCTCACTATATCTCTTGCCAACTACCTTTTCCATTGCCTCCTGCAGTGCTTACAGCACTGAAATTGTGAAATCACCATTATTTCCATGGCAACAGCCTGCAATATCAAATCCACAGGATTACAGCTTGACTGCAGAAGAGGGTAAAGAAGCAGCTGGAGTGTGAGAAAGAAAATGCTTACACTCAAACATCTCAGTGAAGAGGGTGAGAAATGGGCTGACAAAGAGTTTATCGTACAAGCGAGACCTAAATCACATCCATGTCTGTGCCCATTGAAATTGTGGCTACAAGAGTTGTGGAGTTCCAGATCCAAAGAACCTCAGTCAAAAGTGCACTGCAAGGCAAACCTAATAGCTGCAATCATCACTAGTGCACAGACTGTCAGAGAGCAAGATCCGATTTCATAGCCTGAGATGATTTCCAGACAAAAGCCCTTTTGTCAGACACTGTCTTCCACCCGATACCACACAGTGACTGGATGACTAATGTGCATCTTGCACATCAGTAAAGCTGTTGCAGATAGAGAGTCTCAACAGCCAGAACTGTTCACAAGAAGTGGCACGAACAAATATTTTTCAAAACAAAGGGTTTTAAATTTACTTGCTTTTAGTACAGCCTACATTTGCAACAAGTGCCACAACCTGGTAGCAAAGCCATTTCATTAAGATTTATAGAATGACCATAACAAATTATTCCCAGGATCCTTGGAAATGGCATATAGGTTAGCTCTACACCCAGCTAGCTGATTTAGATAAGCCAGGAGGTACAGGAATACTGCAGAACCTGCGTATCACCACAACACAAAGAAGGTATAACTATCCATTATATATATTTAGCGTGACTGTTGCCTGATTTTTGTTCTGAATATCTTCTACAAAGATTATTGAGAAGGTTGTTTGACAAAATAGCTGCGATACAATTTAGGTGTTGCCACTTTCCCGAGATCTGTTGATTCTAATCTTTCTGCTATCAAATCTCCCCAGGAAAATGTTATGTGGGGGAAAGGAGACACTTCCATTATTTAAGAGCTTGGCTATCACACAGATAGATTAGAGAGTATTTAAAACTGCTTGTATACACTATGTACCAGCGGGAGATCCCTTCAGAATAACATCTGTATAAACAGATGCCTCTCCATAAGCCAATATTCTTCAGAAAGAGGCACATCTGCACAGTAGCACACAAGGCATGTTCTATCTGATTGCCTTGTTTACACAGGCATCCCGCAGTACCTGCGAGACCCACTTCTCCAGGAACCAGGACATACGAAGCATGGGACACACAACCCAGTGCTGTTTATGAAAGTGTTATTCTGCTCTCTGCTCATTAGGTGGTATGTCCCAGTGGAAGGCAGGGATATATGCCGGAGACCAACAAGAATAAGCAACAGTTAAACTTCTATCAGCAATGAGGCCACAAAGTTAGTGATATCACGAAAGGTTCCGTAAGTCCACAGTCAGGAAACCAGGACTCAACTCAACTGAACTCAACTGAATTGGTCTTTGTCCTGCACCATAATTATAACTGAATAGGTAATCTCAGATTTTGGGGAATCAAACTGAAGCAACTGCAGTCTCAAAGAAATCTGAATCCAACCTCATCTGAACAGAAGACCCTCCAAGTTTAAGGGATAAGGCACCAAAGATGTACAAAAGTCAACTTTTCAATACATGAATGGAAAGCAAAACTATACATAAATCTTGTATCTGATAAGAGGAATCTTACAGATAATGTAAGTACACAGCAGTACAATTTTGCTAACACAAGTCACTTAGGGCACATGAGAAAGTACCACCACACAGGATGGGAAAACTCAAACACAGAAGTACTGTAGCAATATGTGTATTCTGAAAAAAAAAAAGAGCAAATGTACATAGGTATAGAATCCAGTACACAGAAGTCCACAACTGACTACAGGAACTAGACAACATAACTAAGAAAAACAAATGCAGAGTGGTGAAACAATATTCTTGGACTTCCAGTAAGACACCAGTGAGGTTCAGCCTTCACAGGCAAATACTGAAAAACAACCACCAGCTACAGTTAAGAGATCTGCTATATGAAACTTACCCATTTGGTTAAAAAGAGCAAAAGTTGTCTTGAAAAGTTCAATTAGAAACAGACCTTTCTGGATGATTACTAAATAGCTGTCTGGTAGCTATGATTCATTTGGAGCAGCATCCTGCTGATTCACACAACTGAGTAACAAGCAGGCACTGGAAGCTTTCCTGTTTGTTGATATATCCTTCACACAAAAAATCCTTGCACAGTGATGTGATACATCATCCTCTGCCATCCCTCACCGTGCTCATGTGCCATTAATCCACGGCAAAGCAAAACAAAGTTGAAAAGGAGGGAGCAGAGTATTAAAGCAAGGAAAACCAGCTAACACACAATGCTGTGAGCTCTAGGTCAAACACCAATTGCCTGACACAGTTTCTTCAAGAAAATGGCAACCTGACACAGCAGAAGCATATGATGAATGTGGGCTGCAAGAAGGACACATCTTTCTTAAACATCTCCCCCATTCATTTTTTCCTCCTTTCTTTCCTAGTTTTCCTCCACCCTGAAGAAACTACTCCTACAAAGAGATCATTTCTCTATTTCTCTAGCTGCAGGTATGCTGACTGCAGGTCCTCAGAGCTCCATGGCAACAGGCTTTGCCTTGCTATGATGTCAGATAATTGGCAGGCACCATATATTTAAAAAGTTCAGAGGCAACATGTTATTACTAGAAGACAAAAATCCCATGTAAATGTGGGGGATATATTTAAAACAGTCACAATACTACCTGGAACCTACGAAGTAAAATAATGTAAAAGTCTGGCTGGTTTGATTTTTTTCTGGTACCTAAAAAGGCTGGAAATTTTAGAAAATCTTCATAGCAATCTCGTTGCAGCAAGCATCTCCAAATCCCAGTAAAAATCCCCAAAAGAGTAATGTTAGAATTACTGAGGGGATGAAGGGGAGGGAAACAGTGCTTTCATATACCAGTGCTCCCAAGAGGAAATTTTTATGGCATTGTGACAACATACACTACCAAACTTGTTCTACAAAACCTAACTTTAAGTTGCGATATCCTCAGTGTCTCACTGACACACATATGGACAGAAAAAAAGTAAACCAAAAAATAACCCACCAAAAAAAAAAAGGCTCCGGGACCACATTAGATAAGCACTGTAAGGAGAGGTAAAAGCATGTCTTCTAACTTGCACTTCAGCTATTACTTTGAAATGTGCTAAAAGATACTACTATAACAGACAAAATGAAAATAAGGGAATTGACAAAACCTTTCTGCAGTGGTGTCGTGGTTTTACACCAGCCAGCAAATAAATACCCTGCAGCTGCTCACTCACTCCCCCTCCCCACTCTGCAGTGGGAGAATTAAAAATAAAAAAGATAAACCTCGTGGGTTGAGATAAGAATCATTTGATAATTGAAACAAAAGTTAATAATAACAACAACAACAACAATAATTGCAATTATAAGGAGAGGGAGAGAGCAACAGATCCCAAGACAGACAAGTGATGCACAACACATCTGCTCACCACTCTCTGACTGATGCCCAGCCTGTCCCCAAGCAGTGACTGGCCTCCTTCCACGTAAGTCCCCCAGTTTATATGCTGGACATGACGATCTGTGGTATGGAATATCCCTTTGGCCAGTTCAGGTCAGCCATCCTGGCCATGCTCACCACAGCTCCTTGTGCAGCTCCTCACTGAGAGGGCAGAAGACACCGAAAAGTCTTTGACTTAGGGTAAGCACCACCTGACAACAACTGTTGATAACAGTGTGTTATCAACATCATTCTCATACTGAATCCAAAAAGCAGTAAACCAGCTACTGAGAATAAAGCAAACTCTTTCCCAGACAAAATCAGGACAAGTCACAAAGACAAAACCAAAGATATTTTCATTCTTGCCAAAATCTTCAAATAAATGTTTTGCAATATTCAGCACTCTAGTATACAGCTCATACATCATCACTTGGGAAACTGAACAAGCATGGAATATACCTATGAAGACAAACATCAAGCATGTACCATATGCAGTAAATAATAAAATAGGACCCTGCTTCAAATTACATATCCTCCTGAGTTAGAGAAAAGGCTCACTACAGAAATCAGTTATTGACTAAAGCTCAGGAAAAATCAAGAGAAAAAAAGCCCAAGAATACATTGGCACTTGGGGCTGGGGGGCACAGGGAGGGGAAGAAATCTAATGACTTGTTTCTTTGATTCATTTTTGAAGCCTTATTTTGTACTAATTCCTTCTTGAGACCTGATCACATTTCATGATAAAATCTATCTGGATAAAAAAATTTTTATCTGAAAATAGAAACAAAAATAAACATAAAAGGCAGGCACTAAATAAATACCTGTCCTATGAGTCACACCGCATTTTGCTTTGTCTCAAATGTATCATCTGAAAATACAGAAAAATTTAAAGTCTGTAGCAGCAACAGAGATTCTCTTCTGAACATAAAACACTTCTAAGCAAATGACTTCAAACTGAACAGGAGGATGCAGAAAACAGATGTTACACATAAAACATTACTGCAAAGTACTCATCACAAACAACTCCCACCCACTGGCCAGTCAGCGTGTACTATAACATGCTAGGGAGACTTGGCAAATAATTTCACAGTCAAATCATGAATATTGATGCTCACAAGTAGAGATGTTTGGGTTATTTGTTGTGATTAATACTGTTTTTGAATTTAGATCTTTTTCTTAGCTTGCAAACAAAGCTTCATTTTCTTAAAGACATTTTTTCTACCTGTGAATAAATGTCAGCAGCAGAGATGGTTGTGAACTAATCAACGTGCTTGCTTGGTTCCACATATTGCACTGAATTATTGCTCTGTGTAACTGACAGTTTTAAATTTGGGAGGGGAGAAGGTAGTCAAATGCAAAAGCACCTTCAGTGATGTCATCACTCACAAAAAGAATATTATTTGCCTCTAAAAATGACTATTCATGTAAAGAACTGCATTAATGCAGACAAAAAAAATCATTTGCATGTATGCTTACAAACAGTGAACAACAGAGGTACACGAACATGAATCAAACAGCTGTTCAGAATTCAAATTAACGCTTGCAATACATGTTTTGCTGTATTTGGCAGCTCTAATCACAGGCACCAGTTGCCAGAGGTAGGCTTGGGTAGTTTCAGTACTACAATCTGTGAAATTTAAAAACACATAGCAAGCTAATCCCACTTAAGAGACTACACTGTATAGGCACAGGGAATACCATTAGTATAATCTTACTCATATATTTGTGCTTACAGCAGTGGTCAAGTTACACAAACATAAAACAGAAAAAGTCTTTCTCTCCTTGATTGCTTCTATCTAAGTCCACAGTACCAAGTAAATCCTGCAGGATAAGATTGCACAATTCAACCTGGGGAATCTGTTCTGGCATTGCAAGCCAAATCCTGCCAAGTCTGCTCTTTGCAGGGTTTCTATACCACCACTTTACAGCACTCCTGATTTCACACTTGAGTTCTAATCGACTAATCTTTTAGACTGCCTACACATTATTGTACACTAACACATGCTACCTAGCTCCACTGGCAAGGAATTTAAAATGCAGAAACAATGCTGGCATATGCTCACCTCCTGTCTCTACAATCAGTACGGATGCAATGCTGGTCAATCTGTCTCCCTTAGTCTTCCAAAAGCATCTCACATGCACCAAGCATGCAAATATCCCCCCATCATCTAAGTGCAAGAGTCCTGCATATAACAGCAGTGAAATGGCTTTCTAACTCTTAGCTACATCAACTGATGTCAACAGTTGATTAAACGCTTTCAGGATTCAGCCAACAGAAGAAAATTCTAGGCTAGTTCTCAAGTTTTCTCTCAGCATGCTCCCCAGAGAGCAAAATAACACGAGTAAGAGGTAGTATTAATTCAACCAGGAACCCAGGAGCTTAGCATACAGGTCTCCAATGATGAAGATGCAACCAGGGAGAAAGGTATTCAGAGGCATTCAGCAAAAGAGCTTTCCTGTCAAGATGAGATTTATCCAAAAAAGCTGTTTAGTTTGAGCTTGTGTTTCATTTATAACAATTTTCCAAGCTTGCTACAGCAAGAACTGCTTCTATGAGAATGAAAGATGCATAAATCACACAAAGTCCTGGAGGGACACAGGAGATTCAGGAGAAAGACATGCTGAAGCTGGGTCACAAACTCAGGTTCATAATGCCTAACCTGCATATAAGTAATCTAGGACACTTTTAGCAGCACCTGTCAAAGTCCTTTCAAAAAGCCTTCAGGTAACACTATTGAAGATCTGGTATTTGGCACTTACAGATTTTTAAGTCTTCATGATGAAATTTCATTAATTAAAATCTCTTCACCTAAAATCTCTGCAGAAGATTTTCTTTTGCTCTTTTTAAAGAAAAAAAGAAATTTCTATCTGTATCCCAGAATAAATTTCAGTGTTTGTATGCTCCCAGAAAAGGTTTACTACTGTTTAGACGGTACTGCCGGACTACCTGAAGCAAAGGTCTGGCCAGGAGGTGTCACAACCCTTCATAAAACTGAAGTGTGAAAACAGAAAAAACACTGCTATCAGTCCTACTGGCTTCTACAGATACACAGACCTTAGAGCAGAATGAGCATGCAGCTGATGGGGAGAACTGGTCAGTCTGCTACATGGAAGACAGCAAACCAACAACACATCTTTATTGCACCTCTTTGCAAAAGGACTTAGAACATTTGGCTTGCTTAGCACCTTCCCAGCATCTGGAGTGAGGTTCTGAGACTGGCAGCAGTGCTTTTGGCACAGCAGCTTTGGATTATGCTGCTCCCAGCTTGCAAGAACAGCAGTAGGGTCCAGCTCTGTAACCAAGATTGGAATGTCATCAATTTCCTGAGTGCTGAAATAAGCAATCTTTTATATAAATTTTGCCCCGATTAGCCCAGGTAGTAATACTAATTGGTTCATTGCAACACCTCTTTGTACTATTTCAGTACTGATTTCCAGTACTGATTTCCCCCACTGTTCTTTCATGAACATTAGTCTTGCTCACTGCCTGCAGAGGAACTGCACAACATGGCAGAGTATCCTGTAATCTCAGTACTACTTCTACATGACAAGATAAAAAAAGGTCTCATTTTAGGAGATTAGACTTTAGAAACAAGATGAATGGATAGTTTGAGGGTTTTCTGGAGAGCAGCAAATGTGTTAAGATAGCTTGTCTTCACTTGCATGGTCTGATATTAGCTGTACAGCACAGAACTGTCTTTTTTCAGGCATGAACAAGCAATGTTAAAAATTGCTGGAAAAACCTAGCCTGGAAGAAACTTCAGCTCATCTGTTTGCAAGTTGTTATAAAAAACTCCAAACCAAACTGAAAAAAACAACAGTACTTCCTCCATGTTATCATCACCATCTTCCACAACCTAGGCATGATAGGAAATGTGCAACAAACTTTCTCATTACCATTTTCACCAGATGAGAACTTCTGTTTCTATATCCAAAAAAATCAAATGATTCATGTCAAACTGGCACAACTTGACTACCAATATAAAATGCAATGATGCTACTTCCAGCAACATATCACACCTTTACTTTCTCAAATAATGTTTAGATTTACTTATTATCTCCATGGAATCTTAAATTATGTACATAGAAAAGGGGGATTTAAAATTAAAGTAACTCAGGTTTGTCTATCTCAATAGAAAACAAATTATTCTCAATAAGAAGGTCCGCTATGATTAAATTTTATTTTTCTCATAGAAAAGTCTCTATAATCCATTTAATAATCTGCTTTCTTAGTGTGTTAATAGTTTCTTACCTAACAGAAGATACCAGATCCTTTCCTCTCACTCATATCACCAGGTTCAGTACCGGCTGGATGGCCAGGCCCAGAGTGTGGTGGTGAACGGTGCTGCATCCAGGTGGCATCTGGTCACTAGTGGTGTCCCCCAGGGATCAGTGTTGGGCCCAGTTCTGTTCAATATCTTTAGTGATGAACTGAATGAGGGGATTGAATGTACCATCAGCAAATTCACAGACTCAATCTGCTGGAGGGTAGTGGGGCTCTGCAGAGGGACCTGGGACAGGCTGAGACCAACAGCATGTGGTACAAGGAGACCAAGTGCCAGGTCCTACACTTTGGCCAGAACAACCCCATACAGAACTTACAGGCTAGGAGAAGAATGCCTGGAAAGTGGCCCAGCAGAAAAGGACCTGGAGGTGCTGGTGGACAGCAGCTGAACATGAGCCAGCCTGTGCACAGGTGGCCAAGAAGGCCAAAGGCATCCTGGCTTGTATCAGAAATAACGTGGCCAGCATTACTGTTCCCCTGTACTCAGCACTGGTGAAGCCTCATCTCAAGTCCTGTGTCCAGTTCTGGGCCCCTCAATTCAGGAAGGATATTGAGGTGCTGGAGCAGGTCCAGAGAAGTACAACAAGACTGGTGAAGGGTCTGGAGAGCACATCCTATGAGCAGCGGCTGAGGAAGCTGGGGTTGCTAAGCCTGGAGAAGAGGAGGTTCAGGGTTAACCCTCTCTATAACTACACGAAAGGAGGTTGTACCCAGGTGGGGGTCGGTCTCTTCTCCCAAGCAACTGGTGACAGGATGAGAGGACAGTCTTCCACTGTGCCAGGGAAGGTTTAAGTTGGACATTAGCAAGAATTTCTTTGCAGAAAGGTGACTGGATATTGGAATGGGCTGCCCAGGGAGGTGGTGGTGTCACCACTCCTGGAGATGTTTAAGGAAAGGCTGGATGTGGTACTTAGTGCCATGGTCTCGCTGACATGGTGGTGTTCAGTTGTACGTTGGACTCAATGATCTCAGACATCTTTTCCAACCTAACTGAGTCTGTGATTTCAAGTAATCAAAATGAATTATTCAACTTTTACTTTAAGTGACCTTTGGTACTTCTGCTCTCAGCTAAAAATGGATTTTAGTATTAATTTGCAGAGGATTCATTATTTGTAGGTGTAACAATACGTTGTAATATTTTAATACTACCTTTAAGACACTGCATAACAGAAAAAATACCCTGTTCAATGATGAAAAATGAATCACCATGCTGACTAACATATGCTACAAAAAAATCACATATATACCAACAAAACAAAAGAAAAAGAGAGGTATGTTTAACCTACTAAGAAAATGCCATTTGTTTTGTTTTCTAGGCACAAGCAGGAAGCCATCCAATGGAAAAGGAGAAACTGAAAAAACAGCAGTGATATTTTTCATTTATACTGAAGACCAGCTAACAACAAAAGAAGTTATGATATATGGAAGGAATAAATAATAAAGGACAGGATTAAAAAAAAGGAATATCATAGAATATTCCAAGCTGGAAGGAACCCACAAGGATCATCGAGTCCAACTGCTAAAAGCAGTGGCTACAAATTCTTAATTGAAAATAATAAATTCTTTAAAAGATTAAATTTCTTAGCAATGCTAAGTAATGGAACAGCATTTCTTGCTTACAACACGTTTCTTAGTAATTTAGATTTTGGCTTTTGTTTAAGGTAATTTAGTATTTTACTTAAAATGGTTTGTATGATATTTCAGTCACCTGCAGATACAACTGACAAGGAAGCATTCATTAATGCAATAAATAAAAAAAAAAACCTTGCATTTACAGTTTGTTAACTTACAAAGACACAGTTTAAGCACATTTTTCCTATCACAGACTTTCCTGGGAATAAACCTGTGTCTTCAAATATTATACAACACATACCTGCATCACCACTGTGATTTTTTTAACCAACTTTTTACCTGATTTCAAACTCTTCATCCAGTCTTTCTCCCACTCACATGCTCCCTTCTCAGCAGGGTCTCCAACATAGGCTAATGAGCTTATCTCCTTTCCACTGAGCTGGTGAGTGCTGGCAGCAGCTGACAGGGAATACTGGACAGAAAATGCAAATCTGTAGTTCATGTAGAATACCTGAATCATTAGGGAACTTTAAAACTAGTGACAGCACAGTAGTTTTATTCAGTATCTTTCATGCTGTCGTTATTAAGCGGTAGATATTTTTAGCCACCAAAAGCCAAATCCATCTGCAGCAGCAGCAGCGTTTCCAAGGAGACAGAATAATTTAAACACATGTGGAACTAGATCTCTGTTTTCATCAACTCCTCTCTGTTACTGGAGCTCCTCTGAGTCAGATTTTTTCATTTGAGGTGAGAAGAGTGATTTGAATACATGGATGTGAGACTGTAATTTAACAGTTCTGCTTATGCTTTCAGATACACATCTATTACTTACAAATAACAAATCTTAGGATGCAACTCAACTCTTTTTCAGTCAGTGTTATTTACCAGTGTTTACATTCCAGTACAAAAAAAATAAAGAAGATACAGCTCGTTAGCCTTTAGAATAATTTGTGAATTGCTGACATTTGCTGTAAATTATTGATTTTTTTTTTGTTTGACTGATTTTTTTTTTTAGCAAACATACCAGGCTTCATTTTCTGAAGAAACAGCTAGGAGGAAAGGACACCGCTCCAGTGGCTGCAGCTGATAAGGTACATAAATAAGCAGACAGCTTCTTCCAGTGCTTTTTAGCACTCAGAAGACTTCTATTGACTTGTTCCAGTTTTTCTTTAATGACATCACTTTTTAATAATTTTAGATCTGCTCTAAGGGAATTCACTCAGCGAATACAACAAAAATATATACATGTATTTACTGATTTTAATCTCTGAAATCTGTTAAAACTAAATTTGAGCATTTTAGTTTTATAAATATATTTTATTAATACGTATACTCTCAAACCAATGATAATCAGAATTTATTAATGTCAATTAAGATTTTTGCTTCAAACCAGAAAAATGGGGATGTGTATAATAATCATTTACTACATGTAAAATGTGGAAGTAAGTCCACATTGAAGCTGATACATTGAAATGCTTGGCCCAGTGAGGCCAATATCAAAATCCTCAATTCTTTCAGTGGGGCCAGGACTTCTGCCTGTAGTCCTATATCCTCATATATAATGGCTTGATAAACAAATCTATTTTCCGTATCAACTTATTTGCTACTTACCATCTCCAGTCTCTGTGAACTAACAGCTGCTGCTAACACAAACTCAGCAGAAGAAAGCTATTTTGACAGTTTATTAAAACCGGCACACAAATGCTGTAGGTACTACAAGATTTATCTGTCTCATACACATAATTATATGCACCATGTTTTCCTTTATGACAAAGACAATTTTATGACTCAATTATCAACCACATTAATTCCAAACTTAAAAATAATGCAAAAATCCACAAAATCCCTTTCAGTTGTTCTGAGGAACCATTCTCCCTGTTTGTTCAACACTAAATAAGACACAGTTTTAGAAGCAGTTCATCTTCCTATCCAAGCGCAAAGAGAACATTTTTAGATCTTCCAGCAGTCTTTTCCTGCTGGTAGCATACACTGTATTTTCAACAGCAAGTGTTTCCATCACGCAAAATGACCTCTCCTCCTACAGCTTACTGAACAACTTGGGCATCAATGAGATGCAATGCGTACACTGTCACATGAGAAAGCTGTCAGCATCAGGCATGTCTGTGATTTCACTGCTCATGGATCTCACATCGGCTGAAACCTCCCGGGTAGGAGGAATAATAACTGAAAAGCTGCTTCACAGTAATTTGTGAGGAACAAGCAAGATGCCTGTACATGCATTTTTTATATCTGAAAAATGTGGCAAGGATCAAGAATAGCTATTCATAACAGGAATTTTTTTCACCCTTACCTGTAAATCGGGTTTCTGTGTTTCAGCTCTGTCAGTGCAGAATGAAAGGTTTACTCCTCCTTTTTCCGTCTATCAGACAGCAGTCATCCAATAACTGAAGTCATCCTGGCATCCTCTGGAACATGCTCTCTCCCTTATTTCCCACTCCCCACCCCCATCTGCACGCTAGCAAAATGGGAAAACAGCAAGAAGAAAACAGAACAAAAAAGCACATCTAAAAACTAGCTTTAATGAGCTACTTAGTAATCAGTGAGGACACTCTGTACTGAAAGGTAATGACAAAATTTAACGACATGAAGAAAAAAAAGTCTCTCTATTAATAAACCTTCAGCTCCACTACTGAATAGGAATTCTCCCTTTCAGCCTCTTTTTGTAAGGAAAAAACAAGCAAACAGCTGTAGGAACACAGTTACTGCCTGTATACATTCTTTGAGACTCAGCTATCCAGATCTTCAGTGAAAAGTGCTGCTGTGTATTTAGGAAAGCTTGTGATTATCAAAATAACAGTGGTGCTTTTATACAAACAAGGATCTGAAATCTCAATGCAAATTAGAGTAATTCAGAGATAGATGCCAGGAATTTCCTACTAAATACGTTTTCTTTCTGTTGGAGGTCTACCTGTATAACTGGTACACGTGCAATGATTTTACTGTATTATAATACAGTAGACAAAGTTCAATGTGGTGCATGAATTTCATTCACACAAAACTTTCTACCTAAATAAGAATTCAAATGCAAAAAATGACTAGGTGAATAGTTTTCAGTTCATGTGCCTCAAATATACTATTAGTCTATTTGTAGCCTCTTAAATCTAGTTGAAAAAAATTACTTCCAAGATCAGAGAATTTTTATTTTCTTCATATCTATATAAATTGGGTATCAGCTCAGTCGAAAACATCACATTTAGTTTATGACAGTTTAATTACATTTAAAATCAAAATCAAGCATGAGTCTTCCTAGCTACATCAAAGCATTTGTACTTCAGGATTTCCCCTTGAAAGGAAAATGTTAAGCAGCAGAAGCTGACAAATACCTTTGTGTTTACAAATTTCAGTCTTCAGCTATAGCTTTCCAATAAAATTAACTGTGAATTTCTTTAAATAAGAGCATCTGTTCTCTTCACTGAATTATTGATCTTTAACCACACAAGACTATACCAATTAGCATACTTCCAGTACAAAGTAATAGCTGATTTAGCTTCTGAAAAAATTAGCTGTCAGTCTTATCACAACGAACTGCCAGCAGATCCTGTGCATAACATTCAGATTCTGTCTTAACAAGTAAAGTAGGTGTCTTTTTAACCAAATTACCTCAATTTAACATAAAACCTCTTCCTATATGCCTAGAAAAATGGAAATCCATTCCTGCAAGCACTAACAAACTATTAGGTTTCAAATCCAGACAATCAATGCAGTTTTCTTTAGTGGGAAAGAACTGTAGGGAACATGGAGGAAAATCTAAACAGACATTTTGCCCTGATAAAGAATTGGTTGGAAACCTTCTTCAAATTTATTTTCTTTTTGATCTGCAGAAAGAAATTTGGTGTTGAGCACCAAGGCTTCACCTCTCAACCAGGCTGACTGCTGAGGGAAATGCACAGACATACAGAATTGTAATGTCATAACTTGACTTAATAAATATCTTTTAAATACAGATGCAAGTGCAACACTGATTTCATCCCCAAAACACTAACAGGGTAGCTAGTCAGAAAAATAGGTAGTATAAAAAAAACTAAATCGGAATGCCTAGCAAAATCTACTATGAAAAAAAAGGAGGTTATTAATAACAAAATCCCTAACAGCTCTTCAACACTCTCAGAATGAAGCAACTCTACAAACTGTGTTTCTAACGTAAAACCCAAGTAGCATTACCATAAAAACTGACTAACTGGGCTGGTGCTTCCCCTGCACTTCACAAGGGCTGCACACAGGAGCCTCCCCAACAGTGGGATCTGTGCAATCTCCGTAACCCAACTTTGCCAGTTTCCTTGGATTTCTGGGTAACATCAGACAGTCCTTGTGAAACTTACCCCAATTTGCACATCGGAAATTAAGTAAACTCATTTACTTGATAAATGCATTTTAAATATACGAATCACTTCTGCAATTACTGCAGGGTGCTGAGGTGCCCTGTGCAGGTGGGGGTTTGGCTGCCTGGGCACAAGGCCAACCTACAGACAGCACAGCAGGTGGCCTTGAGAGAGGAAGGGAGCAGCAGCCCCTGCCCACCCTTTGCCAGGACCCCGCCTTCAAGTTCAGCCTCTTGCCCCTGGCCCCTGCCCAACTGTGCTCCCACTGCTGCAGCCTTGCTGGGGCCCAGCCAGGCAGCCCCTGACCCTGGAGGACTGACCCAGACCCGACTGCCTGCTCCTGAAGGATCTCAGACGCGCCTTTCCACCTGACTCCAGACGGAGCCTGGCAGCCATCCCCAGGCCTGACCTGCTCCCCACTGCTGGGCTGCCCTTGACTTCTGTCTTACCTGCCCTTTCCAAGCCACCTGCTGCACTGGCTGCTCCCCAGCAGAGCACCTGGACCTGACTGTCCCTTTCCAAAGCCAGCACCTGCTAAATCTTAGCAATGCTTTCCAGCTCCAAAGTGCCATTATTGGACTAATTAATCACATATACACAGATATGGAAAAAAGGAAATTGGCTCCTTTTTGAATCCAGGTTTGTACTCAGTCCCTGCTGTGACTGCATTACTCTTAGTGCTTTTATTTGTTTGGCTATTTCCCCTTTTTTTTTTAATTTTTCTATACTTGATACTCCATACAACACACATTTATCTTTTTTCTCCAGAGCTGTTATACTGGACAAAAGGAAAACTTCACCAGGAAGCAGCTTCCTGCAACAACTTTTTTCACTGCTTTCTGTGACTATGTCTGTTGCTACTCAAATATTTACTTCCATTTTTTCTGACACTACAAAGACTGAGACCGGATTTTGGCAATCCCTGTATGGAAGGACAGTACTGTGACAGGATCACTGCCTTCCTGAATAAACCTTCTGGTTAGGGTACTGGGTAGCACCTTCAGCACCATTTTAGTTTCTGCTGAAATGCAAATCTTTGCAAGTGGGAGAGAAGGGAAACAATGGCTGGGGGCA
Source organism: Pipra filicauda (assembly GCF_003945595.2). Lineage (NCBI taxonomy): Eukaryota > Metazoa > Chordata > Aves > Passeriformes > Pipridae > Pipra > Pipra filicauda. The sequence continues at coordinate 2,422,237 of NW_024104369.1, read as the reverse complement.
AAAGGGCCTTGGAGATGTATATCTCTCAAAGAACTCTGATTCCTGGTAACTAACATCTCTTGATCTCCACTCAGGCACTCACACAGCCCCTGGATCCCAGAAGCTATCCTCAGGTTATGTAATTTTGTGATAGCTTATCACACAGTCCTCCATTAGAAACCAGTTACTGTAGATCTCCTCTGTCCAGTGCGAGATCAGCTCTAACATACTGCCTCCCGAAGACACGGGTGGAGCTTGATGTTTGGAAAAAGCTACAGGCTTTTCTGAGACTGTTACCAGTTTGTTTCCCAGGCTACTGACTGCAGGATCAGGCACTTGTCTGTGAAAAGCAGCAGCTCCTGTCCAGCTCAGGAGCAAAAGAACTACCACCTGGCCTGTTAATGGAAAAGGTCAGGTCTCCCACAGCATAATCACTCTTCTGAAAGATTGTTGTTTGGACATCAAAACAAATTCCTCACACTTATCTAGAAATAAGAACCTTATTCACTATTCAGGACCTTATTCACATTCAGGAAGGTGTCATGTTCCACACATTAGATCTACTAGATCTCCTGAATGGAGACATGTAACACCTTGTTTCTCAGCGTCCTACACCTCTGTGCAAACACTTCAAGAAGGAGGAACCTGGCTAGTAAGGCAGCAACAAGACTATGAGAATTTCATATCCACTGGCAATTCCATGTGTCAACTTAGTATCCAGTGTCATTATGAAACATGCCAGCATGGTCCCCAAGCAGAGTAAATACCAATAGACAAAAAAAGGTGATGAATGAACTGTGTATGACTTACTGGTGAGCACTCAGCTTCCTAGAAAAATCCTGCATGGTCAAAAGAACCGGAACTCACTAATGTTTGATTATGAAAATCAGGCCAAGGTTTCCTTATTTGAAGCTGCTGCCACTGCAAGGAAAGTACTTATGATTTGTGACTGAAAACAAATGGGAAATTGATGTTTCTTTCTCATAAATGGTAGACAAGTGCCATCATCTACCAGTCTTCTAAATCTCTCAAGGCACGCAGAACTCCAGTAGTCTGAGGTTTAAACAGTGAGAAGCTATCAAACAGGATGTGTGTGATACAGTTTCCACAAGTGAAAAAAACCCAGAACTCCACAGTCAAACAGCAAAGCCATACAACAAGCTATACTGGCTTTAATGCCCTACTGACTGCATTAATGAAGCCTGAAGGGATGACTGTTCAGATTGGAGAAGGTGGTGGATAATTATGGGCAATGCACAGTGAAAATACATCATACAGTTTGAAAATCAAAACTGCTTCAGGAAAGAAGACTAGGATTACTTAGCCACAGCACTCATACATTTTTACTCTTTAATAGATCCGAGAAAACTCTACTGTGTCTGAAGCAGCCAAGGTGTGTTTGTTCTAGTCCAGAACAGTAGAAACCAAGCCCTTTTTATAAAGGCACATCATACTGGTCAGAGGATCTGACATTTGAATATATTCCTCCTGTTACATTAGGAGGAATTAACTATTGAGGAGCTGTAAAAACTATGCAGAGACACTGGGGGGGGTTGTGGAATACACCTGGTCCAGGTAGCTTGGCTTGTCAGCTGCAGACTGAGATGCAGATTGAGCCCTGGGTGGGAGCCCGAGGCCATGAACTGCCAACCTTCGGACATCAAAGGGCACAAAGACTCATGATGCCAGCCACGTGAATGGACACAGAGACACAGCAGGAGCCAGGAACTGCCGACATTCAGGATAACAAAGGAGATGAAGTCAGGTGACATTAGTGACCTGGATGGATGGACACTAAAAGGGGAGCAGGAGCCAAAGACTCAGGAGGAAGAGAGGCTTGTGCTCACCTGGACTGGGAGGGTATAAAAGCCCCAGGATTCCTTTGTTGGAGGTCCCTCTTTGAAGGCAGCAGCTCGAGCTGTTTCTGTGTTACTGCACCGTGAATAAATTGCTTTATGGAATGAGATATTTGAAACTCTGCCATGGGAAACCAGGGGTGAACTGGTAAGGAAACTGGTCTGACTGTGAGTGGGATGAGTGGGGAGTCAAGTGGGGACCCGTCAGGTCAGTGGAGCTGCAGGTGTGAAGGGGCTTCAGTCCCAGCAGTGAATGTCTCTGGTGCTGGGAGTGTGATTGCCAGAGTGGCTCCTGAATGGTCAGACTGAGAACTTTCTTTAATAGGAGGAGGCAGAAGGGCTACACTGCTTATTCCACTGCTAAAGGCCAAACAGCATTTCTTCCTTAGTTTTAACACAAACAGTACTGCAGCACCTAAGTTTTTCTTTACTCATTGATAAACAACCAAGTAAAACCAAACCACATTTTCCTTTCCTCTTAAAATATACGTAGAGAGCTTGTGTGAAATCAAATAAAGTCAAATAAAGAAATAAAGACCCAGAACATAACAAAACCACACCACAGAAACCTCCATGAAATAGTGCTAGGTGAGAACAAATCAAAGAGTAAAACTCAAAAACATATTCGAGGCAGACTAATTTTAACTTCTTAGAAATGCAAGTTACATAAATTTCAAGTTTCTCAGACTCCCACCCACTTACCAAGATCCATTTATATTCCTTCAATCAGCTCAAGAGTACAGTCATCTGCCTTCAGTCAAAGCAAAAGTCATATAATTAATGACACAAAAAGAGATAAAAGGTAAGCAAAGAACTTCTGCACAAGAGTATACCTCGATTGCCATTAATTCATCTGTGACTATCTTATAAAGCAGCTTTCTAGCATGGAAATTATTTCCAATTTTGCTTATTTACATACTAAGTCAGGTAAGCTCTTCCCAAAATCAGGAATTGACTTCTCATAACCAAATAACAGTACAAAACCCTAAAACAGACTTCAGAAACAAGCTTCTCTTGAACCATAATCTACACATCATGACTGAAAGGCAAAATTAAGCAAACCTGAAAAAGTTTACTAATCCAGTTTTTATTAGCTGTAAATAAAAATTCCTGGTTTCCATCTGCTCCAGTGAGGAACATAGTGGTGGCCCAGCACAGTAAGCAAAAAAGGGAGGTATTACCCCCTTTGAAAGAAACACAGACACAGACTGACAGCTAAGTCAGGGAGGAATGCCACTTCTCACTGCTATGACAGGCACCTTTTCAGATTTTACTTAGTCACTACAGCTGAGTACCTGAAAGATTAATAAGGGTTATTTTTCCAGTTAGATGAGTTTCTTCTTTTATTTTTTATTCCTCTTCCTCTACCTAATGCACCAACTTGATGCAACCTTTAAGCTTAATAAAACGTACAAAACCATGAATGCGTGAAGCCAAAAATTCTGAGCCTAAGCAGCTATACCACAGTTAGTTACAAACATCTAATTCAAACAGGAAAGGTGGGAAAACATTAAGAACAGGCATAATACCTAAATACATTTCCTCCAAACATGTGACGCTTACCCCAAGGTGGTACAGTGGGCATCTCTAATTTTTTCAAGAATAAAATTAAAAATCAAATAGATTTAGATAAATTTTGCCCTGCATGCTATCATCCTGATTCCAACCATATGCACAGGGTCCTAATCCTCTTAATTTGGTTTTTCCCTATAACTTTCTGCTCTCTCCGTCCAGCCCAGCTTCATGAATGACTCTACAGCTACCCTATCCTCAGCCTCACCTATTGCTCATGTTCACTTAAAAGTAGCCTTTTACTCAGGTACAGTTAATATTGGCAGACTACCACAATCAGTCCACATAAATTACCAGAGAGGTCACAAGACTACACTAATATCTAAAAGTCACCCTTCTTCTGTATTAGATTTTGGATTTTGTGCCATATGCCACATATGTGTCCATATGCCAGCTAGTGATCAAAGAGAGGCTCCAAAGAGTGAATCAGGTCCTCAAGTACACTACACAAATATAAAACATTTTTTTTCATAACCTAATTTCTGGTTTAAAAAAAAAAACAAACATTGCTTTACATTTCTACCAATACAAGTACTACATTTTTAAATACACTTGTGCAAAATCTAATTCCAGAAATCACTGAAGGAGCTCCTCCTTTACCCCATGCACAGTTTTAAGAAAGGCTCTTGCTACTGATAGTACTCACTGTTTTTCCCCAGTGCTGCTAATGTACAGCTCACCAAAAGAGACAGGGAAAGAGAGCATCCAAGGAAATCATGTCCAGTGCATAAGGACATGTGACTAACCAGTACTCACCAGCCTTCCAATACAACTACTTCCTTGGGGTCATTCTTGCACCTGTTCCACAGCACATTTATGGCTTTTTCTAGAATGCATTTTTTAAAATAACATAATTGGCTCTTTAAGGTAAAATACACCATTGTATTTGCAACAAACATAAGAAGTTAGGCATCACATAGGCCCTGGGTAAAGATCTTTAATCATAAGAGATGATCGTTACAGCATTAAGTTAAGCTATTGAATAGTAAACAAATAAACAGCTTGTAAGTAAATTTATCTTTTTAAAAAAAGGAGACAAAAAAAAGAAATTATATGAAAGATCAGCTGCCTTTTCAGAAATTCAGAGTGTGCCTGATTCGTCTTGTTGCTCCTTGTAACAAGAAAGGTCTTTCTTTACCTTTTAGCTCCATCATAGTTAAGTGGAATTCAAAATGTATGTAGTTTTGCTGCTAAATTAAAATGTACTCATTCCCCAAGTGACATGAACTTCAGCTGCACCAAAGCAAGCAGTATTCTGCAAAAAATAGACCTGTGTCTTCATATACAGATTTCTAAAAGTGTTCTAGAAGAGAATACTCACTTGGGAGGGAAAAAGAATCTAGTCTCTATTTCCAAATCAATCTTGTGAACAGCTGTTATGCCTCATCTCATCCAGTATCAACAACAACAACAAAAGGCAGATCCCTGCTTAGCACTATCTTCCCAAAATTATTTCATAGCTTGTCAATTATGGTACATTTCTGAAAGATGCAGGCATCAATTAGAACACTTTCAGGCTGAGAAAAAACAGTAAGCAAGTCTCTCACTTTCTTCACAACTTCTCTCAACTACACTAAACAGGTACATGTCTGTCACTGGTAGAAGAGAAAAGCCCTATTACGTTAAGAGTTCACCCAGAGAAAAGGGATCAGTGCTTTGGATTCCAAGTGCACACAGCTGTCGATACTCTAAAGCTCAGAAATTCAGACATCCGACCGTGCTGCTATGCCCATTTCAGTAAGGTGGAAATCCCAGTAAAATGCGGGATGACTGAATTTCTCTTTGCATGTTTTGCAGAGACACAAGCTCTACTGGCTTTATTAAAAACACAGTAGGCATTACTTCAAAAGTTGCAGCTGCAGTGAGCCATCAAATGGATTTCCTGAGTTGCAAATGCCTTTTTAATCACCTTCACTGCAGCAGCAGGCCTGCAAGAAACTGCTTAGCAGAATCATGAACTTCAAAGGAGCCATACCAACAAAGCTTCAGGGTTGGCAATGAAAAGCAGGATAGTAGAAAGAAACTACCATTTTAAACAACTTTCTCAAGACATGTCAAACAAGGTAAGACAAAAAATTTGTCACTAGTCAGAGAGATCTCTTTTCAGACATATCAACTTCTGAAGAGAGGTCCTGGAAGAATCCCAAAGTTGTCATTAAAAACAAAAGCCAGAACTTCTTACACATAAATTGTTAAGCCTTAGGTTAGGAACAACCTTTAAGACAGTGACAGAGTCTGCTTTATTTTGCATCATCATGAATAGGTAATAATTTTTGGTGAAGTTAACGAGCAGCTGAAGCTTGAGAATGGGCTTTTGTTCAGTGTTCAGAGACACAAAATCAAAGTCGTATGCTATGAGAAGTCATTCAAGCTCTCCTGTATTTTGAACTTGTTACATGTGTTTATATTCAGTATGCCTGTAAGGGAGAGGTGAAGTCTCTATGGTCTTCCTACTGTATCTCTTCTGCATCTTCTTATACAAGCTCAATCACTTTGTCTGAAAATCTGACCAGTCTGGTAGTTGTGTCCCATCATGAGAGATGCAGTGCTTAAATTTAACTGGAGGGACACTGGGATGGAAGGAATATGCCTTTATCTGATGGTCAGATGGTTTCTATCTGACAGGTAAGTGGTAAGATCAAAGATGGTACTCTTATAGAGCTACAACAATAGGGAAAATACTGAAGGTTGGCCATCAGACAATCCCAGCAATATTTCTGCTACATACTGAATATGTATGGTGCACAGCACCACTCAAAAAACTTTGTAACCAAGCTAACTTCTCTTATCTATTTGCACAACTATCAGCACTTCCCTTAGGGTAACAGGGAATAGTTCTAAAAAAGGCCTCACTTGTAAACAGATTAAGTATAAAAGGGTAACATGTAAATGCTTTTACCATTCATTAAGTGCTATGGATTAAAATTCAATAGAAGTTCAATACAAACTGGAAGATACAGGAAAGCCATTACAAGTATTTGCATTTATCAACTTTTTGCTATTTCAACTTATTGATGTGCAGTTCTCACCAAATACTTTCATATGCAACACAAAATATATCCATTTTGCAACAATTTAAACTTCTAATGAATGTTGATCACTCTACACAGATTAAAATATGAGTTCCCATATCATTTATTACTAAAACTAGAATAAATACAGATTTTAAACCATTTAAAAATATTTTTAAAAACCTAATGCTGAGACACAAGCAATTCAAGATATTCTAATAAACATGGTATTTCATTCTAGGGACATGGTCTGGCAAGAGAACAGAAAACCAGGCAAATTTAGCTACATTCACGGGGATTTCCTCCTCTTTTACTGACATTTACAAACTTGATCTTCAACAACCCTGAAGGAAAACAGTAGTTTTGCAAAACATTAAGTTCATTTTACAGATAATGTATCACTGTGATACATTTAGTCACACCCAGGACCAGCAGCAGTATGAGTAGAGTGCTTGATCAGTAATATACCAGATACTGACAAGAAACCCTAATAGTGATCAATTTAGGGACTATACTAAGTCTTTAAATTATCTTCATTAAGCACAAAACATGTCAGTAATTTTTTTTTAGATTAGAATTTTTAAGCACAAAACATGTCAGTAATTTTTTTTTAGATTAGAATTTTTATCAGACTGCTCCTAAAAAAAAGATTGAAATAATTACTTTTAATCATTAGCTATTTGTAAATTTAATCCACACTGCATTCTGAAAACTAAAGTAGGAATCTTCTTTAAAATCCCTATTCATAAGGCAGGCAAAGAACTTCTCAGTAAGAACATCAGTTCTGTGCAATCACGCACTGACACCTAGTGAATACTTGCAGTCAGGAAGTCCTGTTGCTTATCTCCTCATGTTATCCCCATGCAGGACAAGTGTTCCTAATATATTCACCCTGACAAGATGCTTCACATATAGACTGTGTTTCTCTTCTTGTAATTAGAGAGACATTAGGGTGTGCGGTATTTCTTGTACATGAGCATGAGAAGACACAAACAGTATCTGACCTGCTCAAAAATGTGTATGTCCCTGTAAATGAGTCACTACTTTGTTCTGTTTTTCATCCATAATGGCAGCCTAGTGACCAGTGCACAGGGTGTCAGTGAGAACAAGCAGACAAGTTCTTCGAGATGAGATGTATTTTGCAAACCCCCAACTCCACTCAGGGAGTCAGCTGGCTCCATAGACAGCACAATTGTTTTCTTTCCATTATGCAGCAGATGGTGCTGGAGATGATCTGAAAAGCCCTTAAACGTGAACAGCACACGCAGAGAAACAGCGGAGACTGCAACCAGAGGATTTATAGCCGAGAACAATCTGGGGTCAGCGATTATGTCATCACATTGTCACTCCTCCTAATGTGTCTCAACGGAGATGCAGAAGCTGGCTGTGTGACCCATTCATCCAGCTTCATGCACAATCATCAGCCTCACATCCTCTCCACAAACAACAGAAAATATCTGACATTGCAACTCAGCTCTTCTTATTCTTTAATTGCATGTAAGGGATCCCTTCCCCTAAACTTTGCACATTTCTCAAGCACAAAACCCAAGTTAGCAACTACCTGTTCTCTTGAATTCTCAGGGAGCACTGGACAAATTATTGACTGAAAAACTGCACTGCCTGGTATTAAAAGCAAAGCCAGAAAAACAAATGCCAAAATAAGCCTTCAAGCTGTTACAAATGGGTTGAGGTTGCGTTGGAAGGCAAGGCAGAAGATAATGCAATACTCTGCCAGATGCTATCAGTCACCATAAATCTTTTCAGACCCATATTCAAAAGTCCAGTTTTCATAGCTTGATTTTCTTAAATTCCCAAACATATGGATGTCCCAGAATCCCATACAGCATTCCGAATTATATACTACTGTAGCCTTTAAGCTTTATTTTTTTTTAAATATTAGCACTAAATTGACTTTGGTGGAAGTCAATTGGAAGAAAAAGTTAAAATTAGTCATTTCAGAACTTCGATCTTCACTTGAAAAAACTGATATGCATCCAGAGTATTCGTGCCTTGGGTCTAGCTCAATTTCCCTCTCATGTGTAACTCTCTCAGGTTATTTTGTTACAGCTATGACACACACAGGTGATAGCACTAGTGAAAAGTCTTTTACAAATGGGTATTTGGATGAAGTTATTATCTAAATACTATGTTGCTCTACTCCTGTACAATATCTGTCCAGCAGAACTGCTTGTCTTTGGATGAGTAGCTTCAGTTGCAGAGATCAAAGTGGTGTTTTATCCTTTTCATGACTCCATCATAATCCTACATTTCAGTGGTGATGGTGGCAGGGCAAGACAGAGGTCTCCCAGCCCAAATCACATGAAGACCTGCAGGCCACTGGCCCTCACTTTCCGAATTTATTTTTAATGCATCTCTAAACTGCCTTTCCCACATCATAAGGATAAATTTCTTAGATGTACTGTTCAGAAGCTTTTACAACAGAAAATTATGTAGTTTACCCATGCTGTTTGTTTTAGCAACTGCATCATTCCCATTATCTTTTTTACCAGTTACAAAACAAAACAACCCAAACTTAACTGTTGGGGTATGGAGGGAACTTGACAAATCTGAATAATTGGTTTCTTATTTTGGAACAAGTGCTCGAAAGCAAAAACAATAACAAAGAACACCTACCTAATTCAGAAAAAATGACCCATGCCCTAAGCATAGTTACAGGATAAGCCTTCATAGAGTAACTACTTGGTTCAGGATACATCCCAAACCACCCATGTAGTCATCTGAGATGGTGAGGGATAGACACAGAAAAACACACAAGACTATTGCCACTGTTAATAAATTTTAGTTCGTGATTCAGGAGCAGTATTTTGAGATCTTTTAGTTAAAATGTATAAGTCCATTTAAAAAGTAAATATGTTATAAATGCATCTTAAAAACAAGTCCAAGCCAAACTAAACATTAGCAAAAGCCAATGCAAATCCTGAGCAACTTTAATTGTCATTACTTTTTATATGCATATGCAATGTTCACAAACACATCGACATACAAATTTATACCTAGTGCACTGTCTCCTGTTTGTCAAGACTGCACTTGGAAGAGGACATGTTTTTCTATGCTATCACAACAGTATGCCTTGACAGTTTTTCCACCATCTCTTATACTGTGTTAAAAATTAGAACAGGTAATTAATTGTATTCTTGTCATACAGGAATTCCCATTTAGGTGTAAGCTTATGGGCAAAACACAGATGATTAAGGGGAGGGACATGAAGGGGGACAGCAGAGTATCTGATCAGCTTTCATGGATCAAAATTTCACCTGTAATAAAGAAAATTTATATTCCCTCAAACCAGTATCCTGCTTTGCAGCTCAAAAATCCTTGTTGCCATGGAAACTGCAGAAGAAGCCAGTCCTGACATAGCAAGGCTGTAACAGAAACAAGTCTGCTGTGAAATGACCAGTAGTCCAGGGTTTTGCATAAAAGACAGTGAGTATTTTCAACTTGACAACAAAATGCTTCTTCAAATCTTACTTCCAAACCCTCCTTCCACAAGTATTTTTCAAATTTTCACTAAAACCTGATCATATGTATATATTATTTATACAAAACAAGGCTAAGTAAATTTGTGTTTAAGATCTACTACATCCAATGCAAAAATACCAGCTTGCATATATGTCTTTTCCAGATATACTTGGTACAAAGCGTACAGTATTGATTTACATTACTGTGCTATGTGCAGATGGACTGAGCAAACAGATCTTCCTGAAAAAGACAGAAGAGACAAAAAAAAGACTAATGCACCTGGTGAGAAACACACACATAAACAAAAAAAATTAAGATTGCATAGGACTAACTGTATAAAGCAAGACTCCTAATGCAATTGTTTAAAACAATATGTCAAGGTTATACATGCAATTTGCCCTTCCTATCTGTGCTCTCACCAGGTAACAAAAATTAATGCTTGATTACTGAAATAGAGTAAGCCTTTTGAGAAGGCTGTTGGCACTTCAAAGCAAAGTGAAAAATCAGTGTCAAACTCAGAGTCATGCAATTCCCACTTGAACACAAACAGTTCCCAGAAGTGTGAATTAAAAAATCCCAACAGGCTGATCAAAGGATCCATGTAATAACATGGAATTCATACGATCAAACATACCCTTTTCAGCACCCCATTATAATCTTATCGAGGCACTAGATTTATTTTCCTGTCAAATATGTGTGTGATACAAAATGTCTCAAGAACACTGCATGGTAAGTACTGCACTGAAATGATGTGACCTCTAGGTCACATATGCCAATTCATAACACAACAATGAAGTTGGGAAAAAACCCTGGAGAAAACAGTTTTGCAGAACAGTATCTGCAAAAATTGCTTTTATATGTCAAAGCAGTCTCAATATATATGTTTAAAATACCTTTTCCTTTTAACATTATAACTACTTAATTATCAGATTATGGCAAACTAATTTAAAAAGAATCCTTGGAAACTAGGTACAAGTCTTATCTGCAGACTGGTTCACAGTTCCAGATTGCTCTTCAGAACCATTAATTAGGAAATACATTCTTTTTTATCTGTTCTTAAATAAATACTTTTTTATCTGTTCTAACAACACTTGCTTATCAGACAGCACACTATACAGAATGTATTATCACTGAAACCAATTAGTTTGAATTAGCTTCATTTCATCCCCCTCCCTGGAGTGCAGATAAGGGCGGCTGCCTCCAATCTGGCCATGCCCACTCTCCTTTTTGATCTGGCCCATGCACTCTGGCACAGAACTGCTCAGGTCTTGCAAAAGAAATCATCAAATAACTGAGGATATTCAGAGCGATGCAAGGCACTGCTAATGGAGAATGTACTCACCTAGGAATTAGGAAATGCAACAGATTTTGGGGGTTTTTTATCAATCAGAGCCACATAGTAAACAGGATGATGGGGAGGGGGGCAGCAATACTTGCATCTTTATTATGGCTCGCAAAAGTATTTAAATTGGGCTCGAGAAGTCAAGCAATTTACAACAAAGTGAAACAGTTAAGTGTGAAATACTTTTCAAGGTAAATTGTTATATTCAAAATAGCACGGCATTATTAATTTGAAAAGTTTTTAGAATTAGCAAAAATATAAGTGTCTTTAAACAGGTTATGGGGCAAGAAAGTAACTAATATAGCACAACAATGTATACTATAAATAATAAAAAACATAGGAAAATATTTAATCTTCTTGATCATTTTATATGCATATATCGGTCCTTCACTTGATATTGCATCTATTTGATGAATCCGTTTTTCAGTGACACGGATGCTCTGCATTTCTCAGATTCATATACCCATTAGGCAGATGTATTTGCTGCCAGAGACATCCAAACCTTATCCTCTGGCTCACTGTTACTCTAAATTAGTGTGCTGGTTTTGGTTGGGAGGGAATTAATTTTCTTCCTAGTAGCTAGTGTTGTGGTGCTGTGTTTCCGATTTGTGCTGAAAATGGTGCTGGTACTTCAGGGATGTTTCTGTTACTGCTGAGCAGCGCTCACACAGGGTCAAGGCCTTTTCTGCTCCTCACACAGCCCCACCAGCAAGGAGGCTTGGAGTGCACAAGGAGTTGGGAGGGGACACAGCTGAGACAGCTGATCCCAACTGACCACAGGGATATCCCACACCATATGGTGTCACGCTCAGCATATAAAGCTGGGGGAAGGAGGACATGTTTGGAGTGACTGCATTTGTCTACCCAAGTCACCGTTCCCTGTGGTGGAGCCCCGCTGTCCTGGGGATGACTGAAAACCTCCCACACCGTGGGAAGTGGTGGATAAATGCCTTGTTTGGCTTTGTTCATGCATGCCACTTTTGCTTTACCTATTGAACCATCTTCACTTCAATTCACAAGTTTTCTCACTTTTAACCTTCTGATTCTCTTCCCCCATCCCGCTGGCGGGGACTGAGCGAACAGCTGTGCAGCATTTAGTTGGCAGCTGGGGTTAAACCACAACAGTCAGTCAACATCAACCACCTGCAGAAGATTCCCCTATAGAAAGTAAACCAAACCACAGTTCAGCTCCATTCACCCCCTCTCCACTTTGAACAAACAGACTAAGGTAGCACATCCGTGCTGTAACACCTGTCTGTGGTAAAGCCAAACTGTGCTATCGGTGTGAAAAGTACCGAACTAGGCTGTGTGCTGCTCTGTAGCCTCTCTACAAGGCCATTTGTTTCTGAAGTACAACAACCTACAATAGTGAATATGTGTTGCACAACCTCTTGCCATTGGTTATTGCTCATTCCCTCCACAGCCATTGCAATCACAAAGGCAGGAAATAATTTTAAACTGTTATTAGAAAACCTTTCAGAATCCAAAATCTAGAAAGTACAGCACAAGACCTATCACAAAGGTAAAATGACAGCAAGGTAACACCACATGCTGCAATCACTTCTCAGACTATTACACAAGTAAGAAAGTTCTATTCATTTCATGATAAAAACTAAATAGATCTAAAAAGCTCCAAGAACATTTTAAAATAAAGGATGCTTAGTCACAAACTATCTCTCCAAGTTCTCTGGTTTTGCTGCTTTTGAATTCTCTAAAATAAATTATGATGAAGTTTTTAGCATCCTGCATTCAAGTAGTAAGGGATGTTGCTGGGCTAGCATGTGTTTCATACAACGAAACACAAAAATGACATATTAAAACAATAACCACGGATAAGAACAGGCATACAGAAAGGGCAGACCTTCCTTTATTTTTAAAATTTTTAAAAGCTGTATTTTAGAGATTACTTTGGCTTGCTTTCCTCTGACAAGACTAAATAGCACAGAAGTCATTGTGGAGTCACCCTATGGTATGCCACTTCAGCATCTTTGCCCTTGGGTCTTTATTTACTTTGACACTCGGGTAAATACATTAAAATTTACAAGCCTCTTCGCTATGTAAAAAAATCCATTCTCCAGTTTGCACACTGACAAAACAAGGGTGACAAACGTGGACGTGAAATCATCTGTGGCAGACTTTTGTTAGCAAATCTTCTCCCAGTAAAATGCAGCCTCATTCAGAACACTACAATATATGGTGGGTATAATTCACCGGTATGTGTGAAAGAACATGGGAAACTGAGTGTGTTTTTCAGCCTGTAGCAACCAGTCTATTATTTAGCACTACTGGCCTGGGTCAGCCACTGCCCCTGTACAACTGTTTGCCTTCCCGATTTAGGGACAATCACTCTCTCTCTGACTTACAAACTCAGGTGCCCGTGGGGTTTGTTATTCTCCTCACCCAGAACCCGCCGCTCCTGGGCTGGCAGCGGGTGCTCTTGGGCTCCACCGCCGCCTCTGCGCTTGGAGACACCCCCTGCGCTTACCTGAACCGCCGCTATCCCAGCGCATCCCGCCGCCTCCCCGCTTCGCCAGCCGGTCCTTCGCTGGCGACCGCAAGTAACGGGGACGCCCGGCCGCAGCCCTCCATCCCCGGCGGGGAGCGCGGCCAAGCGGCGCTTTCCCAGCCCCGGGGCGACGTGACCCCAGGGAGGGGTGACCCCGAGCGGCTCCCGAGGGCCGCTCCCCCCTCCCCGGGCAGCCGCTCTGCCCCCGCCTCCCGCCCGGAGCTCGCGGTGCCCCCGGGAACCAGCCGGCCCCGGCCGCGTCTCCCCGCGCCCTCCTCACCTGCAGGCGCGGGCGGGTCCCGAGGCCCCCGATGGCCGCCGGGATGGAGCAGGCGCTCCCTACCTGCCCGCCGCCCGCCGCTCCATGCGCGCCGCGCCCGCAGCTCGAGCGGAGGGTGGAGCGCTCCCAGCCGGGGGGCGGTGCTAGGCCAGGGCCATGGGGCGGTTCTGTGCCGGGACCGGGGGGCGGCGCTGGTCAGCGGCCAGAGGTCGGCGTTGTGCCGGGGCCGGGGGGCGGGTCCGTTCCGGGGCCGGCGGGGCCGTCCCGGAGCCGCGGGCGGACCGAGCGGCCGGAGCCGCGTCACGGCTGCGCGCGCTGCCCGGGCGGGGGGAGCGCGGGAGGCGCTGCGGGGACACTCCCGGGCAGCGCCGGGGACACTCCCGGGCAGCGCCGGTGTCCGACGGGACACAAGTGTACCCAGTACCTCTACACGTGTTAGCAAAAAAAAAAAGAAAAAAAAAGAAAAAAAAGGGGGGGGGAAGGGCACCCAAACAAAACCACAGCTGTTTGTCACGTTTGAGGCATTTAATTAATTTTCCCCTTTGTACTAGTCTTCTGTTAATCACAAACCCCTGCCAGCCTAATTCATACGCGTATATTATTTATGTATTTTTCAACATTTTTTTGTTGTGGTTTTTTTCTTTTCCCACAAAATCAACCATACTGAGGAAATTTGTCCTTAAATTATAGAATTTCAGATTCTCTCATCTCTCCCTATCTTACACCCTATCCTGACGACTGTTACTTCACAGTCTGAGGTAAAAAAACCTAATTGCAATACTGCAGCCTAAGAGCTCGCTACACTAATGTAGCAATGGTCATTTGTAGAGTAAACAATCTCCACAGACCATCAGTTGTAGAAGACTGTGGAGGGAAGAGATGAAGGGCACCCACCATCCCACTGCCCCATTTGCTGGGGTCCACACCTAAAGCTCAGACTTCCACATAACACAGATCGTTGGGTATATCTGGGTTTCCTGATACTATATGGAGTATCTGATGTGCACATCTGCATATCTATGATGATTATTAGAGTTTGTGCTTTTAATTTGTTTAGTCACAACATGACTTTAAATTTACAACAGAGAAAAGTTCTTTTTTGAAATAGCACTCAAATATGACTGCTACCTAAAAATTTGACTCTCAAGTCTTAACACAAAATAATAAATTACACTTTTAAAATTATGAGGTAAACAATTTTTTCTTTATAACACAAAGATAATTCTTCACGTCAAATGTAAAGTATCATTGAAATGATACCTACTGCTTTTCAGCCTTGATAGCTAGAGAGTTAACATCTGTTTTTCTAGCTGTCTCAGAATAAATTATATGAAAAGGGATTTAAGCATCATGAGCACATAAACATTATCCTACTAGGATCCTAAACCGTATTAATAACCCGAAAAGTGCAAATCATATTAAACATCTTTCTGAAAGCATACAGCTTAGATTATTTTTAATTTTTGCAAATCTATTATTATAATGAATTCTAATCACTGCTCATTATTTCTAACACTTTATATATTCACATTTTATTTTCATAGCACCTCTTGATAGCCAATAGTTTGTAGTGAAAAAAAAAAACAAAGAACCATTAAATACAATAAAAAATGAAGTCTTTATTCTTTTGGCTCAACTGTAATGTGGTTTACTGTTCTTTATGGTAATAGCATTTTCCTGCATGCAGTTCACCGACACACAAGTCAATATTTTTGTAAAAGGAGGAGTCAACATCGAATTTTTGCTTGTGTAAGAAACACAAAATGTCCTGATGTGATCAATTATACAAGTTTGCTATTTAATTCCTGTGGAAAAAAAAGCATTGTGGATCCCATATTATATTTAGAACAGTTCTAGTGCAGCATGAATCAACAAGAATAAGAATAGTCTATGTAAACAAACACTGGTAAAGATTTCATGAATAAAAAGACTACCTTGAAACTTCTGATGCAGGCAGTGCTAGAATTTTAAACAAATCTTCCCCACCACATTTCAATTACAAGTTATATCTGTTTGGAAGCAAGTGCATTTTGGACTCAGTTTGAAACTTATTTCACATTAAAATGTGTGCAAAAATACAGTACTAATAAAAAAGCAGAAACCTAAAGCTACCCCATTCTTTCCTTTGTTTCTTATTTTGTGAAGTTCTTGAATTAAAAAGTGCTATGGAGAGAAGGTAACAAAAGTGACAGTAACATCAACCTGAAGATAATTCTCATTTCTTATTTTATGTACAAAACGCTGAAAAATAAAATAAAATGGTATTTTTTACAATATTTATATTTTCTTAGAAAATTCTATCCATGTATTTTTCAACAGATTAAGCAGTTTGCAACATATCCTGTACAGTCTGACTATACACCGTACAGTAGTCACTTAAAATTTTATAATGCAAAGCAAGAAGCTCTTAAATAGCTGCAAACTATTGCTTGATGTTGTGAAAGAATGATGACCGACTGACCAATTTATTTCACTTAACCACTGAGATATGGCTTCCCATATTAGACTCTTAACAGTGGAAGGAGTAGAATAACAGCAGCAAAGGCAAGATAAACATGCATCAGTGATAGCTTCCAAACTATCTATAATGGTACAGAATATTTCATATTAGCTGTTGAAAGCTTGCAAATTACACTTACTGTGGTACATATTTGATGCAATAAATATTGTGCACGTCATTATTTGTTTGCTCAAACATGCACCACGGGATAAAATAACTATTTACATAGACGGTACTTTTTTAATCAACACATATAATGTCAACCTTGCTGAGAGCAGAAGATGGCTAAATGATACTGCAGGGTGAAGCAGAACAACTTCATAATTCTTAAGTTTTGCAAGTTTTTGGTAAACACAATTTCCTAAGGTCAGGTAGGCGGTTTTTCGCACAAGAATACTTAAAAGTGGACTCATGTCCCTCGGAAAAATTTTTACGCAGAGTTTGTTCAACCACAGTTAAATGACTTATGAAAAAATAAAACATCTGTTCTATTATTGTAGACTCTATGGGACTTTACAGGCACATTAAGATTTGTCTGGATGAGATACTAGATGGATACTGTTATTAAGCACCTCAAAATATAGAGCCACCCTGAAACATGGAAGTAGTCAGACTGCTGCTTTGTGCGACGTCATGTTTTTCCATGCATGAACTACAAGTGCAGCATGCCTTCATGCAAATCACTTCAGTCTGTACATTATAGAGAATCCGAGAGTAGAACACCTGGTCCTCATACCCCCTTCCCCAACATAAAACCCATTTACAAAAATAGTCACATATAATAGTAAACAACCTGTGAATTAAAAAATGATAAGTTCACCAACACTGATTTTTGTAAAAATATGGCAAATGTGACTGTTGAAATGCTAACAGTGGATACAATTTTTGTACTGTGTGTTTCATGTTAAACACAGAGATTCATAGGTTTGCACCCTTTTTTTTTAACTGGTCCCTACCATCTGATTGGCCATTTTATCATCTCTTCAGCACTGTCAGCTGGTACTAAAAACAACAACCTCCTGTCAAGATGTTACCCTGTTTTACAGAGTTGCAGTTTGATGACGAGGGGTCACTGTCTTGTTATAGGCACTGACCTTATATATATATATAATCATATATATATCTATATATGTAAAAACTGACAGTTTGGCATGTACCTCCTACGGGAGTCCTGTTGACACAAATACATACTTTTTCAGGCTGTGAACAGTTTATCCCAAACATCATTCTGTGTTACTTTTTACTTTCCTTGCTGTCTTTACCTTTATCTTCTTTTTCTGATTTGTCTTTTTCATATTTATCCTTGTCTGGCTTTGTTACACTGTCATAAGAAGGTGGGGAGGTTGTGGATGGGGTCATGTCTGTTTTTTCTGGAGTAGAGTTCTCATTTAGTTTATCCATTATCATATCTTCTTTCATGGGCAGATCATCCTCCTCTTTACCTTTATCCTGACTAAATATACATGACACTTTTTTGAATTTTTGCCTTAAAAGATGACGTCTGTAAGCACGCTGAATGATGACAGCAGACACCTCCTCCTGCTTTCGCTTCAATGTGGTTGTAATTGGTTCATAGGAGACTTTAGAAGGATTGGCTGCCATAAATCGATCTTCCATCTGTATTCTGAGGGCATCCATCTCACCACTTTCCCCCAAAACACGCTTTGTGAAAGCAAACAGGATGTCAAGGCAGTGAATTCTGTCACCACTCACCATGGGCAGATCCATTGCAATGAGCTGGACTTTGTTCGGTTTTGCGATGAGAAGAGGCGGATCTAATGAAGCTGCAAAATCTGATAGTTTACTGAACTCTATGAATTGTGTTGCATCGGGATCAAATTTCTCCCAAACCTCATAGAACATCTCAAAGTCGTCCTCGCTCAAGGGTTCAGCGCTTTCCTCAGTAGCAACACTGAAGTTCTCCAAAATCACAGCAATGTACATGTTCACCACTACCAGAAAGGAGATGATAATGTAGCTGACAAAGAAGAAAATCCCAACAGAAGGGTTGCCGCAGTCACCTTTCACAGAGCTCCCAGGATGATCTTTATGGGGATCACAGTCGGGCTCCCCACTGTTCAGAATTGGGGCGAGCAAACCGTCCCAGCCAGCAGACGTGGTGATCTGAAACAGGCAGATCATGCTGTTGCCAAACGTTTCAAAGTTGAACATGTCATCGATCCCAACTTCCCTCTTAACATAGGCAAAGTTGGACATGCCAAATATCGCATAGATGAACATGACCAGGAAGAGCAGCAGACCAATGTTGAACAGAGCAGGAAGAGACATCATCAAAGCAAAAAGCAGAGTGCGGATTCCCTTGGCGCCTTTAATGAGGCGCAGGATTCGACCGATTCTGGCAAGTCGGATGACTCTGAATAGTGTGGGGGACACAAAGTACTTCTCAATCATCTCAGCTAAGAACATACCTAGAGAAAAACAAGTTAAATCAGTAAAGAATATTATTATATTTAAAAACCACTGCTAAAGATTTATTCTACAAATATTTTAGAACTTTAGAAGAATAGGATATTTAAACAGATTTTTAGAAATTAGCCATTCAGTTGTTTTTATGAAGCCTTTATAGTTTGGTATGCTTTGGAAACTCACAAATCCCAATAGAAATTCTGAAGCAATTTGCAGGATAATGGCAAACTGCATCAATGATTTTTCTGAGTATTAATTGCATAAGAATGTATGTGAACAGACAAACAAATACACAACATCAATCTTTTTTTAGGGCAAACTGATAACTAGTGTATTATATTAGCAAATGCTGAGACCAGAGGAATACCCTTCTGTTTAATTGTAACAAAAATAATCTCAGTTAATCAGAAGAAAGCTTATATGTACAGTAGTATTAAAATGTCATGTAATCAAGTTATGGTATTCAAAGAAAATACATATGTTTTTAGAGAACTGCAGCTTCTTAATCATACATAAAATAACATGAACACAAGTTTATTATAAGTGACACAGCAATTCAAATGTAAACAAACTGGTAATAAAAACATTTGTTAAACCTCATTGAAGAGTAGAAAAATTGAGCATTATATTATGTGCCTCAAAGCATAAAATTAACTACATCCTGTTTGGATATAAATATAGTAAAACCAATTTGCATATTAAGGAGTTCTGAAAAGTTAAAATAACACAATTTTTACTCAGTTCTTTCAGGTTTGCTGCTCTAGGTAAAGCAAAGATTAGTGGAGTCATTATTTGTTACTATATCTGCTTCAGCTCTGCATCTCCAATTTCTCACTCCAGCTCAGGCATGAAACCTCTCCAGATCAAACAAAACTCTGAAGTCAGCTAAGGGTTTTACCCTGCTGCCTAGGATATGTTCATGCTAGCCAACAATAGTCCTACACAGATTTTGCTCTTGGATTTTGGACTGCTGGACTCTTTCACCTGCAACTGCCACTGTAAGTTTATATCAAAATTGATTTTTATGTATGCACTGAAATCTCTATTGAATTCAGAATAAAGATCTTATTTCAACTAATAAAAAAGTGGGAATGTATGAAGCCTCTTGCTAAACAATTTCTTACCATACACTTTTCAGTTATTTTGTGGATAAGACTTTCTAGTGACAAAGTTGAACCAAAATATAAATAGATTTTACATGCCAAAAATGTTTCTGTTTTTACAGAATTAGACATTTCATAAAAATTAATTGCTCTTACCTACTATGGAAAGAATGACAACCACAAAATCAAAAATATTCCAACCTATAGTAAAGTAGTAATGGCGAAGTGAAATCAATTTCAGGACAAATTCTCCGGTGAAAAGTACGATAAACACCAGGTTAATCCAATATAAAATGTTTTCCATGTCTTCACTCTGATCATCTGTTTCTACCATCATTGTGACCATGTTAAGGCAGATAAGTATCATGATGCTGATATCAAATGCTTGTTTTGTTACAAAATCAAAGACCATGCCTTGGAATTTGTTCTGTTGGGGGTGGGGAAAAAGAGAAAAAAAAAGTATTTGAGATAAATAAGGCTTTTCTTATATCACTTCTAGTTTTAGCTTACAACTTATTTCAGCCTAAGGAATAACTGAAAAAATCCAATTTTCATACAGATGTAAAAATAACAGAAAATATTTTTATTCTTACTGCTGGTCGAGGTATAGGCTTTTGTGGTTTCTTTGAACCCAATTTTTTCATTGCATTGTAGTATTTCTTCTGTTCCTCTGTCATAAAAATGTCTTGACCTCCAAAGTAAACCAAAAAGACAAAAACTGGTTACAATCATGTATCTTTATCAATTACTTAAAAATAATAGTAATAATCACTCTTGTTCACATTTTCATCCGTGGGAAAATTTAGGACAGATATAAAAATCCTCTTCTATTATTTTTATAAATTAAGTATTAAGCTACACAAAGGGTTAATTCTGCAGCTGAAACACTGATACCTTTTGATGCAGTGTTGACAAAACAAAAAGACTAAAGAGCACAAATGAAGATAATACAAAGTTTGTTATTAAGTTCAGAAATCTACACGGCTGAGCTCTGTGATATGAAGGTAATATAGCAAAGAGTTTTTATAGCTAATTTTGCTATTTCAATGGATAGACTTTTTATGAGTCTACTGTAGACTCCAGCCCCAAATCCACATCTTTACAAAAATGACAATGAGTATTTCACTAATCATGGACAGACATATATTGTCAATTGTCCATCAAGCCCTCATCAAGTCAAGCTGTAAGCTTTAATAATTCAATGTATTTAGAATGCAGAGCTCATACTAATTTATCATAGAATAAAAAAAAAATACTTAATGAATAAAGTTTTCACGACTGGACCAAAACCAAGCATTTGTTTGATTTCTTTGCAGAATAATGATGAAGTACTTATCTTCTTTTTCTGCTGGTTGAAATTGTCTATGATGACACCAATAAAAAGGTTCAAGGTAAAAAATGATCCAAAGATGATAAAGATGACAAAGTAAAGATACATGTACAGGTTATCTTCATACTTAGGCTGATCCAAAACCTGCAAAAACAGGCATAGAAAGTAAACCTTAGTTTAACAGTGAGCACAAAATATATGCTGGATAAAATTAGGGCTCTATCACTCTGATCTTTGTTTCTCACAGTCAAGTTCTGACATATCCATTCCACTGACTTTCAATCTATTAAGTTACATTCTTGAAAAAGAACTTTGCTATCAAACTTGATATTTCATTTTTAAAAAAGTAACTGGCCTGTATGAATGTAGAATAAATACTGAAGACACAATTAGTTTAAACTACTAAAGTTCCATCTATCTGAGTCTACAGACGAGGAGAAACACCAGCGTGTAAATCTGCAGAATTTTCTGTAAAACTTGTGGGAGCCCCTGATGTGGGCAGGCAGAGCTTTCACTGCTATGGGAATTAGGAAACTGCACCGGATTATTGAAGAGAGGCATCCAAGCCATGTTTAGACTAAGCATATATTCTCGGTACTGCTATGCACACTGGTACAGCTACAACAGGCCTGCTGTGAGTGTAGCTGGAGCTTTACCAGTATAGTTTATTCAGTTGTCTACTTAGAACTAGAGAAAAACTTGCACCAAGGGAGCAAGGAGGAGGCAAAAGGGTAAAAAAATTCACAGGCCAAATTAAAAATAGGCACTGTGCCCTAAAGAAAGGAGTGGCTTGCAGAGCACAGTGAAAGTCTGAGCTTTAAAAAAAGATCAGTATTACAAAAAAATTTATCTCTGTATCAGTGCCTGTTTCCAAATATAAATAATTCCTCGATGCACAATAAGAGGAGGAAAAGGCGTTTCAGGCAACAGTTAAGTCTGGTGTGGGATTGAGGAATTTTGGTCCAACCATACCATCGAGAACGTGGAATGCTTTAGGAAAGCTCCTCTGCTTTCACTATCTCTTGTATTTTCCTATGGTTTCCATTTTCTTTGACTACGAAATTATAATAGCTCCTTGTTCTCTCATTTTTACTGTTATTTCTGAAAGATGTTAAAATTACATTCTCAAATCTCGGAGCTCATACAGTCAAAACAAATGGAGTCAAGGGACTATACTTACATTACGAGAATCCACAGCTGCGTACATGATATCCATCCATCCTTTAAATGTAGCCTATAAAAAGAACACTGGTGTTTACATCACACTTTTCCTGGAAAATGGCTTGTCAGAAATGTTAAGACCTGATGACTAAGTGTCTTTAGCTCTCATCGTACAAACCAGCACAGTGCAACATTAATAGCTGACTCTTGCCTTCTACTGTATGTTTTATTCATGCACAAGAACTGCAAGCAAATTCTAGTATCTCACTATAGAGGACATAGCACCTATTC
This sequence comes from Pipra filicauda, assembly GCF_003945595.2. Classification (NCBI taxonomy): domain Eukaryota; kingdom Metazoa; phylum Chordata; class Aves; order Passeriformes; family Pipridae; genus Pipra; species Pipra filicauda. The sequence goes on along the minus strand of NW_024104369.1, from coordinate 2,399,399 downwards.
AGAACTTTTATCCCTTATGAGTAATATCTGATGTAAAAGTTATTTTTTTGTGCAAGTTATTTTTTTCAATACAGCTCAGGTGTATTAGGCTTAAATTATGTATTTTTTTCTCATAGTCAGCACACCCCTTGGGGCTTGAATTATTTCTGTAGTGTCATGGATTTATCCCACACTTCATAATTCAAACCAAAAAGCGACAGACAAAATTTCTAAATTAAAAAAAAAATAAGAAATAACTTTTTACTGTTACAAGTCAGCAACAGAGATATAGAAAGAGAAATAGAAATTAAGGAGTGGTGACTTACCACTTGAAGCAGAGAAAGATAACCAAGGCCTACGTTATCAAAGTTAACCTTCACATTCTTCCACCGGGCAGTTTCATTGTTTTGTATGAGCTCCTCACATTGACTGTAGTTGTTGATTTGGCTGATCTCAAATCTCTCATCAGTTGTAGTGTTAACGCAGTAGTAAAATTTTCCAGCAAATAGATTCACTCCCATGATACTGAAGATCAGCCAGAATATAAGGCAAACAAGAAGCACATTCATAATAGATGGAATCGCTCCCAACAGGGCATTCACAACGACCTAGAGGACAAATGAAACCGAAGAGAGACATTGTAAGAACACAGGCATCAGTACCTTACAAATGCATCATCAGCCTTTCTTAAATGCAACTCTGTTATAGTTCTAATATGTGTGTTACACTGTTTTAATTGTTGAGAGTAACAAGTCAGAAAAGCAGTATAAAGATAAAATGTCAACATAATTAGAAGTTAAAAATACAAACGGTAGCAAATGGTAACTTTAAAGACTGGGAAAAAATAAGAACAAACCGATAAAACAAACTAAAAAAAAATCAGAAAAAAAGGCATTTATTAGTTCTTTTTAGAATATTTACTTAATGTATGTCTGCAAAATCATGTCCATAATAATTATAATCACTGATTGAATCAAACAAACCAAATTTTTTATATTACATGTTTACTGGGTAAACAGTTCAAATCTATTGCTGAGCAAATTTTTAACTGAAATTAATTTTAAGTCTTTTCAAAAATAAAACTCGGGGATGTGTGCATGTTCATTTGGATGGTTACATACAAAATGAGAAAAGAAGCAGTGGAAACCTGCTGAGTGTCTGAACACACCAAAACTGTTAGGGTTCAGGCAAGTGGCAGATAAAACTTGAAGAAGAGACTTGATTTAATTCCCAAACGAATTTTGGGAAAAATCAGGCTTCGGGAAAGAAAAATGTGAAAATGAGTTCATGTACGATGATGAGCAATGATTAAAAACATGCCAGATTGAAAATAAAACAGTAAGGAAAATAAAATTAGGGAGAAAGTAGGTCCATTATGAATGAAAATTATTAATTTAATGATGGAATTGATGAACCACTAAATTAGTTAATTCTTATTTTAAATCTTTCTGTAAATAACCCTAAGAATATAAAATTTAGTAACTGTGGAGCACTGCTGCCAACTTTGCCAAAACAATTGAATCAGATCCTTAGACCCTATTAAAGATTTTTTTTTTTTTAATGCAGAACAGTAGTTATTATGTTGATGGAATAGTTTATAATTAATTAGTTTCTATGATGTAGGCACTAGGGCAGATCCTCTAGCATACTAAGCTAATTGTTTCTGTTTGAAATACAAATATGTAGTTTAAGCACGTAAAGTATTTTGGTATTACAATTATATCTACAATTAATAGCATCCATAGAATCAATTAACTATAAAATTAGTCATCCAGGTAAATCGCCTTTCATTCATTCGCCATTTTACAGAACAGAAAATAAAACCTTTGAATGTTAGAGTAGGTGGTGAACATCACCGTCACGTGTGCTCTAAAGTTGCATTGGGCTGAAGGAAAGGAGCAATACCTGTTTTACTTTCAGGGCTCCATTCCTGCCAAAACACTACCTCTTTTGGGTGATACATACGTTGGACTACATTTGAGATCCTATAGGACATCAACAAAGTAGTTTTTATGTTAAATTTAGAATCTGGACCAAATAAGGTTCCTTTCCATGTAAATTACTCCATGACTCTATAAAAGCATAGAATGCTGCATTAAGTCCAAACCTGCCATCGTTTAGTTTGTTTGTTTGCTTGCTTCCCCCCCCCCCCCACTTATTTTAAATCACATTTTAATAATCGGTTATTTCTAGTGGGGAAATTTAAAAAAAATTAGAATAGTTTCTTAATCGTACTAAAAATCTCCTTGGCAATACCTATTATAAATCAGTAAGCAAAAATAGTATAGCATTTTATCACTGAGCAACTGGGTAGAGAGGATTCCCTGACTAATGGATAAATCTCTTCTGACTATTTTAACAGTGCTGTCTTGTGCTGACAGGCTTGTACCAGCACTGTCAACATCATGACTGTGGAAGGCCATAAGGAGTTGTTTGACCTAAGCAAATGAATATTCTAAAAACAATATTGAATTAGTTGAAATTGGAAATATTTTCCAAATGTATTAGTCATTACTTTTACATAAATTTTATTTCAAGTTATCTCAATTCTTCTACCTAAAAAATATAAGTAGATTTCTTAAATGAAGTGATATCATCCATCAAGAATAATTATTGAGATATAAAGGGATAGTTAATGAAGTAAAAATATTTGTCCTCAAGCTTCCAGTCTCAGTACACCTGAGAATTCTGTTCCTGTTTCTGCTACATCTGCAGGTCCAGTCATGTTCTTCATTTTTTAATTGCTGGATTCCTACAGCTGACCTACTTTCTCTGGTTTTAGTCTGAGTCCTGAATCTATAGAGGACCAGCTTGTAATATGAATCATTTGAAGACACTCAAAACACACAGTTGTGCATCACTGGAAATGACTATGTTATAAACAGACATCTTGAATTTCCCTGTCTCAGACCTTAAAATGTTCTCATACTAATTCCTTCATCACCTTCAGGTACTGTATCTTTCAAGACACTAAACCTAGAATTAATTACTTTAAATAAGGCAAAATTCATTATATCCATAGGAAAATTTCAATGGTTAATTGCTTAACTAATAAAAATATAGATCGTATTTCTAGTCTGACACTATCTAATTGTTTTTTATATCTTTTGCTAAAGTCATAAATCTCCTCCATATTTGAGTATTTTACAAAGATACAGCTGGCAGATCAGGATCCAATCAGTAGGTAAAGTTTACACCAACACAGAATTCATGGGACTGACAATTATCAAATTATCAAACCTTCATGACAAAGTGATTGTTTTTTCCTTGCCACGATAAATTGCCAATTTAGTAAAGCTCCAGAAATGTGTTGGAGACAAGGAAATGGTATTTCCTATTTGAATTTATAATGTTTCACCAAAGCCTGTCTTCTTTTTGATTGAAGCCTCTTCTCTTACTTTCCACACACATAGAGCATCACATTTTCTCACCAATTTGTAGTTGAGTTACAAATTTGCTAATCAGCTTACAACCTGAGGTGCCAATGATCAGTGATTGCAGCAGAGAGCTCAGAAAAGGATCACTTTTAATGACAGCAATAGGGTTCCAGTTCAGGTGCATCTGCTGTTTAGATCTGTGGCAGTATGTCCAGGAGAGACAGATGGACCCCGAAGGTGTGTCAGACATCTTCCTGTGGCGGGTACTACAAAGAGCTACGTGTATCTACCATCTCCAGTTGTTCACTACTACCCCTAAGAGAAACATTTCTAGAGCTTTCAAGTCACAGCAGAATGCATAAGATCTGTCCATTCCAGTGCACTGAAGAAGTGATCCAAACTAATGAATTTGACTTTGCACAGGAACAGACTGAGCATGCCCCACTGGGCAGCTGAGGGGCTCAGCTGTGGTAGCTGCCACGCTGCTAATGAACAGCTGGGGACAGGTTATTCTCGAATATACCCAACTCTGACAGCAAAAGTCTGATATGTTTTCAGGCTGCTTAGTGCCCTATGGATTATAATCAACATTTTAGAATCAATATGGAAAGCAGTACGCAACCAGAAATAAAACCAGCTCAATCTCTGATATGTTAGAAAAGTTTTGTTAAATAGAATGCAATAGTTCTAATATGAAAGAGAGAAGGTATATTGCCAATTTACTTATTAACATGCAAATTCATTACAAAACTTTTAGTTGTAACAGACATTCCCAACTAAGATATACAGAACTGTAGGTTAAAAGATGTTTGATAGACTGTCTATGATACTCTATACTTGTAAGAAATAGGCATGTGCATATATACATGGGCGTATGTGCACACACTTTTGAGAGGAAGTACTGGGTTTTTTAAAACTGTTCTGACTATAGTAGGATGTATTCAGTTTTGTAGTAATATTGCATAGATCCATGCAGTTCATAAATCCTTGGGCCATCCATGAAAATATGAAATAGGGTGAAAGGCCCAGGAGCCTAAATAAGTGTAAAATGTGTGCAATAACACATGAATTCATATAAGCAGATGAAGCCTTTTGCTTATATGTTAGTGATAAATGTGAAATATACAGGATGATAGTGTAGCACTTCTGCATGGATTTGCTGCTGAGTATTCTGCATGCATTGTTGCCGTGTATGCATGCAGCATTTCAATTCTTTCATGTTGTCTTACCCTCATCCCTTCAAATCGCGACAAGGCTCTTAGAGGTCTCAAAGCTCTTAGTGTCCTAAGGGATTTAATCGCACCAAGTTCTGAGTAGCCCAAGGCATTAGCTGTTAAGCTAACCAAAGAGACCTACACAAAAACAGAAAGGCAATATTGCTCATTCATCTCGTATATCCTTTCGAGACATATGGTGGGAATGATGTGTGCCCTGAACTTCTCAAGAAGATTCAAGGCTGGACCTCTTTCTCCAGGAATCCCTCTATAATGCAGAAAGATCTTTCAAGTCAGACAAAGTAGAATAAAAGTATATTCTAGGTACCTGTTGATGAAACCATGTTGGCAGAATGGTATAAAAAATGCCTTCTACATTCACATAAACCAGTCAACATTTGGTGGTATTTAAAGAAAAACGAAGTCACATGCAAAAAGAAAACTCTCAAAAGCTGGGTGAATTGGAATGGCCAGTTTAGGTCAGGCCTTCCCATGATATCTTCAGAACTTGATGAGAATGTAAAAGCTTTCAAAAACCACATCCAGACCCGGCCTTTGGTCAAATGTAATTTTCTAGTGTCCAGAAAATCTCATTCAATAGCCATAGCTACCAATGCTGTTCACATTTAACCAGACTAATCAAGACTGAGAACCAACTGTTTGTTAGACTATGGCAGAAGCTTCATTGTTAGGCATATCCACACTTCATTACATTCCCTGTGATTCCTTTAACCACTTCATCAATTCTGGCTTGCATAACGCTGGTCTGGTCTGCAGGCAGATGAGTAAATAAATTAGAATAGCTGTAAAATAAATAATACAATTATCTTTCATCAATAATCCTTGGAAATGTATTTATAATAGCCATTGGGAAGGAGTGGCCCTAATAAAGAAAAAATAAACCAAATCACCCCCTATTTCCCTTCATTTAATGCCCTTCCCTTCCATCCTTCCTGTTCTCCCAATTCTTTCATCTCCAAATTGATCTTTTCACTTTTTTTATCTATATCTCTGACTACAGATTAAAAGGAATGCTTGGGATATTAATTCTTTCATGAAAAAAATTGCAACAGGCTAAGGTTGCCATGAAAAACTAGTGAAGTTATTTATAAACTTCACAGAAGTAACTAAGTCCCTGATTATCAAATTAGAATAAAATATTTGTTGATAAATACAAGCTCTACGGGTCATGGCAATTTACACATCTGATGACTGAGCCAATACACTGTTTTATACAAAGGTACAGACTCATTCACAGAATACTAAATGTGCATATAGTCATGTTTTATCATAGGATTTGCAATGCTGGTATAGATTTAAAAGTTATAATGTTTTCCAAGCTCTGTATAGTAAAGACTCCATGACTTATCATATCATTGTAGTTTTAGGGAGATACATAACAATTCCTATAGAATTCTGCTGCTTTTTTAAATGAGCGAATAAGTGAATCAAGACACCTTCTTAGCCTGCTTTCCATGGGAATTACATCCGTGGAACAGAGAGATGCCTATTATCACAGTCAGGCTATTGGGGATGGAAGGGAAATGAATATCTGCTATATGGTAGAAGACCTGTAATCTTCCATTTGTGCTACCCAGCACCGTGCATACATTGTTGAGTATGTAGACTTGAAATCACAATGCACTTATCAGTAGGTCTCTTTCAGACAATGTGTATCTGCTCCTTGGTAGTGCAACCTTTTGAAAATCATTTGAGAACCCACTTTAAGGAGCCTCATCTATGGTTCCATGAAGCATCTCTTTGAGGTCACCCACAATATGGTGATAAGTGCAAGAGTACTGAATAGTACAATGGAACTGAGAATTCCTAGTAATATTTTCCTTTCATATTGCACAGAGTAAACAATAGGACACTTACAGTAATTGATTAGAATATTAGAAACCCTTAAAGAAATTGCTTCCATATACAGCAAAAACTGAAGAGGATCCTTTCCATACCACCAAAAAATAAGATAGTAAAAATCATTATTTCAATAAAGCATTACTACTTCATAAAGTAGAGAATTTCAATACAACATCTCTAGAGTAACAAGTATATCTAAATATTTTTTCCTTTCTGAAAAGAATTATAAACCATACCACATCAACAGTTAAAACAGAGTTTTCATTTAATAGAACAGAAATCCTATCCTGAAAACATAATATTCTGATTTTTAGAGCCTGTAGCACAGGACATGAAAAAGAATACATACATCGACAATCAGGAAGTCCAGCCAGCACCAGGCATTAGTGAAATAGGTTTGAAAGCCATAAGCCACCCATTTTAAAAGCATTTCCAGAATGAAGATGTACGTGAAAACTTTGTCAGCATATTCCAGCATAGTCTTGATAGTTTTACGTTGTTCTATGTAGATATCTTCAAATGCCTGTGAAAAAGATTTTTGAAGATATAATTAAATATCTTCACAATTTGCAGTGTGGTATATAATGGCCAAGAAAGAATTTGAACTGAAAAAATATATGTGATGATAAGGCATACATCCTTCCCTCAAGTGTAACTTTGGCTTTCGCTTCACACTTTTCATAAAGCTGGGTCCAAACACAATATTCAGCTTTCAGCTAAGCTGAACAGTGACATGCAAAACTTACTGTAGTACCACTCCCCAAACTAATTTTGTTTCCATGGATACTGTATTGGGCTTGCATGGCCAGGTTTTGGTAGCAGGGTACAGGGGTGGTTTCTATGAGAAGCTGGTGGAAGCTTCCACCATGTCTGGCAGAGCCAATGCCAGCTGGCTCCAGGATGGACCCACCGCTGGCCAAGGCCGAGCCAAGCATGAATTATAGTAATGCCTCCGGGATAACATATTTAAGAAGGTGAAAAAAAGTTATTGCACTGAGCTAATTGCGGCCAGGGAAGAGTGGAGTGAGAACATGTGAGCGGAACAGCCCTGGAGACACCAAGACCAGTGTAGAAGGAGGGGTAGGAGATGTTTCAGGCACCAGAGCTGAGGTTCCCCTACAGCCCATGGTGCAGATCATGGTGAAGAAGCTGTGCCCCTACAGCCCATGGAGGTCAATGGGATGTAGAGATCCACCTGCAGCCAATGGAGGAGATCCCACGCCACGGCAGGTCGATGCCCAAAAGAGGACTGTGAACTAGTGGGAAACCCATGTTGGAGCAGGCTCCTGGCCCAGACCTTCAGAGCCATGGAGAAAGGAGCCCAAGCTGGAGCAGGTTTCCTGGTAGGACTTGTGGCCCTGTGGGAAATTCACACTGGAGCAGCCTGTGCCTAAAGTACTCCACCCCCTGGAAGAGCGACCCATGTTGGAGCAGTTCATAGAGAACTGTTGCCCATGGGATGGACTCACGTTGGAGAAGTTTGTGGAGGACTCTCTTCCTTGGGAGGGACCCCACACTGGAGTAGGGAAAAGACTCCTCTCCCTGAGCAGCAGCAGGAACAACCTGTGATAAACTGACTGTAACTCCCATTCCCCATCTCCCTGAACTGCTGGGAGGGAGAAGGTGGAGCTTGGGAAGGAGGGAGGGGTGGGGGGAAGATGTCTAAGATTTATTTTAGCTCTCACTACCCTACTCTGATTTGGTAAGTAATAAATTGAATTAATACCCCCAATTTGAGTCTGTTTTGCCCATGACAGTAATTGGTGAGTGATCTCTCCCAGTCCTTATCTCAACTCATGAACCCTTTGTTATATTTTCTCTCCCCTCTCCACTTGCGGAGGGGAGTGATTAGAGCAGCTTTGGTGGGTGCCTGGCATCCAGCCAGGGTTAATGCATTAAAGAGAGCAGTGGCTTACTGACATAAGGATTTCCTTTGTGGTAGCTACAACTTTATATCAAAATTCTATGAAGGATTTAAAAATGACTCTGTGATACAGTATTTTTGATGAATAATTGAAACCAAACTCTGCACGCTAACCCACAAAACAATCATAAATAGAGAGAACTCCCTTGTCAAAAGAAAATGTCTACAATGACCGTGAATCACTGTGCATTGAACCAAGTGTAGCAAGAATATTACATTTTGCTCCTGCTATGGGGAACTAATTACTTCGGTACTTACTCAGTGCACTTGATTTAACACCAATCTGTAAAATACCTGATAGAATCATTTTGGCACCCTACATCTCAGTCTGACAATTCAAGTTGGTCTTGATAAGTTCCTAGGTCAGCTGTGTTTTTATTTAAATGTGTATATGAAAAAAAAAAAGCTATTATCATCAATATGAAGGTATGTGAACACCAGTCTGATAAAATTATTTATTTCCATTAAATCTAAATTTTGAACTTGCCAAATGATTTGTTTCATAGCCTGTGAGCAAACTCTTATGTAACCTACAATATATGCCAAATACTTGCTGATACATGTTTACATTATAACATTTATGAATCGGATATCAACTTCTGATTTGTTCCCTGCAGCTATATGATTAACAGAAATTCTAAATGCTTGCTGCTTAAAATAGTCACAATAGTTTCACACTTAATTTACCAGAGCACCGCTGCTGAGAAGAATCATGAAGACTATGAAGGTCTCAAACCAGTTGTGTTCAACAATCTTATAGCAGGTTTTCCTAAGATTCCACCAGATTTTCCCTTTTCCATCTTCTACACTGACTTGACAGCATTTGAATCTCCGTACACATCCTAAATGTGATGATAAATTTTAAGACATTAGAATAAGGTAAGTATTTATTAGGAATTACAGTTAACAGTAGTCAATTATTTCAGTGCTACTGCAATAGATGCTTGTAAATAAGTATCTCCTATTTAAGCATTTTTGTTTCAAAATTTGAAGTTAAAGCTTTGTGCCTTTTATTACACCTTCCAAGGAGAAAGAGAGCAAACACATGAACAGTAATCTACAGCAGTGACTCTGAAGGACTTACTAATGCAAACAGAAATTACAGCTATAATCACAAAGCTTCTTTCTGATTTAAATAAAAATAAAATTCTGTGCAAGGCAGTACCATTAGGTCGATGTATCTTGCATATATTTTGCTTTCCCTACCTTCTGTAAAACAAGCCTCTGGCTCCAGAACTTCTTCAGGTTCTGCTTCTGGTTGTTCACCCTCTGGAGGTAGTCCAATATCAACTGTGCTGCCTTCGGATGAACTGGATGCATTTAATTTCTGTGAATGAAACCCCACATAATTATTTTTTTTCAATTTGAGTTATTTTGAATAGAAATTTGAAATGCATATCAAAATATTTTGCATATATTCAGTGGTCTGACATTAAAATAACTTCTTATCTGCAATCTATAATGACAAATTGCTCTACTACAGGTGAGGTCACAAGATTAGAAACTACACCATGTGCATTTTCCCTATTGAAAATATTTTGATATTTTCATACAAGGAATTGCTGAAATTATTAGACTACTATTCTGAGCCACACATAAGAATTTAGAAGGGAAATTTCAGTAAGTTAGGACTGGGTGCCTTCCACACTTTGTACTGTAATTATTCCAATCATGTGGCTGCATTTTAGATGACACCAGATAGCATGTGTTAATACAAATAAATTTCCAACGTCATGACCAAACCAACAGCAAGCTCCACAGATGTATTTTCATGTCTCAAGTAAATGTTATTCTATCAAGTCAGAAAAAATCTAAATCTAAAAAGTTTCAACATAAACTTTTCATTATCATTGACATGAAAACACACGTTATGAGTTGTATAGGATAATTTAATTCTCTCTGTTTCCGAAAGAGCAGCACATTACTTTAAGAGCAGTAGCTGATATTTTGCATTCTCACTTGCCAATGCATTTTCTGAATTTATTGTGCATTTTTAAACTACTTATTACTTTGGTAGAGTACACATAGATGTCCAATCACCATAAAAGGTCAAAAAAAAATCTTTGGAAGACTAAGGTGAAAACAAATGTTTTTAAAACAATACCATCATAAAATAATACTGCACCAATAAATCATACTGATAATATAATTCAAACTTTAAAAGTTATTCTTTTACACCATCACATTATGTTGGCAACAGACAAATATGAGTACTATAATAAGTAAAAGTAGTTTGATCATAGCATTCTATGACTCTTCTAATGTTATCACTATGTGGAGTATAACATCAGTAAAATGGCTGCATTGATAAGTAGCTAATCTTATAAAGGGAATGATGTAAGCAGATTTAGAATAGAGACTACAGAGAATTAATACTAAACAGAGATGGTCCATGGTAACATTAAAGATATGTATTTTTGCTGACACTTAAATCTGAAGTTAGAGGCATTATTCCTTTAAAACACCTTTGAGAAAGTTTCAGTTTTTTGTAAAGGAAATGTAAACAATATTAGTCTGTGGATACAGAAAGTAACTTAAGATTTGAATGGAATTTTACATTGCAGCAAATATTCAGTATGTTCTTCAAACAAAAAGAAGATTCGTTCCTTCCCCCCCAATTCTACTGAATCACACTGACAACATATTGTGTTGTGATTTTGACATAGGCTGAACTCTGATTTTTGTGTACTGTGGTGCACTATAGAGCACAATTTAGAGGAAGACCAAACAAATGGGAAAATGTATTGTAGGATGTATTATGCACTTAATTTCAGTGATATCTGCACACTCATTTTCTCTAAACTTTTTTAAAAATCCCAGCTTACATATTAATGTCTCATGTTTGTGCACAAATTTTGGCATCCATGAGGTCAGGTCCAGTGTACAGAGATATGGATGCACACTTTTCTGCAGATTATTATTTATAAATTTCCCACTGTAATATGTTCAAATTATAGATAATGCATGGCAGTTTGGTCATTGTGGAATACTGCCTCTAAAATTGAGAAACTGGAAAGAATGGAATAAAAACTGTAGTCCTCAAGTAAGGACTACAGCATTTAAACATCAATGGAAGTCAATCATCAGTTTGAGGAAAGGCCAGAAATACCATAAATGCAAGGTACATTCCAAAGAAATGTATATATGGTGTTAAAAATTACCATTTATCAATACAATATACTAAATTATTTTTAAACTGAGCAGTGACTATCTGGTTTTATTATGAAGTGTTTTCTTAAAATGTTGCTTGCATCATTCCAATCTGGACAGCATTTCTAGCAGAATGCTGTAGTAGTAGCAGAGCAAACAAAAATTATGAACTGGCTAAACGATAAGTTCGAAAAACCTACTGTCCATTCTTTTACAAGAAAATGAAAAGTTCAGTAACTCAGATATTATGCAGTTAGTTTAATAAACATACAGGATAATGAATTCCTATTACTGAAATCGTGTAACAGATAACATGGAAGAATTGAGATATCCACTATAACGAGAGATCAAAAAGATCAGACAGAAAAGGCAGAAAATTATCAGTAGAACTGTCAATTACCAGGAACATCAAAAAGACATCTTAATTTATGTGGGGCACTACGTATGGTGAGTTGTATCTTACACATCTCTTTTCACTAAAAATCTGGTATGCTTCCTTTACAGAGCTGTAACAATAATCACAGGAGTTAAGCTGAACAGAAAAATTCTAAATTGAATCGACAGCAGCTGATACTTGAAATGCAACAATTAAATGCCTTATCCCATTGAGAATTCAGTTTCTCTTCTGTTGATGTAATAGAGCATTTCCTCAGCATGCTGCTCTATTATACCTGAATTTAGCCCCAACCTGAGCAGTATATAAAGAGGGATATTATAAAAATTATTCAATAAATTCAATCTGTAATAATTCAGTATCATTTGGGGAAGAAAAAATAGACATTTTCAAGAGATATAATTACTTCTTTCATTTTGCTATGTTATGTTTAACATTGAACTTATTGTATGTCATGCTACACAATATTTATAAAATTCAGTACGCATTACAAACAGCCAGGAAGGTTTTATGATACAAAATCTTAGGATTTTATCAAATCAGTTAAATTCAGTATGCCAGGAAAACTTCTCAGTAGCAATCACGAATTTCCACAGCAAACTTGTGCTCTGGCATAAAGCAACTGACGCAGGGCCGTTGTACTGATTTCTACGTATTCAACACAACATCACCTGGAAATGGACCATGTTATTGCTGATTATGCTTTGTCCATATGCTTTAATACATAGGAAGACTATTTCTACCACTTACTGTGACTTGCCAATGTTCACACATGGAATCCAGCTGGATAGCCAGACTACCCCTAATTGCAGACCCTGATATACTAGGTATTTGACATATCCCAGTTCTTTACCTTAACATATCTGAAAGTTACCTTTGTACCTGGTAAACTGTTCTCTGCTCACTTGCATTATAAAAACTGGATTTAGGCAATGACTATATACTTAACACGTATACAGCCTTTAAAAAAAATGAACCTGTAGAAACAAGATAATCACCAAACTCAACTGTTAGCTTTGATCTAACAGTAAATCCCTCTTAAGCTTTTTGTTATACCATGGTTCCAGATTTCAAAAGTACTCAGTCATGCAGATTATAAGAGATTTATCAGGATCAAGCGTTAGACACTCTTTGAGAGTTATGATCATTGATTTTTTTCTGAATAGTATGTTAAGGAAATTATTGTCAGAGAAATCTGTTTTTCAAAACCTTAGAATGTAGATACTCCATCTCCTTTACACAGAAGACAGTAAGGGGACAAAAGTACTTACATGTTTCTAAAGCAGCAGAATACTGATTATCATAGAGATTTATATATCTTTTACATCACATGTACCAACAGCCTTGCCAGTCATGCTTTAGTCAGCAATACAGTACAGTATGAGATACAGGTTTTAGTTTAGCTTTCAAGATAGGAAAGCAGCTTGCCTATCAGAGCAGCACCACAAAAAGCAGCAGCCAAGATTAGGTCAGGAAGTTTTTTACAATATTACTTTCTGAACCTTAACATCTCACAGATTCATACAATTCTGCTTCACTTACAGCCAGGACACTTTTAACTGCTAACATTTCTTTCTTTCTTTGTTTCAAAGATGTTTATCTGAGAGTAGCTGAACAGCTCTTAGCTTAACATTTTTAACAAAGCCTGAAATTTCATGATTGGCCAGGATGCCACTAATAGCTGTTGAAATCATAGCTGTTGAAGGAGCAAAGAGCAGAACAGACACAAGCAGGAAGATGGCACCAAGAGAAATAACCATTTTGGTTTTGCTTTCAATTTCCTTTCCTCCCAAATACCTGTGAAAATGTTAAATAATGGAAATTACATTGCTTTTATTTTCTCATGCTGTGTGGATGTCAGTATGAAAATGAGATGTTCTGTGATATAAACGGTAATATTATATCCAACTATCCAGTCTTTTTCAGTACAGATATATCACCTATAAAAACAGTGAAGTGGTAAATAGCACTGTGATTCCCCTGGTATAATTAAGTGGAATCTGGATGTCACTCTTTCTAGTTCTTATACAGTCAGGCATACTAAGTCTATCAGTACAAAATACCAGAACACCGTTAATTAAGGTAAAACCATTTTGTGATGATTGTTAGCTGTGAATACTGCAACCCAGGATCCCTAATTATAGCCCACTCTGTAGTGTATTGATATTCAAAATTCTTTCTCTCTACTTATTTATGAGCATTTCATAAATGAAAATATTTGCAAAAAAGTTGTATGAACGCAAAAGCATCATAAGTAGCAGTGGAAATATGCTCCAGTGGGAAAAAGCCCTCCCACTGGAAGCTACTTAAAAAGGCTCTTTAATTCACACAAGAAATAGTGAGAGGATATTTCTGGAACAGAGTAAGGGGCTTCTGTTTGCAAAGACTAAACAAGCAAACTCTAATTAACTCTAACATTAACAACTTAACATAATCCACTATGAATCACAATATGCCAATACAATGTGACCAATTCACAAACAATACAAAGCCTAAATTCTTCAGAGCATCAAAAGACTTTGAATAATGACTATTTTTAAATCAAAATACATATTATCAGATAAATTATTCTGTAAAAAAAAAAAAGAGAAAAAGCTCTGCAATAAGTATATTTTAATTCCACTGATTTACCAAACTGGAAGCAACGTCATACGGCTGTGGTGTTGTAAATATTTGGCAATGTTTAATAGGTGAGATGTAAATCACACTCAAGCTGGGGACTTTTTGGTCCAAACTCAGTAGCTTATTTACTAGACTGCTGAACTTTATTTTTTACTGATTAGAACGTTCAAGTTTCTCAGGCCAGACAATTTTAGATGTTCCGGGAGGTAATTAATTTGTGAGCAAAAATTAAAGAGCTATAGTAAGACTAATTTGGGTCAGATCTTACTATTAGTTTTCTCTTTGCACCTCTACACCTGTAAGTGTGGGCGTAAGTAAGAGCAGAACTGATCTCTGAATGTTTGACCAGCCAAATACCAGTTTTGCATGAATCCTTTCAACCAAATTATGGTCACGTGCTTTGACTGCAGAAATTAAGTTAATTTCATGCTTAACGGTGCTTCAAGTACTGCATATTAATCTCCAAAATAACTAAATGCTTATACAAGTACTAAAGAAAAGCATTTCTAAAAAAAAAAATGAAAAATAAAAACATGACTATCATGAGTTTGCAAGTTACCTCCATTATAAGCTAAAATACAACAGTATGAATGTTTTCCAAAACAGCTAGCAGCTTTTCATTATCAACATGACTTACAGATGGACTTATATAAGCTTCTGATGAGAAACGTAGCATATGTGTTACATATTCTGTCTTCCTTCAGAACAAAAGAAAACCCTTCAAAAATAGAAACCTGAAAACTATATCATAAAGATTGGGAAAGGTACATAGCATGCACTGCAAAATACTTTTAAAATATCATGGACAGTATAGCATCTGTACCACAGAAATGTTGGGGCTGCCGATCTTGCCTGACCATGCTGTGATGCGAGTCCCGTGACTCAGCAGAGAGCAGCTGTGCATGTTGGTACTTATTGCAATGGATGGGGCAGGATCGTAGCTGAGGAGCATGCAGGCCAGTCCATACCCGCTAAAAAGTGGTTAAGTAGAATATACATAGAGATGTATAACTTGCTTAGGTAACCTGTGTAAAACTGGTGACACGATGCTCTGCCTCGCTAAAAGGCACCAGAGCTGCTCGCTTGACTGATCCAGCTTGGTTCTACTCCTGTGAGAAGTAAGAACGGTAGGAAAGGAAGTTCAGGACACAGCACCTCTGGTGTTTTGCGCTGAATATTGCTTAAAGTAAAATATAGATTATTAATGTGTCTGCAACAGCATTAGGAGATTCCATTTTTTCAAACCATTTAAAAATATCTTATAATTGGTATAACTTAGCGTAATTACTGGCCTAGAAGTTATATTTAGCATACAGTAATTATTACCAGCTATTATTATTTTTATTACTATTATTTTAACTAATTATTACACAGTCATACAGGTACTACAAAATTTTCCATATATACCATCCCTGTAGTACTTCAGCATCTAAAATGGTAAAATTATCTTTATGCTTTCTATGCTGGATAGCAGTAATGCAGCTGAGATCCATAGACCCTTACGTATAGGACAACAGACTCAGCACAGTGGTCCCACATTTACTAATAGCCCTACTTCCATGGTAAAGTTTTATTTAGTATTTGTTCTCTAATTCCCTTATTACACTGTATTCACTCACTGCCATTCTTATGGACACAGTGTTCTTATAACTAATTTAATCTTAGGTTTCAGGCAATTTTCTATAAAATTCCATGTTAATTCACACCTACTATGCATGTACTACATTGTATGTATTGTTTCTAGAAAGGTGTAATCTAGTTAACATTTCCATTAAAATACTGGAATCTACATGTGTTACAATAAAGAATGCACGCAACATTAATATACTTAATTAAAACTTGTTAATAAATCACAACTACTTCGTTGAAATTCAGCTTATTGCCCTATACCAGGGTGAGTATGTGTATTCTGTGTCTACATAAAAGCCAGGAGAAGCACACACGCACGCTCTGTGTCAGCCTCTGGCTGTCTTGTGCAGTCTCTGACAGATGAACTCAGAAACAGCAGTATCATATAAGTGGAAAAACATGAGAGGGCAGAAATGTAAGGCACATTATAGCATGGAAAAAAGAAGAAGCCTTAAACAAAAAGCCATTTGTAGCCACTTTTTTTAAAAATTTAAAAAATGCCTTCTTTTGATACGGGTCGTTTTCATGACAAGAGTGTTGGTCCTCTGACTAATAGCCATCACTCTATATCAAGAAACATCGTGGATAAGAGTATCTAGTGAAGAGTAAGAACTAGGATTAATATTTTAAAAATGTGCTTTTGTGACTCAAATCTACTTGAAATCTAGGCATTTCAATAAGAAATATGATCACAATCTTCGCTTACTGCTCTGTTGCTATTTAAAGTTCCTGAAATTTGTAAACCTTTCTCTTCAATTTTTCACCTTCAGTTTCTGCAAGAGTAAGAAATTTTGGTCCTGAATATGCTCAGACGAGTTTCAGCTTGACCAGTCAAAACTGCTTGGCACTAGCTCATTCCTGACTTAATATGTATTTCTTTGTCTTATCACCTGATCAGTTTGCAGTTCCTGAAGAACAACAGGATTAAGTGCCTCCAAGAATGCAGTGAGGACACTGTTTTCTTCTAAAGATGGTATGTGGAGTAGAAAGCCTTCCATTTATGGGGGAAGCTTAATGACAGGAACTCATCTCAAATGTGGGATAAACCTCTTTAAAATTTTCCCTATAGGAATTCAATACTTTTTGTCACCCTGTAGAATTACCCAATTAGGGTCCTTCCATTGGAAGAAAGGGGTGATTTGGCTATTGAAAACAGTCAGCAGTCATCCCATCCTGTTACACAAAGAAGTAATAGGTGCACCATTGTCACTGTGGTCATACTCAGCCCTGCTAACCAGCAGCACAGAGGTTTGTATGAGGTGTATCCTCCATCTCTTCTACTGACATAATGTTCTTGTGCAGTAAAGAGTTAAAGAGCTACGGCAAAAAGAAGCAAATGGGAGAATATTGGTGATCAGGGAATTCACCTGATTTTGGTCCCTATTTCAAGACATTTTAGCCACTGACTACTGACTGTTAAAAAAAGTATTAATAGATTTTGTAGCAGGAAAAGATTTCATTCTTTAAACAGATGCCTTAATCATTAGGCAAGTTCCTTCTTGCTATTACTGTTCAGTGAATCACAATTTATTTTCTGCACGACTGTAGTTTCAGCAAAGAAATGGAGAGTACTCCACTAGTACAGAACAGTCCTGTGATTACATTTTTAAAAACAGACTTCAGCAACTTATTAAGCTAATAATCACTAATGAAAATATTTAAAATTACTTTTCAGTCATTTAAATTGGTAGAATCCAATTACACTGCCAAATAAATTTTTGCAGAGAAGTTGCCAATTGAAAATTATCAGTTATAATCTATAATCTATAATCTATAACCTTCAGTTAATACATACATAATTTCATAACTTTTAAAAGTGAACAGGCACAGGAAAAGTTTATGACAATTAAAACATGGTTTGCTACTACCATGAGTAGTGGTAATATCATAATCAGTAACATCACTAGAATTAATCTGATATGAGTGGGAGGACAAAATAAGCAGCAAAGGGAGAAGAGTTTTCTTGGGTGCATACTTCTAAATGTACTGGAATTTCACAGTCAACATCTCACACTGTGTTTGTGTCAGATTTTCTTTTAATGTCATTCATAGAGTAATATAATCTGAAATATCATTTATAATATATCTGCAGAATAACAGTATCTTCTTCACACTTTCCAATTTAGGCATTTAAAATGTTTTATAAAAAACATTTAGGTTTAGGTTGACAGCACCCTCGAAACCAATAAAAACACTATACTAACCTTACAGACAAATACAGCTCGATAGATAGGTATTTCTTATGCCATCAAGACAGCAATAAATATTTTGTGATGAAGAAATCCAAAGTATTATGTTTCCTAGTACTGAACTTGAACTGAAAACACTTTATTCCCAAACTTGCAGGACATCCTCTGGCTATCACTAGTTGCTAAGCAGGGAAAAGGCTGGACTTGAAAAGAGGAACAAACCCAGAAGGACCAGATCTACACTAAGAAAGTACATGATTCACAAAAAGACAGGAAAATTATCTGTGCCATTACTGTCACATGCATTTGTTACAGATGATTTCACTGATGGGTGGAATTTCACCAGATCAGCAATAGAATTTGCTGCTCCTTTGGCAGCAATAAGTTTTGAAACAGTTAACAATGGGACAATAGAACAGCGGAAGGACAGAGTGATGCTCTAGATCTATGTGGCTTAAAGGTGCCTGAGAAGATTCTTTTTCTTATCTTATGTACAAAGATAGAATAGAATCAACCAAAATTCTACATTCAGTGAAACTTCCTCTTAATTACATAGAAAAATTACAGGTTAAACTACAATAAACTCTGACTTGTTCTACACCCAAGTCATGGTTTTGAAGAGTAAGATAAATATTAATATAATCAATCAGAAAAAAAATATTTTTAAAAGAACAATAAAGACATTTGAGATTTAAAAAAAATAAAATATGACTAAACGTGTAATCATCATCATGGCCAGGCTTCGCAAACGAAGATTAAGGAAGGCTCTGTCCACATTTCTTACAGGCACGCTGGTGGCTAATGAGGCCAATATGAGATAGACATAAAACGTGTAATACAGTTTGTACAAAAACGGATCTCAGGGTGAAAATTACTGAATCTTACCCATATTTATACCCTAAGATTCAAGCATGAGAAAATCACTTATGAAAACCTTTATGTTAGTTGTTAACTACCCCACAGCATGCAATACTGCTTAAAAATACCCATACTGATGCCAAATGATCTAGCATTGGTACTAAGCATAGCATAAACTTACTCCATTGACATGGTGTGCCTCCATCACTTTCAGTTGTGCAGGACAGACCTCTGGGTTAAACATGATAATAATGCTTTGGCATCCACTGTAACTCTTTAAGTGTTAGCTTGGATTTATTCACTTGGTATCACATTGTGCCAGAAAGAGGTACATTTTATTACAGTCAGAGTAGGTAGATTCAGTAGATGCAAATATCTTAAAGCTTTGAAAATAACAATGGGTAGTCATGTGAAAGGATCTTATACTGAGGTATAAAGCTTTTTGTACCAGAAGGCCATCACTTCTTCAGTGGTTCTGTTACTATCAGAAGGATTATTAGTGATTTATATGAAATTGTTTAGATGCTGGTCCAGTATTCAAATGTACCTATCTACGATGTATGTAGATGTATTCCAACAATATCAGTAAGGTTAAAAACATCAGAATGAACTGCTGAGTTGACAGGAGGCACTCCAGAAAGCAGATTAAGGAATAAATAAACTGCACTGATGAAATAAGCATGGAGAAACACACCAGCCACACATACTTTGTATGACTTCTGGTATTCAGGGCTAGTAATTGATTCTTTTGCTTGTTAAAGATTTAACTAAATAAACATTTTCTAAAATATTGTCTTATGCATCTTGATTATTACTGTAAATGCAATATTGTACCACCATCTCACTCAAAACTTGCAACCTTACATCAATTCATTTTAAATAACATTACAAGTTTGTATATGCTGTTATAAAGGAATTAAAGAGAGATTTCAATTCAACACTAGTAACCTTCGGAAAAAAAGAAAAGCATCATAGTATTTTAAATCTAGAAATAGTCTTACCTCTTTGCTTTCTTCCAGGTCCGACTCACTGCTGAACTCCTCTGTATTTAAATTTTCAAAATCTGATTCCCCGACAGCAATTGGCACTGTCACAGTGAGGCTTGGGTTGTTTATGAATGACATGTAATCACTTTCATCAACAACATATTTTTCCACGCTGCTGCCTATGCCACTGGTAGTTCCATTCCCTTCTTTAAGATAGGCCAGGTTTTTACCTATGTCTACTATTGTATGGTTGGAAATACAGCTGTCTTTTTTATTGTTTAGGTCTTCAAGAGGTTTGATTTCATCTAAAACTTTCTGTTTTCTAACAAAGGCTTTTTGGATGAATTCACGCACTTTTCTCTTCACATAATCTATGCCTTTCTGAATCCTCGCCACAGCAATCTGGAGATTGTTCATTTCGTTATCATCATCTGTAGCAGCAAGGTTGTCTGAACTAAATGAGCTCAGCAGCAAGGCCAAAAAGAGGTTGAGTACCTAAAAGACAGTAAGGTAAAATATATTAGATCTCTTATTTTTAAGTCATAAAAGCAAATCCATTATGAGTTGTGCAGTATGACATAAATTTTATTTCACAGATAGTACTTTATTTCAACCCACTGTTCTGCTATTCTTTCCAGTCCATAATCCTTGTCCCCCACATTTTATTATGTGGCCAAAAACATTTTAAGCTGGTTTAACTTCACTAATATAAGTGAAAATTAGAGCTGTTCTCTGACTTTCTCCTTCACACTGGTAGTGTAGATCTGCTCCTCAAAAAGAAGAATGACACAAGGAGGTAAGATACAACATAATATAGTAATTTATGCAAGCTACATCCACCGTAGTGTTCATGGGCCAGGACAATGCAGGCGGACACCAGTCTTTTACTGTTCAACAGACCATAGTTTCAGTGTCTCTAATTCAGAATACAATAAACCTATATTTGGCAAGAATGTATGAGTCTATTTTGGTCTTGAGCAAGAAAACTTGCTATGTGATAAAGGGTCCACAGGTGAGATACACCTCAATTTCAGGAAACTATTTCAGAATTACTTGCATGACATTTTACAAACATACAAGAGAAATTTGGATTGCATGCAATTATGACAGACCATGCAAAACCGATTAAAAATCAGTTAACCTAAATTATATTTGTCAATTCTTCTTGTTCAAACTTGAAGAATATTTTAGAAGGTATATCACAGGAGTCTCACATTAGTCTGGTAAGAGTTGATATTTATGCCTGCGGATAAGGATATTTATACAATTTTTGGATTACAGCAAAGAGAGAAGGGGATGCTAGCACTCAACAAGTAAGAACAACAATTAAGTATAACCGTGGTAAATCAGGTAAAATAATTGAAAATTAATGTGACATTTAATTCTGAAGTACTAGCAGTACAGGAAGTTATTGTTTAGAAAAAATGAAAAGTGTATATATACAGAAGGTGTGAAAACTTGCAAGGTGGAAGCACTATAGAAAAGGGCATAAAGGCTGCAACAGGAAAGCAATGCTGGTACAGAAATTTCATGTCATTTGGGGATGTACTACAAGGAATGCTGGGTGTAAGAAGTGGAAATATAATTATTCCACATTATTAGTACTTAGGTCTCTATTCAAAATGTTGTTCAGGAGGAATTCAGAGATCAGTAGCAAAAGGGATAAATAGTTTACAAATCATCATCTATGAGAAAAAATTGAAGAGCTAGGCTTGGTTTGTTTCAGAAAGAAAAGACTGAAAGTGGAAACAGTAAGCTTTTAATATTATAAATGTTGTCATGAAGACTAACAGTTTCCACTATTGTGACCAGTGAGTTTAATTGGCTGTAAAAGGTAATTTAAGTTAGATGTTTTTTTAAAAGGCATTTTTAACTCTAAGCATAATTCAACACTGATCTTGCTAAAAAGGTTATCAACTTACTGAGATTTAAAAGAAAACGCAGACAAATATTTTTCATAAATGATCAAGGTGTATTTGAACCTGGTTTAGAGAAAAGGCAAATGAACTACATGATCTCCTGAAGCCCTCCTACGGTCTTCTTCTCTGATTTCTAAATCATAAAAAATAGGAAGTACGTTCTAAGAGTTCTAAAAAATCCCCACTGATTACATACCACTAGGTTTCCAATCACCATGACCATCATGAAGACTGTAAGGCACATGGTTTGGCCAGCAACCTCCATGCAGTCCCACATCGTTTCTATCCATTCTCCACACAGCACTCGGAATACAATCAGGAAAGAGTGGAAGAAGTCATGCATGTGCCAGCGTGGAAGTTCACAGTCACTGGAGATCTTGCAGACACATTCCTTGTAGCTTTTCCCAAAGAGCTGCATCCCAACCACGGCGAAAATGAACACAATGATGGCCAGCACCAGGGTCAGATTGCCCAGAGCCCCCACTGAGTTGCCAATGATCTTAATCAGCATATTTAGAGTTGGCCAAGATTTTGCCAATTTGAAAACTCGAAGCTGCAAAACAGAAGAATGGTATACAGTTATTCATGCTGCTAATTGTAATGAACTTACTGCTATACATTTCATATTTCAGTTACCCTGTGTCTAAAGCACCTTTAGAAATTTTAGTTACAAAATTTCTGTTTCAAATTCTTTGTACAAGACAACACATCAGGTCTTAAGTCCTGAATTAAATGATAACAAATCAAAAATACTGTCTTCTATGCTTATTTCAATTACATTGCAATTATCACAGTTATCACTCCAATTCAGACTTTGCCTCTTTTGGTGATCTTAGATATTTACAAAAAAGTTGTACTTGTTAGACAAGGTGGACAAGACAGTCTTTCTCCTTTAGTTAACTCTAAGAGAATATTACTAAAATAAATGAGCACATATGAAATGTGATCAGTGGAATAGGATCATAAGTTTATAGACACTTCCAGATCACTTTCATATTAAGTGGCAGTGAGATGGAAGAAACGGTTTTCCTAGAAAGAGAAACAAGCTGGAGTTGTTAATGTCAGACATACAAGTTACTCGCAAATATCTTTAACAATATATTTTCTGTCATTTAAAATAAATGTACTGTGTCTTAAAAAATTTGTCCTACAACATAGAGGAGAAAAAGAAGGAAAGTATATTAAAGTACAACTTAAACCAGACAAAAATGAAATTATGGGAAAGTTTCAGCAAGTGTTCAGACAAGAGGAGAATACTAAAATGAATTTAAAACTAAATATTATGTCACAAGATGAGATACAAATAAAATACATACATGCAAATTTAAAACCAGAATTCTGCTACTGCAAGAGAAGTCAATCCAGACAGATAATATCAGACTTTTGGCAAAGTGGAGTATAATGTTACACACAGAACAAGAAAACATGTATTTAAACCCCCTCCTTTTTTAAAGGGGATTTATTTAACTTTTATTGAAAGTTAAATATTTTTTTTTGCTTTATTTAAGGCAAAAGTTTAGCTTGATGACTAGGAACTCTAGC
Organism: Pipra filicauda; assembly: GCF_003945595.2. NCBI lineage: Eukaryota > Metazoa > Chordata > Aves > Passeriformes > Pipridae > Pipra > Pipra filicauda. The sequence continues at coordinate 2,375,753 of NW_024104369.1, read as the reverse complement.
TTCATGTCTCTTACTGTGTAGGTCTTTTCAGAAGAGGATTTGGCCATCTACTTGCATGCTAACCTAGTCTGCAGCAAGATCAAGGTTTTTAAAGCTCCTGTTAATGAAAGAGAATATCTAATAATAGACAGAAATATTGCAGTGACTTCTGAACAGAAAAGCTGTTAGACAGCAGACAGACCTTGCAGAGGATGGCAAGAAGGGTGGCAGTGATGAAAGACTCCTAAACAAAGAAAAATCTTAACACTACTCTCTTTTAAAACTAACCATGCAAGCCAATTGGTAATGGAAGTCTATAAGCTAAAACTGTCAATAAACTTTTACTAACTAACCCATTATTTACTAATTGATTTACTAATCTTCAGGCATAAGTAGTGAGGGCCTGTGGCTCTTGCATTTTTCATTTCCTCATCTAGGGAGAAGACTCTAAGAGATACTTCTATTAAAAAAAGTTAACCCTTAAAGCACACTTACTGCAGGAATAGAATTGATGACAATTCTAGAAATTCAAGACAATGTCTTGAAGGAGAAATAGATGTTACTAAGATGATATGTAAAACAAACTTGACATAATAGATACATGCCATCTAGTGGGTATGCAAGCCTTTTGTAAATTCTGAAAAGATCTGTCTTAGCCAAATATATAAGGTACTAATGAAAAATACATGAAGTATAGATGCACAAATACAAAAAAAACCATAGAAATATATTTTATTTAGTATACTTACCAATCGGAATGATCGAAGGACAGATAATCCTTCCACATTTGCAAGGCCAAGTTCCATTAAACTAAGACTCACAATAAAACCATCAAAAATATTCCAGCCCTCTTGGAAATAATAATAAGGATCCATGGCAATTATCTTGAGAAACATTTCTGCTGTGAAAATTCCAGTAAACACCTGCAAAGAAAATACAGTTTCTTACTCCAATTTAATGAGACAATATTTAAAAAGTAAAACTACTGGTATCAACTTTTGGTAAGTTATATTTTCAGCAAGCAATTCATGATAAATCTGAATAGTTTCTTTATATGGCCATACACTGGGGTTAGGAATAAAATTCAAGATTTGAAGCTCACATATGCATCACAATGGTTGGTTTCCAGAAAAAAAGAGGTACATGGGAAAATGAGGGTTTTATCTAGCCTAACATGCATGTGTGCCAATACAGAGAATATCTTAAGATTTCAATGCCCTGTAGATGTCATGTTTGCATGTAGGCCATCTTTTCGCTTCTAGTGATAAAGATAAGTTTATGATAGGGACAATTATTTCATTAAGAAAAAAAATTACACTGAAAGTTGAGAACTGTTCTTCTTCAGATAACCTGTGGAAGGCACTGTCATTCCATTTCTCCAGTTCCTGCAGAGTTGCAGTAAATCTGCCATGCTTACTGGGTCTTTCTCCCCTACAATTCCCTGAACACCCAGAACCTCAGGAGGTGCTAGTGAGGAGCAGAATAACTGTGGGAAAGGAACTAACATTTCTCATGACTTGTAACTATCCATCCAAGAAGAAAACAAAAATTTCTTTAACCAGCTTCAATGACAGAAGCTGAAGTTTTTAAGAGTCAGTAAATCTTACTATCTTTTGTTCTGTAAAGCAAGAGTTGCGAAATCCAAAAATGTCAACAGCTTAAATGTAAATTAAATTCAACCATCCCAAGCCTACAAATATCTGGTCAACATTTTCTTCTGTGCATAGGTCACAGAAGAATTAAATAAAAATGCATTTCACATACATGGCACATGATGAAAGACTTACAAGGTTTCCTACTGAAAGCACACCGCTAAACTGTTCTGTCATTGGATAGTGCTCCATGGCCATGAACAGGGTGTTTAGGACGATGCAGATAGTAATGGCCAGATCAACAAATGGATCCATCACAATCAAATTTACAATATGTTTGACTTTCAGCCAGGGAGTACAGCAGTCCCAAATCAAGCAAGTGTTAGCAAATTTATACCAGCACGGTGGGCATTTCTGTCTGGATTCTTCCAGTTCTAGAGAGAAAAATGAAAATAACATTTTAAACATGTTTCTCTATTCCAGCATCACCTGGGTATTTCCTTGAAGCTTAAATGCTGTTTTCCAAGGTTCTGTTGATCAATTGTGTTGATATTTTGAAACTAAGACTGCAATCAGTCAAAAGAAACTACAACTTCTTTTGTAATTTGTAAAAAATGGAAAAAAGTATACTAAAGATTCAATAGATAAAAGAACTATTCACAAGCTACATAAGATGCAAAAGAGAAATTTGTCTCAGAAATCTGTCATACAGGCTGGGTGACGAGGGGATTGAGAGCAGCCTAGTGGAGACAGACTTGGGGGTATTGGTGGATGAAAAATTAAACATGATCCAACAATGTTGGTCTTAGTTCAGAAAGCCAATCTCTTCATAGGCAGCACCAAAAGAAGTGTGATCAGCATAAGAAAGATGTGGACCTCTTACAGCTAGTTCAAAGGAGGCCACAAAGATGATCAGGGGCTGGAGCAACTCTCCTATGAGAACAGGCTGACAGAGCTGGGGTTGTTTATCCTAGAGAAGAGAAGGCTCCAAGGGGACCTTTTCGTGCAGCCTTCCAATACTTAAAGAAGGCCTGCAGGCGAGATGGCCTGGTACTCTTTATCATGGAGTGGAGTGATAGGATGAGGGTTAAGAGCTTTGAACAGAAAGAGGGTAGATTTAGATTAGATATTAGGAAAAAATTCTTTACTGTGATAGTGAGGCACTGGTACAGGTTGCCCAGAGAAGTTGTGGATGCCCTCTCCCTGGAAGTGTCCAAGGCCAGGTTGGATGGGACTTTGAGCAACTTGGTCCAGTAAAAGGTATTCCTGCCATGGCAGGGGTTTGGAACCAGGTGATCTTTAATGTCTCTTCCAACAAATTTTTTTAAAGTTTCCTCATGAAAGATAAACATTTAGAGCAAACCTGAAGTCAGATAACTATTTAAACGGCATTATGGTCCACATTGTCCACAACTGCTCATTATTACCTTCCAATCTGTTATTTTGAACACAGAAATTCAAGCCTCAAAGTAATGTTTTGTCCTTTCTTACAAATAGTTGTTTAATTCTCTGATTCAGGTTCATTGCATTTAGTCTTACAGAAAGAAGAATGTGATCCTTCCTTTGTGAAACAGTATGTCTATTGAATTGGCAGAAGGGGATCGTTCTACTGCAAGAAGCATAGCCATTTCAGTAACCTAAAAAGAGCTTTTACCCCAAAACATAACTTTACTAGAAAGACTACATTGAACAATTGTTTTCACTTGCATTTAAATTAGAAGCTTGCTGTTTCTACCTCAAACCTATCAGTATACTGCAAGCTTGACTGCTTTTCCAAATTTAGCAATTCCATATTAAAAAACAAACAAAAAACCTACCTCTATATAGAAATCTCTTCTTGTCTGTACCCTCTAGGCTGACATAGCTGCCTCAAAACGCCACTACTACTTAAAGTTGCACACATTTAATAGCACTTTAAGGCACTGTCATACAAAAAGATACGTGTTACATACCTTCCATTGTGTTTGTAAGCATGCTGGCTATACTCATTGCCCTTTGCCTTGCACTAGGATCTGTTAGGTAGTCCATAGGAACATGATAAGAACTAGATCGTCTCTTTCTTAAGTCAGTTTCTGTAGTAGTGCCCTGAAAATAAAACACCGATAAAATAGCTAATTGATGGTTCATTTCATAAGAATAGCACTTAAATTATTGTAGAAGCATACTGGTTTAAAATACTGCTGTCACACACCATGCTCCATTCATGCTGTGGCTTTGCAATACACTAATGTATGCCTAATTTTGTATAGAACAAATAGTCAAATACTGCAGTAGGATTGCTCTTGTGCCTGAAGAATATGTTTGTAAGTATTTTGCTGAAACAGGGCTGGACATTAAAACAGATTTTAGACTATTAAACAGTTTCTAAACTATAAAATTTTTCACAATGCTTGTCAATGAGCTCTGCCATAAATATCATTCTAATTAGGCAGTGAAGTCTTTTTCTAAATATGAAAATGCACAGCCCACACAGCTAGCAGTAAAAGAACAAAGAGTAACTACGTTTTAAGATAACTCTTAATTTAGAACAAATTATTGATTTCCTAGCACATTTTTTCAAATGAAATAGAAGAAAAAATATTTAGTAATGTTGACAGAAAAAAAAACCCACAGAAAAATTAATTACGTTACAGGAACACTATCACAACCCATGTAAGTTGTAGTATCAGGGTTACATCAAAAGTTTCATGTATGGTCAGTGGGAAGTTAATGCTCATTTAATATATTCCATTTTAAGTAAATATAATTAATTTAAACATATATATTAAAGATATAATTCTATATATAATTGACATATTATATAATATTATATACAATAAATGTATTGTATATGAAATATAATAAATATTATTAAGTAAATATAATTAATTTTTTTCCATTTGGATATCCTTTCAAGTACAGAACCTTCCAGTTAAGTCTAAGAATAATGAATCAATGGGTGTAAGACTACACAGACTAAGTTTACCATGCAATTCTGCTAATTCCCAGAAAATTAGCATGTATTTTCACATATTTAGTCAATGAGTGGTTGACAATTTCAGTTTTTCCTTTAGCTTATAACTGGAATATATGAAAGGAGCATTCACAGCTTGGCCAGAAAGGTAATCATTGCTAAAGTGACTAAATTTTGTAGAAACAGTTGCTGATCCTACAGTGAGAGAACATCATGCCTGAGCTATTGCAGACTTCCTTACATTGCTAGCAGAGGCTGCTTTATCAATCATCACCTCTGGCAGGAGCTGTCCAGTAGGCGAGGTCAGAGCTGGTGGCCCACCAACTAAAGACACTACTCCGTTGCAATCCACAGTGCTGTGCATTTTCCCATTTGCTGGAAGTGCAGGTATTGTTCTGGATGACCTACTGGCCTGACTAATGTTACTGTTGCGCCGTTCACCGTGTCTATGAGGAACAAAGAGAGAATCTCTTCTGCTCTCATTGTCTTCAAAAGTGCTGTGCTCATCATCAGCAAAGTCATTTTCTGATCCTACATCCTTTGCTCGACCTCTGAAGCTGAAAAGACTTGTTCTGCTGTTGCGCCTTGGGGAGAACAGGGAGCCGCGAATGCTCAGCAAAGACTGTAGGCAAATAAAAACAATTATTATCAGACGAAAATTCTTTAAAATACCACATTTTCATATAGAGAAAAACCCCATAATGTCTTAAAGGGTAAGGTAATCTACAAAGAAATGAACTGGTACAGTCCCCCCCAATACACTCCCTTTTGGGTAGTAAACAAAGAGCACATAAGTGACAGACAAAGACTAGTTATTTTACTACTTTGGATATATGAAATCAACTGGTTTAATTAGAGTAAAAGAAACTGCTTTACAGAATTGTTTCCTCTGCTATTCTGCCTGTGTTATTACTAACTGTTCATAAACTGAGTAAGTGTATCTAGACACTGTTTACTCCAGGTTGGCATTAGTCTGACAGGCTGAGTAAATAAAATTTTAGGCAAATTGCCTGTGACTCAGTCTGTACACAGAGGTAGCTCCCAAATACTGCCTAGTTTAAAAAACATACATCTCTTTTTAGATACTAGGTAAGTAGGCCATAAAAAGGGTTTGATTTTTTTTTTAAAGTCTCAGCTATCCTGAATATGCAAAGATACGCTTGTAATTTTGTATTAACAGCTTCGCTAATCTTCATCAGTTTACTCATGTGAGTAAATGTTCTGCTATGCGAGGATCTTATCAGGGTCAGAATAAAAATAATGCTCTAATCTTACAAATAATTCTACATGTTCTTAATTTTAATTCATATCAGTAATTGCCTTGCTTGATTGATTAGCATTAGCACCTGATTTCACCCAAGACCTCTATGAACAGCAGAGGTGATACATAACAAAGCAGTCAAAGCAGTGTCTTTGTTTCTCTTCTGCAACTTATCTTTGTGGATCTGAGCCCCACTGTTCTGGGTACTGCAAAATGCAGAACAAAAAGGCACTCTGTAAAGAATTTATCATCTAAGTGTAACACAACAGATGAATACAAAAAGAGAGGGAATACAAGGAGGCAAATTGATGAGTATGATAAACAGTCATCTTAGCTCACCTGAAGTCATTTCCCTGTCAAGCTTTCTGTAGGCAGCATGGTAAAAGAGAGTTTTAAAGAGGGATTTGAGGAAAGCAATGAAGTGTTCTGTGAAAACTCATGGGAGCGTCTTCCAAGCATGAGGGGGCAGCATACCAAAAAGAGCTCAAAGAAACTAGTTTGAAAATTTAACAGGAGGTTATGGATGCTGGCATGGGTCAGTCAAAGCTGGGATTTCACTTGTTTACTGTAAGTAGACAAGGTGGGTTGGGAGGAACTTTAGGTACAGTATGTTTAATGGTATTAAAAAATTTCTTTAGGTAAATATGTTTACTAGCAGATTTGATAAAAGCAATGGGATAGGTTAGTGCGCTTTGCAACAACATTCTTGATGAATACAGTGGTAATTGGGAAATGGAAAGAGGCCCAAGTTAGACATGATTCACAGTTGTGGGTCCAGAATAGAGTTAAAAAAAAAAAAAAAAGAAAAAGAGAGAGAGAAAAAGGAACTAGCCAAAGGCCTTGTGGAAATCCCTTTGAAACGGTCAAAGGGGTAAAAGGATCTTCTAAAGCACAGCTAAACCAGGAGAATTGAGAGGACAAAAAATCATGAATGTTAGGAAGAATAAGCTTTCAAGAGGAAGAAAATGGTCATTTACATTGAAAGAAAATGAAATGTCAAGGAAAAAGTCAAAGATGAGGTACAAAACTGAGTTTTCTCTAGGAAAAAACTGGTGAGTGGAACTTCCATAATAGTGGTTAGAATCCAGAATGAAAAGGAACTAACTTTGGAAAACCAGAGGGGAAGGGATTTCTAGACTGTCATAGTCAAACAGCTGTAAATGAACCTGGGAGATGAAAAGGTTAGAAGAGCAAGTTGTATGAGGAATGCTTCATTTCTCACAAGAGGGATGAATTGAGCTGCAGTTGAATAAGGCTGCTGTTTGAATGAAGACACAGGCAAGAATATGCACCTAAGGGATCAGAAGATGGGTCTTCAACAGGAAGTTGAAGTCAATTGATACAGGTGTGAAAATTTGTATAAGAAACAGAATGAATCATGAACTAAATTCAGCAATGAAGTCTTACAGAGATTAGTTAGACAGTTAACAACACAAAATGGTGGCAGACCAAGGAGGTGAGATGGGGGAAGGATGCAATACTATTGAAAAAGGAAGTACAACAGGAGTGGAAGGAGTGGCAGAAATAGAAAGTCGGAAACATTATATTCCCACCGTGGTCTGATCTAAGAAGGACAGTCCTTAATAAGAAAACACTGGATGAAGAGGTCTGAGCTTCTTTGAGAATGGAAGCTGGAGAAAATGATACATGAAGAGAATATGAATGCTCATGATCTATTAAGGGATGAAACAGGCTTTCCAGAGGCAGTAATAGACAGGAATGAGTTTAGTAATAATGACTAAAAAGAGGGAGAAAGCAAATCACAAAGATCAGGGAGAATTGAGAAGGTGGGGATAAAAGGAAGAAGCATACTGAGGTACAAAAAGAGCCAGAAAAAAGAGAGAATGTATGTGAGATCTGGACTTGAAGTGCTGAGGGGAGAGTGAGAGGTGGGCAAACAAAGAGGAGCTTTGAAAACTGTAGAAGGGATAACATAAAACTATCAAAGGAAATAAATGTCTGGATGGGAGATGCAGATGGCACTCTGAATCACTGGTGTTTCAAGGGAACACATGCAAGGACACATTGCCACACATATTTCTACCTTCTTTAAGATAACACAATTAATGGTCTCACATCAATTAATTTTTCAAATTTCACATGAACATTTATGTCATTTCTGATGAGCTTTTTGCATCCCAAATTTTAGTACTTTTCTCATTTGAAACATTACATTTCTTTTTATGTGTGCAGTATATTTTGAAGCCACTGATCATGCTGAACACATTCAACTTCATGGGGAGATAGGTCTATTTGCATTAAGAAACTTGAAATACAGCTCATGTTAATTACACACAAATTTTGAATTTTCACATATAAATTTAGAATAAACCCAAAATCTCTCAAATTTTTACATTTTCATATCTGGCTGCAAGTTTTAACTTGGTCATACTTTGATTTAAGATGCTAATGAATCTGTGGTATCTTGCAAGAATTAACCAAACTACTTTACAGGCTTTTGTTTATATGATGAGTAGACAACAAAGCTGTTTAGGAGGTAATAATACTATGGTACCTGGTGTGGGGAAGAGAATCTCTTTTCGTATGTCAGTCTATTTCCCTCAATGGAAAATCGGAAACCTTTCTTTTTGATGCTGTCCTCCGATCCAGATTTGTGAAATTCTTCCCCATCCTTCTCCTCGCCTTCAGATTGTTCTTTTTGCTTTTTTTTCTTTCTTCTATTCCTTCTCTCTTTAGCACTCTTTGAGCTCAGTTTTGAAGCCTCAGAAGAACTTTCGGAGAATCCACCTATTCCACCTACTCCACTATAATCTCTTGAGTCAGCTGCTGCAGCTGCTGCTGCGGCCTATACGTACAAGCATATATGCAATTTACAACATTTATACAAAAACACACACCACTCACTATTTTACATTTATTGCCATTCTTAAAAAAAGTTATTTTTTTGAAATAAAAGCAATGCTTCGACTTCGCTGAACCCAGTATATCATAAGAAAATTAATTTGTGAAATACCACAAGGACCATAATTTTGCCACTGCTCCACAAACCAGGAGTTAGAGCAACCCAATGAAAACTATGCTGTCAGATAAACAAGTGAATAAGCACCTGTTTTAGATTGGAGCAACATGTTGCAATGAATTTTTCATCTGAAATACCTTGTAGAAGTAAGGATTCAAGGCTTAAGCAACTGGTAAGATCCCTGTTAACAGGAAGCAACACTTTCTTACAACATTTTGATGGATTTTGAATACTCTCTAGTCTATTAAAGATCTGGTGTGGCATTGATATCTCAGTTTTGCAGATCATAATCAGAGAATTGTGTTAAACTACAGACTATTAGATACCTGTTGCTGTTTGGTTTTCAAAATATGTGGAGCATTTTATTAACATTTCTTTACAAGCTGTGGTAAAAAAACCCAACCAGACCAAAAAATCTCAAGAGAGAGCAACTAACCAATGAAACAAAAACCCCTGACTGCTGACTTCAGTCATGTCGTTATATGGAAGACATAGTTCGACTTCTATGTCGGTGGCCACATGCTAGACATTATCAATTATTAGATTTGACAGCCTTCGAAAAATGAAAAGGAATTTCAAAGCAGTATATAATCATTACATCTGTACCACAGAAGTGTTTTCTTCAGTTTCTCCACTTTCTCCAGTTTTCTTTAAAACTGGAACACTATGGCCTTCTGCTGGGAGAGATGGGGAGGGAGTAGGAAAAGCCAAATATTGCTGAAGCAAAATATTTCTCCTATAGCACCTACAATAGTTTTGATTCTGTTACTTATATAAACAGAATTACTGTTTGGGGTTTTCTCCCCACATCCCCATCGCCATTTCAGACAATCACAGAATGGCTGAGGTTAGAAGGAAAGCCCTGGAGGCCATCGTGTCCAACTCTCCAGTACACACAGGGTCACCTGAAGCAGGTTGCCCAAGGACCATATCCAGACGGCTCTTGACTGTGCTCAGTTAAAAAGTTGATATTCACTTCCAGTTTGAAAATCCAGTGTTTTAGCTTGTTGGTTATCATTTTTGTCACAAATTAACAGGTTCACTCGAGCCAACAGAAACAGTGCAATGGAAAACATTAAAGATTGTTTGCAATAAGAAGAAAGATTGTTTGCAATGAGACAGAATAGTACATTGTTAGGAGTAGGAGAGTAAAAGTATTCTCACATTTGGACATAAAGCATCCAATCACAGTCATGAATGAAAGAAGAAATTTTACTTTATAGGGATACCTGAGCTTCTTCCTGTTGCTTTTTCAGTTGTTCCAGCATTTGCTGAAATTCTGCTTCTTTCTGTTCTGCTTCTTCCATGGTTGCTTGATTCTGTTCTTCGTAGGCCATGGCAACCACAGCCAGGATCAAGTTGATTAGGTAGAAAGAACCCAGGAAAATGACCAAAACAAAAAATATCATGTATGTTTTCCCAGCAGCACGCAGTGTCTGGAGAAAAAGAGATAATACACATTTTTAGCAGACTTTGAATGCTGTTACATAATATGATAGCCTCTGTGTTATAATCTATAAATACATTATAAGACTGCTTTGTGTTAGCACAAGATTATTTAGTTACTTCTTCCATACAGAAATAATAATATATCCTGAATATATATGCAAAAATCTAACTTTTATGTCTACTATTGTCAAGGGAAATCAGATTCTGAATACTTCAGAACTTATACCAACAACAATCTATATATCTACATTATAGCCTTTAAATTTAACAGTAGTGGGGCCAATCAGCCCCATCTTACCTTCTTGTCTCATCAGTCCCAAACTAGACTGTCACAAAGACAGTGTACTATATAAAATGTCACAGTGAACAAAATTACTGTCCTTCACACTAAGGATATGTGTAATTCAGGGACAAAATGTAACCTTTTCAAACAGAACATATTTTTACTAGACTGCAAATAAATTTCACTAGCATTTATTTACAGCATGTTTGGGTAAGAAACTTTAACAACTTAAGTTCATTTACACATCTGGGAAAACAAACAATAATGTTTAACCACCTTCATAAAAGCTATTCCTTATTATGTATTTAAGTAGCACATGGTAACTTAAATCATTAATAAGGGCCTTACTGTTTAAAACAATAGCTTACATACATGAAATTAAAGATGATTTCTGGTCCAAAGGCCTTAGGGACATGTGAATGACAATAACTATGCAAGTACTATGTAGTAATGGTATTGGTGATGGTGCTGTTTATTTTAATAAGTCCTCACCAGCTGGTAAAGATTCTCCCAAAAGTCCTGAGTCATCAATCGAAACAGTGACAAGAATGCCCAACTGAATGTATCAAAACTTGTGTAGCCATAGTTGGGGTTTCTACCAGCTTTCACACATATATATCCTTCTGGACATTGACTACAAAAGAAGAGGAAATGCTATTTTTAACAACTACTCTATATTACCATATGCTGTAGTAAAACAAAATTTTTCAGGAGTACCAGTTGCTAACAAAACTATGAACAAGTAAAATTTTATTCTACATACCTAAGATAAAAATATATATCTCGTTTTTCAATTTTTAATTCCATTTCCTAATGATATTTCAATGCTTTAATAATATAATTAGTATTATTCTATCTACCTTTCCCCATAATTTGTCATAATAACACATCTCCACCAGGACAAGAGAAGAACATCAAGTAGCATGGCTGACAATAAACAGTTGCCAGCAAGCTGGCGGCAACATTTATGCACGTAGCATTCATGTGGTTACCTTTAGAAAAGTAGCCTAAGATGCAGATGGAAGTGCCTGTGTAAACTCAAATCACATAGATGGCTGTATTTAGATATAGCTTCAAATGCAAACCATTGGTAATTTGTAACTCTACAGTACAGTTGATATTAAAGTTGACCACACCTGAGCTATTCTAAGCAGCTAATTCTTTTTCCTTTATGCATAATGAAAAATGATGATCATTTTCTTACCCTGCATCTGAGCTATTGCCACACAGCAGTGCATCACTTTGTCCTTCCAAGAAGTAGAAATGACCTGATTAAAAAAAAAAAAAAATCAAAAAGGTGATGAGAAAGGTAACATTTATGCCCAATGGAAATTGAGCAATTATATAGACTTTTACACTTGAAAGAAATTAGCAGAGCTAACAAACTTTTTAACTGCAACATACAATGGTTAGGAATGATAAAAGCATGGAAAATACTGTCTTGACAGGAAAGTGGTTTTCTATAGAGTCCTAAAGTTGGCCTTTCTTTAGAAAATGGAAAGGTAGTTGCACAGTTAATTCTCAGAAACCTAACCAAATTATTAAGATACAATGGCTGGAATACCAAATTGTGTATGTCAGCAAATAGAAAAACAGCAGGAAAACAAGGCAAAGGATAAGGGCAAATCTCTGCCCTTGTTTGTGCATTTCGATATAGAATACTTAGTATTATTAATTTATAATTTTTCATTACATATTATTTTATCCAAGTATTCCTTGAAAAAAATACTGAAATTTTGCAGCATGAAAACAGAACACAACATGCTCAAGAAATTGCTAGCTGGATCTTAATTTGAGCAGCTGGGGGAGAAATGAAGCTTTTATTGTACATTACACAAAATTACTACACAAAATTCTATAGCAGAGGAATGGACTTCAAGAACCTATACGTATTTTTCAACTGGCTAACTACTAAAATGAGGCAAAACATAATCTAAAGAGGTGAAACTCTTAAAAGCCCCCGACACATTCTTTTATTTTCTTTGTTCTGCTTTGCAGCAGAAAAGGAAAGACAATTTGCCTTCGATTTCCAGTTTGGGATTCTTATGGTAAAATGGGAATCTCTAGTGGAGATTTTTGGGTCAGGTGGCATATTAAGCTAAAGTTGCCAGAATTAGGTATGTTCTGGCTGTTCCCAGGAAGCAGATGGTTCTGTGAGATTCACTGCCAGCTGGCACAGACTATCTTAGCTGGCATGAACTAACTGAGGACTAATGCTAAGCAGACAAGCAGGGAATTGCAACCAGTTCCTATTGACTGCTTCTACTCTGTCACCACCTGTATACGACAGAGGCAGCATAAAATCTGCTTGTTTTAAAAAGAGAGAGAGATTATGTGTATAATTTATACATCAGCAATCTAGTCTCAGATATCAGATAAGAAATCAGAGGATTTTCAGACATTCTGGTGATCACACAGTCAGACCCTGTGAGAGATCTAACCTCTACCTAAACAGTTCAAGAAGTTTAAAGATGCAAATAGGCTTCAAGCAGGACTTTCAAAATCGCCTGTCGGCCTAATTCATATTCTTATGTGGCACAGCTTCTCCTCTGGAGAGCAGAGAATCCAGTTAAACCATCCAGTCAGCTCAACTCTCAGCCAACTATTTTTGAAAACACTTAAATAAGATTTTAAAAAAAAAAGATAATGATAAAGTAATAAAAATAGTCAACATGGGTTTGTAAAAAATATGCCATATATAAAACTATTCCTGTCTCCTGCCAATTTAATAACAGGACAACAGTCATGTGTACAAGCCCTACATGACACTTCCATATGCAAATAAAGGAGATATTTTCTGGCTGGAAATACCACAAAATACTTGAAAAAAATTCTCAGAGAGGAGTCACCAGTGACCCAGTGTCAATTCATAAGGATACCTCTCTGAAGATCCTCCAGGGATCTGTGCTAGACACAGTTTTCATAACAAGTTCCATTACCAACTCAAGACATGAAACAACAGAAAAAAATGCATCAAGTATTCTGAAGACATCAAGCTAGGAGAGATAACTGAAATTTAGAATGACCTTCACAAACAGACAAGCTGGTCCAAAAGCAAATGGATTTATTCCAATAGAGACAAGTGCAAAATCCTACACTTGACAAGGCAAAATCAAATATGTAAATGTAAAACAGACAGGATGTGGCCACAGCCACCACAGTAGAAAAAGATGCAGTGACTGTCACAGCTGACTGTGAATCAACAATACAGTGCTGACATAAAACTGAGGTAATTTTGAAATGTGTTAGTAGGAATGTTGCATATATGGCACATGAGGTAAAGATACAAATTAGAAGTAATTGTTAGAGGAGTAAGTACCCAATTTAAACATCTCATAAAACCCCCCAACCAACCAAATCCCATAACAAAAAAAGGCAATGGAAGAACAAGAAAAAAAATTCCCAGACTAACTGGAAAGAGTCCAAAATAGAAAAAAGGAAGTGAAAATAGGTATAAAAAAATGCAAAACAGCAAATAGCATGGCTTGGCTTAGAAAAGACCAGAAATAAAGAAGATAAGAGTTTTTAAAGATCATAAAGACTAATACAAATTAGTCTATGATTATCTTATTTCTAATTCTACAGGAGAAGCAGTAATATATTCAATCTGAAATTAGGAAAATGTAGGTCAGATATTTAGAAAAAAAAATTCTATTTGTGTAATATAGTACCAGAAACAACTAAAGGGGAATGGAATGGATCTGGTCTTCAGATGGTTTTATGAATAGTTTATCATTCAATATTTCTCCATGACACAAGCATGCTGAGATGATAAGTATATTAAAAGATTATAAGGCAATGAGACTTGGATCCAAAGGTATTTAGTTCTTAAACTGAGGTTTTCTAACTTTCAGTGATATAGTCATCAGTTACAACATTTATACAGACTTTATAAAAAACCCGAGATTATGCCTAATTATGAAGTTAAAACACTAAAATACACTAAAATAAATAGAAGAGGTTGAACAGATAAATAGGAGAAACTGATACTATCATGATGAAAGACAGAATAGCAATCTACTATAGATATGTTCACAGTTGTTCTACCTGAATTTTAAAACTATTTTTGTTAACACGGTGGTGACATTAACTACCTAAAACAGTAGAATGCTGTATTACGAGATACAAAGGAGACGAACACGCTCATTTCCCGATTTTCCAAAGAAAGGAAACAAATTAAAAGACAGAAATATGGACTCTAATTCTTATTTTGCAAGGATGAGAAGCATGGGATAAATCTCCAGTATTGTCATAAAGGCATGTCTGTGCTGTGCAAGAGAGCGTGATGCAGAGACACTCACCAAGTTGTAAAGAAACAACATAGTTGCGTTGACGTGCTATGACAGAACTCATGGGCTAACTGACGTTCAAATGTGGGTTTATGATATTGGGCATTAACTTGCACTAATCCAGCTATTACATTTCAGATCCTATATTAGGGCTGTCACTCTACTTCAGGAGGCTTGAAGCTAGCATGGAAATTTCTGGTTTAAGCTGAGATATGATTTTACTTTAAAAGTTATATTCGGTAAAAGGTAAAAACATATTTTGGCATCCAGTATGGTATTATGAGTATGTTAAATTATATTATGACTGTTCTTTTATTTACTAGAGAAATTGAGTTCTCTCATGTCTGTTGGCCAGGCTACACACTTTTAAAGGCAAGAGAAAGATACTAATGTTCTTGTATTTGTTTAAATAAATTCCAGAAAACCAATGCAGCAGATTATATAATTAACTCTTACTTTCATCTTCGATGTACTCATCCCAGTTAAATGTTGTCATTGTTGTATTAATAAATGTACCATTTTCACCTATAGAGCTATTAAAGATGGAAATAACAGTTGTTTCAAAAGTAGAATTGTCTGGAGGCCACTGCAGGCATTTATTCCTCAAGTTGCCCATGAACAGCTGCAGCCCTATCAGTGCAAATACACTCAGACAAAACACTGTCAGGATCATCACATCTGAGAGCTTCTTCACAGACTGAATTAGGGCTCCCACAATAGTCTTCAAGCCTGTAAAGAGAAAATATTTTTATTATGATGTTAAATAGATACTAAACACACAAAAAAAAATTCACTTCATTTTTTTCCTGATAAAGATTTCATGCAAAAAGCCTAGTAAACTACTCAAATATTTGTGATACAATAACCGTAATGAAAAGCCTTATTACTTGTGAAGATGAGTGAAAAGATGTAAGTTTATGCTTATTTTATAGTGTACAGAAATAAAAAGTAGGTAATTCCAAACACATTGTTTATGCCAAAACAAGTGCTTCTGTTATCCATGCTATATCTCAACCCTACATAGAATAGCACTGTTCATTTTTTGCTGATGCTTCTTGCCCAAACCTTTCTTATATGAACCTTTTATAATGTATTCTACATTAGTAAACCCATTATAAAGACATTATAAGTGCATGTTTAAATGACGTTGTAATAATCTTCTTACAATATAAGAGGGGTGATGGTTTGGAGAAGAAAGACATCTTTAAAACAATACCCCATGCATGGCCCATGCTATCTTTTAGAGTTTAATTTTTCATACGTGAGTTAAAACTGAATTAAGTTGCCATATCAAGTGCTTTCAATAAATGATAAAATTTGCATCACTATGAAAGCTTAAAATTAACTTATATTTAAAACATGTAAAGGAAAGCTTGATGTCATAAGATGCAAATCACAATAGGTTGTTTACTGCAAATATCCCATGCAAGAATTTGTTAAACTCAAAGGCTGATTTTTTTAAAAAAAGAAAATACAACTAATACAAGCATGAATCAATTTAAATAAAATTACATGTCTTGATTCCTGCTTTTTGTTTAGTTGACAATGTGTAGCAAACAAGGCTTATGCTTTAAAAATGTGAATACAGCCTTTGTACAACAAAAGTCAGCCTCGGTGTTTAACCTCGCTCTCACCTGGAATGACTGATATTGTTTTCAAAGCTCGGAGAACTCTGAATGTTCTCAACGCTGAGACATTGCCCAGGTCCACAAACTCTGTCACATATCTGTAATAGGGGAGTTCACACACAAACACAATGACAGCACACAAATAACAGTTGGAGATACGAGGGGCCTAACACCTTACACCAACTTCTTCTTACCTGGAATTACAGAAATAGTTTTCAAAGCTCTCAATACTCTGAAAGTTCGAAGAGCTGAAACATTGCCTAGGTTTACAAACTCTGTTACATACCTGTAGGATTAAATCACAGTTATTCAGAATTGAGGCAGATTTTATCCTATTTGCTCGGGTTTTTGATCAAGACCTCTTGATCGTTCACTGTATTTTGCCTTTGTTATAAATATACTTCTGCCCATAAAATTAAATAAAGTTTTATCAAAATAAACCACATTGACATGATGTTTGAAACCTAATTTGGTCAGCTATTAGCACGAAGTCAAGAGGATTCCTTTTAATTCTGGTATGCAGAAAGGAGACAGGATATGAACAGCTCAGGCTGATGGCATTCCCAATCCTAACGGGCTGGCACACCATGCTGGCCTCTGCAGCACATGCTTGGTTAGAAATACTAAAATGTGTAAAAGAGGTAGAAGAAACATATTGAAACCACAGGAAGTCCAGGCTCCAAATGTTCTGGCTGACAAGATATGAGGCAATTTTTAGTCACTAATCTCATGCTATCAGAGAGAATATTTATTAAAAAAAAAAAGTAGAAGACTTACGCAAATGTTATGACAGTAAAATCTAGCCAATTCCATGGGTCTCGAAGAAATGTAAAATCTTCTAAACAGAAGCCCCTTGCAAGAATTTTAATAAGTGATTCAAAGGTATAAATTCCAGTGAAAGTGTATCTGAAGAAAATATGCAAGACAGAGATTACAGGTACACACATTATCTTCACAGTTTATGCTTTCTAGTTACTTTATTTTCATTTTCTTCTCTTTAAGAGGCATAAGAATTTAATGGCAGTTATAATCAACTTTTTCTTAAGCATAATTTATACCATAAAGAAGGAGAAATGAAATTAGGATTAAAAACCTAAATAACAACCCATATCTTAAATTCAAATTCTGTAATCTATACCAATAAGAGAGATGCAAAATTCCCAGTTACTTCACTGCTGCATGTTTATGTCCAGTATGAACTCATGTCATAACAAAACACACAGATGGAATATGTTAGGATTTCAGTAGTTGCTTGCAGACTAAAAGTTTCTTTCTTCAATGCTATTTTTATGGTGAAATGTTGCTTAGTACCATGAGCTCACAAGTGCCAACCCTCATCAGCCCTCATTCATTATAGAGCAGGTATATCCACTACTTCACTTTCAGCAAGACACAGTACTGGAATGAAACAAGTAATTTCAGATGCAAAATCATGTGCAAGAACAACCAAAAATATTTATGAATGCCAATAAAATTCAGCTACTCATTTTGACTAAAAAAATGTAGTTGAAATGTAAATTAAAAAAATATTTAATTCCAGCATTTTGTGTCATTTCAATCTTCTGTATCCAAATGACGTCATCTTGAAATTTAATTTAATTTATATCTTTAATGAAAAAGAATTCAAATTAAACTGCTTAACAAGCTTACTCTAACTGAGCCAACCTGAAAACCGTTTTCCAATGTGAATGTTTTCAGTTCAATCACTAAAAAATGTCTCCTGCACAACTTTACTTAACAGATGAGGACAAGTTGTAAATCTTAATGGCACAACACAAAACCGAGAAGAAATATCCACGCAATCACTCTTTATCATAAATATTTACTACATGCTAGACATACATATAGGTTCGCACTGAACTCAAAATGAGAATGCCTTTGTTGACTTTAATAGCCCTATGATTTCACTTTTGATTACTGGAGATTAAACAGGTATGTATCATCCCAAGCACTAAGGAATGAAAAAGCATCAGAAGCATAAAATGCTATTGCAAAAATGAAGCACCATGAAGAGCAGTGTTTCACACCATGGTCTACAGCCTTGGAAGTGTCATTGTCCATCGGCACCATGTAGCTGACACCAAAACGGACCACTTATGCAACAAGCTGACATCATGCTAACCATTTCAATACTTTCATTAATAGTTTATTTTGCATACATGCTTTCCATTGTTAGATTGGCTTTGGCAAAAGAAAGCTGCAGTACAGTGAATACAGCCATCCGTAAGATGATCCCTTTATCTGTTAATGGTTATTGCAATTGAGATGAAAGAGTGCCTTTTTTGCATTCTTCCACAGATGCAAGATAGAATGCAGTAAAAAACATTTATAATTCACTTCTTCTGTATGATCATAAGACTAGCTTTTCTTCTTACATCCCCTAATACTGTAAACAGAAGCTGGACATTAAACAACTTGTCATGAGACAATTACATGTATTTAACACCACAGTGAAGAAACCAGCATCAGAATAGCTGTTGAAAGGATATGCCAACAAGGTACCTGCTGCCAGGGGATGCCATTCTAATATAAAATAATTTACAGCAGTTTATTTCTGATTACTATTATTCAGAGAAAATCCATTTAACTTACTCTACATTCTTTGTCCAGTCTGGAGGGTTACTCATGGTCATAAATACGCAGTTGGTCAAAATAGTGCACATGATAAGCATGCTGAATAATGTAGGTTAAGAGTTAAGGAATATAAGTCAGAAAAAAATCTTATAAAAAGAGTATCAAATAACACACTGCTTTGGTAGATTTTCACTTTCAGGAGCAATTTAACCCTACCCAGCCCTTTTAACAGCCAGGGAAAGGCCTTGAATATGTTAAATCTTTCACAGTCACCACTTTATAGCTAAAAAGAGAACAATCATCTATGAAAAATCAGAAAATCTGAAAGATACTAGAAGGAAAGACCCATCTCTTAATTTTAGGAGATCTTGTTTTTTCTTTTTGAATAAAAACGTGAAAATTTGAAGTAGTAGCTTCCAATTTCTTGGAGTAATACAAAAATCATTACTTTTAGATGATCTAGACAAATCTGATGTGCTTCATGCATACAAAAGAATGAAAAATACATTTTCTTCATTGTTTCACCATAAAATTTGGCACATATAAAAATTTTTGCTTATCATTATGATACATATATTAAAGCTAGCTGCAACATAATAGGAGACAACATAGGGAAATCTTAGGGAGAGAAGTATTTTATTATTTATATATTTATTTATTTATTATTATTTATTGCTGTTTGAGTTCTATATGACTTTTGTAATATAAATGCAGTTGGAAGGGAAGGCACACGATATTTCCCCCCTCGGGAAAAAAAGAAATCTAAAAAGAATTCCTGAATAGGTCCAAGTCATAAATAATTTATTTTAAGAGAACTGCTCTAGATCTACAACCTGTCACTCTCAGAATTGCTGACATTCTTCTAAGATATGAAAACACAACCACCAAAATGAAAACCACATAGGTGAATCACAAAATGTCCACATGATGGCACCATCACCTGAAACTAGAGACAGGACAAAGCTCGGTTTTGAGAAGAGCTTTAGCTGGAGGTTCATGTAGTGCTCCTAAACAGAAATCCCAATATAATGGGGTGAGAAGTACAGTGAGGTTCCCCTCATGAAGTTTTCTTTGCATGTCTACATTAATTAAAAAAACCTTCAAACGACAATAAATACCTCTGCCTTCTGAACTGTGGCATTAAATTCAACAATTCCTTGGTTTTCTGCTCAGTAAATGTATTTTAAATCCCTTAGTCAGAAACTACCTTCTTGTTCTGTAACTCATATATGAACGCAAGAGAAAGGAATATTTAAAACATAAAAAACCCATGTTATGAGTTTTCCCAGCCTGTATTTTACATAGGCTTTCAAAATCCTTTTTGATGAAATGTCCTCTCAGTTGCAAGTCCTCACCATTCTTTCATCAGCGGAGAAATAACTATACCTTCCCACAAGTTTGAACAACGTTTTCTAACATTCTGACTTTAGTGACTAACTCTTCACCATCATCTCAACCCTACAGTCTTCTATTATTCCACATAACTGAATAAAGCTCTAGAATATGGTAAGGAGTGTTATATAATTGAAAAATAATTAGTTGTAGTGCACCTATAGCAAGAAAATTCAAAACAGGCTATGTAGTATTATGATTGATTCTGGAGCCATTTGTAGGCTAGCCATTGATAACAACATCTAACACAAAACAACTGTTGTAATTATCAGACTTCCACTATAACAAGACTGGAAGAAATCCTTTCAAGATTTATTCTACATGATCTTAGGATCCCTATATGCAATGCTACACACAGAACTACTTTCAGTGTGCTTACGTTAGGTATTTGTAAAAATAAGTGTGTAAACATTTGTATTTGCTCCTTAAGTAAGCAGACTTGCTGAAGTCAATGCCCTCATTTCTCTTACGAGCATTTGGGATCAGACCAGTGGGATGCCTACTATAGGTAGCTATCATAACATTGAAAAAGACAAAATAATATGTAAGTAATTATAATAATTTAGCTTTTCAAATCTCTACCTGCAATGTGGAAATCTCATGACCTACTTGAAGACTGAAATTAAAACATCAACAGGATTATGTGTATAATGCAGTAATGATCAAGAAATAAAATAGATAGGTGAGATACATATAGGACCGAGAATGTATAATAAAACAAGAAACCTAAGCTGGTTTATGAATCTATCTTTCTGCAATTGTTATCAGAATAAGAAAATGAAAAGGAATAATGAAACCATATTTTAACTAAATATTCATGCAAGCACAGACCTGGGATCAAAGATATGATTTTAACACACAGCGAAGAACTGTAAGTATTTTGAGCAATATATCTGCAGTTTATGAAAAATGTGGAGGAGGGGAAAAGATGAAAAAAAGATATGGTGATTACAGGAAAAATAAGAGGGAAGGAAAAAAATATGTGGGGGAAGGAAGAGGACAGAGAAAGAAATTGTAAAGGACAATGACTGGTTGTCTGGCTTCTGGTATTACTATATTAGGATCCAGCAATGAACACAAATGTAAAAAGAGAATAAGAAAAAGAACAGAAGACAGAAATAGTAGATAGAAGAGGGACAAAGCACTACAGATCATATTGATCCTGGGACATGTGCCAGAGAATGATTTAAATACTAAGTAACATCTCATTCAGTACAGTTTTAGACTAACCACTTGAAAAGGATATGAATGTACCAAAATCTTAATAGCTATTTTTCTAAGAGGATTGAAAGGAGTTAACATGTACAGGGCAGAGGTGGCACTGAATCGGAATATTGCCTTCCCTTTATTCAATACTATAAAGGTCTGGAAAAAGAAAAACAGAATGAAAAACAGCATTTACAAGATAACAAGTTACAAACGCAGAATAATTTTTATTTCATCATTAATTGTATTTGGCCAATATGTTCTTTCATTTACACAATTCCTTGTCCAGTTCAAACATCATTGAGTCCAGCCAAATTATGATGAACATAATTGAATGAAAACATTTTAATAAGTTTATTTAGAAATCAACAACAATAGTACCTCAAAGTATCTAAATTCCAAGAGTGATCATGAAAATATGGAAGAGTGTTCAACAACAAGTTTTTCAACGTAACACTAATGTACTCAGTAGTTTTTGCTGTACTCTGAGAATAATGTATTCCCTTTCCAACTATTGCTTTATACTTGCAATTTTGTCTATTTTTCTTGAGTCATGCTTTATTTTTACCTAATACAAAATTCACTAATCCATGTATTTTCACTGCCTCTCCACAGTTTCAGCAATAACTTGTGTATTACTAACATTTAAAAAAGCATTTCTGAATGTAATAATTTCTTAAAAAATGAGAAACAAAGAGGAATAAAGTCTTTAAGTTTTTTTAAAATTCTTTTGATTCCCACACATCTGGGGAAATTCTTATCCATTCCTATAATTTCTTCTTTCTACACATGGGTCAAAGTTCACGCTTGTTGAAAGCAAGTGGATCTAGCCAGCATTGTGGCAGTCCTAGAAAGCCCAAAGGGCATATCAGCCATGCAGACCTGGAACACTGCCAGCAGCCATGATCTGCCTCAACTGGAATCAGAGGGCAGCATTTGTAAAGATTATGCTCTACTTTTCTGAGCAGGTGTGGCAAACAGAGCAGCTGAAATCCTGAAAACACAATGCCTCTCCCTGCCTGAAATAATACATTTCAGACTTTCAAACTGAGCATGTTTGCATTCCCACATAACTATTGATTCTCAATCCACACTTTGGTCCTTTATTGTAGGGGAGAAAGGTTTGGTCTGTAATGTGCCATTCACTATCACCATTTTTCAACTCTCTTCCTATCATTCCTGGAGTCCATTAAAATATAGCCTCTAAAAATCAGAGTTCTTAGGTTTTCTGTTCCCTTTACTCTGACAAAATGTCTGATGAAGTATCATTTGTGTGCTGCTGACTCATCAAGACATATTAAAAAGAAAAAATTGAGCCTGACATAAACAAGGATGTTCAAAGATATTCAAAGAACACCAAGAAAAATAATAGGAGGAACTATGATTGCAACATATAGCTTGAAGTCTTGCATCTCCTACTAGAAACCACTATGCTTTTGGAAAAGATCAATACAACTGCTGGGAATTTCTCAATCAGGAACAAGCATTCCTCAGGATTTTACCCCACATCCACATTTAATTGCAGAATTACTTTTCTGGTTTCCAAAGCATGATAACACATGCTCTAACTTTAGGATTTCTAGCATTGAATTTAGATTTTTACTACTGCAGAACAGGGAAAGAAGGAAAGAATCAGTACTTTGACCCAAATAATATTTGCCTTCCAGACTTCAACAGGGTAAACCACCTGAGTAAAGGGAGAAGAACATGATATTTAATTGCAAACCTTGTTTTCAAATTTAACTCATGATTCTCCACACATGAACTGAGTTTCAGAAATTCTGCAATGAACATTTCAGGCACAGCTGATTTTTTGTGAGCTGTTCTGTTTAGTTCCTCATGGTATGCCTATATCACTATTGCTTCAACATATTACAGATGAGGCATACCCCTAATTCCTGCAGGAAATATCTTCATTTGTATTATTTCACTTAGTTCAAGTTTGACTCATGACAATTCTTGGGGTTTTTCTTCATTTTTCTTTAAAGTAGCTTCTTCGCTTTCATGTTTTTTGTTTGTTTGTTTTTAAATTCACTTGGTTTTATTTGCTAGCTAGTTTCCACAGAAAAAGAAAAGCAAGCACAAGAAAAAAATTATGAAAACAGGAAAGAGAATCGTTAATTTCTTCTTTACTGGTATAATAATGATGGTGCAATACATATGATGCCAAAATCTAAGGGACTGAAATTCTGGAGGAAAACCAAGGCCATCTGGACACAATTCTGAAGTTCAGCACTTTTGTTCTGGCCACAATGGTTGTTGTTACTTTAAACAAAAAGAAAGCATGTGTGTTTTTTTTTTTTAAACTAACATCTCCAGAGAAATATTTTTAAAATTATGTAACATTCTGTCAACACTCCAAGAGCAATTCCTACCTCCTCTTTATTTATGTCCCTCTTTTAAACACCTCTTCTTCGAAAACAATCATAAAAAAATATAGAGCTGGATGTCAAAACTTTTTCAACCAGACTAAGCTGGATATATGATGCCTCTATAGAGTACAGTATGGAAGTGGATGATCTTCATCATATCCTAAGAAATTACCTTTACATACTCCCCTATCCTTCCCAGCACCAAGAGAATGCAACTCAGACTTTCCACATGACAGTGAACAAACCTAGTAACAAGGTGCCTGGCTACCTTTGAGATGGGTTTCATATTGAAGATCTGCTCCTTTCACATCTGTAATACAGCAATTCGTAATAATTCTAAAGATAACTTCTGTGCTACTTCTTCAATTTGCCTGTGTGTAAACCCCTGAAAGGTACAGTTTTTGTAAAATGCCAGGTATATTAAAATAAATCTAAATGTACCTCTACTGACAGACCAGGTCCCGCAAACTTGCATTACTAATTTCTGTTCTTACAATGGAGATTTCTGCCAATCAGATCAGCTGTTGGGGGAATGTATTAGACAGAAGGACTGAAGGACTGGATCAAAAAAACTAGAAATACTATGCGAAGGGATTTTTGTTACTTAATCTTCTAACAGTCTGATAGAAATATACAACACACTCACTTTTTTATTGATATAATACGGGTCCAGGTCTTCCAAGGGCTCGGACACCATTCCTGGAGGTATGTCACCGTAAATAAATGGCAGTGTCTTTCCTGCCTCCAAGTCACTATTTGGCTTTGGGCCATCTTCATCATCCTCATCTTTGCGTTCCTGTTTGGATTTTTGAGCTTTTTCTTCATTGATACGCTGCTCAATAGCTGCAAGTGATTCTCTTGTGAAATAGCGGAAGCTGTCGGGTCCTGGTGGTACCAGCACTGATTGTGCCATCTTTTCATCCTGCACCTCTTAGTTACTGTTTAGCCTCTCTCACAAAAAAAGTGCTAAAAATATAAAAAATACAGAAAAAATTTAGATTAACACAGACAGCTACAAACAGTGTAAAGGAATATACTTCCACAGACTTTTCTGTGGGACATCTTGTTAAATTCAATAGTCATCATCCATGAGGAGGCTGCTGTGAAATGAATTTTTAAATTTGTTTTTATTTCAAGACAAACCATTTTCCTTTGCAGCTTGCCTCTTAGAGTTGTCTTGAAGGTATCAATTCTTAAAACATTTAGTTTAAAATTCGTTTGAATTAACTTAGTGCCTGCAATGATAGTCAGTTCTATAGACTGATAAAAAAGTCACATACAATACAATAACATATTTTTGCCTTTATTAAGGGTAATGTTATCCATTCCAGTGATTAAAGTAGGAGATATTTTCCACTACATTCAGTGTGAGGAAACAACAGTTCTGAAGTGTTTGATTTGGTGTCGAGGAGCAAGACTCCAGACAACTCACCTCCTTATTTTCCTGGAAGCTGCATCTTGGACCAATCCTCCCTCTAGCTATATGGACCAGAAATGACTCCTAGAATTCACTATTGCCATGTATAGCCAGAGGGATCAGCTGAAAGCAATACGAGATTCTCCTTCTCTTTGGAAACAAATATGCTGCCTTTGCAGAGCTGCCAGCTCAGGAAACAAGATTCAAGCATAAGCACCTGTATACAGATCCCCTGCCTGGCAACACACTGTGCACTGGAAGAATTGCTGAATGGAATAAAAATGCTCTTTAATCATTACATACTACTCTTAGATCTTATATGTCTGATATATAATATCAATTGTATATATTTCTCATAAATTTCACTAGCAAGAGCAGGACGATCTCTCCTTAATGTCTCCAGACAGTTCAGTTAAAAAGAACAAGTGGAAAATATTCCCAATGCAAATACTTTGATCTGAAATCACAAACGGGATCTCTGCTGTAGTCTACAAGAATTTTTCTCAAGAGTCCTTCTGAGTAAGCACACTAAAAATATGGCAAATGCAATAAAGCAACAAATTTTGAGTAAGACAATATACCCAGAAAGAGTTATCAAATTAAAATGATACAACAGTTTGAATACAATCAGCAGGATCCTATTTTACTGCCTCGCTTAACACACAGACTCCAGCACAGCCGCAACAAACTCGTATTTTTGAAGGCTGCTAAAGAAGCTGCAACATGATGCTTTCTCCTCCTTTCCAACCATATGCACACAGCCATTTACACCTACACAAACATCCACACACATCCCAACTCCTGCAGGTCTCCCTTGAGCATGCTCTCCCACTGCAGGAAAATGCACCGGGTGCATTCTGTCACAGAGGGTCTGTAGCAAACTGCTGCTGGAAGCTGCACTGACTAGTAGCAGCAGAAAGGTTAATTAGGAAAATGAAAGTGGTCCTGCAGCAGAATCCTGTTCATTATATTTTTAATTACAGAAGGAAAAAAAAAAAACAAAACGAAAAAGCATAATTCTGTTTTAATACTGCAGAAAACAATTAAAAATTCATTACCAGTGAAGAATCTTGCACTTATGTGGGTTTGGAATGGCACCAAGGAAGACTGCAGCTAAAATTCCATCATGTCTTTTTCTCTTTTTTTCCCCTCTCTCTCTCTCTCTTTTTTTTTTTTTTTTTTTTTTTTTTTTTTTTTTTTTTTTTTTTTTTTTTTTTTTTTTTTTTTTTTTTTTTTTAATTCTTCTTGTGCAGACCACACCTAACTTCCTGCTGAAGGAGCCTGGTTATTGAAGTCAAATCTGGCATTTCCTGTGTGAGCCTACTAAGCGCTGTAACTCTTATTGCCAGTAGATGGTACTGATATACACCCATAAATTCTTGTTAGAAATGGTAAAGAATTTTTGCATGCTCAAACATTTGCTTAAACTGAGATTCTGGGACTAAAATACACAAATTTATATAACCAGCCAAGTCTCGGGATTCTCAAAAATTCTTTTGAATGCATAGCAGCTACTGCTGAGGAGACCATAGCAGCTAAAACTATGAAGGTGAAAGAGAAAGAAAGTAGGAGAGATAGCAAAGTAAGAGAAGTTAAAAAATGGAGGTTACAATGGCAGTGTACAACCAAAGCAGTTGCTGAAACCGTATTATTCTCAGTCTAGATTATTTTAAACTATAGCTTGTGTAAATTTTCTAAAATAAATGCATACAATATATTCAATGTGTATTCTTTCCAAATCTGGAAAGCCAGCAATGAGAGAGAAGGAGGGCAGTTTTGAGTGTTCACAGCAGTGGTAAGTTCCTGTACAGAAATCATCTCTTCTTGCTCCCTGCTACAGCAGGTGATCAGGAGCACTGTAAGCCCCTTTCATGTGGCAAATCAGTAAGACACCGCTTTTGGGCACCACTCCACTGAAATGCCATCCTACCTCTTTCCACTCTTCTGCCTTCTCTCTATTTTCTTTGCTTACTGATTTTTGTCCTTTTTCTCCCATTGCACTAATAAAACTTTTTACCTCTCTCCTACCTCACCATCGACCTTCTGCCCTTCCCTCCTTCTCTCACACGTACACAAATCTCTTCCAAACTTTTCAAGCACACAGGTCTTGCTGTATCTATACATTCAGACGTTCTGGCAGTCATTTACTCCCTACCATCACCCCTCCTTCAGCTGTGAAGAGGACAAGAAAAAGCTGTGGAAAGTAATAAAAAGCAAAAGGTCATTCTAAAGTGAGAGAGGTTGGAGAAGGAAAGAATACAGTAGCTGAAGAAATGGCACTGTGGCTTTGAAAAAGAAACAATGAAGAGAAGGAAAATATTGATATTTTGTTTCTTTGGTAATCATGGTGATAGAATGATCAGTTTGACTTAATCAAAATAAGGTTTTTTAAATTTTCAGCAATTAAGAAAATATATGCTGAATGAGCAATGTAATTCAAACACATCAAAAGCATTGATTTAGTTTTGACTTATGTAAGTATTACACAACATTTTAAAATAATGTTTAAAGCCTTTCTAGAAAAGTGTTTTATTTGAGAGGATTTTCTACTTTCACAGATGATTCAATGAAATCAACAAAAAGTTTACAAACAATTCCACTTAACCAATGTTTTTGTTAAAAAGAAGTTTGGATGAAAACTTCTGGCTGGATCTAATTAGAACTATGGTTTACTTGGAGCTGCTCTGAAGTCTCAAAATAAGAGGATTGAGACAGCACAGATTCACAGGAGAAGTAAAGGAGCTTCTAACTACAAAAGCATTTTGATTATTTATTCGTGTGGATATGCACGTACGTGTTTATGCGGCTGCTTATATATGAAAGTTACAGTAAATCAAATACCTGAAAAGCTGGGCTCATTCACACAATATGGAAAAGGAGCTTCATTCTTCCATTAGTGGCATATTAAGATACAGCATCTGATTATTTGTTTCGTATCGTATGGGACTGAAATTACCCAAGATCTCAATTTGATTTCCACCAGTGCTATACAATCTACATGCACAGTGTTAGGCAGGGAAAAGTGAAGACAAAAAGGAAATAGCCAGTGACACATTGCATCCCATTGCCTTAGATGCTCTAAGGGTCTAGTCTTACTAGGCTGTAAAAAGAAGTGAACAAATATTTTAAAGAGACAGACTAGACAGGAAATGCAATATGATCTTTGCAGAAGAGAAATATATCTACTTCTACAGATGAGACCACAGTAATACATCTAAAGAAGCTAGTAAGAATTCTAAAAGTATATTAAAATAATTAGATACCATAACTATAATAAATGTAACAGACAAAATTAATAGAAATAGAAAGGGAAAATTATTAAATTGAATAGCAAATATCAATCAAAACCCAATCCAACATAGCCTATATTTAAAAACTATTGTTCAAACATTGTCAAAAATTACCTAAAAAATAAATATGAAATAAGTATAATAATTCTGGTAATAGGTAACTTCTGGCTACTGTCTAGCTTCCCATCTACAGCTATGGGTACATTTTATGAACAATTGTATCACTAGTGGTATCCATCCTCCCTCTACTACGGCACATCTGAAAGCTTGAAGTGGACCTTATCCTTTAATGACTTGGTGAAACACATGGCCCATAGAAAGGGTAGAGATGAAGAAGTGTTCAGTGTCATATGTAAAGAAACTCTACATGAGGGTGAAGGATTTTTGACGGGACAGAGCAAAGAGAAACTTGTGAGTCTTTTCCTAGTTGCCGAGCAGCTCTTCATCTACAAACAATCCTCATTAATAAAATCAGAAGAAAAACACATTGACAGTTTCTCCTCAGAAATCTGTAAAAATTAATTGTCTTTGTTCAGTGGTAAAGTATAGCATTAAAATGCACAAGTGGCAATTTACCATCATTCTATGGTTCTGTGATCCCTTTACTCTCCAGCAGTGTGTTCCTGTACTATACAAGATTGCCCCAAAGTGCATGACTTTTCATTTATAGTTCTGAATTTCATCTCGTTCCAGTAACACCAGTCATCAAGCTCATCTAGTCCTTTCTGTACAATAGCTTGCTCAGTCTTTGACAATGCCTTCCAACTTTGTGATAGGAACAAAATACATTGGTGTTTGTCCATTTTCTTTGATGAAATAATAAATTAAACTTTAAATAAAATCTGTCCCAAAATTGTAACAATGACAAGGAACTTCAGCCAAAGTGTAGGCTACTGTGATACTTGTGGTAGTTTGCAAGATATGTTAGTACTACCCTAAAAACTTTAATCTTAAAAGTAGTCTGAAGTTTATGCTCTAAAATGAAATTGTATTTTTTTAATTGAAAAGCAAAAGGGGTAGAAAAGCAGAGCTTTTTCTTCTTGTAAATAGTATCCATTTAATCATATACACTGAATTCCTGTCACCTCTTCCTCCCATGCTACTTAAAACACTATACTACTAAATTATTCATGGTGATCTAGATGACTGAAAAACATGTTTGTTAACTTTGAGATGACATGAAACTGGGAGGGCTACAGGTAAACAGGAGGATAGTATTAGAATAAAAATGTACTGGCAAATAACACAGCGGGCTCAAAAAGTGATTCAATTCACTTGAGAGATAAAAGCTCCACCTTTTTTATTTAGGCAAGAATAAGTAACAGAAAAATTATAGGATGAGGAAAGAATCCAATGATAGCTCTGCAGGAAACGATCTAGAGTACTTACGACATCACAGACCAAGCATGAGTGAAAATTGTCAGTCTTGCAAGAAAAAAAAATGCAATTACTTGGATTTATAAACTTTTGAACTGATCTTCTACTCTTCTACTTGGAGCAGTATGTCCAACTTCGTATTACATTTCAAAAAGTATGGAAAGAATTCAGACCACAGCAATAAAACATAAGTTATGAGAAAAAATCCAAGGAAATATAGGATTTGAGCTCTTTCTGCCTTAATTTTACGTTGGAAAGATTGACTGAAGACACAGTGACAGTCTTTATACGGCCAGAAAGCTCCTCCGACAAAAAGGAGGTATTAGTTTTCTTTTTATCTAGCATATATGCAAACTGGTTGTGGGGTTAAACGGCAGCAAGAGAGGTTTGTTAGGAAAACCTTTTACCACTGAAAAAAAGGAATGAACAGAGTAGACACACAACAATCATTTAAGTGCTTTAAGAAAGGTTAGATCTTGGAAAAAAACAAGATCAGAGTGAGTTTTGTAGCAAAACTGATCAGGATGAGAATCAAGAAACTTTTAACAGGCCGTCACTGTGTTAGGGTTTTAATAAGCATAGGTTTCTCATTGTTTTATGCTGCTTCATCTATTATTTTTCTCCCCAGGCCTCAAGGGAGCAAGAGCTTATTGTTTATATACCAGAGAAGCAGAAAAGAAAGGGGGATTGATTTCAGTCACTTTGCAATGAGAAAGTTCTTGAAAACTCAGTGGGGGTGCAGTGTAGAAAAAAATGACATCACATGCAAGAAATTCTAAACACTTCTTTAGAGAGAAAGGGACAAGAGTATCTAAGGAAGTACTAGTGTGGAATAGGAGAGTTCTGCCCCCAGTTTTTCTTTAGCCTCTCCTTCCATACTTTCCTTTTTACCTAGCCTGACAAAAAGAAATTAAAACAATCGAGTTTAGAAAAGCTATATTAGTCCATTCTCTTACTTGCAGCTCACATTACTGTTATTCTTATACATGGGTAAAATAAATCCTGGAAATACTCTGTTCTGTCTCACAGAGTATTATCTCTGTAACCCTTCTGGATCTGTCAGCACTCTATGGCACAGCACGAAAGATTGTATAACATGTGATGGCACTGTCTGAAGGTAGAAGGTTTACAGCTGGTGTAGTATCTCTGCTAAGATTTATGGGCTCACTACTCCATGGCTGAAATTAGACAGCAAATAAACATCAGTTTTCCTGTGCTTGAGGTTTGTGTGTTTCATACAACGCTGCACTGTCTGTTCAGTAGCCAGAGCTGTGACAGAGGTCCCTTCATACAATATCGACGTGCTGAACTGTGCACTTTGAACAGTAGGTGTTCCTGCACAACAAATTTTTCCAAATAGCTCTTAGAAGAGCTATATAAAAATACAGCTTCCTACACATTTTCCAACATTTTAAATGGATGTATAACTAGAAAATCACCTTTGAAAATGCAGTTACTGAAAATCTTAAGCCAATATGAGATAGTGCTGTCAGAAAGGACAGACGCATTTTCCACCCGCTCTTACCCTGTTCATTTCCCACTGTGCTGGTCTGAGCATTTCTGCACCTCTGCATTTTAGCCAGATCAGCTCACTGGTCTGGCTGAAAACTGTAAATAACTGGCCAGATTTCAGACAGATCAAATAACTGATCTACCGCACTTCAGAAAAGAAGTTAAGAGGCACTTTTAGAGTGCAAAGGACTAGCTGACTACCTTTGGTGTCGTCCAAATTTTAATGCTTCTCCTACGTGCAAACTCAAGAGGGCTTAAGGTGCCAGAGCACGAATAAATGGATCTCCAGTTCTTGAATAATGGAGCACAACAGGGCTCTACAGTTGTAGTCAACAAATATTGGCACAGAGCCTGTACCTGGCGTAGAACCCAGCGTAAGTAGGATAACAAAGCAAAAAGGGTTATTAAAATGCCCAAACACTAGCAAATCTAAAGATCAAAATTGCATTTGCATTCAGTTACAGCAGTCTCAGGACTGCTCTTCCAAGACCAGAAGGTGATCAGGATTACTCTTTACCTTTCAACATGGACGTCAGGACAGCATTTTCTGTGAAATGTGCAGCAAGGATCTTCTAATGTGAAAACAGGTATACAAAGATCCCTATTGGGAAAGTTTGGGGGTCCTTCAAATCAGTTTTCTTACTCTCTTTAAAACTTATTTCAGAAAACTACCCATAGGGCTATATCAAGATGTACTCCAAAGAAATATGAAAAACACATTGTTAAAAATCAGTAGATTGTTATCTTTACTTACAGTTAACCAATAATGGGCAATGACTTGCATTTGTTAAAGTTACTCCATTTTACTCTTTTATCAGAAATGGCCTTTGAACAATTGCTGATTTTCAACCAAATGTCAGTGCCTGAACAAAAAAGCTACTTGTCTTTCCAGATAAGAGGCCCTTAAATCTCTCCTTCTAGCATTAGAAAATTTGGGTTTTTTCACTTGATGAAAATACCATTCTTAACCTTTTTTTTTAATATAGTGAAATAAACTTTCTGCCAGACTCCAGTGAGGTCCTCCAGTTCTCAACCAGAGGAAAAAACAAAGGCTGATTCCCACTCAAGAAAGATTCAAAACAATAGTTCAAGTTTCCCTTCACAAAAAGAGAAATACTGTCTCCAAAGCAAACAGCAAATGTGGGAAAACAATGCAAGACTATTCACCAAATCCCTAATGAAGCTGGCTAAGTGATGAAGGCCTTTCAGCTATCTAGTTGCTGTGGGCTTTTCTTAAATCAATCTTTGCCCTGATATCCATTGTGAGAAACATATCCCCACAAGTACAGTCTTGTGTGTCAGGCTAGAGATATATCCATTTTTAGTGTGTTTGTGTGGGGAGAGTGAATATACAATTCAAAGATGTAATGATAACAGAAATGCCATATGTATGGGATGAGCTAGATATTTCCAGATGCCTGAACAGGAGAATGTGCTGACTACTTATGCTGTTAATAAAACATGCTGTGATTTCTTTCCTGACAAACCAGAACTCAGAGTTTAACATTCCCAGTACGGGCATTATGTAAAGATGTTTAGAATGAAATCTCCATTAATCTTAACTATAGAATGGTTACAGAAAATTCATAAGTAATTTATATCCTTTTGAATACAAGACACCAGGTAGATAGAAGATTCTAATATCCCCCTAACATCTGCCTAGCAGTTTTGGATGAACAATCATAAATCATGATTCTGAACCTACTGACAAGTGATTGTGGGAAATACAGTGTGATTCCATTTTTAAAGCCTCTGTCTTCTGTTGCAAACAACTTATGAACAAGACTGTCCCTTTTCACTCATAGCTTACGTAAGCCCACGTCAGGTCCCGGCAGCGAAGCCGGGCCAAGCTCCTCTCAAGCCAGGGACAAAGGGCCAAGGACCGAGCCCTCCGTCTCAGTGAACCGCTGCCACCAGCTTCCACTGCCACCCAAAACACTTCCACACGCTCCCTGGAACCTGGCAGCGCCAACATGCCCACACCGCGAGCGCTGCGGAGAGCGCTGCGGAAAGCAGTGGGGAAGGCGAAGGCGGTGGGTGAAAGGCAGGAGGGGGAAGCCAGGGCGGAGCCCGCCGGGCGCCACCGCCCAGCCCGCCCCGCCGGCGGGCGCCGCAGGTGCGGCACCGAACCAGCGCCCCGGGTCTCGGCACCCCCAGCTGCCAAAACCAGGGAAGGTGGGCAGCCCGATGTCGCTGGAAGCGACAATCCCGAGTGAAAAGCGGGCTGGGGAGGCGAATGGGAAGCCGCCGGGCTCCGCAATGGCGCGGCGCCGAGGGGAGGTTGCCAGGCAACCGGCCCGGCGGCTGCGGCACCGCGCGGCGCGGGGGGAGCGCCGCCGCCGCCCGCGGGCTGCGGAGACTCCCCGAGAAACCCCCTCGGCACGGGGCCTTTCCAGCAGCAAAGCGGGGGTAGCTTCAGCCGGACCTGATCACACGGGAGAATCAGGAGGGGAGGGAAGGAGCAGGCGTTTAGTGAAGGGCAGATAGCGGCAGGTCGCGGAGAGGCGGACGTGGAGGGGGTTGCTGTGGAGAAGCGGGGGTTCGGCCGCATTGCGCGGGGATGGGGAGAACCCGCCCTTCAGGACTCGCCTGCGAGGAACAGTCGAGGCTCTGGACCAGTCCGGGGCTGGAGCCCTGCCGGGCGAGGTCCTTTCCCGCTGTCCCACGAGCTGAGCTGAGCAGCGACGGAGCAAAATTCAGGCTTTACCACCAGGGCGGCAAGCAACCGGGGGATCACCATCCCTCCTCCTGCTAAATGTGTGAGCCGCCTGTATTGGATACAGATAGTCAGCCATGCTGCTCACTGCCTGCAGCCAGCCAATTCCCCTTCTCCAGGCTGAGGGGAGTGTTGAGAGTTTTTTTAAATAGGAAACGATGACTGTAAAACCATAGAAACGGACATGGGGAATGGGGCGCTGGGACAGTTCTTACATCGTCTCCACTGACTTCAAGCTGTTGGTACATTTTTAAGAAAAAACATCCACTACGTGCCCTGGTTTCAGTCTAGTACATGCGAGAAGGCATGAAGAAGGTACGTATCAGTTTGTAACTTCGCAAAATAAACAAAGAGAATCTGGATCTAAGCGGAGCACTCTCTAAATGGGCCTGCAATTGCAAAGACTGCTTAGTAGTAACAACACAACTGCTTCTTGAGAAACTTTCTTCCAAACCCGAAACACAATAGACACGGAAAGCGTGAGGGCCATCCCACATGGGGGAAACAAATATCTCCATGGATAACAGATGAGAATTTCCCCCTTGGGAACTGTACTGAAGCTGACAGGCTCCCTGCAGCTGCACTGCACCAGCTGCCAAGGGGATCTTGCAGGGGTTAATGCAGCTTGAAAGAAGCATTAACTCCCTGGATATCTATCAGCCTTCAAGGGCAGGATGCCACAAAATGTTTCCTCATATGCACTACTCATGCCCCTACTATGCAGTTGCACCTGGAAACATAGGAAGGTCTCCAAAGCAGATAGAAACGCACAAAAAAAGCACAACTACAAAGCACAACTCGTCTCCACCAGATTCCCTTTGCCACTGCACTGGGAGAACTGGCATTGTTTCAGGAAAGTACCACTTTAAATAAGCCAGAAGCAAAGTGGTTTCAGTGATTCTGGAAATTAAGTCACAGATGAGGTCCCATATTTACTTTAAATATTCTTTTAGTCTTATGATGCTTTATGGGGTAGCAGTTGTTACTATATCCTTAGGGACAGAGTGCAGATGGGTCCAAGCCAACTACTAGTTACAGGTTGTCATGTTTCATGATAACTGCAGATGAGGCTGATGGTACTGTTTATTACTGAGATGCTCAACCTGTCCTTTTTTTCATTTTTTTTTGTTCCCCCCTTGCTTGGTTATGCCAAACCTGAAGTGCTGGGGCCAAAATTTTCCATTTTTCCCTCAGACTGATTTTTGGAGGGAAGCTTCAAGTCAGATGATGGAACCATTTCCAAGAAAAAGCTACATATACATATTTCTCCTTAAAATTTTATAGCTTCTGATTTGCAAAGCAGGAATATGAACCCCTGCAGCAATTTTTGCAAAACAGGATTCTGAATTTTGGACTTTTTCTTCTGGAATGGTATCTATAATACTTCAACTCTATAATACAGAGTTGAAAAATTTTGAAAAATTAGTTTGCATATATTTGAAAGAAGACCTCAGAGGTTTAAAAGTGTGAATTACAGAGATAGTGCCTTTTCCTGTTAACATTTCATTGTCCATCTGAGGGGATTTTCCTGCAGCTGAAGTCTGTCTTTGTGGACTCTGCTGACTCAGGAGTGGGAATGCTTTCATCTTTGTGTTCCAAATCATCCTATATGCTGTTTCTTAAAAAAAACCAGACCAAATAAAACAAAAACAAGCAAGAAAAACTCCACCAAAATCTAGAAGGAAATACAAAAGGAAAAGGGGGCATTTAGGAAGAAATATCTGAGATTGAAGACAGACAGCATAAAAAACCTCCAGGGAAATGATACGTGTAAGAACTGTCTGCCTGGATAAAGAGACTGTCTCAAAATTAGCTGCAATAGTCCTGGAGGCTAGCTGGAGAGACATGAAAAGCTCAAAGACTTGTAGATTATTATGATCAAGAAATTCATGTAAGTTGATCAGTTTGACCTCAAAGGAGACCAGGCTGGGAAAAAGTCAAGGAAAAGGGAAGCAGGGGAGCCACTATAATGGGGCAAACTGAGATAGGACAAAGCAAAACAGCTTGGGATGAATGGGCAAGAGAAGGAATAAAAAGCTGAGATAACTGGACTGGAATTAATTGGAAGGCTAAATATGAAGATGAGCAAATGAGTTTATAAAGAACTATAAAGATGACAAGTTTAGAGCTCTGAAGTATGTGTGAATGTACATTAAATAACTCCTGATCATTCATATGGGTATCAATATGGTCTCCCTAAAATTGTGTACAAACAGTCCAATAAATAACACCTATTACTGCAGGCAGAAGGACTCAAATGACAGCATATACTCAAATTGAGATCTGCTTTACTTTTGGTCCATTTGTCAGTAGATACAGTAATGCAATATTCACTGTTTTCTGCAGTATACAATATGAACGAGCTCTTACAAGTAGTGAGATTAATTTTGAAGGAGACTTCCTTGATTCGTTGGTGGTGCAGAGGGATTGGCAGAACTGACTAGCAGAAAAGAGAAAAAAGGATGATAACTATGTGGGCAAAAAGCACTGTCCTCTGTGCAAGATCTGTATGCTGTCTTGGGGAACTGGGTGTCACCTCTGCCTGTGTCATGAAGGAGGATTCCCCTTCTCTGGCCTCAGGTGCCTGCATCTTTAGGCATCCACATCTAAGCCAATCTGAACTCCTTTCATATTCACTGAAGAAAAATAAGTCCTTTAAAAGGCAATTCTTCTGACCTATTTCAGATATCTACCTTAAGATGAGGCAAGTTTTGCTCTAGAAGTGCCCGTCTCTCTCGACTGACTAGAAAGGGAGAGAGATGAGATGAATCCTACTCAGTACTGCCTGATGGCAGGCAATTCACTCAAACTGCTGCTTTCACAGGTGGCTACAAATCATGTGTGTGATTTCCAGAAGGTAAAGGCAGCCTTAATTTAGTGTTCCACAACTGAGTGGTTGACTCTGTCACTTACTAAGGTACTTTTACTGTGATTTTTAAAATGCGAAATATTTAGTGGATCCTTTTACTTCCACGCTTCTTTATTAAATATCAGCCACTTACTTTGCACCCATTACTATTATTCCTACTTTGCGTTCTGAGAAGAAGAACCATGTGTGGTTTTGGAACCAGAATGACATATGAAAATATATGTGGTTTGTGGACAGATACCCAATAACAGAGACAGGGTGAGAATTGAATATACCTGTTGTAGTACTTAACAATATAGATTAATTACTGTAATTCTAATAGTTATTATGTATTACAGTTCTGCCAACTGTCCAAAACTTCACACTACAGGCATTTTTACAGCTGAGTATCTACATCTTTTAAATGAAGATGTCACCAGTGTAAGACACACAAGGCTGGATGTATATTCAAAATTTGGCAACTGAAAAGGAAAAATTAAACCAAACAGCATGAAATTAGATGCCATGATGAGTAATATGGTTAGTGACTTGTGCAGAACAGCCAAGCAGTGATATAGCATTTCCCAGATCATCATACAGGAACCACTGGAAAACTTTAGAGCTGCAGCTTCATCCCTCCTGTGCAAAGGAAGACAGCAAACATCACCACTGCTCCCTGGTGACCTGACCAGCATGTTTGTTTCTCTGGGTAATGAAAAGCTCAGTCAGACATATAACATTAGAAAGCATTAAACAGGTCTCTATTAAATTTAGAAGATTTTTTTTTTAATCTGAAAGGAAACAGAGTAGTTAATTGGCCCACAATTAAATAGAAATGCCATTAAAACCCCCTGAAACAGTTTACCAGGCCCAATTTCTGTTTTCCTTTTACAGTGTCCTGATAACCCAACTGTCGCATCAAGACATGAACTGAGAACTGAACACTCTAAAAACATCTCTATGAATCAGGCTGTCCTAAGGGACAAAATGCATATGGCAGACACATGCAGTTAAGTAAGAGCAGAAAGGTAGTATCAGTATTCCATCAAGAAACTTGAAAGGCCGGAAGGAGCAACACAGATTCATAAATGTAGGATGAGAGCAGGTGTTTATGAGTGTGTTTATTCTGACATTCTGCACAGTAAGGATTATATCAGTCTCCTTACTTAAAATGAGCCTCAGCTGGAACATGCCAAATTCATGAGAAGCCCTTAGTAAGTTACCTGATGGCAAAGTATTATTGCAATAACATGGGTGCTTGCTTTGTACTTAGACATCATTTTCCTGGGTAGTGATGTTAAGAACACTTCTGTACCACTTCTCCTTTTAAGTACAGAAATGTGCCAGAAATGGAAAACTGAATAGTTACATCATATATCTGCCCAAAACTAATTTTTTATAGCTCCTGATTTTTTTTCATAAGAGGGGTAAAACAACCAAGAGCTGTAAAGTTTAGTCACTTTCTTTAAAAATACAGATTGTTTCAAGGTAACTTAAAAAAAAAAAAAAAAAAGAAAAGGAGTAGAGGCTTGTTCATTATAGTGTTTTATTTCTATGGGGAAAAGAAGGATTGCTGAGGATAATCTACAAAATTGTAGGCTAAAATAGAACTGCAGCTCATTATAACTGAGTGACTTGGAACTGAGATTTCTTCTGTGGAGTTTGATAATTTTCTCCAGTTTAGAATAATTTCCTAACTGTAAATTTTCTTAGAATATATTCCATTTGCATCTGTTGGTATATGTGAATAAAACAAGGGAGCAGATGCTGAAAACCTCCTCAGGAGAGTTCTTCCTTTCCCACTACGTTTGAGCCAGCAAAACAGGTTCTGATTAGATGGAATGCAGGAGCTCCCCAAAGGGTTCATTCCTTGCTCACAGCATCACCTGCGACCTGGAGCTGTACCAATGCAAGGAGATTTTCCCATTGGAGCCAGGCATGCCACACTGCTTAATTCCATAAAGGAACATGGATACACGTGTCAAGATTTCCTTTGTAATGTATTCCACTTTTTTCTCATATAAACTGAATTTGTATACCCTCCTAAAATTTCACTTCCCCCCTCTTACATTTAACTGCCTTCCCCCCATCTGTCTCTCTTCTCTAGATTCCCAGGGGATATTTCCTTTCCTTACCGCAATTCCAGAGTCACTCACCCATCCTCCCAATATTTATACCAGCTCACTCAATTTCTGCATCATATCCATCATCTTTCTCACTAAGGACAGATTATTTTGAGAATGTATGAATCCTTAAACGGATTTGGAAGTGAGGTCAATACTGAGAAAAGCTATATAATCCCTTTCCCAGCAATGGAGAATGCTTCTGGGTTCCCAGCCTCTACCACTCCACAGAGCAAGATATCAGCATGAGTAATAGCACCCAAGTGTTCCGTGCAACATTAAAGGTCATCATCATCATCACACCCTGAGGCTTATGTTCAGTTTTCCCCCACCCCCGAAGGATACTAGCGGAGTAAAGTCCCAGATTTCTCTCTGTGAGACTAGCCTGCCTTTGGCTTGGCTTAGAGGGCCGAAGCTTTGTTTCAGATCAAAGATCATGTAATTCATAAAAACTTCAGCTGGCAAAAGCACAGATATCTTTTTACAGTCACAAATGTGAAGGCTGTGAGGCGCTTTAAATGTTAGCTCTAACTGAAAGTACTGTAAAAAAAAATTTGAAACAATAAGTCTTGAAAATGTTCTGACTGTTGCATATGTTTAGCCAACATAACTACTAAAGTAAACTGTTTGCAAGATGTAAAATATTATTCTGTTGAAAAGTGACTCTTATAAGTGTGGCCTAGTAACATTTACAATCTATTGCTTTCTAATCAAATTGATTTCCCTAATAATTTTTAACATTTGCATCTCCCCATTGCTTCTGACAGTAAAATTGTGCACTTTCCCTTTTGTCTATCGGTATTTTCCAGAAGCCAGATGGAAATAAAAGGTTAGCTCAACCTGCACCCTATTTTCAAAGCGTATTCTCACTGCTTCACTAGGAGAATTAGAATTAGAATACTACTATTTTCAGTAGTGTTAAGGTGTACCTTGGAAGCCGTCTCCTGTCAGCACTTTTGCAGTGCTTCCCATTCTACAAAATGGAAACCAGCCTCTGCACTGCAAAATCCAACCTGTGCGAGTGCATTTGCACGAGGTGTTTGTGCAGCCATCACTGAAGTCTCAATCTGCAAACAATCGTGCAGTGTTTGCCCCATGTCTGCTTTCAGGTTAACACAACTACAGATGGAAGATTTTTTCATTCTGCCTGGTGTCAGTACTTATCTTTTAGTTTCCATGGTTGCATTATTGACTCTCAGCAAAGAGAAACACACAGAGCTCACACACTCTACAAATACACCTGTTATACTCTTGTGATATGACCTTGCATGCCACAGTCCCAGTTAAAATAACCTTGCCAGAGACTTCCAGTAGGGAAAACTGATCTTAGAAAGCTTGCCTTGTGGCCCAAGAGGTAGGATTTTCCACTGGTTTTTACTTGGTACAAATATTTACCAGTAAAAAAAATACAATGAGTATACATAGAGAT
The DNA here is from genome assembly GCF_003945595.2 of Pipra filicauda. Classification (NCBI taxonomy): domain Eukaryota; kingdom Metazoa; phylum Chordata; class Aves; order Passeriformes; family Pipridae; genus Pipra; species Pipra filicauda. Next base: position 2,335,083 of record NW_024104369.1, on the reverse strand, counting down.
AGGCTGTCAAATTTCAACTACCCTGGGCAGAGCTTTTGTTTCATAATAGTGTTTGTATAGAAATTTGCCATACACTCTTTATAAGCACATAGTCTGTTTAGATGCTCAGGTGCTCCTTCAACCTTCTCTTTGCACCTGTTTATGGAACTCATTTTTAAACAGCACATCCCAATCCCAGTGTCCAAGCAAAGGACATTTGTTTCTAACCTTGCTACATGCAATTTACGATGCATTAAACTCCAGCCACTATTTCTATCAAGATCACAGACTGTCAAATTTTTCAGGATGCATCTGACTCCATTTTATATACATCTATGGAATCTAGCTCCTAATATATCTGGGATCCTACTGAGACTAATGGGTGAGTCTAGAACACAGTGTATTGCTTTAGAGAACTTGAGTCAGAATCCTAATTTCAGAGTGAGTCATTTACATTTATCATCAAACAAAACTACATTGGGGTCAAAGTCTGTGGAGGATTTTGCAGTTACGTTGAAAATGGTGAGACATGGTGAGGTTGGTATAGCAAAAAAAAAAAAAGGTATAAATAACACCCATTCAGACAGGAAGACTGTTTCTGCCCCACTGTAAAAACCTGCTGGTAGTAATTCATCTAAGGCAAAATTCACCCTGCTGTTAGAGGAATGACAGCACTAGATCTGGAAATACTGTAGCTTTAAGTTAACTCAGTACCAGCAACCAGAAAGCTACAGAATGATAAGTTAGCAGGCCAAAATAATCAGGTGGGTTTGTATAGTTCCATACAGCACAAACACTGCCTTTGAAACCAAAGTGCTGAGCTGAGAGCTGGCTAGACCTACTGCTGTCATGCTTTTTACTGCAGGGTTGAATGGTACCCAATTTTTTTGGCTAGAGTGGGCCATTTGACATTTTCCAAATTACTCAAAGCCATACGCTACAACTCCGTTTAAGACCAGACAAGCAGCACCATATGCCATAAAAATCAGGCATCTTCTGTGATATGACAAGGCCACTTTAGAGGATGAGAAGACCACTTGCTCTGTGTTGAAAACCTGGACGTCCATCATCTTAAAATGCATGCCTGCTCACGCTGTATGTTACCAGCTTGTGCAGGTAAGATAAATATATCCTGCATAGAGCAATCATTATCTTATCGAACATGATCCTGTTTCTTGGTAGGGGAAGTTTGTGTTTTTAATGCATAATAGGAAGTACCTGTGAGGATGTCCAAAAAGATGAGTGAGAACCATTAGCAGTTCAAGAACAATTCTTCTGGCCAAAATCAGATTCTGCTCACACTTAAGGGAAGCCAAGCTAAGAATCGAGTAGCAAATGGGATTGCAATTACACAAAACTTATGAAAACTTCATACAGAAACAATCACTGAACTTCAGCTAGAGACCTAAAAAATAACTTATTCACGATTTCTTAAAAAAAAAAACCAACATTTTTTTCCCATATAGTATGAACAGAGCTGACAGAGTTTTTTTTGCTTAATAGTTTCCATCATGTTAATCTCTTCATTATGCCTTCAGCTTTGCCAAACATTAATTGTTGAGATTGGATTTATTTCTTTAATGACACTATAAATGGTGAGATACTTCTTTCAATGAAGTTAGAAAGAAAAGCTTAACTTGACAATGCAGATTCATGTATCCTCGTGATACAGTTTGAATGCTTATCACAACAAAATCATCACCATTTAATAGAAAAAGGACATTTGTAGTCTGCTTATTGGAAAAAGTTTGAAACCATTATTTCAGTAATCTACAAGTTTATAAACCAATAGGCAAGAACGATGAACCTATGCTCTTTGTTTCTTTAATAGAAAGATTAAAAACTATTTTTGTAATTATTTAATGAGCATGATGGTAATATTGCAGCATTAAAATGTATTTCCAGCCATTTTTTTGAGAACTTTTGCTACAATCTGTTTACTCTGAATTGTGTCAAGTAGGCTGCTCGGGCGATATAAGAGTTTGAATTTTGTTGCTCCTGTTTAAATTTATTGAAATCTGGCCATTCAGCACTTCTCTAAAGTAATTTCTAAATATGCTCAGAAAAAGCTTCTTAGCATCTTGTAATAAATACTTACAGAGCTGCCACATGTTGACTATGTTTCTGCCTGGCAATAGCAGCCTCTTCAGCAGCACTGATAGCTGCTGAGGCATCAAACATGGAAACCAGGAGTGGAAGCAAAGCCCTTCAGCTGGTCCCAAACCAGTCAGAGGCAGAAAGAGGAAGCAGCCTAACTTCAGCTGGAGGTAAGGGGTTGGAAAAAGGAACAATAGTAGGTTCAGGAGCAGAAATAAGAGAGGTAAAGTTGCAAACTTGGAATTCAAACTGAATAACATGAATGTGGTTAATCAGTGTTTTGCCTCCCGTCATTAACACCTCTTGAAAATCAGGTACATTTGCCTTTCAAAGACAATTACAGAAGAACAGGAGATTCAGGCCACTATTGGCAGAAATGCCTTTTAACCCAGCATTTCTGAGGCTGGTAGGTGTCAGTGAGACGACAGTAGGCACAAGGAACAGATTTATTCCAGTGACTTCAGGAAGCCTCTAGAAAGGAGGCCCTGGGATCCCTGACGCCTGCTTGGCAAGCTGGGACTGAGGGTGAGAGGAACAGGAGGGCTCTGATGGGCAAGAGGCCGCTCCCACTCAGGGGGAATACAGGCCCAGGGTCTGCGGCTGCAAAGGATCCACACTGTGCTCTGGAGAAGCAGGTGTGAGCATGCGCATGGCTTTGAAACATTGGAAGCAACACAGTAAAATCTTGTTTTACATTCTCCTGCTCCAGCCAAGAGCTGTATGCATAAGAGGGGACTATGGTTGCATTTCTTGCTACCAAGTAGGATTCGAGCAGGTAGACTATATGAGATGTCAGTGTCCTCTCCATCCCTTCGGTGGGACAGTTTTAGGGCTACTCGGGGATAGAGCGGGGCTGCAGGCAGTGACCCAATGAAACCATTCATCCAGGTCTGTGACAAAGAAATCAACAGCAAGCAGCCCTGGCAGAGTAACTGATGCTGGGCTCTTGCTCTGGCTGCAGAGGAGGTATGCTGGGATCTCCTGTGGAGATCTGATGCTTATATGAGTATACTTCTGTTAGAGTATTTCAGATGAACAAAAATAGAAAGAAGGCTTAAATACCCCCTAAAATTAAGTTTCACAAAAGGTAGAGAGGGCCAACTTTCTCTTAGGGTCAAGTTTTGCTTGAACTTCTCCAGAAATATCCTACTTCCTTCCAGGTAGGTAACTGGATCATGCTTTGATATAATATGGCCATTTATATGCCTCTTATTTCCCAAGACCTAATGCTCACAATGAACATACTCAAAACCTGTAATAACTCTATGGATTTTTCTTTTTTTAACATAAAAGTTAATCTATAGCTTGTCTTTGAAGCTACATGCTCATCTGGCCTACTAGGTGCATTTTATGAACACTGTAAAATTTCTGTGATTACAAAAGTTATTCTTTCCCTTAAAATTGGTGCAGTCTAAAAATCAAGATAACAGAGCCAGGTACTTGTCCACTTGCCTAATATTAAGAATGTGAGTCATCCCATTGACATGCCTGTTTGTTGTTGAAGTGGGGCATATAGACATATGAGAGCATAATTTATTTAATGCATTTGTCACTGGAGGAAATTGCGGATCATTTGGACATGATTATTCATCATTTCTCCAGATCTGTTCAAGAATTGAGGATCCTTTACCACTAGTGAAGAGATTTTCAGATACTACAATGGCTGAGCCATACACAGATATACATACTGTAAACATCAATCACAAAAATACAGCCAAGCAGGCAACCTGCACAGATGGTGAGAACGAGCGTGAACCTTCTTAACATTTCACATGTATCTATGGAATCATCTAAACCCAACGCAGCATCCAGCATTCAAATCCCAACAGGCAATTTTCTGTTGCTTCACTAATCACCACTAAAAGAAAAAAGTTCGCCTTTATACAGGTGTGTGAAATTTTTGATTAAGTGCTACTTACCACCTTATAATCAAAAGCAAAATGCATTTAAACTGATTGCACATTATTTTTTCACAAATTGGCTACTGAGCCCCTTCTCTGATCTGTGACTGTGTAAGTCTGTGCATTTCTATGTTGTTTTTCCCAACTAAACATATGTAATGTAATTCAAAGAAGGTAAGAAAAAAGACCCGAAGGTTTGAAAGAAGAGTCAGGGGGTGCTGCATGAGCTTCCCACCTCCTGAGTCATTCTGCTGTCTCTCCCAGTGTGTATCATGCTTCTAAAAAAATAACGAAAGGAATAATTTTTCCCTCTCATGCAATATGGAATGTATTTTTTTAATAAAAATTTTGTTCTTGTATACGTAAAACAATTCACAAAACATATGTGTTTCATATGGTATATGCAGCAGTGCAAAACCATGTTTAGTGACAGACAAGTCCTCCATTCTGTCTTCCATCAGGGAGAGGCTGTTTTGGGAGATGAGAGAGGGGAGAATCCTGTAAACCTCCCATGCCTCACAGAAATAAAATGATGAATTTAGGAAGTAAAGAAAGCCTCAGTCTGAAGATAGCATAAAGAAGCAACAGCACATTTCTGCATCAAAGCTGTGCAATCCCAGGGATGTATTTGTGTGCTTTAAAACACATTCCAATTTGTATTCTGAATACAGCACAGTATAGCCTCCAGTAGAAAAAGAAAACACTTGTGGATGACCACCTCAAAATCACAGCAACAAATTACCACAATTAGGATGAAAAACAGAAACTCAAAAGTAATCCTTATAAACATGCAAGCTTAAAAAAAATCGGATCAGAAACCTCCAAAGAGCAACAACATTTTTATTATTGTGCTAAGACCTAATTAAATGCTGTGAAAAATCCATGCAGTGGCAAAGATGGCTATGATTTCCTTTCCTCTTGCTCTATTAATATTAATTGAAAACTAGGTGTGGCACCACAAGAGAAGAATCTTGGTATAAAACAACTGGAATTTGTTGTCTAAAGCATTCCAATTAAATAAAATAGTGTCTTACCTGATTAAAAGAGAATTAAAAATCATAGCATAAGAAATATCCATACACTTGTAGATAGATGAGAGGCTCCTACTGCAGGTACAGGTTCCTGGGCAAAGAAGCTTGTAAACTCTTAATTTCACTGAAATGAAAAAGGAAAGAAATAAAGAAAGAACCTTCCCATAGAGGCAACAAAGGAACCTCTGCAGTATTCTGTAGTCTCTTCGCCTGCTTCCTGTTCTGAGATTCACTCCTTGAATCCCAGCATCGATCAGAAAATTGGTCGTGGGGGAAATGAAAAGGGGGGAGGGGGGAGAAGAGCGGAGGGGGAGGAAACAAGGCGGCCGCGGGTTCTGTGCGGGCTCCACCTACTGGCACAGGACGAGCCCGCTGGATCCGCACACCCTGCCCAGCCACCGGGGAGGTGTGGGTCGCAGTTAGCCCCTGATTGCACAGCTCTAAAATAAAGTAAGACTAATAAATGCTTACAACTATTTGAAAATGGGTTTGAGGCTTAAACTCCATAACTATTTTTTTTTTACATTGAAGTATACATTAATATACAAATAATTGCAGAAAACTCAAGTTCTGCCAGATATCTTTATTTTACTATGTCCTAATACACTTTATGTTTAGAAATAAACAAGTCATTCTTTATTCAGAACCCCCCCAAAACTACAAAATAGTATAAAATAAGAGTGCTTGATATTTTCCCTTTGAGTATTGATTCTGCGAAATTATAAATTACATTTATATACTCATTGAAAGACAAAGGAAGAAAGATCTTTATGTAAGACAGGAGGAATGGATGCTTAGATTTCACCAGTACTATTACATTATTGCTTAGTAAAGAGTTTTTAGAGTGACCTGTTTTATATATTTTAACACAAGCCTGTATTGCATTTTATAGCGACTTGAAACTGATCTTTCATACTCAGGACACTGTAAGTTGTAAAAGCCTAATATACAAGTTGGCTGCCTCACCCAGTTGTCTCTAGCCACTATTCCCATAATAGCAGTGTTGGATTTACTGTTACTAAAGGATACCTTATACTGGAATGCTGGGTAGCTGACTGTTTCTACTTTTATCTTCTATTTCTATCACATACACCTGCTCTGTCACATCACACAGCAGCCACCTGCACACGGGGTTGGTTCAACAGTTCTCAGCTGTGGAGGAAAATTTAATCATACCAAAACATGGGAGAGGTTTGGGGGAGGAAAAAATGCAAAAGTTAACTAGGAATAAATCTAGATGAAGACCATGGAATCTAGATGAAGACCGTGGAATTTTTAATTAGGATCTGTGATCTGACTCATTACAAAAATCACTGATGTCAACACGGGGAAGTAGCTCGAGAGACAGTCCCTTTGAGTAACAACTTGCAGTTGTGTCACCTTAAACCATTCATCATGGTTATCACAAACCCTTGGAGTGTCTTCAGGAAAATGATCCATCTCTATGCTTGTTCAATCCCTATAATGAGATCTTGGACCATGTAAGAACTCTGAAGTATTAAAATAGTTCAAGTAATTACAATAACAGGTCAGAACACCTACGTGCGAGCATGGACTGAGCGTCTTAGAAATCCTATTGTCAAAAAAAAAAAAAAAAGATACACTGTAGACTGACTTTGTTTTAAGGATTTTTTCCTATAAAGTACTATTTCATGCAAAAAGAATATTTATGCCTTGTGAAGGATTTCCCCGCGAAGGGCCGCCTGCGTTGCCCGCAGTGAGCGCTGTCCGCGGTGCTGGAGCACGGCCTGGCTCCACGGGCACTGCACATCCCAGCTCCCGCACTCTCGAGGGCACGGAGCAGGAAATACTTTGGAATATACTTTGACAACTTTGTATAAATATGAAAGAATATAGGCCTACTTTACACCTAAAATAGTGAAGCTGATATTCTAAGCCTAATTCTAAAGTCACTTCTTGAAGGTACTTTTCACAAAACAATAATTTCATTGGAATATGTAACATTAAAATTTCAAATATTAATTCAACTTTCTTCATAAATAAAACAAAAACTTTTAGGTTATCTAAAAATATACATAATTTGAACTAATAAAATCTGAAATATTAAAAGTGAGATAAAACTGTTATAAGAGACTTGGAGATTGTATGAATTTTTATTACTTACACTAATATATAATTCTTAGCAGTAGTGTAACAATTTAGTTAAAAGTGTACTAGTAAGAAACATGCATTTCCACTCCATTATACAGGATATTTTTTCCCTCACAAACTCATAGACACTTTTATTCTGTTTTATATTCTGTAATCTTAATCCTTCTACAGTCTGTTATGATCTCACTTCTTTAATCTGTAGGTTTATGACAATTGCACCTTAGTGGTAAAGCTCATTGGCAAAGCAAGATTTGATTTTCTGTGTCTTCTTGAAGAGTACAGTGAAAATGAGATATGGTAATATCTCACATATATCACAATAAAATGCCACAATAAGTCAAAGATAATAGACTTTTAACTGCTGAAATTCACAGCATTTTTCTAAGTTTACATTTTCCCAGAAAAACTGCATTTTTCAGTGGCATAAAGTTTCAGTTACATGTCTGTGAGAAAATAAGAGTTTTTCTATGAAAAATTCAGAAGAGATTCAGAGAGATTCCAGTAAATCTCTCAGAGCTGATTCTAAGTCTCCTTAAGCTCTCCAACAACACCTTCAACATGGTTTATTCATGGTATTATTAATCATAGTAATTATAGTAAATATAGGAATGAAAACAAGTATCCATTGAACAAATCTCATGATTTTTTTTTTATTTAAGTGTCCTAAAACTAGCATAGCTGGAAGAATCTTTTTGCTTATTCAACCATGCTGATAGAGCTCATTTCTACCAGAAATTTCTCTTTGCCTCTCAGAGCATGGCTAACAGTCATCTGCATAAAAAATAACCATTCTATTAAATCATGCAAAAACATTTGCCCAGAAGAGATGGAGCAAAAGGTCAAACTCCAGTTTCCACAGCACATGGGATGTTAAGCTTGAGGAGCAATGCTAGCAGCTATTCTGGCCAACAGACACTTGTCTACACCTGCCATTTACGTGCTTCAAAGAAGATATTTAGAACCCTTTATTTTTGTTTTTGTCTTTTTTAATCCACAAATCTCTTAACTCTCAAACTCTAGAGCTGAATCTCTAAATTACTAAGGCAAAAGACAGGTCTGCAGATTGAACAGGTTCCGGGTTCCTTGATAGGTCATCTTTTTAAAAGACATAAATTAATTTCAATCAAAAGATATTAGACTTTGTTATTTAGTTCTGATGAAATCATAAAGCCTATCATTCTTGCCTTCAAAGTCTGAGAGTCACCTTTGCAAAGTACTAATTGAAGTGAAACTGAACTTTGAGATGATTCTAAATATGATGTATAATTTTTTCCCTGTTCCAGGGTTACTTAAAGAGAAATTAGTGACTAGTAAGCATCATCAGTCTTTTTTATTCTGTTGCTTTTCTGTCATATCTAAAATCTTTGCATCTGAGGTGTATTAGTGCAGACTGCCAGATTTTACCTTTGCCTAAGAAAGATAGCTTTGGAATTTAAAAGATTGCTGAATATTTTTCTCTGTAACGAAAACTATTTGGTCTTGCTAATTATTTTTGAAGAAGGGACTGTTTTGTATCACATTCATAATGTTTTCAAAATGTAAAACCAGTAATTTCTTGGCTACCTGGGGCTAACAGTGAAGTCCCTTTTAATGAACAACAGTGAAGACAGATTTGAAAAGGAATGTGTACAACAGATTTGAAAGTACATTTGACTTCCATTTTTGCTCTCCTTGATGTTGTATGCCTATAGTAGAACCATTAAGGCATTAGCTTGTGCTTACTTCTCAGTTCGGTGCACTGAATAGTTTATATGTTCTGTATCCTCATAATTCTTGGCTGAAAGCAGATCAAAGTACAGCTATTTTTCTTTAATATATTAGAGTCAATTGTTTGAAATTTGTTGTCATCTCTCTGTAATATATTTTCACAGTTTAGTTATAAAGGTACAGTTTTTAGTGCAGCTAAGTCCTAGGCATACTGAGATGCAGAGAAACTTTCAAATGCAAAATCAACTTGGCAAGCATATGTTATTAAACAGAGCAATTATTCTAGCATTTCGGCTTTTAAAGACTAGCATATAAATAAATTATAACTTGAGGTTTGCTTAGCAAAACCTCCCCTCTCTCCAAGTGATGATTACCTTTCATCTGACCAATTAAACCACATGACTCAGTAGCAATAAATGGAATGAAAACGTATGAATGCAATCTCTCTGTTTATAGGTGTCCTGGGAGGACATTATTAGATTTTGTTACTAGCTCTGAGAGCACTAGGGCACTTGTTGCTGAGGTATCATTTAATTCATTTCTCCACCTCTTAAAATCTGCCTATCTTAAATTGTATTTGTTCACTCTGAAATCGATTGTTTGCATTTCATCTTTGTTTATTGGTCTTGTCATATATATATAGTAGATTCTTCTGAACATGGTCTGTGTCCTGTGAATATACAGGGCCTGAAATAATAGCTTCCTAGGCTTGGCTGGCCCCTTTGGACATTACTAGGAATATTAAAATATTTCTTCACTCTTGATCTCTATAGCTTGGTTAGCTAACAAAATTCATTTATCTTATAGCCCCTTTTGAAGTCAGGAATTATCTCCATTTCATAGTTGAGGAATTGAGATACATACATGCATTAAGTTCTGCAAGGTAAACAAGAAGTTTGCAAGCCTTAGATACCGAATCCTTATTATCTGAGTCAGTGCCTGCTCCCTGTTCTAACTCTTATTATTCACATAAATATCTAGTGTTTTTCAGAATCCTCCTAAGCTTTTGGCTTGTATCTCTGGAAGTTCTTCAGGTATGTTACATGTCATGCAAAAAAGTATTTCCTAAGAAATTAGTTGCCTTCTATGACTCTCCTTTGTCGTGCCAAAATAGACATAAAATAAAAAATCTTATCAAGCAAGATTAACGTGATTAGAAGGAATGTTTCTTCTAGTAATCAGAAATTCTGAAACTTCTGCAGTGGCAGCGGCTGCGGTGCCTGCTACATGCTAGAGGATAGAAACATCTAGAAGATACATGGTGGGAAAGCTCCATCTTTCCAGTTAACCTATGGAACTTTTCACCAACTCTCTCATTAAGTAATTATCAATGCCAAGTGGAGTTGGCTGTGAAGCTCCTGAAGCCAAGCATTGTGCCACCTAGACCCACCTCTAGCTTGAGGATCACTGGTATAAGAAAAAAAAATCTTTTTGTTGACCAGTTACTTTATTATTGCCTGTTGCTAATTATCTTGAACTTAGACTAAACAGACATCAGTCTCACATGATGATCTCATTTCTTCAAAACAGGATTCCCACTCTTTCTAAATATATGAACAGAGTGTGTGCATATATAAATTGAATATTTTAAGACATCTCTGAGCTGTGATTGCTGTGTACATTTTGTTCACCTCATGACAATTTTATAACTGTGATTGTAGCTCATATGAAAGTTGTAACCTGAGGTCAATATTTTGGAAGCACTTAGGCACATATGGAAGGTGGTTAGGGTGGTTTATGCTTTGTGGCTTATTTTTACTTCGTTTTTACTAAACCAATGGAATTATCACAACTGAGTCCACTTTTGTATGGCCTTTGTATTGTTTTTTCTACAAGAGTTGGAGGGGTCTAACTATTATTTATTAACATTAATTTTTAAATATTTTTATTATCATTAAAAGCTACAACCATTAAAGTACAGATTGCAGATCACATATCTTTATTATGATATTAGGAATAATTTAAAGCAGCTAATTTTTCAGATAGTGTGCTCTATATCCTATTAAAATATTTTAGTGGTCAAAGGCTTAAGTTACTATGAAGTCATACTTTTAAGTGAGCCTGTACAAACATTATGTTATTACTGATGATAGATACAATGAGGATGTGCCATTGAGTTGTATCCTCAGGCTTGTCTTTATCCCAAGAAGTTCTGCAGTTCTGTTCTGTAGCATTTGACTGCTAGCCACATTTTGTATTTTCTTTCCCAGTTTTGAAATGCCACATGTGCAACCTACAAGTTTTCGAATAAAAAGAAATGGTAGAAACTCATTTGCATGTCTACCACTGATCTTCCTAAAACGTTAGGCCAGATATTTCTACTGCAGTTCCACTTCCCTAAATTTTGCTTACCACTGTATGCAGCAGTCAAATAAAAATATTCTCAAGCGAAAGTGTAGATTATTTGTTGAAAAGCCACTATGTCAGGTCCACAACTTGTAAATATGCATTAGTAGGGGGTACAAAATTTATTAAAAGCAGGGTTTTTTGATTCTGCACACTAGAGACAAAAGGAGAAAAAAGGAGAGAAACCAATGATGAAGAAAAAGTTTTATACACTTAGGCAGTCTTGAAGTCAGATTCATTACACTTAGCTAAATACTGCAATTTCAACCACTTTCAAAGGCTAATACAGGTAAGTAGTTGAAGAAATAGTTATGACATAAAGTCTTCTATTTTGGTGCCCTTAAGTACACGTTACTGTTCACAAAAGTGCCTGAGAATTAATAAAGAGAATTATTGTCCAAAAGTAATTGTATTAATCAAACAGTATATTTGATGTTATAACCAGGGTGATGACTGCATTGATGAAAACTTACATGGGCTTGTCCTTATGAGACCTCATACAGGGGCTGTATTCATTCACGTTTAACACTTCAAAACTATTTTTCTCTTTGGAACTAAGATTTTTCAACATTTGTATTTCAGCTGTTTAGTTAAAAGTGACTGAATAGCTTTGCATTTATTCAGACATTACTGAGAGCATAACCGCACCTGGGGCAAGATTCCCAGACAGATTATTTAGAAATGTCAAGGCTTTTCAAGCTAGATTTTTAAATGTAATTTCTGAATTGAACTTTCAGTGATGATTCATTGGAAGTTGTACAAATAATTTAAATTGAAACAAGTGTCAGGCTGGCATTGTTATAAATTACTTTTGTCAAAGCAGCCTGTTTGTTGAATGACCAATTCTGATTTTTAGATCTGGCAGTGGAATCTAGTGAGGAAGAGGAAAGGAAGGAGAGATATTTTGTATACATAGTATCTGTCACATATATACATTTTATATGGACTTTTTAAATGATATTTTCATGTTTAAAAATTCAGGGCTTTGGGGAGCAGCTTTTCCATATAGATGGTTTGATGTATTTATAGTATAATTGTATGTAGGGGTTTTTTTTCTGCCCTGTTGTTCCACTGATAGATTTTAAGAGTGGTAAGGAGTTCTTAAGAGCATAATTCAAACTCTCTTTCAGTAAATCAAAGACTCTGAATGGTTTCAGTGAATTTGAATCACTATACAGGCAATCCTGGACGTTGATTAAAGAAGAATATAGGTCATATATGAGCTATAGATGATCTGGGCCTGTTTGGCCTGGAGAAGAAATGACTGAGGGGGGATCTTATCAATGCATACAGATATCTTAAGGACAGATGTCAAGAAGATGAGACCAGACTCTTTCCAGTGGTGCCCAGTGACAGGACAAGGACAATGGACACAAACTGAAATGTAGTGGAGTCTCCTTGCCTGGAGACATTCAAAACCCACCTGTCTGTGATCCTGTGCAACCTGCTCTAGGTGAACCTGCTGTAGCAGAGGGGTTAGACTAGATGTTCTCCAGAAGTCCCTTCCAACCCAACCATTCCATGATTCTGCAATATGCATAAATGAATATTTACCATAAATTTGTGTGGCATGAGTATTTCTACAAACAAAAAGTATATTTTCTGGATTTTTTTTTGTAGTGTGAGGGTTGATAATTGAACTGTTTAAATCAGTGGCAGAACGTTTCTCTAATATCAGACCTACACCTACGAGAAGGCTGTCTTGGTATCAACAAATACATTATGTACAGTCATTGTATCAACTGGTATACCACAGAAAATTGTAATACATATAAGGACCACAAAAAAGTAGGACTGGGGGTTCTCTAGTAATATGACGTTAATATAACCATCTTGTGGAACGCTAGTTCACAAAAATTAGCTATTCTAAGACTATACTTTTGTAAAACTTATCAGAGACTCAAATCTCTGAACCAGCTTAGGTTCAGAAGTGTTTTTTATACACCCGTTTCTGTTGGAATTACACAGCTGGTATTAAGGACTATGTTTCTTATTTTTTTAACAAGGTTGAAATAGTTTGTTATGTAGATTAGAATTTCTTTATTTTTCCAAGAGAAACAGATTCATCATGTATAACTCCTCCTTAACTATGACATTACTAGATGATGATTACATTTGGACAATAACATAAAGACTTTCTAAAGAAAACTTCCAAAGACCCCTAAGAAATTTTTTTAAGATTAAAAATGATACATAAAAGAAATGCAGCGTTTATGCAAATGAAAGTCCTCCCCAAGGACTGGTTTGATTTTCAAAACACAGTACATTTGCAAAACAATGTTCCTAAGCAGTTTAAAATGTAGACATCAGCTTCTCTTCACTCATGGGTTTGCTAAATTAGCATAATCCCATGAAAGCAAAACCTATGCTGTAGAGCCCATGAACAGTTTTTTTATTAAAAATACATTCCTTCTTAACTTCTAGAAGTTTGAAAATGTAAACACTAAAATCAATGGTAGAAAAAATTTATTTTTTTTAAAAAAAGAATGTGGTATATGTTCATGCTCACAAAGTCTTTTTGAAACAAAAAGGGGATTTGCTTGAACAATGTGATCAGGAGTATCATTGTGTGGTCCAGTTTTACAAAAAAAAACATTTTCAAGGTGGGGGTACATCTCTTTCACTTACACTATCCTGTACATACAGAATATGTACATCCCCTAAAAATGTATTTCTGTTTGCTGCTGCCAGATTCAGGAATTTGGTATTGATGTCTGTCAAGCACACAGCAAGTGTAACTGAAATCTAAAGGACTACTCACAAACTGGCACAAATGCTTAAGGATAAATGCTAACTGAAAAAGGGATGTCTGTTGATATTAGAGATGCGGGACATGAATCATAGGCAGTTACCACCACTACTGCTGCTTTGTGCAGTTGTGATTTGGTAGTGACCATCAGGCTGGATATGTGCCCTGGGATTCTCACTTCCAAAAAGAAGTGTGTGACCAGTGGAACAGAGAATTGGGCTGTTTCTAGGCACTGCAGAGAAGGTATTTAAAGGAATTACAGGAGCTACAAGAAAGCAAAATATTCATTGTTTTTATATGCTTGTCTTCTTGTTTTGTGCAATAATATTTGTTCATTAAATCCCACATGACTGAACAAAGCTAGTAGCTTGATTATAAATTCTTTGGGAACTGTAGTGGCCTCTAACCCCAGGCTACGGGTCAATATATTGCACACACTTGCTGACATTGCTCAGCGTTCCTACGCTTTCCTTTCCACGGACACAATACTCCTTAAACTGACATGCAGGACAAAATAATATGCTGCCTGAAGGACATTATTCACTCAATGATGGTGCCCTTGGACCAGGCAATGCTGGAGCCACTGCTCTAATAATCCTTCTCAGGAGGGCCAGAGGAGTCCTAGATAAGCAGATGTAAATCTGCACATACCCAGGAATTCTGTTTCAGGGAAAGACTTTGAGCTAGGCTTTTTACATAGGCATAGTACATTTTACACATGTGAAAGAATTGAACATGATGGCAAAAAATGCATAGTGGTGTTTAATGAATAAGACAGTATCAAGATAATCAGCAAGTTCTGCATACACGAGTTAGGGGGGGCAGTCAGTAGCTATGCTCTGTTATTTACACATTCCTCCCTTCCCATGCATTTTTAAAGGAAACAGCACATTTAAAACAAAATGCTCTGCTCCATGTATACAGAGAATTTAAATTTAATTATTTTCAGAAAAAGTATTTTAAGGGGCTATTCAATAATCAGCATGGTTCTGTTGATCTGTTCTGCTTCTTGCCTGAAGGAAGTTATTACACAGGAGCTGTTTGAAGTGCAGGTCAGAACGCCTGGGATGGAGCCGCCTCGGAGGCTGCGCTCGGTCCCTGTTGTTCTGGCCACCAGTAGGTGGAGCTGCCACGTCAGGTGCTGCGGGCTCGTCACTTCTCCCCCTCCATCCATCCCCCCTCCCTCCAGCCCCCCTTCTCCTAATAAGCTGTTTTCTGATATATGTTGGGTACCATAGAGTGAGACTGAGAACAGGAAGCGGAGGCAGAATCAGAGAGGATTCTGGAAAGGTCTCTCTGTTTTCTTTTCCACGGAGAATACAGAAATTATAATTAATTAGTAAAGCTTTGTGGATGGAAATCTGGACTATTTCAGGAGGAGACATATATTATTTTTGGATGCTGGGCTTTGCTGTGATTGTTCATTCTCCTTCAATCAGGTAAGCCGGAAAAACATTTCATTTTACCCATAATAAATCATAGCAACATGATCTTTTCCACGTTTCAGACTTGGATTGTACCCTCTGGTTTGCTGTTAAGGTAGAGCCAAAGATGGAATGGGGAATTCAAAGCCATTTTGTACTGACTGACTGTGATGATGGTGTGATTTTTTTCTTTTTAACCTCGTTAAATCTGGTATCTGGCCTCTACTCTTCATGTGATGTTGTGATGCAGTACTCTTACTTGCAAAATCAGATCATTTTATCATCAAGGTATACTACATTAATTCCAAGCATTTTATTGAAGTGACCTTGTTCCTTGTTTCCTAGGAAGAAAAATCTGGTGATATTCAGACTCAGGAACAGCAGGTCTCATAAGATTCTGAGCATCTCAGATTCTGATGATTCAGGAATAAAATCTATGTTGTTTGTTACTGCTATTTTTTATATATATGTATATATATATGTTTTTGAAGAAATTCTTTATTATCTAAATTTTGCAAAAAATATATATGGAAATATTTTCTTTCTTTGCCATTTTTTCATGCTTGTGTGTCTGTGTGTATGAGAGAATGGGCTCACCAACTGTTAACTAAGCAGAGCTCCACACTAAATATATAGTTCACATTTTGTCTGTAACGTTACTGTCAAGCTTAATAAGTGCTTCTTAACAGGACTGTTTGGAGAAATCAGCACAAGAATTATTATATTTTATTTTCCATTCATGTATTGTCTCATTCATTGTTATCAGTGATAATTAAAGCTGTCAGTTATTAAAAGTAAATGGAAAATATCTATTGAAGATCACTTTGATATGTGAATTCTTTTTTTCACTAGTGGTTCTACGGACACATAGACATTGAAAGTATATGTGTTATGTTAGTATTGATTTGGAAATTATTTCCAAAAGAAAATAGTAGAAATAAAAAAATGCCGAAAAACCCATACAGCAGAATAAGAAACCCACAGATTACAAATCACCACCTCAATCCATACATGACAAGAAAGCTGGATTGGGTCTCAGGTGGTACTCAGAGTAGCAAGTGAGGCCTGTACCTGAAGTAGTGGCACGAAAGAATGAAGTTTTTAATTTGTATTTTTTTATGGTGCCAAATCAATGTTCCTGTGGTGTCCTTGTGTAACTTCAAAATAAATAATCAATAATAATGATGATGTTTGTTTTAGAAATATATCATGTTTGTGCTTTTATAATTGATTTGTCAAGAAAACAGTTTCAGAAGGAGACTTTTTAACTCCAGCAGTTTAATATTTAATATTTGCTCTCCTGCACATCTCCATTTGGGAATGAAAGATTGTTACAGACAAGAATGTGAGCTGCTGCAGTAATTCAAAGCTTTGTAGCACCTATTAAACAGATCTGTTTTTTATTAGGCCTTGATATTTACAGAAATTATGCTTGTGTTGTCAGCTGATGTTTTTTTCCCTCTAATAAGCAGAAGTTAAGCACCTATACCAATTTTCTGAGCTGTGCCAACTAAGCACAGTATTGCAAAATTCTGTTTAGATAATACTAGATGCTAGCAAAGGTAGACAATTTCACATTTTCAATGGAGAACATAAAGCAAATCCCCTATGCCCTCTTAGATTGTCAGAGTGGTAGTTTGGTAATTTCCCTTTGTTATCAGGTAACCCAGAGTGAGGAAGGATCAAGGGAAAGAAGGAAGTATAGAAACTATGGGGATTTTAATCAGTATGCTGGTGACACATTTTGTGCTTCTAACTCTTCTTCTTCACAGATAGCATGAGATGAGTTAACTTGTACCTTATGAAGATTAGGCATGGAGAGATTTGCCCTCAAAAGAGTGAGGGTTTTAGAAGGAAAAAGGGCGGTAGGATGTAAGATGGAATTTCTGACTGATGATATCCATTTTGTTCTGCTGCTCATATCTTGCCCAATATAGTTTGTTGTGTGTATGCTCTGTACTAATTATATTAGTGGAGTCCCACAACTTTTGATGAATCAGAGAACAGAAGATACTAAGAGAGTTCTTTGTATAAGGCAAGCAAGTTGTGACCTTGTTCTCTAAAGTACAAATCTTGGCCCTTTTTACCCATATGCTGTTCTCACCATAACATGACAAATGAAAAAAACTGCTTGAACTCTGCTATAGTTATACCTAAAGGAAAATAAATGCAAGTTTCTGATATTGGGTATTTTATTTGCTAAGATGATCTATTTACTGAACTCTGAAAATGGCTATTGAAAATAAGTTTCAGGAAGTTACCTTTACTCTGTTCTTTATCACCAAATTCTAGTTAGAAGTTAGAAACTTTACATTCCAAATTCTAGTTAGCTTATTTTCCACTCAGTGTAACTCTTTGGTGTTTTTTATTTACCTTATAGCTGTTAATCAGTAGTATATACTGTTGCCATTTGCAGGAAATATTGGCTTTTCTATCCTCCCAAGGTTTGAAGTATCATAATAAAATTGGTGCTCACTAGTTCAGACTGTTACAGAACACATGTACAGACTCTGAACTGTGGTTTCAGTGAGTCCATCAAATCAAGGGTCAACCACCACAAAATCCATCTATAGGAAAAGTCATCCTCCTAATTGGAAACCTGATGTTACTCATTACATCTACTACGCCTGATTAAAAGCTCTGAAGCACATTGTAGTGACATCTCTCTGAGTTTGATATTGACCAATAGGACTGCCATAGGATCTGGATACTGGAGCTGGTATCTTACAACCAGTTCATTTGCTTTCATCAAAACTATCTCTATGAACAGCTGGAATCCCTAGTATATTACTATGATAGTGTTACTGCTTGACTTTCCTTGTCTTATGATGAGGTAAAGCAGAGGGAATAGGGATAAGAGCAGCTCAGGCAAGTGCTGTATTACTTTGAATATAAATATAGAGTAGGAACACCATATGCTCTGGAGTAACCATAATGTGTGTGTACTACCACTGTAATCCTAAGGAGGAGTAAGCAAGTTAAATTCTAGGTCACAAAAGTATCTAGTATCTCATTTGTTCATTACAAAAAAAAAACCAAACCAGAAACCAAACCACAAAGCAAACCAAACAAACAAAAAACACGAGCTAATCTACTCCAAAATTGTGATTGCAAATTGTTACTAAATTTTAATGTGGTCATCAGTTTTGTAATGTCTTCTTACAAAAAATTACCGCTCTCTTATGCTATCAAATAAGTCAAATCACAGAATGTGTTTTACAGTGAAAACTGCAACTAAAAAATTAAAATTGAATTAAAAAGCTCGAGCTTTTATGGGGCTCTTTCACATGTAAAACCTTAAGGGAAAGCTTATTTATGATCAGATTAATTATTTGTCTAGTTATTGATCTTTATTGCTGTTGATCTTTTTTTTACTGAGTAGTTTTACTTAGGGAAGTGTAATCATAGAGCTACCATGTTCACAGGTCCCCTTTTCAACCTGGAATTGTTTCTCCTGCCACTTCTTTGGGTCCACCTGCCCAATGTCATATATCCTTATCAAATCATCAGATTTGGAACATACTGAGTGTATATCGCAGATATTTTGATTGCTGTATCTGCTCAGCAAAGCTGATGGTTTGTGTTTTGAAGTTACTACATATGTATAGATTGTCTGAAGAGCACATATAGCTGACTCCCTATCCCTGCAATGCCTCAGGCACATCCTTGTATTTCATTGCAGGATTTCCTGAACAAAAGTATCAGGCACACTAGTAACTCTGAAAGGTTATCACAGATGCCAGTATGGAAAATGGCTGGGAAGAATATCAGCACTACTGGCTCTGTGATCCCCTTTATCATACCACAGTATAACCACTGTTAATTAACAGGGTGATCTACAGGAAATTTCCATTTATAGATTATTTATGCTTAAATTAGATGATGCTTATTTCATTTTAAGGACCCCCTTTTCAATATGACAGGGGAGCGATGTTTATGGTCTTTTAGCATAATTTATTTTAAGAACAATGTGAAGTGAGAAACTTCCTTTACTTTCTTAATCATAAAATATTATGTATGATTATATTGGTTCCTAGGAAGTTACAATCTGTGTTCAAAATCACTACAAAAATGCAGATGAAGAATTAAATAAGGAAATTAATTGCTCACAAGAAAAATAATTCTTTTATACAGGGCAACATAGCACTATGTGACCCGGCTTCTGTATTAATTGAGAAAATAATCTGCCATCATTTCTCATAAATCATATCCTTTCATTGCCTGGTTGTCCTGGAATCAAAGCAGAAATTTCCTGAGTCCATGTAGCCTGACTTTGGGCCCACATGTCCCAAATTCTTGCCTGCTTTGGTTTGAATATCCTGAAAACTCTGCCCTTTCTTAGGTATTATTGTGCTATCTTTTAATGTTTGGACAAACTGAGGAATTCCAAATTTCCATTGGTTCAAAATATGCTCTCAGAAGACCAAATTTCTTGGTTTAATTTTAAATATGTCCAAGTATGAAGTTTTCAGATGTTAAAATGAGTGCACTTAGCAAACAACTCTCATTGCCTTCTCAGAGGCCAGCCACAGAGGACAACTGTGTGACTGTACCAAGACTTTGATACAAGAGTATTTTATCCCTTTTTATTAATATTTGAAATCTATGTGTGGTGGTCTTCGAAATCTGAAGGTGAATTTGCCTCCATCCCACCTAAAAACACAGGATTTTTTTTTCTCAGATGCAGTTAACATTATACCAACTTGATTTCCTTGAGCATGGAGATTTTTCCACAGTTATTAGTATGAAGAGCATTTACTTTTGAATGTATATGTGATTGTGCAGCAGTTAGATAGTAAGGATCAAGCTGGTAGACTACAAAATTAGGATATTAAGTCATAAGAATAAAGAATCCCTATACATTTTAGCAAAGTTAACCTAACAGTGGCTACAGTGAGTGTCTACAGTGACACTCAGAGATAGACATTTCTCACCACAGATAATTATTTTTATTTCAACAGATAATTGAGTGTGTTTTCCATTGAATAGCATTCTTTATAGAAAAATAATTCTCTAAATCTAAACTGTGGGATAACTTTTATGTTACATAAAGAGCACTTTAAATGGTGAGTGAAAGCATACACCTAACTCGCACTCTTGCATCTTATCAAGGAGCAAACTCCACTCATAACAAACAGCTTTGAATCTTTAAAAAAAAAAAATTAAGGTTATTTTAACTTAATAGTCCAATGATCTGTAGAACTTGTTTATGACAGATGAAAGCTAAAGTACTAGGTTTACAGTAAAAAAGGCAATCAATGTTATTTTTAGGTCTGAGTGGTGTAAACTTGATGATGGAAATTAGTAGTAATCTCAAAAGAGCCCAAGAGTCCGAGGTCAGATTGAACTGAAGAAGGGCAATCCTAATGTTTACTGTCATTTACATAAAATGTCTAAAGAAAAGACTGTCACTAATATTTAAAGCCAAAAATGCTCATTTGAAGAAATATGACCTGAGTCAGAAGTTCTGACCAAAAGCAATATAAATAAACTTCAACCTGTATTATGAAGGAATTTCTTACCTACCAAGCGAAGCTGTAACTGAGTATTTGAGCCTTCCTGAAAGGTTTTTACTTATACCAGTTTAAGTTTCTTGCTATGTATTTCCTACACGTCAATTTGTTTTAGTTAGTGTTATAATAGGAAGAACACTAGAATTCTAGGAGCTGCTGTAACACTAGCTATCATTCTGTAATGTATGTTACTTAAAGCTGTAGGCCTCTAATTAGTACAATATTTTTTTAATATACTGAAATTTCAGTATTACAAGGATAACTTTTAAAGAGATGGTAGAAAGCTTTGCACCTTTGGATTTATTATGTGTGACTAGGTTGAAGTCATACTTCCATAATACATTTGGAAAACATTCCAAACCTAAGGCTTGGTTAAGTTTTATTAGACACTTCCATGATACTAGAATAAATGCCTTGGAGAAATCTATGTACATTTTTAATATGCTGTGTTAAACCCCAGTATAAAGCATTCTATTTTCATGTTGACTTTCTGTGCATTTTCCTCCCTGTGTAGTAACAATCACATTCAGCCAAGAACTGTGTGTAAGCCTCTCAAATAGAAGTTCCATTTTTTCCCTTTCGGTTTCCTAGACAACTGTCAAATTCTAAATACAGTCCATTAATCTTGTGCTATATGATGTTTATTCTTTCCTATTTTGTATTGATTAGTTTCTGGGGCATAGTAAGACTAGGAAAGTAAGTGTTCCAGCTGTGTGGTTCTTAATGATTCAATTAATTTTCTGAGTTTAGTTTGTTATTTCTTTTTAAGTTCATAAGCAATATTTGCTGTTGCAAATGCATTTTCGTAAGTTTACCTAGAAAAATTTAGAAGCTGGTATTACTTTACAAACTGAGCTTTCTTTTTTTTTACAAGCAAAATCAATACTGTGATGTATTTAGATATTGCTAATTGATGTTTTATTGTAACTTTTTTAACACCTTCCCAGTGGATACTGGTGAATGTACCAGTGTTTCACTTGTCAGCGCATTTAAATTTTGAGTACACAAAATATTAGGAATTAGTTGAATTAGGTACAATTAATTTTGTGGATAACTCTGTTTCTTGTTAATCTAAAACTGGGTTGACACTTTCATAATTGCTTAACACTAAATGTCCATATGGTTGCCCACGATTTCTGTTCATTGCATTTGCCTCTAACATTAGATTTCACTTAGTTGACACCATCCCTGGCATATTGCCCTATAATGGTCTTGATGAGAATATCTAATTTTTAATAACCCCATTTCTTTCTTTTCCATTTTATCATTACATTGAAAGGGAGCTCAAGTGCGTGAGGATATAGTTTGAAATATTTTTTGAAGCAATATCACGTCTCAGAATTTGAAAGATGTTCTCACCAGTCTTAAAATAAATGCTCATGCCATATATGCCGAAGACTTCAGGAAAGAGCCTTACAGGAAACAATATATATGGTCTGTCCATCAGGAATCACCTCTGACTAGGCCTGAGATTTTACCTATGATTCATTCTTGGGAGATGAATCAAGATAAGCTACCCTAAATATAAATTATTTTGGTCAATGTGTTATCAGTCAAAATAATTCTCTATCATCACCTTCAGCTACCGTAAAACTGTATAATCTGGACCCACCTATGAAAATTTCTGGTATTGGTGTGAGAACCAAAGACATGCATTTAAGAAAAAAAATACCAGATTTTGTTTGGTTTTTTAGTGTATTGCAAATATTTGTGTTATACAAAAAAAAAGCTAAAAACTATATGAGATGAGATATTAATTGAAATCCTGTAATGAAATTACACTGACATGGCCTAAGCCTATTATATATTCAGGACCAAGGGCTCACAGTTCAACCAACTTCCTTCCTTCAAGTTTTGCTGTGACTACAACTGATACTGCTATACTACCGTGATGCATAAAGATAGAGACGAGGTGATAGGGTTACATGTGAAGAAAGTTCTCTGCCTTGTGCTTTAATTCAAAATACAGATTTATTGAACCTACCTGCACGGCTAGTGTTATTAACAATTTTCACATTCAAAATTGCTTCCTCGGCATTTTTCAAACTGGCAAATATTTTACAACTTGATAGTTGTAAAACTCTTTTGAAAATAAATGTCATATGAATGTTTAGTATTAGTGATTACTCTTTTAATAGGAAGCTATAGAATCCCTTTCATATTATTTTTAAACTTGCGGGCAACAGCACTTAAACATTTTGCTGTATCTGACCATGAGATCTGATTTCAGCCACAGCGCTGCTTCAGAGGCAGAATCCAGATGCGCCCAATAGGCAAAAGGGATGGGGAAGTCCCCTACATACCCCCAGGGAAAGCTGCATTCAGTGTAAAATATGCATTGGTGGATAAGTATCACTGGTGGCAGTCATGATCCCCTGAGGTTAGTACTGGAGACACAGCTTTCAGATGTCTTCAGTGGAGCCTCTCCAGTAGTGACTCACCACAGCAAAATGTGCTGAATCAGTGCCTTACTCAAAATGACCAAGGCATTGAAAGAATTTGTTCTTAGCAATCCTTGGAATGACTTGATGTTACATTATTAAACAATGGAAGCTATAATTGTGGTAGCACTTACTGTATCTTTGGGGAAAATGTAATTCTAGATTGATAGGAACTAATACTAGGTTAGTTTTTGAAACATATTTTCTTGTCAGAGGACAAGAAAAACAGGAGAAGCAGTGGTCTAATAGAAAGCTTTCACTTTTTGTTTTTCCACCTTCTGTGTTCTCTTTGACCTGATCTATGTCTACTCAGATTTTCTTTATATTATCTACAGAGTTTCTACAGTGGCTGCTCATTCTCAATATATTTGGATAAAAGTATTACTGAGGGCTGCTTTGGCAGGAGCAGAGACCTAAAAGAGAGGGATGCCTTCTTTTCTTCTCTAGGAGTAAAAGCAAAATAACAACAATATTAAAAGTACAAAAAAATCCAGAAATACATCTAGATGAGATATCCAAATGAGAATAAATGTCTCAAAGACAGCTCATCTCAATCTGAATGGCTGAAGACTAAAATTTGTAAGATGTAAGTAGACTATTTAATTAACTATTCAGATTATTAAAGACCAAGGAAGCCACAACCAGCCTTTGGTCAGCTCTTGCAATGATGCAATCTTTAAATTTAGGAACCTGAAGATACTGTCTTTTTCTGCTATTACATTACTTGACATGGAAGAAAAAAATTTATGCAAAGAAAAACAGTCGAACCAACATTCTCTAAGAAAAATAACTTGAAGAAGTGTCTGTATTTTCATGCAAATACAGGGTTAATTAACTTCTATTCCTGGTTAAAGACAGTAAATCCAGTGGGGAGTAATGATACACTGTGCAGTTCCCCAAGTGCCAGATGGAAGCACTCCTGTTAGCCAGGGCACACAATTATCTTTATCCCATGTCTACTAAAGACTCCACTAGTCATGCAGTAATGTCAACAAGACTAATTTTCCCCTTTTAGTTAAAGCATGCGGGTAAAAGATTAAATGGAATTTAAAAGGAATTTTTGAAACTCATATCACCTACAGAATATTCTTAAATGTACTTTTGGTCTGTATTAGGTTTTGTGGAATAATCTATTTTGAATCCTGCTTTTCCTACCTCTCTGTGCTCTTAGGTTGGAAAAATATGTCTATGTGAATATGTAACTTATCTCTGTCTACTGCAATTAACTTTGAGAAGCTTTGGACACAGGAGCAAAGAATGAGAGAGTCTTAATGAAACTTCAGTCTTGAAGAAGCTTCAGCTCCCAAGGAGAAACCTTTCTTGCCAATTCCATATTCTGCTAGAAATGCAGCCTTTTTTTTTTTTCACATTAGCACAAGATACATGGGCTAAAATCTGAGATTTGGCATTTCTTAGAAAAATAAAGGTAAGACTTATCTTTTTTTCTCAGCCGGAAATAATGTTTCACTTCGTAAGATGGCCTTTTGATATAGCACTGCATTCCTTCACTAAAATACCAGTGGGAAAATGAAATGAACCCCGTTAATGAGGTCTAGACATAGAAATTTGTGTTATGTATGTTGTAGCTATTTTTCATTATAATGTAAGGATCTTTAGCACTGGAAGGTATTTGCAAAATGTTAATGAAGTACTGTATTCCAACTCAGTTAATGGGCTAAGAAAGAGGCCCTTCTTCTTCCTCTTAAATTACACATGGTTTTCATTTCTCCTTCAGATTTCTCCAATATTTCAAGTATTGACACTTGATCTCTTTTCACACCTTCTCAGAGGCAACTTATGGTATTGAAGAAAATATAAGGCAGGCCTCCATTTAAAGAATTCCTAGAGGTTTGGGTGAATTTTTACAAATAAATGGGTCAGATGATTTATTTTGGGAGTTCTGCAACTTGCAGGTACATATCTCATATGTGAGGAATCTAGATTCATGCCTTTACATAACCTATCAGTTTTTACTCTCGTTTACTATGTACAGTTGGCCTTGGTGGAGGAATCATAATCCATTACTTGTCGCTCCTAGGCAGGAGGAGAGAAGAAATAAGAACAAATTAATTCAAAAGCAAATGTTGCAGTGAGATAGAGGGAAGAAAAGAGATGGCTGTGGGATGGCAATGGGCATAAACAGGCAAATAAGCAGGGGGAAAGACTATCCACAGCAAGGTCTGGTGAGAGTGAGCCGTGTCCAACATTTTCCCAAGATGCAGCTTCTGGATCTTTCAGATAGTTCGGAAATTGCTTTCCAGTCTCTAATCTAATCTGGTTTGGGTGTTTTCCCATCTGCCTAGTCTTTCACCACTCAGACTGAACCTCATATAATATATTCTACCAGATTTCCAAACTCTTACAGTGTTTTCTTTTGTTGAGGTTGGGGTTCTTAAGGTTTAGTTAATGTGCTTTCATACTTAATTGCAAGGCATTACTGAGGATATTAAATAAAATTGCATGTAATATCCCTGAAGCACCTGAAGTATTTACTGCATTTGCTGTTCTTTGGTCAGGTTTCAGCCAGTGTGAACTACCAGTACTTATCACTACCCCATTCTAAAAAATTATAAAGCAAGTTTTTATTAAGGAATATTGTTTCTGGGACATACCATTATAAGTTGATTTCATATTCTCACAACAAGTAACTGTTTTTATCTTTGTGAGTTATTAATTTTATTAATACATACCTGGTGGTGATTTCATTATTTTTATTTTGAATAGTTATGTAACACTAATGCCTATAGGCTACTGAGGCTGACTGTACAAATACAGACAAAAATGATAGTCATTGCTACAGATAAATTATAGTCTAAAGAAAATGACACAATGGATGAATGGTAAATGTTGAATTGAATGGAAAGAAGAAAATAAATCCTGTGTGTTTGTCAGTGAGGATCTGTAAACACAAACTATCATAGTTTAAATTAGTAGATTACAGTTTAAAGAAGGGGCAGGTTCTGACCAGGTGCTAAATGCTGGAGGCTGTTCTCAGCTTTAAGGAAGTCATGCCTTTCCTTGAAATACCTACTTTTGTGAAGCCAACTTGCATGGATTCCTTGCCTTAGGATCCACGGATAGATTTGACTAGATGTCTCTTTAGATATCTCAAATAAATCTGCCTTGCATTGCGTTTACCACTGTGAACCACTGTGAACTATGGCAGTGACATTTTGGGTCTCTTGTTTTCTTTTCAAAATTCTGTTTCTTACTCAAATATTTTTAAAGAAGTAAAAAATAGGGTGGATATGCCAGGAAAAACATGATAAATGTCAGCTATGAAAGGACAATGATCTATAACTTAAATATTTCAAAGCACTTTAGCAGATAAGGGGATTGATTTTCCTTCATGAAATTAGTCTCTGTGCACAAATGCCAAGAGAAATGTCAATAAAAATATTTCATTTTAGATCTTGTCCACAACAAACTAATATTTACCCATCCTTTTGTTTTTAGAACAAATTGAAGGCAGCATTTCCTGATTTGTAATTTGATCAGAGGGTAGTAACTTAAACACGTAACTTCACTTCACTTCCAGAAAACCAATATCTGAATTTGGCAGAGCAACTTCCCAAATACTAAGAAACGGAGTTAAGACTTACCTCTTTAGGCTGTCCCTATGCTCCCTCTGTACCCCTTTCCTCCTGAGGACAGTGATAGTTTGAGTTGAGGTAATTTTCTGATGATATCAGCACCCAGCAGCTACACTTTTTAGTTCTAACCTGGAGAAAGTAATCCCCACCTGATGCTGAGGTGGTGCCAATAGCCCTGTTGTTTCTGTCTCTCCTACCATGGGAACCCCACCTGTTTTATTTGGACAAATAGCTTTATTTCAATGTGAGACAGCTAGTCTTATTAGCACTAGTGATTTAGAGGGAGTTTTTAATCCAGGCTTTAGCATCTGGGAGGCTATTGCAGGGCTTGGCACAGAGGAAGATATTAGTCCCAAATTACAGCTTCTCAAATAAAAGATTAGCATAAGAAAACTATGATAGTTGGTCATGTTACAGATTCCATTTGCTATTATTTGCATTTATTCCAACCCTAACCAATGGTTTCAGTTTTAATGGAATCAAAATCTCAGTAGTCAGCTTTTTCAAGGTTTTAGCAGAGAAATAATTCTCATGCCAGTTCTCCAAAGGGGAAAAAAAACCCAAACACTTCAAGGTTTGCTATTTCTCCACGTTGAAAATTTTGAAAGGTGTGTGTGGACTGTTTCAGGCAAAGTGCAAATAACCTGTTAGATAACCTGATGATTTTAATAAATAATCCTAGTATCTACCTGCTACTTACACTGATACTTTCACTTTTACCATTTGCCCTATTTAAAATACCACAAAAATAGATACCTTCAGGCCACTTCTTCTGGTTTTTTTGGAGACACAGAAAAATTAATTTGACATTGTTAGCACAGATATTTTACTTACTTTCTGACTCATCTTCTCTGTAAATGTTGAGAAGATAATTACATTTTAAAAAAGGTTTAACAAGAATTATATTTTAAAAAAGTTTAACAAGTTATCCATAGACATAATATAATTAGCTGAAATATGTGTAAAATTAAGAACATATGGATACTGTTTATTGCTCAATCTTATTATTTAAAGGAAGTGACTGAAGGAAAACTGGAGAAGGATTTATGAAATGCAATGCTCAGTTACAGCTAAATGGATTTATTTGGCAAAAGCGTGTCTTTAATAAATTGGAACCTTATTTTCCTAATGAAATTTATTGAATTATAGACCATTATACATATGGTATCTAGGCCCAAGTTGTATTTCAAATGCTTGAAACTCTTTGCTGAGCAGCATAGGTTACTGAGAGGCCTGCACCACACATATTTTTGAGACTATTTCTTTAAAGATTTTTTTTTAATGCAAGTTATTCTGAATTCTGCCTAGTATCATTCACGTCCTGGCAGTTTAGTTTCCAGATAAAAAATTATTTTAAAACCAGTGAAGGAAAGAGAGGGAAGCTATCACTAACAAATGAGTGGTTCATCATTCAAGGATTGCGAAGGGCTTGTTCAGGGCTCGGTACAGGGAACAGAACAACTTTTGTTCTGTTTTGTTCCATTAAATTACTGCATGTATAGCAACACTAATCAAATACTATTTCTGTGTTGTTCTATTAAGCTTCGTCATCTGAACGAAAATGCTTGGGGCACATTTAGTATAGGAAAACCCTTCTCTAAGAGCAGCAGCCAGGAAAGATATAACTGTGCTAGAGAGTAGAGGAGGCAGGTCTCAAGTAATGTTTCCAGCTTGTCAGGAAAACTTTTTTAAAGCACCTTTGTTTGCCTGTCTGAGAAATACAGTGAAACCCCAAGGCTGTTAATACTTTCCTATGTTACTTTTTGGCCTCTTTGTGGAATTCTAGCAATACAAATGCATTTATTTCAAGTGAGGGCAATGCATTGTGTTGTAGCATTAATACCTGTAACTGTTAATGCATGAAAAGCAACCTAAACTGATGCACTGAACTCTAAGGACAAGAGAGACCCATTGATGACTCTTTTTGGATGCACTTTCTAAGACTAGTTTCATAGAAAAAGCACCTAGCTTGAGAAGTTGAATCACAGACCTGTAAAGTGTGAAATAAAGCAATGAATTATTCAGAAAGACCAAAGGGAAACTTTTAATATCTTCTTAGTTTATTAATCCTGCATGGGCAAAAGTAATAATCAAAGGACTGTGGACTGTATCCAGAGAATGAATGTTCTTTTAATTCTGAAAGAAAGGGTAATTTTGAGTTTAGGATTCTTATAATTGGGATTTACATTAATTTAAAAAAAAAAAAGGGATCAGCAAAGGCTTACATCTTGTACAAAGTAAAAATTAGTAGCAGAAGTTTCAGCATAGAAACCTGTGATAAGGTTGCCTGCTGGCTTTCCAGTTTATTTTTCCATTTATACTGCATCTGTACCTCCAGCCACTCCAGGATCTCTCTCATTCTGCACATTACATTAACTCATAGTTCTCCAGGATATTCCTTGAGAGAAGCTTTCTTCATGTCTACAGTACAGCTGTGCTGTACAGTGCATCAGTTTAAATAACTGGTCCTCCTGCAGAAGGACTTGGAAGAGACAAAATAACACTACTTTCAGATGATGCACTGCAGGGCTTCATATAGAGACCTTCTGTACAGTGGAGAGTTCAGTGCAGAGAGCAGGAAAAAGCAGCATCATCCAGCATTGGCACTAAAGACATTCACAGGGAACCAGAGTCTTAGATTTCAAACTACTTTCAGTCTGAAATAATACTGTAACACTTACCTTGCAAAAAATCAGAAGCAGTACTTTTTTCCACATAGTCTTGATTGTACATCCTGTTTCCTTTTACTTAAAAGGCCTGTGGTTTTGATTCACAGCTCACAGACAGTCAATAAATGCAACCTAACCTTTGGTATCTAATATTAGCCTTCACCACAGTTAACTGTCAGTAGGAAAGAATTATGCTTGTTCCTCCCATAATTCAGTTGCTGTCATTTAAAGAGCACTAGTTGTGCAAAACTTTCTTTTTCATTTAATTTGTATTTGCATTTGTAAAGTTTTATTACTTATACTTGAAAAAATATGGGAAGAAAAAATCTAAGTAGTAAAATATAGGTTTACAGTTTTCAAGAGTACCTCACAGAACATGTGTTTACACTTGGTGTTACAAAAAAAAAAGCCATACTGTTAAAACACTCGTATCAGCAGTTTGCTTTAACTGAGAGAGTCCAAGGACAGAGGCAAAGCTGTGTTTGTGGGCAGGAATAGTGCTTTTTCTGAATCAGCGGGAAAAAGCCAAAAAATAATTTATAAAATATATAAATGAATTCTGAGCAGTTGTTTTTAACTTTTGTTCAGCCTTGAAATATGCTGCTTCTATTTACGCCTGGAAAGAGTTTCTGACCAAATGTTGTTTTTTTTTTCTATTGGTACAATTTAGTTTGACTAAATTATTTAATTTTCTTTTATAGGTCATTCTTATGCAAGAAGCTAAAAGTAATTAAATTTGCAGGATGAAAACATGGCACAGGCACTGCTGGCACCACCTGGACCTGAAAGCTTCCGCTATTTTACTAGAGATTCTCTCGCAGCTATTGAAAAGCGTTGTGCAGAAGAAAAAGCTAAAAAGCCCAAGCAAGAACATACAGACGACGATGATGAAAATGGTCCAAAACCAAACAGTGACTTGGAGGCAGGAAAGACACTGCCATTTATTTACGGTGACATACCTCCAGGAATGGTATCTGAACCTTTGGAAGACCTGGACCCATATTATATCAATAAAAAAGTGAGTGAATAATGTTTTGCACAGAATAGAATTTAATTTCCTACACTAGGAAAGTTTAATCACAAAATATGGTGGTTAGAGCTATCAATCCACTTAATATACAGAAACATCCTTTCATTTAACCAAACTGATTTATGCTCTTTAGTGTTGTGACTGCTTCAATTCCGTTGAGTAACTTGTAATTTACTTAATTGTAAGGAAGATGTAACTTCCATGATCTTGCCTGAACTTGAGAATGTGAGTGAATTTTCCTGATTTCAATATAGCAGTAAGACTGGATAAGACACAAGAGATGTTCTGAGCATGGTTTTGCAATGGGCATAGTTGTAGATAGCCAGGTAGCATCCATACAAGTTAGTGAAATAAAGGACTGTAACCATATTCTTTGTTTCTATTATAGCAATATAACATATGTAAACATATATATGTATGTATGAAATATATCTATCTCTATATATGTAGCATATAGAGACTGTGTAAATCTCGGCTCATATGAAACTATCACAGTGAAAACTATTGTTTGAGGTGCTTGGCATTGCTGTGGTAGATCTCTGTTGGACAGCTGTCAATTACAAGTCTGTGGCAGACACCATGGAAAATCTGGGGTTTGAGTAAAGAATCGAAAAAAGACATTTCTGGTGTTCTAAAGAGTTTTTTTACATAAAGAGCAGAGTAAAGAGTTACATGTTGTGAGATAAATGCAATGTTTCTGAGTTATATGTGTGAGGCTGTAACACAACGGGACCATTAGTAGCATAGTTCTGCTCCATGAAGAATGTAAACTCCTAAAACAGGTGCATTTTCCCTTAAAATTTCCACAGTCATACAGATTCTTACTTTTCACATGATCTGCAAACCAGTGACTTGGATATAGAAAGGGTAGTTCAAACAGTTCCATTAAAGTAAAAGGTTTGACTTTTTAAAAGTCAGGATGTGCAGTAGAGTGTGTGTCTTCTGATCTTGTAGCAATGATCCATTCAGCCTGGAAACAGACTACCATTATTTGACTTAAGAGAAAGACAGGGAACAAACTAGTATATCTCCATAGCTAGGTTTAGTTGTAGACCATTTTGAACTCCTCCAGGGTCTGAAATGGTCCAGCCTGGGAAGAGTTAAAAGTATCTTATGTCCTGCAGTGATTAGTGAAAGGTACGTATGACAGGACTAGCAGGTTTTCCTCTATATTCCTGTTTATTTCTGTGTGCTCCTTTAGCAGTATCAAGATGTTCTCTCAGTTCCTGATAGACCTGCAAAGTGTAGTGGGTAAGGAGAGTGAAGGAAGATCAGGATGTGGATAACACCCCTAAATTAAAAAATGCAGAAGGATAAGTCCTTGGGATTATCTTTTTCTGTCTCCCTGAAACAGAGAAATGGACACAGTTGCTCTGATGACGTCTAGAAGCATTCCAGGCTGCCATCGAGATAAGAAACTTGACATTGAGCAGCTATAAAACAATCAAGACATAAAATATTTTAAAGTCTAAAGAAACTTACTTTGTTTGTTAGGAAAAAAAATCATGCACATAATACTCTCAGTTTTGTGGCTAAATTTGTGGTTGCCTTTGGTTTGCAAAACTGGTTTAAAAATTATGGATTCGGAAACAGGGGAAAAAAGCAGAAAATAAATTAGAATCTGTATGTAACTGTGTAACCTAACAGTTGCCGAAGTTAAATAAACTGTGCTGTAGATAGCACAAATATTAACATTATTAAGGAAATGTAAAGAAATCAGAGAAGAAGCATTGCCAAGGGTTATTTTAATGTTTATGGTTTAGGTTATATCAACAGTTCCATGCAAATTATTACTTACAATATAATTGTTTGCACTAAGTTTCTGGACTAACTGCAAAAAAACCCCAAACAAAACAAAAAAATCCCAAACAAACCAAACCAAACCAAATCAAAAAACCCAAACCAAAACCAGCAGAACAAACAAACAAACGAAAACAGGAATAAAGTTGCATAAATAAGTTCAGGGATAAAGTTATCTGAACAAGCCTTCTGCAAGCGAAGTATCAGAAAACTGAGAAATACTGAAGCATAGTTTCTAACCACCATTTATCAGAAAAAGTAGTATGATTTT
Organism: Pipra filicauda; assembly: GCF_003945595.2. Classification (NCBI taxonomy): domain Eukaryota; kingdom Metazoa; phylum Chordata; class Aves; order Passeriformes; family Pipridae; genus Pipra; species Pipra filicauda. The sequence goes on along the minus strand of NW_024104369.1, from coordinate 2,302,420 downwards.
TTGGAGCAAAAGTGTAAAAACTCAGGCTACTGATGGACTTCTTAGTCTATGAGAGCAATTAGTAAACTATATAATCTTTTGTCACAGCTGACATTTGTCTTTATATTATGTACCAGTCCAATTGTGCTTAACAGAAAACAAATGGATATTATAAATGATGGGCTAGAATTAGTCATCCCTCCCCCCGTGTAGAGCAGAAGCTACTCTTAATCATTGACTCATCAGTGCAGAGAAAATCATACGTGGATTGTAGTCTGTCTTCAGGCTCTGCTGGAGCAGTGACCTTGGGACAGGCAACATCTTTCTAGCATTTCCAGCTGGGTGAAGGACTGTAGGGCAGAGAGAAATGCCAGTGAGTATGTGTCCATTCTTTGCCACCCTCAGCATTTCCTTGAGTTATTCTGCGAACAGGCACCAGCAACACTCCTTTACCTAGTTTCTTTCCCATCGTGGAGAGGTTTGCTTTCCCTGCCAGAGATGACAGACCAGATAGGCACTAAAGGCCGTGGAGAGGGCAGCATTTTTCTGATCACAGCCAGCTTTTTACAGAGAACGGAAATCAACATGGAGAACAGTGATACTGTATAGCTCTGCTGAGAGTGTAACAAAGACTCTATTATGTTAACACAAAGCAGAGCCATTACCATCGACAAAGAGCAAAAGGAATGAAGAATAGTTATGTCCTGAAGAAATTTCAAGCAGCACCAGAGATGCAAGTAAACCTCATTCACGCACAAATACACTTAGGCAGTGACTGCCAACAGGAACAGAATAAAATGAACACAAACCACAGCTTTATCAGGTCAAACTTTAAAAGATAATAACTAGCTAAATTTGCTGCTCACGTATAGGGGAAATAAGAGCATATTGTTAGAATCAAACCCAGCAATTTTTTGAAAAAAAGTTTTGTTGTCATAGGTTACCAAATTCTGGTATATGTTTGTCTCAGACTCCTCAGAACTATGCCAGCTGGTAATTTATTAATCCTTTTTATTTTTTTCACAGATATATTTTTAGAATATAACTGTAATTGATATTGGTAGTATTTAAAATATAAAATGAAAGCAAGATTATTTTAAAGTTATAGTTGGTTGTGTAGTAACAGGTCTTTCTCCTTGTTGCCATATATATGTGTATATCATTCTGTCAAGGATTCGTTACAAATACAAACTGGCATTTAGAATTGCCCTTTTGATATTTTGGTTTTGTTTTTGTTTGCTTACAAGGTAGAATGTATTTGATTAATTTGAAACTCGCTTTAATCAAAGACTTCATTAGAAATAAAACAGAAATATTTTACTGATAAAATGCTGCATTTTGCTATTATTGATAAACTGTCATTTTTTATAGTTCCCACCAATTTTAATATCATCAGAATGCAGTCCACATGCTGGGAAACTTTGCAAATTGGAGACTTGGCTGTGGAAGGCTTAATTAACTGTATTTATAGAAATCAGTTATTTTCCTACCACAGGTAGACAGTAGAATGGAACTTGTACCTCTCAGGTGGAGAATGGAAATTTTACTACGAAGTAAAGATATTTATGTAGTCAAGACTGTATTTTAATTATATATTTCTTTTTTACAGACTTTCATAGTATTGAATAAGGGAAAAGCAATTTTCCGATTCAGCGCCACATCTGCCTTGTATATTTTAACTCCTTTTAATCCTATCAGAAAAATTGCTATCAAGATTTTGGTACATTCATATCCTTTTTTCTTAATGTTGATTTAAGATTTGCCATTTAAAACTATTTAATGACTGAAATAATGCTTTTCATGTGGATATACAAATTGTGTCCATGGGGGTGTACTATGCTAAATAAATATAAGCTGTTCACACTTAAAAAAGGAGCAATATTACACATGAATTACAGTATGATCTTCATTCTTGCCAAGAGAATTCTCTACTGAACCACCTAAAGCTGTCAGAGTTTAAATATCAGGCTTTATATCTAAAAGGAGACCTGATGCCATACAGAGCCCTGCAGCTAAGGCCAAATTAGTAACAAACCATTGCACTTGAACATATCTAAGGTCACACTTTTACCAAGACCAGTAGTACTATTCATGAACTAGACTCACTTAGCAAGGACAAAAGAGCATGTGTAAAGAGCTGCTTTTTCAGCATTGTATTTTCAGCATTGGGGTAGGTGTCCTATAAAAAATTCAGGATAAAGAACAGTATTTTCAAATACATTTCAATCACATCCAAAGGAAAACTTGAGCTTAACCAACCTCTGACTAAAGATCTTTTAGAATGATCCCCCTGTCTTCAATGAGTAATTGCATTTGGGCAGTCTTATCATATTTTATGGACTTAAGGATGTGTTTAGGTTTCATTTAAAACCTAAACCTGCTATAATTACAAAAGTAATGCATTGTTTTACAGAAGTGCACCATAACATGCCAGATGGCATACCATTTAAAATAGATAAAATTATGTGCAAAACTTTATTTTCAGATGTTAATTACAATGTCAAGTTATTTGTATACATTTCTGCACACCCAGTAATTTTACTTTATATCAGTGTTATAAAACTGTTATGCTTTTTTGACTTACATGCCTTGACTATAACCTACATTATTCAGCATGCTTATCATGTGCACTATTTTGACCAATTGTGTATTTATGACCATGAGTAACCCTCCAGACTGGACAAAGAATGTAGAGTAAGTTAAACATTTTTACTTCTTTTTTTTTTTTTTTCATCTTTGTTTTTGTGTGACTCCAAACAAGAGGCATTTATGAAAAGTTACATGCCAGAATGGGCTTGTCCAGAGTCATGAAGAATCAGATTCCATGAGATCATCAATATCTTTCTGGTTTCCTCGTGAATAACTTAAAGGGTTTAAGTGTAAAACCTTGTTCTTTAAAATTATGTCTGAGGAGTATCTGAACTTCTACTGTGAAATATGAACAAGAAGCTCTTGTCCTTGGATATTCTGAGCTGTAAATTGGGAAAGGAACTCCAGAACTACAAATGTGCATGTAAAATCGTTGCATGCCATTGGTGAGGCCAGCCATATTTTGCTTGAGTATCCATGATCTTATCACAGTGGGACATTTATTGTGGCTCACTGATGTGAACTCATAAGTGTCTGCTATAGCAAGCACACACAACAACAAACACAACAAACTCAAACGGCTGAGGAAAGGGCCTTATCTATGAAGGAGAAACAAAGAGCTGATGGAAGTAAGGAAACATCAAACTACCTTTTTCTTGTTCATGGTTATAAATGCATGTTATAAATACAGATAGGTGTTTTCCTCTGAAATATTGTAGAATCATAGAGTCATAGAAGGGTTTTGGTTGGAAGGGACCTTGAAGATCATCCAGTTCCAACCCCCTGCTGTGGGCAGGGACACCTTCCACAGGGCCAGGTTGCTCAAAGCCCTTATGTTTTTGTTTTAAATAATACTACTCATGAAAAACGTGGTTCTAACCACTTGTTTCTTTCATTCCCTCCTGTTCTCAAATAGCCATTATTGATTTTTATTTATTTATTTCATTGCATTAATGAGCCTTACTCTGAATGCTGTGTTTAGAAACCACAACTATTAACCCATTCCCAGTATGCTCAGCAGTGACTGTGGCTTGTTAAGAGTTGCTGAGAGTCTGAAAAGAGAGCAGTATGGTCTGTAAGTAGGTAGAGTTGTTTTATTCTGAAGGTCCACACAGATCCATGTGGGTCTCAGGAAGTGCCTGTATTATGCTGGTTATAACTGACTGTTCTATGTTGTTAAATGAATGGTTGTTCCCACACAGGTAAACTGGTAATCATGCTCCAAGTATTCAAGAATAACAGTCTGAGCATGCTTTCTTATATTTAATGATTATTTATGAAATAAACATGTAATATAGACATGAGTATAGTTATTATCCAGAACTGATTTTCACAAAACTCTGATTTTGACACCAAAAAAATTCTTCATTTTTTGTAACACTTAGACATCTACCTGATTTATGTGTGCAAGCAAAGAGGCAACCCTGTTAGTGCCAGAGAATGTACATATAAATATCAAAGCCTGAAATGTATTTATAAATACTAGAGTCTGAAATTATTTTCAAGCACATGAACTGAGATTAAATCAAACTTTTAGAAAATGAGTAGCAAATATATCATGTTCTACAATGTTTAGGGCAAATGAAGTTAACGATTTACTTCTTTCACTTCTAAATACTTTTCTTGTAAGTCATCTTTGCTAAATGGCACTGTCTATAAGTATGCAAAATCCATTATTCCTGCTTTGATGATTTTCAGGTACACTTTCACTGGAATTTATACCTTTGAATCACTTATCAAAATTCTTGCAAGGGGCTTCTGCTTAGAAGGTTTTACTTTTCTGCGAGACCCATGGAACTGGCTTGACTTCAGTGTCATTTTAATGGCGTAAGTGGTTCAAGAACTTTTTAAGCTTTTAGGGCATGAAATTAGTGGTAAATATTATTCTAATAAATGTATATATTTAAACACTTAATTTCTGCAACCTCTGAAGTTTAGACATTATATCACACATTTTAGTATGCACAAATCAAAGTAAAATACAGCAGGAGCTGACACAGAGTGTCAGCCACTAGTGTAATTACTAGAGGGACACTAATTTCATGTCCTACATTTTTCTGCTCACCAGAAAGGAAGCCATCCCTTTGACTTCATGTCACCATCCCATTACAAGCTAGTTAGTTTAATTAGCTGTTCTAATACAAATCAGTGAGTTTCACTTCAATGACCTTTAAGAAAAATTGAGGGAAATAAGTATTAAAGTGAGATGTACTGAAGAGACAGGTAAATTTTTGAAGTATGATTGCTAGTATTGCCACAGAGGTTTTGAAGACCCACATAATTAGTATAAGCTCTGCCTCAATTCTGAATAACTGTGATTTAATCCTACAGGTATGTAACAGAATTTGTAAACCTAGGCAATGTTTCAGCTCTTCGAACTTTCAGAGTATTGAGAGCTTTGAAAACTATTTCTGTAATTCCAGGTAAGAAGAAGTTGGTGTAAGGTGTTAGGCCCCTCGTATCTCCAACTGTTATTTGTGTGCTGTCATTGTGTTTGTGTGTGAACTCCCCTATTACAGATATGTGACAGAGTTTGTGGACCTGGGCAATGTCTCAGCGTTGAGAACATTCAGAGTTCTCCGAGCTTTGAAAACAATATCAGTCATTCCAGGTGAGAGCGAGGTTAAACACCGAGGCTGACTTTTGTTCCATTGAAGTCGAATTCACTTCCTTTGAGCATAAGTCTTGCTGTTTGCTGCTCATGTTGCCAAAAAAAAGAAAAAAAGCAAAAGGCATGGATCATAAACCTAGATTATGATTCTTTGCCTTTTCAGCGTTAGCTTCTTTTATTTTGCAAAATCAGCCTTTGAGTTTAACAGATGCTTGCATGAAACATAAAATATGAGGCCTATGGGTTATTTTGCTTTGTTTTTCTGCATTTTATTATGAAAACTTGCCTCTACATTACAAAAGCTTTAGTGCTCTGGCTTTCTTGGTTTTGAATTTTTTCCTTTATTTTGCCACTTAAAATTGTCATTAGTCTTACAGAAAATGAAGTAACAACAACAAAAGCTACCAAAAAGGAAATAAATGATGCACAGGAAAATTTATCAAATGCAAATGAGTTTTTCCTCAAAGTTACTTGCAATTCTGTTTCATGCTATCTTCATACTGTTGTGAAGTCATGTTTAATATTAATTAGAAATTGAATTATTGGCAGAATATTAAATGCAGGGAAAAATTAAGAAATGTAATCAAATCTATAATAGGAAAGCATGATTGATAAAATTTCCTGCTTGAGAATAACATTATATATTTGGTTTATTGGAATATATGTATGTTGCCTATTCATAAAAAGGAATCTTTTTCTTTCATTCATCTTCACAAGCTCTGAGGCTGCTCATGAAGCTTTACTTTTTGAAAAATAAAAGATTTAAGTGTCTGCATGCCAACTTAATTATATGGGAAGGGCAAAGATACTCTTTGATAATTTTATGGATCTTTTTTCTTTGCAGGCCTGAAGACTATTGTGGGAGCCCTAATTCAGTCCGTGAAGAAGCTCTCGGATGTGATGATCCTGACTGTGTTTTGTCTGAGTGTATTTGCACTGATAGGGCTGCAGCTGTTCATGGGCAACTTGAGGAATAAATGCCTGCAGTGGCCTCCAGACAATTCTACTTTTGAAATAAGCATTATTTCCTACTTTAACAGCACAATGAATGAAAATGGTACATTTGTTAATATGACAGTGAGCACATTTAACTGGAAGGATTACATTGAGGACGAAAGTAAGAATATCTGATATAACTTTTTAATACATTTGTGGCTAAAATATGTAACTATTTTTGATCGAAGAACATTCTGTAGTTTATATTTCTGCATTATGTAGAATTGCTTACAGTCATTGACTGAAAGAGATGAAATACATACAATAAAATGTACAATGGCCAGAGAGGTTTCTAAACAAGCTACAAAGCAGCTAGACGCTTTAACACAATTTATTTTTATTTTACTTTGTAGCAATTTCAGATTTATTTGATTTATTCATATATATTTCTAATGCTTTCTACACAGCTCATTTTTACATTTTGGAAGGACAAAGAGATGCCCTACTTTGTGGTAATAGCTCTGATGCAGGGTAAGACCCTTTCAAAAATTCTCTGTTATCCTCTGTAGAAAAAACAATAACACAAAACCTAGTTGCAACTCCATATTTAGCAGGGTTATAGAACTTATGGAGTTTTGCTGCTAAGCAAGAATTTCTTGCTTAAGTAAAAATATTTTACTCTCTGTCTAAACAAAATACTAATTAACAGCCTTTTTTCCTGCTTAATTGGAAAATGATGTTGATATTAATGATAAAATTTGAACTCTTGTAAAGTCTATTTTGGTGATTTTCTGATTGAAAAAAGTAGGAGGAAAGCAAAAGTTAGAACTAAGAAAGAGAGCCTGCAAAATATTAAGGAAGCACAACAGTGACTTCACAGTTAAAGACTGAATCTTTTTCTTCAAGCCGAATTCTTCCATTACTGGCAAATTCTGCCATTCACATGTGCCCACTTATGACCTTAGAATTGTCAGCTGAACTTGGATATCTGGCTGGCAACAGTGAAGAGGCTTTCTAAAAATGTATATATCAGCATATATATATATATCAGATAGGGAGATCCCTAATACTACAATTGGATTTAGCTATATAGTATTGTTTAATCTGCCTGTAACCTTAACAACCAATTAGCAATTATTTCTGCTCAGAATTGATTCATTTGGAATAAAGATTCTATTTGCAAAACATGACTGAGGAGAAGTTTAATATTTAGATCATTTCGACCAGTGAATGGATGGAAAGGGTATCTTTCATTTACGCTGTTATTAGTTAGTTTCTTAGGACTTTTTCTTCTGAATGAATTCAATTGTAATTTATGGATTTCCTGTGGAAAAATAATGTGTATTGTTCCTACAGATAATAATTATGTGCTAGAGGGGAACAAAAGTTATGACTAAGTACCTCCTGTTTGGTTTTCATGTAGGCAATGCCCAGAAGGGTATATATGTGTGAAAGCTGGTAGAAACCCCAATTATGGCTACACAAGTTTTGACACCTTCAGCTGGGCTTTTTTGTCATTGTTTCGGCTAATGACTCAGGACTTCTGGGAAAACCTGTATCAGCTGGTAAGAAATTGTTATGACATAACAAGTAAACTGTTGGTGACATCCAAAATTTTATAAATAGGCTTATTTTTACATGAGCTGAAAGCATAACACTGTTACAGTAACAAAGATGAGTGGTGGAATAACATACGCTTTCCACTTCCTAGACACTGCGTGCTGCTGGGAAGACATACATGATATTTTTTGTTCTGGTGATTTTTCTGGGCTCTTTCTATCTGATCAACTTGATCCTGGCTGTGGTTGCAATGGCCTATGAAGAACAGAATCAAGCAACCATGGAAGAAGCAGAGCAGAAAGAGGCAGAATTTCAGCAGATGCTGGAGCAACTCAAGAAGCAACAAGAAGAAGCTCAGGTAGTGATGGAAATTGTACTTTCTGAACAGCCTTGTTCTTAAGGCAAGGATAAAAATCTTTTATGAATTAGAACATGTATGAAATGTGCAGTGAATTATGGAAAAAAAGAAAGGTCTTGTTTATCATGCAAGTTATAAATGTGGAAACAATGAAATTAAAACAGGAACTAAGCAAATAGCAAAAAAAGCAAGCTAATGGTACAGAGAAGAATGATACTTTTTTCACCAAAAAACTGGAAAAGTAAAATATATGTGATAAGAGCCTTCTAGAAACCTGACTATAAGTAGTGATAATTCATGACGCTTTTATTTTACAGATCTTATGAACAGCATGAAAAAAGTCTAGTAATGTTACTTCTTGTTTATATCTGAGTGAGAATTGCCAGGCTTGCTGTACTTAGTAGTTCTTCACAAATATTCGTCAACTAGAGAGAAGGATTGTAATCAGTGTTCTTTTAGGTTTCTGTCCAGGAAGGCACTTAAACATATCCGTAACTGACACTGAAGTAAATCAGAAGTTTATATACCCTTAGAACAGACAAGCAATATTCATAACCAGACAAGTAATATTTTTAACAGAGGTATTACTTCATAATTCTTTTAAAGTAATCTATGTTTTCTTTGAAAAGAGAAGAAAATTATTTAAAGTTTTATGAGAAAAAGACATTTTAGTAGATACTTTTGTGAAAGGCTTTCTTATCCAAAAGTAAAATGTATGCAGAAGTTCAGCTCTGTGAGTTGGCCACCTGTCTAATTTCTGAACTGACTTTCCATTGCTTTTTAAATGGTATTTAGTAATTTTCAACAGGACAGTGTTTATAAAATGCAAGCAAATTAGAATCTTCTATGAAACTATATTTTTGGTACTATTTAAATTTTAAAATGTTAAATGTCAGCAAAGAGTATGTTATTGGGTTTTTCTTAAATCTGTTATTTTAATCCATTAAAGGCACTAAATCAGATTATATAAAAAGATATCAGGAGGCTCATCTAGATGTCTGTATGTTTGAGAATTGGGACAGATGAAACTGATTCAGAATTAGGAAGAACAGAATATGAAACAGAGTCTATAAGGCAGGTTGGATAAAGACTCTGGAAAGTCACATTTTTTAAAATGAATGACCAATAAATTCATTATAAGTAAAGCATTATTACAGTCAGGATCTTTTTTGTTTGTGAAAATATTAGCAGAAAGTAGCCATTACAAGGTGGATCACTGAGCTGTTGAATGAGAAATGAATTTGGGACCCATCTCTTCACCCCCCTGGACACTGAACCCATTCATCCACAAAATTAAGTCATCACAGTGATCTTTGGATTGCTCCACTTGTTTGACCTTTGCTGTTACTATTATGAAGTAGATGGGTGATGACTCAGCATCTGCTGCCTTTGTTTCTGTTAGTCTTTGAAGGATGATATTGTGTGAACCAGTATGACAAAACTTGGAGTATCACTTTTTTGATTTATAAACACTTCAGAATCCTTTTAATGCTCCTTTTAGCAGAAAAGGTCTGTATCGAATCAACTTGTATAGCATGGGATGTATATTGTGGCAAAGAAAGACATTAATTCTTACTATGAGCTTTCAAACTACCCTTTCCCCCTGTAGAGAGGTATGTCATCATTCCTGAAATACTCGGCATTGAATATAATGTTTTGCTGGATAATTAGTAGTTATCTTTGTTATATAACCCTAGTCTCTTGCCATTTATCAAACCACCATTTTTTGTAAGCTCACAGCAATCTATTACCTTCCCAAACGTATTTTCCACTGCAGAATTTCATAGAATCTCCCACAGTTCTTTCTAGGAACATCACTGAACATACTCTCAATTCTTCCTTTTCTGATGCCTGAATGAACCTGTTTCCCTAATGAAGCAAACCAAATAGGCCGAGCGCTGTAGCTAAAGATACTGGTCCTGAGTTTTGGGATGACTCTTTGCTCCAGTAAATAATCCTACTCTTTTCCATTAGAGAAAAAATCTCAGTGTTTTCTTATCTCTGGCTGCAGCACCAACAGACAATAAATGTATCTTTGCATATCTATAACAAAGACATAGAGCGCTGATAGCATGGGAAATGTGGGAGGAAGGCAGGGCTTGAAGATATGTCTGGAGAGTGTGGCTGTTCCCAGTGAAGGTAGAGGGAAAGAAAGGGGAGTGTCCTTGCTATAAAGACAGTGAAGAAAGGCTGGATCCAACTACTTTTAGGCTGTAGTTGGATTATGATACATTAACTGATGTAGTGAATGCTAGGCATTAGTTTTCTCTGTAAGAACTCAGAAGGCATTAACTGAGTTAGAGCATGTTATGGGGCTTTTCTCAAGACCAAATGGAATAACAGTTCTGAAATAGATGAAAAAGCACTATGTTTATACTTTTCTGGCTACTTTTATTTTAGACCAGTGACTTGTGCAACAATTCTTTAATGAATAGTGTGGCTATTGTTCTGCTGAAGTCAGTGCTTCAAGTAGCTGATGCTGCTAACAATGAGGAGCTTTAAAACTCAGTATTTTATCTTCAGTTTAATTTGTTTGGATTTGGATACTTACATAATTAAGAGTGTACAAAGAACATTATTATCACAGTGATAATAAAAAAAAAGTTGATAAAAGACTATAAAATTATTCTTTTTTTTTGGCCTGCTAATACCTTGATTTGTAACCTGACAGACAACAGCAGCAGTAGCAGCGGCATCAGTTGCATCAAGAGATTTCAGTGGTGTAGGGGGATTAGGAGAACTCTTGGAAAGCTCTTCAGAAGCATCAAAGTTGAGCTCAAAGAGTGCTAAAGAAAGAAGAAACAGAAGGAAGAAAAGAAGACAGAGAGAAATGTCTGAAGCAGAGGACAAAGGAGATAGCGATAAATTCCCCAAGTCCGAGTCAGAAGACAGTATCAGAAGAAAAAGTTTCCGCTTCTCCACAGAAGGAAGTCAACTGACATATGAAAAAAGGCTCACATCTCCTCACCAGGTACAGCACCCTCATTTTCATGGACTTTACAGCAGCTTTATATGGTGAAAGTTATGTAACTGGTGAGTGAAGGGAAAAAAACAGTGGTAGTACCATTCCCAGTGTTACAGTTTGAGATGGTTTGACCCATTCTATTAGCACAGGTATAAAAAGAATGTACCAAGAACAATTGTAAACTTAATTAACACATTTCTGAAAACGTATTTCTGAAGATGTATCTCATAGACTGGAGAAAGTATCAAAGACTCTTTGATTAGTATTCATATATTTGCATTAATCAACCATAGGTTCTCTGTTCTGCATCCATTTCAAAAGTATATAGATATGTGGGCTTTTTAGCAGACTACAACATCAAAATACCCTGCATAGGAAATCCCACATAACCATTAGTTTCTATTATTTTCCTTAATTAGCTTCTTTAACAGATAGATAATGAGAGAAGTAGTGCTAGTACTCCACAATAAAGATGAACTACATAAGGGTTGTTTGGGCTTGTATTTATAAGAATTTAGTCAAACCATTCTTTATCATTAGAAATTCATTATACATTATGGAGAATCATTGTAATTGTAGAAAAAAAGTAGTTTATGAAGGACCTCTGGAAATCATTTAGTCCAAACTTCAAAGCTCTACTCCCATAAATCAAAGGATCTCTTCTACCACTTAAGGATACTTCCTCTGTACTTGGCACTGGTGAGGCTGCACCAGAGGTGTGTCCACTTCTGGGCCCCTCTCTTCAAGGCAGACATGGAGGTGCTGGAATGTGTCCAGAGAAAGGCAATGGAGCTGGTAAAGGTCTAGAGAGTGAATGATATGGGGAGAGGCTGAGGGAGGTGGGGTTGTTTACCCTGGAGAAAAGGAGGTTCAGGGGAGACCTCATCACTCTCTACAACTCACTGAAAGGAGTTTGTAGCCGGGTGGGGGTCAGCCTCTTCTCCCAGGCAACCAGCAACGGGACAAGAGGACATAGCTTCAAGCTGTGCTAGGGGAGATTCAGGTGGGACATCAGGAGGAATTTTTTCATAGAAAGGATTGTTAGATATTGGAATGGACTGCCCAGGAAGATGGTGGAGTCACCATCCCTTGAGGTGTTCAAGAAATGACTGGATGTGGCACTTAGTGCCATGGTCTAGTTGATAAGGTGGTGATTGGTCAAAGGTTGGACTTGATGATCTTGGAGGTCTTTTCCAACCTAAATGATTTTGTGATTCTGAGATACCTTTGCTTATTTCAAGGCTGCACACAGTTATGGCATTTGTAGAAAAAAATCACTCAAAATGCATCTCTTCAAAATGATAATGTGTGGTCTGAGATGACATTGGCCTACCTGTATCACCCATGTTGAGGATAATTTATTAATTAAAGACTCTCTTGATGATTGTTTTTGCAGTTGTAACAATGCTTTGGGGCAAAAGTTGCCGGCATATAACTAAAACTGAGGTGCCACAAGAATGAAAGAATTGCAAACAGTAGCATTAGTAAAGGAAGAGCTCATTTGTCTTGTTAGCTATGCAGTATCTCACTGGTGAGACAGGGTCCAGAGCATGAAACTGTGAGGCAGAATGGTAAGAGGAGATAATCTGCTCAGTTGGCCCCTGTGAGAGTTTTTGTCCTTTGACACAATATTCCACTTCCAAATGAATGATGCAGCCTGCCAGAAAAGTCAAGCCTTCCTTTCAGACCTTACTTTCCAAGAGTATGTAGATACATATATTTCTGCCTCTACATGTGTTAAAATTATAGCCATTTCAGCTTATATCTTTTGTCTCAATGCAGCAGAGACTTGCAGAGCAGGCATCACTCCTCCCATATCCCTGAGGGGGCTGATGCAATTAGCTGTGCTCAGAACATGGTAACACATACTGGAAAGATTGGCCTGCAAATAAAACCTAGCAGCCATGGGAACATTCTCTAAAAGAATAAGGGTATCACTGGTAGTCGTACGAAACCCTAGTGGGCACATGTTTTTTTGAAGGACTGTAGGTTGGCCAGATACGTTTACAAAGAAATGTAAAAAGGGTGTAGTAATTAGTTCACTGCTTTGTCAAAATTCAATGTCATACTCTGTAGAAGCTAGAGCTTTTTTTTGGATAAAATTGTCTTTCAGTATAAGCAAAACAGCACTTTTTCTCCAGCCAAGTTTACATAAGTGGGTTAGCAAAACCATTTGGCTGATATTCTTCAAGTAACTCAGCCTGGGGCTGACAGCCAGCATAGAAAATTTCATCCCTAAATATTAAAATTTGGTATAGCTGTAAGAGCAGAAAAAAATATATCTCATAATGGTAAAGACCTGTTAGCCCTTATAACAGACAGTGCTACTAGTTCAGCACACATATTATGTGTGAATTTATACATCTGACTATGCATATACAGAGATACATATGGATTGATATATCTATATATTCCATGTTTGGTTTTCACAGTATTAACATAGGTTTATACACTTCAGGGCCATTTTCACTTTCACTTTAATTATCCTGGGATAAAACCCACTGCTATTACATATGAACATTTTCCACCTGCAAAACTAGTGAAAAATTGAGAATCATCTCAAACCGGGTTTTTGATGTACCAAGATGTGAAAATTTGTAGAATTGATTGCAGAATTTGCATTCAATGCAGAATTGAAGAAAGCTGAATACAAGGTTTCTTTTCTCCACAATTAGTACTCATTTTATTTATTCATGAAGGCTGTTAATAAAATATGTAGTAAGGGAGAAGAACTGCTATTCCCACACTACTGAGCCTATTGTGAAGAGGTCAGTCAAGTTCTTTACATCAGGTTAGACTAAATTTAATGCCAAACTGAAGATCACTTCAATGATGAGTTAGCATTATTAGTTGTTATCCCTAGGAATCCAGGGAGTAAAAAACAAATATCTGCAAATCCTTAATAGTGCTGTTGAAAACTGCCTCCAGCACAGTCATGGGTCCATACCAGTTTAGTGCACCTTCTTCACTCAAAACTGTTCAACCTTACTTATATCTTCTGCACAACTTTTCCTCAGTCCTGCTATATTATGGTAAATGCTCGTCTACTTCAGGTCCCCCATGAGCACATTCACCTAATGGACACACTTATACTATGGAAAAAAATTTACTATCCTTCCTCCAGCACTGTAACTATTCTTTGAAAAGCCAAGAACTTACAACTTCAGTTAATGCTGTTTTGTTTGGTTTGTTTTAAATCTTTTACAGTCTTTGTTAAGCATTCGTGGTTCTCTGTTCTCACCAAGGCGCAACAGCAAAACGAGCATTTTCAGTTTCAGAGGTCATGCAAAGGATGTAGGATCTGAAAATGACTTTGCTGATGATGAGCACAGCACTCTTGAAGACAATGAGAGCAGAAGAGATTCTCTCTTTGTTCCAAATCGACATGGAGAACGGCGCAACAGTAACGTTAGTCAGGCAAGTGTGTCATCTAGAATGATACCAGCCCTTCCAGTAAATGGGAAGATGCACAGCACTGTGGATTGCAATGGAGTAGTTTCCTTGGTTGGAGGACCTTCAACTTTAACTTCACCCACTGGTCAGCTCATACCAGAGGTAATTATAAGTAAATCAGTAATATTTACAGTTTGATTCAGGCACAGAATTTTGTCTTACTCCTTATCTCTGCATTCCTTATAATTTCTTAGAGCAATGTGAAATAATTTGGAATAGTTTCTAAATAACAGAACATAAAGCAAAATAAGTCCTCAACCTCCTATTTCTGAGCCTCAGTAAAGTAGTATATTCTCCTTGCTTTCAGCAAGAGATCTACACATAGAAAGAAAAAAAAACAAATTTGACAATTTGTATAAAGTTTCACTTCAACAAAGGTAGAGATTCTATATATAACTAAGGCTATGGCTTGGAAATATGTACAGGAAAACATCTGTAAAATTAAGCAGAATGCAGTTACTACTGTCATGATAGTTAATAGAAATACTCCTTACTGAGTTTATCTTGAGGAATTTTTTCTCATAACTTTCATGTGAAAAATACATAAATTCCTATGTACCTTTGCAATTACATTACATTGCAGTCTCAGTTTCAGACTTCTGTAAGCTAAGATGTTCTTTCAAACTTTCAAAAAGACGAGCCTTTTCAGATATAGTATTTTACTATGGATTCAGTATGGTATTTTGATGTCTATAATAGCTTGTTATCTAAGCTGCAAAATATTTGCATTATAAATAAGTATTGAGTTTTCAGTACTTCTATTACACATTTTTTTTTCTGTCTTGATATAGACCTTCATACTAGAAATTCCATCAGATTACCTCAGCGATTATGCGTATATAGTTCTGTTTCAGAAATACATTCACTTGAAATGAGCAATTCAACTCAGGAGTCTTCTCTAAAGAAGTAGTACTAGTGAATGCTCAAAGATGATTTTTCACCTTCACACTAAGATAACTTTAAAATCCCTTATGAGTTCTGCAAGTTTTTTTGCCCTTTTCATGAATGGGGACAGAATAATGTGAAAAAGAGTAAGTGATTTCTCTGAATCACAGAATCAGTGGTAAAGCAGGAACCAAGATTTAGGAGCTTTTTAATCCCACTCCTATGCTTAGATCGCTAGGTAACAGTCTAGAAGAAAAGCAAAGCAACTGTAAGGACACCTACATGATGCAGAGTAGTGACATGTTAGTCACATTTAAATCAGAGTTGAGCATTATTGCTTTGAAAAGATAATTAGAAGCCATACAAAACAAAGGGGACTTGCAAATTCATTGCAAGCATTTATCACAAACTCTGTATGAGCATTGTGGTGGGTGAGAATTAGGTAGAAGAAATATTAAATAAGATGCGGGGTTTTTCTTCTATAAAATTTTCCAACCACACTTATCAGGTTAGGAATACATTAAATGGTATTGTAGATATACTTACTTCCTAAAACTATATTCATTTTTCTTGTATCCAGGTTACTTTCTTAAATAAAAGTTCACTTTTCTCTGTACTCACTCTTTCATTATTTAACATGACTAGCTGTGGGAAATTAAGGTGTCAGGTTTCAATTTTGAGCATTTTTTTGGAAATAATAATAATAATCAAAAGATACCTAGCAAAAATTTTGTTCTGCCAGTCATTTAAATGACAACTACCTCTGGTCCCACACTGCATTGATACTGGGTCTTCCAGTTGATTATTTACAGCAATGTACAAAGTAGTGAGTTCCTCAGTGAAGAAGAAAGAAATCTCTACAGGAACAGAAACCTTCAGTGTGTAAGAAAAGCTTAGTATGTTGCACAAAGCTGATTTTGATTTTCACTACAATTGTTAATTGGCTGTTGAAAAGGATGATCTAATTCCTCAGTATTTCATTTACAGGGCACCACTACAGAAACAGAAATAAGGAAAAGAAGACTGAGTTCTTATCAAATTTCCATGGAAATGCTGGAAGAGTCTGCTGCAAGACAAAGAGCAATGAGCATAGCCAGCATACTTACAAATACAATGGAAGGTACTTGATGCATTTTATCTGACAGGCAGTTCATTGAATTTCTGCTAACTACATGTACAGAAAAATTATTTAAATAATTTCCTTTGTAAATGTAAAACTGGACATGTGAAATCTCTGTACATCAGATGCAAAAGGCTTTTGAGCATTTCCAAGATAATTTATGCATTCTAAATTCTTAGCCATTTATTTTTCATGACACCTTCCAAAATATTACTCTACTGAGTGGACTAACAGAGATAAAATAATCATAGCTAGGGGATTGCTACAGACTCAAACAGAGTATATAGGGATTTTCTTCCCATTAGACATCTGCACGAAAAATCAATTAAGGTAGACTGGAATTGCCATGATAAAGGCAGTGACGTGCTAGAAGAGTCATTTCCCTTAAAACTTAAATCCAAGGATAGGCAATAGGAAATTAGAATGAGAAATATAGTTTTAAAGAAAAAAAGAACAGCTGTAATCAACTCATGCCAAGGCACACAGTGTCTTTCTTAAGCATTTCTTAAACTTTCTTAGCCATCAAAGATAAAAAAATATTATACTTGCTATATTAAAAATCATACAATGTTGGGATTTTTTTCTTATTTAATGGAAACTGAGTATGTTCACTTTTCACACATATGCCTTTAAAGTATTTTATAAGCTTAAAGGATCTACCAACCGGATACTGGCAGTGTGGCAGTTATTATAGTCAGACCAACCCTGCAGATGTGCTTCAACCCATGCTCTAAATGGACAGAAAATTACCAAGAAACTTTATAGTGTAATTAAGCCAGTATCAAAATTTAATTTTTAAGTGAGCTCTGAAGCCCTTTGCTCTCAGTTAGATCCCAAACTAAATGTAGTCAGAAATATAAGGTTTATATTGCCTTTACAGCAAGTTTGAGCTGTTGGGACCTCTAAATTCTCAGTGTGCAATTCTTGGTTCTCCTCTCTGTAAGCAGGATGTCTCCTTAGAGGGTGCTGCACTCTTCCTCCAGATAAATAGTTTGTCCTTCCATCCTCCTGACCAGAAAAAACATGTCAACATAAACTAAGTTGTCCCAGTAGTGACCTCCTTACCACATCTGGTTTCCACTACTTCAGAAGTTGCCAAGTGCAGCAATGGAGTTTCCTGTGTCAACTCAGTGTCCCGTATGAGTGGCCTCTTTTGTCCAAGCCCAGTTGGTATCCTTACTTTTAGCACTCTGAGTTAGATGTTCTGAAATGTGATTATTCCTTCAGAAGCACTGTGTTTGTTATGGTTTATAAAGACTGTAGAAGTCTTTTGCTACTTATGATACCCTTTTCTGTTAGAACTTGTTTGTTTCTATCAGTTTGAAAGCTGAAAACAGACCTTTGAAATTCCAGTAATTCCACCCATATACAACAATATTAGAAGCAAAAATTCAATCTACTGGTCCTCAAAATGTAGATTTTTGCACTAAGTCCTTATTAGGAAATCTGTAAAACAGCATGCTTGCTATTTTAGCAAAATCACCCATAAGTTTCATGATGATAGAGATCTCTCTGTGCTCTAAGGAATGCCTGAAAAATGGGAAATTTCAGAATTGGGTTGATGCCACTGTGTAGAAATTTTATCAAAACTTGTGTCCATATCTTACATATTTTTAGTATAAGTATTTCTCACTTAGGCAAACATCAAACTTCCTTCTGGGCTGTCCTCAAACATCCCATCATATTAGATATTCATCCTTGCTATTATTAACTCAGTAGAAGTTAATATTCTTCTGTAACTTTGAAAATATTGACAATTAAATGGAAATGAAAAGATTCTAATTGAAAGCAGTTGTTCTGCAGTTGCTCAACAGAGTTGTTCTGCTAATACTAATTAAAATAAGAAAATAGGCATTCAGTATATTAAAAATATTGATTCAAGTAAGAAATGATAGATACGCACACCAAATCATTTATCTGATATTGTAGTGGTTCAGTGTAGTAGCAAATATAACACTTTTAGTATCTGAAATCAAAATATGTCCTCATACACTTAACACAAAAATGTTAATCTTTTATGAAGCTTATACTAATTATATACATCAGCTCTCTGATGAGTGAGTCATGTTAACTTTTAATATCCAAAATTAAGATATCTGCTGTAAGCAAGACAAGTAACCTAAACTAAATGTCTAGATTCTCCCTACTGTCATGGGAAAGACAAACACATTTCTCTCTTTAGGCAGATATTGAGATGATTCACCCTTTAGTGAATGTACTTCACTGTCCACTGATTGCAGAGGAGCTTAAATAAATTAGGTGCCTTACTTTTAGGTGGCTAAACATAAGTGAGAGAAAACCTATGTTAGGAAGAGTTGTTTATTTGAATGATACAATCTTTTTCCATATTTTAAACAAGAACTTCCAGAGGATACAATTGGAATATTCATTTTTTCTATTTTCTTTCAGAGCTTGAAGAATCCAGACAGAAATGCCCACCGTGCTGGTACAGATTTGCAAATACTTTCTTGATCTGGGATTGCTGGAGTCCATGGTTAAAAGTAAAGCACATCGTCAATTTAGTTGTGATGGATCCATTTGTTGATCTTGCTATAACTATTTGCATTGTTTTAAACACCTTGTTTATGGCCATGGAACATTACCCAATGACAGAACAGTTTAGCAGTGTCCTTTCTGTGGGGAACCTGGTAAGTGGTTTGTCATGCACTACTTGGTGTAAATACCCTTTTCTAAAAGAAGAAATGTATAAATTCCTTTTAAATTTATTCTACGATTTTTTTTATAATCGGTTTAGAAATTCTATATATGATTTTCACAGGTAAAGCAATTTTTCCTGGCCTTTAACCTTCAGGAATCTATTTTGTAACTACTATAATGAAATAACTGAATATGTATGGAAGTGCAGTCTTCACTGGAATGCCACATTTCTTGATGTCTACCTTGGGATTTTTCTTTAAAATGTTAAGGTAGATTATGTAATTTTTATTATGGTACTGATATTCCATAGCAGAAAATATTTTTCTTCTGTACAAAATTAAATATTCAGATGTCAGAATTTCTCTTAGAATTTTTTTGTCACACTACCGTGAAAGTACTTTTCCAAAAAAAAGGCATATTTCTTGTTACCAGTAAGTCCTTGCCACTTTAGGTGACTAAAAATACTTAATAAACGAGATTACTATTTAATCTCTAAAAAAAAAGGCATGTTTTATCTCTGAGTTTATTGGTGATGACTTTCCCATTTTTAACCTGATCCAGAGATTTAGGGTTACATGTAATTCCTTTTCTCAGCAGATACCTGAATGTAACATAACACTTACATGTTCTTATCTGTTTCTCTCCATTTGCTTCTAGTGCTGAGGAAGCAGAGGGTTGAACCTTGCAAGTGTTTATTTCAGAGGCAGATTCATACATTTTAAGTTTTTGTCAGCTCCTGTAACTACCAGTAGTTTACATAGGAGAGGTCTGGATTGACTCACACAGCATGCAGTCCTGAAAATCAAAACCAAGCAAGTGTTCTGAACTAATCACTCAAAAAGATTAGTTTTGAAAAGCCAGCTAATGTTTAAATGGACCACTAATAGATTTCTCAGTCAGAGAATGTTTTAAAGTCTAAACACTTTCCTCATATGTACTAGCAATACATCCTTCTATGACGGTTTTTAAAAATAGAACTAAAATTGAACTTACTACCTGTGTGTTCTTGTGTGCACTAGTTTCCTTTCTCCTGGACTAAGATCTAACTGCACCATATTCTTATGTTCATGACAGATTACAGAATATTGTAGTTTAAAATGTTGGTCTGTCATATTGGTAAAATTGTTTCTTTCCAATTATTTATGTTTACAAGGTCTTCTGCTTTTTCCCACCTCATATTTTTTCTTTTTACTCTAAGCTAGCATATTTTTAACTACCTTTGTAACAATTTGGTATCCTTAATTAGGACAATATATGTGCACTGAATACTGTTCCTGCTGGTTTCAATTAAATTCTCTGTTCCTTGCTGTATTAATCTATTAACCTTAATTTTGTGCTTTCCATTCAAATTATGTTAATTTACTCTTTGCTTGTGACATCACAGTGTGTTTGACAATAAATTAAATACGACAAATCTGACTGAAGAAGTAGTTCTAAAATGCAATGATTAATTTTCCATAATACTAAAATTCATTCAGTATTCAAATTCCTAATTATAAGAAAACTTGCGTTTACTTCTGTTAAAGTGTATTTATGTATTTAAGGATGGGGTTATGCTGAAGAAAAAGTAGTTTGTGGGTGGAATAGGAAATATCTTGAAATGAAATGTTTTTCATGGCTTTTTTTTTCAATTATTTTGACAAATATGAGAGTTTTGTCAAGAATAATTTTCTTTGTTGTGTTCTTTTTACCACATATAGCAATACCTGTTACATTCTTCTGATAATACAGAAACATCTCTTATATATCAATTTAATAGCATAATGTTTCTGACTATAGCTCTAGTTTGTTAAAAGTATACACTTTAAAATTTACTCTTGGACAATGGTGAATGTTTCTGCAGCATTATATCCACCTCCTAATGCTCTTAAACTAATAGGTAATTATGAGTGTAGTTATATAGTGCTGTAAAAAGTTAGCTTTGCTACCATAAAACTTTGTAGTAGGACTGAGAACAAACCAGGTAAAGAACTCTCGCAGGGCAACAGCAGAGTACATTGGTGTACGTTAGTAGACTTGATATAGGATATCTTTTGATTGTTGTGCAGAATATTCATATGTTTTTATGGTTTTACATCATGCTCCAAAACATCTTTATTATGCTGCATGAACTACTGATCACTACTCATTGCAAGATTGTTGAGTTACGTTCTGGACTTAAAACACTAAGAAGCATTGATAATTTCATATTCAGCACTTCCAGATATTTCAAATAACATTATTATTCTCAAGTTCTTTTTCACAAAAGGAAGTAGCTGTCACACAGCATGGTAGCTGTGTGTGAAACCTCTATATCCTTACAAAAAGCCCAGTACAAGAAACTCCAAATTCTCCTGTCTATTCCACCCAAACTCCTCAACTCTCTCCTACAAGACAGACCTTAGAGAGTCTGTCCTTAGAGAGTCAGACATTAGAGA
Organism: Pipra filicauda; assembly: GCF_003945595.2. NCBI lineage: Eukaryota > Metazoa > Chordata > Aves > Passeriformes > Pipridae > Pipra > Pipra filicauda. The sequence continues at coordinate 2,280,889 of NW_024104369.1, read as the reverse complement.
GTATCTTCTAACGCTTCTAATTTAGACTGTGAGCTAGGAAAAAAATTGCTGTCAAACCTTCTTTTACTTTACTGGGACTATCCTCTTAAAACGGGACTGAAAACACCAGATCACATCACATCATTTGCTGCATGGATGGTCCAGCACGCACAGTCAAATCTGAGCTGGAGCTGAGCTGCTGACTGGTCAATAGCTTTTTGTATGTTTATCAAACCTCTGTCCTACTATATGTGTCCTGACTTAGTAATTATTTTTCAGTGTTTAGAAATACTTAAATGCCATTTAGAGATACCAATCAGCTGTTCTTTATAGTAACAGGTATGAGAATGCGAGTTGCATAAAGCAATTTACTCAGGTATATAAATTTCTCCTAACAACTCAATTAATTAATTACATTTTGTTTTAGGTATTCACTGGAATATTCACAGCAGAAATGGTACTAAAGATAATTGCCATGGACCCTTATTATTATTTCCAAGAAGGCTGGAATATTTTTGATGGTATTATCGTTAGCCTTAGTTTAATGGAGCTTGGTCTGGCAAATGTTGAAGGATTATCTGTTCTTCGGTCATTCAGATTGGTAAATACCTTGACAATTAAATATTTGCATGCAATCGTCTCACTCAAAATAATAAAAAAAAAGTGCTAGTGCCTGTAACAATTAAAATATTTAATTATATTTAAATATATATTGTAAACTTCAGTAGCTGTCATTATTTTTCCTATATGCCTAATTTGCAAGCCATGTTTGATAAGGTGTTTGTCGACTGATATCCTTCAATATCTTTTGGTATCAAAATTATTCTATTGATCTTCTATCCTACAGATATCCTTTGCCACCCTAACTGCTATCTTTTAAAAATTTTGTACATTTTCATTACACTGATTTCATTAAGAATCATTAGAGCTAAATATCTGTAAAAACATACATATTGTCACCAGCATAAAGTATCATGACATTTTTTGTCTTTATATTGTGAACATTGCTTTGTGTTACTTGTAAAGACCCTAAGCAGACCCTCTCTACACATTTATTTCAATGGGCAGCAACAAAAAACTTCTGGTAACTCCATTGTATATAACAAAGAGTCAAAAAGCTGATTATGATAACATTTATGTTTAAATATTATTGAGTTTCTACTAAAAATTTATTTTTAATATCAATTAGTATTGTACACTAATTTATAGATGTTTTCTAGAGGCACAGGATTCATGATTTGAAAGTCCTTATTACCAGTAGTTATCACATGACTTGGAAACCTAGGTTATCTCCTAATATATAGAATAGGAAGCAGTGACTTATCTTATTAGCACTACTTGCAATGGTAACCAGCTTCACATAACATAGTTTGGGTCATGAATATTCTTTTTAAGTTAGTGTTTATGATTTGAATGGACATCACAATATCAGCATCAACTTTTTGCTTAAAAAGTTGTCCTCTAACTAAGCATGAAAAGCTTAATGCAGTGCTGAGGAAAATGTGCAACCAAACCAGCAAAAAGGGTTTGGTGAAGGTGATGAAAAGAGTATGAAATTCTAAAATGTCTTGAAGAATTGTTCATCAATCATCTCTAAGTAGATGTTTAAAAATATTAAAATGTCATACAAACACAAATTTAGATTTTTTTACTACGTGCATCACTTGAAAGAAATGCTGAACAATGCATTTTTGACAAATACTTCATGTTCGCTGCTTTCCATTAAAATAATAGTATGTTCCTACTGAAGAACAAATTAATCTACAGAAATTGATATGCTCTGCTAAACAACTTGATCCTAGCTTCTGTTTCATAACTAACACTAAAGATTCCTCTGCATTTTTGTTTTGCAGCTTCGAGTTTTCAAATTGGCAAAATCTTGGCCAACTCTAAATATGCTGATTAAGATTATTGGCAACTCAGTGGGGGCTCTGGGCAATCTGACCCTGGTGCTGGCCATCATTGTGTTCATTTTCGCCGTGGTTGGGATGCAGCTCTTTGGGAAAAGCTACAAGGAATGTGTCTGCAAGATCTCCAGTGACTGTGAACTTCCACGCTGGCACATGCATGACTTCTTCCACTCTTTCCTGATTGTATTCCGAGTGCTGTGTGGAGAATGGATAGAAACGATGTGGGACTGCATGGAGGTTGCTGGCCAAACCATGTGCCTTATTGTTTTCATGCTGGTCATGGTGATTGGAAACCTAGTGGTACGTGATGAACATTTTTGAGCATTAACTCTAATGCAAATGTACAGGACTTAGAGCTATGGAATGAAAATGTTTGTCATACTTCTGTTTAGAATTAAAAAATTAATCTGAACGTACTAATTCGGGGTGAAAACATACAATATTTCCCTTCTCCTTTTTTCACTCATTTTTATACACTGAAGTACTCTTACAATGGGTATAGGAATTTAGAAGTACACCAAAATGTCAAATCAAACACCTTATCATGGGAGTGCTGCAGCTAATTTAGAGGTGCTGTTTAAATTCAAATGTCTTCCTCACTACTCTTGAAATAATACCGCTTATGCTGCACAAGCTTCTGGAAAGCTGCTTCTTCAGAAGTACTCTCATTACAGCTAACTCCAGCACTTGTACTTCTGACTTAATAAAAATAATGTATATTGTATCTGGTCTTGTTTAGAATATCTTGAATTTAAGTACTGAACTTTGGGGCTTTTTAGGTGTAAACCCCAAAAAACTAAACACGGAGTGATTGGCCATCCAGCCTAAAAATGCGCTTAAAATCTTCTAACTCAAAATTGTACAAGAAACCTTTATAGAAAAATTTTAAATCGAGCTGACAAGTCAAAATTTAAAATTTCAATTGATAAATATCGAATTGGTGACAACTTCTTAGAAATCAATGTTATAAATAGAATGCATTATTTACACTTTATTTTAAAGTTTCTTTTATTGTTAAACTTTGTGGTTCATTCGGATATGCTTAAAACCTATAATTCATTGTCTGTCATAATTCTCTTTCTTTAGTGACATATTTTAACATGATTTAAATTTTTATAAAATAGAGTTCAAAATGTTTGTATCCCAGTCTTTTCCATGACCTTGCAGTCTTGACACTGTCAACAGAAATGTGCTGAGCCCCAGAAAGTTATTTATGATCAGTAACCTGCTCTACTAATTTTTTTAGAACCATAGAATCGTTTAAATTGGAAAAGGCTTTTGAGATCATCAAGTACAACTGTTAACCTAGCATTGCCAAGTCTAACACTTCTTATACGTATATATTTACTAAACCTCTGTATTCTCTCATCTTTTAGGTATTGAACCTATTTCTGGCCTTGCTGCTGAGCTCATTTAGTTCAGACAACCTTGCTGCTACAGATGATGATAATGAAATGAACAATCTCCAGATTGCTGTGGCAAGGATCCAGAAGGGAATAGATTATGTCAAAAAAAAGATACAGGAGTTCATCCAAAAAGCCTTCGTTAGAAAGCAGAAATCTTTAGAGGAAATCAAAGCACTTGAAGAGCTAAACAACAAGAAAGACAGCTGCATTTCCAATCATACTGCTGTTGAAATAAGCAAAGATCTGAATTATCTGAAAGACGGGAATGGAACCACCAGTGGTGTGGGCACAGGCAGCAGTGTGGAAAAATATGTAATTGATGAAAATGATTATATGTCATTTATAAACAACCCAGGCCTCACTGTGACAGTGCCCATTGCAGTTGGAGAATCAGATTTTGAAAATTTAAATACAGAAGAATTTAGCAGCGAATCTGATATGGAAGAAAGCAAACAGGTAGGATTTTTCATATCTTAACAAGTGAATTGTCATGCATTTTTATGTTTTAATTACATATTTAGAATTGTTTAAAAACTGTAATATCCTGTGTAAACATATTTTATGTTTTAGAATTTTATGTAATTATAATTCAAGAAAAAAAATCACCCTATATGATGGTATAGTAGAAGGTCCTTAGAGTTTATATTTTTAGTACTTTGTTTATTAACATTTGGAAGATGTTTGGTTTTAAATGTGATTATTTCTTTCACAGTTTTTGAGGTTTTAAGACTAGCACACATTTCATAAAGCATTCTTTCTGTAGTGCCTACAATGCAATAAGAATTTCTAGAGTAAGGGTAGAAGGCTAAGGACCAATCAAGAGTACACACCCAAGCAAATATAAGTGGAGAAAAAATATTTTTTTTGATACTTAGGGTAGTTCTAAAAATTAACCCTGAGACATCACAAATCAGTAATGTATTCTGGATCATCTAAAAAGTTTTGTGAGTAATATTCATATAGATTTTGGGTTCAGAGACCATTAAAGTAAAGAATGTCATGGTAAAGCAGTATCTCAAGTTATGCTGGAGAGCAGAATGATCTTGTAATACAGATGCATGTGGAAACAGCTTACTTGAAAGCTTTATGCTATTATTATTGTGCAAACTGACAGAAGCTGATCTAAAAACCAAATGCCATGTGCTTTGAAATCTAGGTGGCTCGAACACCAGAAGTGATCATGAACAGGTGCTGATGGTATTCAAGGAAAACTTTGTTGAAGTAGTGATCAACAACAAGCTAATAATTGCATTATCAGAATATAATTATATTCAGTGCCATTAGAAGCTTAGGAACTTTGAGGTTTAAGGGGTCAGGAACCATAGATAAATTTGTTTTGAATTAGATTAGAAGCTGCGATGTTGTTTGATAACTCATTGATACAAAAGGGTTTGTTTACCATGAAGAAAGCTCTTCTATAAAGAAGCCCTGCATTCATGACTTTATCATAGCTGTATAGCTGCTATATTTGCAAATAATTATTTATTCCTCAGCACTATCAAACTATACCACATGAAATTAGGGGATAGCCATGATCCACTGAATCATAGTATGGGTCTTTTGCTAAAGAACATAAAGGAACATGAAGAGTGTGTGCTTATTTGCAGCTGCAAAGAATGTTGCTCTGTGTAACAGCTGTAAGATGAAGAACAAGATATTCTATCACCCAACTAAGTTGCTCAGTTATGAAACAAATTTTTTCAATGTAGATATATAAGACGGTGTAGCAGTAGTGCTTATCTATGGCAATTTAAGAATATAAGAGATACAGGAAATGTAAAGTGGTGTAAGTTATGAGATCAATTAGTATCACAAAAAAACCCATTCAGAGTTTCAGCCTGAGAGTTCAGTATTTTTCTTGTAAGCTGATCTAATAAAAGCTGATTGTCATTTCCAATGAACTTTTAGCAAAGTCTTCTATGTCTTTTCATATATTCTGATTTTTTTAAATTATATTTTACTATACATTTACTGCTTTCCTTGTGGTTAGTTCTCATAAATACAATGATAAGTGCCTTGCTAGTAACTTCATTTTATGAAGTTACAAGCCTAAAAATTTTCTGTATATGTTACTTTTTAAAAGGTTTGTAATATGCATTTAGGAAGTTGAGGGGCTTATAGTCTATGCAGATGCTAAATGTGTGGTTGCATGACATGTCATCCTCAGCAGCAGAAGAACTTGGGAAGTTTCCATCCACACCTGGCTAGTGATCCCCTGGCAGTATTTACCCCTTTCTCTGCCTCGCTGTTTGTGGGTCTGTGCTATAAGGCAGGTCACTGGTTGTGCCATAGGTATTATTTGTTTATTTCTTCTTTAAGGTAGATTGAATGGCTCAGTTTACAGTGTACTGCTGTATATTCTATCAAAACAGCTGAGGACAAAAACAAATGCAATGCTAAGACAGAAACTCCTCTGCTTTCCAGGTGAATATGTGATATATGTGCACAAGAAAAAGGAGTAAAAGCCCTTGTTGTTGTGCTGAGAAGTTCTGAATACCAATTTCAAGGTGACTTTGACAAGTCAATTGCTCTGTTCATCCCCATCTTTGCTTGGTTCAGGCATTATGCTTTTGTTTTCTAAGGCCATCCTGAAATTTCTGGATGGTAATAAATCAAAAGAGATTTTGTGGGGGTTTTTATGGACTTGTATCCATATGTCTTCAGGAAGAGAAATCAAATCCAGAAGTCCGTATGAGCAATTTGAAAGTGGAAATTTCAGGTGACTGTGGGAAATCCAGCAGTAACTGATAGATGGTGTTTATAATAAGAAATCGTGGAGAAATTTTTGGTGGGGTTAGGATAGGTTTAGCACTTCTGTGCAGCCTCAGTATTTCCTTACAATCGATACCATTGCAAAGCTGGAGCTATAACACTTCCCGCAAATTCTGCTCACACACAGTGTTTGGCTCTGACGTGTTCATACAGTGCAAGTGTGCAAGTGTGAACAGTATCTAATCAGACAGTGCCCTGAAAATTGTGAATGCTTTATTAATTGCACTTTTGGCTCTGGATTCCTTATTCCTTTAGGATGATTTCTAGGGAAAGTATAAAGTGGGGGGGTTTTGTTGTGTGTATAAAAATCCACTGGCTTTGTTAATATATGAACAGATGTTCTGGCATGTGACTGGAATTGGTGAAGGTTCCCAATCTTCTCCTACCATGTCAACAGTACTGTTGAATCTTTTGCTGCCTTCTGATTGTCTTTTAAGGAAGATAAAGAGTCCACTGTTGCAGTGTTTAAGTCACCTCTCTAGGACAGTACACCATCATTTGCTTTGTTTTGCCTCTCATGGCAAAATGAGACAACATTTCCGCTAGAAGGCCTGGTCTGCAAAAGGAGGGGTAAGAGATGGAGCAGAACTTTCCCTGCCTTAACTGTGGCAGTGCTTAGCATTTAAAATACTTTGAAGAGGCATCCCCTATAATAACATTTTATTTAACAACAGAGCTGTGGGAAGCTACATCTGCGTAGGAACTGTAAAATGATTCATTTTTTTCTGGTGTCTTACTGACTGTCACTGACATTAAGATCAGAATATTATTTGAAGTCTGTCATGCCAAAAGTGGGGTAGGGGCTGTGTGCCCCTGAGGAATATGCCAGGAGCAGGTAATTACTATAGAAATTGTAATTGAGGGTGAGTGAGGAACAAATTGTAATATTTCCTATTTTTATTATCAGACATACTATGGTACAAAATAACTCTAGTCACAGAACTTCTTTTGGGAGGCTAGTTCATTTTCTTCCTGTTTGGGGTTTTTTTTTCCGTTTCATGAAAACACATTCTAATTAATTTCCTAGTTAATAACTTCCCAAAACTGCCAGAACCTATTCTGAAATCTGGTTGCACCTTTCAGACCTAAAAAAGATCTTTCTAATACAGATCACTAGAAATTTGAGGAACTCTCTTTGGATGAAACAGGACAATAATATTTATTAGATTATAAATTACCCACTGTTTTAGAGCAATAGTTGGCTGAAAGTACCTGAAAGAAGCAAACATTCCATTGATATTTGAAGGTTTTTTAAATAATAATCAGAAAATAGAGGTGCAACACCCAATGAAATAATCATCACAAAAACCCCCAGATTTCTGTTCTGAAAATAAGATACTCAAGACCATTAACTTTGAAGATAATAAGAAAATTAGAAGTAACTAATGGGGATAATTTGGTGGGGTTTAACATTAGCATTGTGGGTGCTGTTTCTATTATAAAATATGCTTCTAATCAGTAAAATGACTACACTATGGTAATCTTACCAAACATGACTCCTAACTATTGTATATTGTATGCCACTTAACAACTGTTCATTATATCTGATTCACAATTTTATAAATAAAGTTTTGCATTTCAACATGGAAAAATAATTTCAAATATATATTCCTCAGTTACAGAAAGCTTATTTTACAACTGAAGAAATGCATATACCTATAGGTCTCTATCATTCAAAATTCCAAAACCCTTTCTATCTACAGTATATATACAGTAAGTATAAATTCAGAATGGAGAAGTAAGACTACTCAATTGACTTCTGAAATCACCGCAGATGATTTTGATAAAATTAAAAATATCCTTCATCATCTATCTGATCTACTAAATTTTCAAAACAAGGAAAAAGTTTAGTTTTCTGATTGGCTTCACTAGTGCCTTTGTGCCTAGGTGAAGTTAAAAAGACAAGAACACAGTCATTGCATTCCCAAAAGTTAAGCATTATCACTGGGCTTCAATAAATGTCTTAGCCAAAATAGACCCAGTAGTATTTGATCAATTTGTTGGATGATTCTTTACCATGTTTAAAATGTCTAACTAGCTAAATTATCTTTTCTAAAACTGACCAATTCTGGGACAGTATCTTCACAAACTATTTAAGTTATAGACTGGCTGTGGATAATGATTTATACCGTATCTCTGGATACACTGATGTTCCACTGTAAGACACCAATACAATCCTCTTTTGAAACAATTAGATAAAGATTATAGTCAGAAGTGTATAGCATACTAAATCTAAACTAGAAACCTACACAATATGATAATTCATCACATTTAATCTGAAAAGAAATTGAAGAAATTTATTTTCATTGAGATCTAGAAGTTCTATCATTATTAGAGGATGAAGGAAGAATGGGAAGCCATACAGCTTCAAAGTATTTTGCCTACTGTATGTATATATTTTTCAAATAAAAGAGATAATCACTTAGTTAAATGAAGACTAGAACATGAAACAAACAAACCCCCTTAAAATTCTCAATAATATGCATTAAGCACTATATAAATACAGAAATAGTTTCCAAATCTGCTAACCATGTCTTTGTTAATTTTATTCATTCTATTTTTATTTATGCATCACAATTTCTGAGTGCAGATTACTAGTTCTAGCTTCTGCATTTCTAATTTCTCTAAAATAAACTAACAAGTTCTGTAGAAAAGTTTGTTGAATATTTCAGGTGGTATGTATTTCCCTTTTTCCAACTAATAATAAAATATTTAATAATAATGTTTTAATTGTGTTAAAGCCATGTTTGAATTAGAGATTCCAAAAAGAGGAAAACTAGTGATCCTGTGTCTTGAACTTCACTACCTACCATTCTTACTTCTCACAGGGGTAAAACCAAGCTGGAGCAATCAAGAATGCAGCTCTGGTGCTTTTTAACCAGGTAGAGCAACGTGTCACCACTTTCACACAGGTTACCTAAGCAAGTTATACATATATATGTATATATATATATAATCACTTTTTAATGGATTTTGACTGGCCTGCATGCTCTTCAGCTATGTACCTTCCCTATCCATTGCAAGACAGTAGAAACATGCACAGCTGCTCTCTGCTGAGTCACGGGACTCACATCACAGCATGGTCAGGTGGGATTGGCAACCCCAACATATATTTTTTAACTCTGCTAATGATTTTTCTGAATATTTAAATACAGTTTTTAGCAATAACTGCATGCTCTTCAGGTTTTGAAGTATGGATCATAAAAGTACTGGAATGTTATATGCTAAAGAAGCCAAAGAAAAAGGGAGCATGCATAGTTTTTAAAAAATAAAAACAACCCTTTTTGATTCAGCCCTTATAAATGTAATTTTTTAATGAAATGTGTTAAGTGATTTATGAACTGATTACTGCCATGACTTCAGCTCCTTGTTGAGTAACATTTGAATTATTGCAGTAGCTACTTGTGTAAAAATTACAGTGTGAAACTTTTAAAATTACAATGCACTGTAATGCAAATATCCAAGATGCTACAAACTGCACTGGATTCATTTGGACAGTGCATATCTTGAGTTTTATAAACTGAAAGCAGAGAAAACAGTTTCATAATTGCTAAAATGACAGCAAATAACTCTCCTTAAAGAACTCTCAAAGCAAAACATTTTACAAATCCTCTTTTCTCAAATCTTAAACTCCTTCATAAATAGTGGTTTTTTGGAATGTGTTTCACAATAATGGTCTGTAAATGAGTTGGGAGACTTTTGTGTAAATTAGAAAGACTATGGAGTAGTCAACATAATTTTTATAAAATTCTATATATATTTAGCCTAAGGGTTTTTTCATTATAGGCAAACATGCCCTCCATTGATGAGTAAATTGGCAGAGCCTTCAGGAATAGGGACAGCACAGGAGCCAAAGTTATATGAAACTAAGGAGGTCAAATTATCTTAGTAAAACTAGGCATCAAAATTTTGAGGAGATTGACATTTCAGTCCTATAGCAGGATTGAAAGCTGTTTCCTTTAGGCATTTTACTGGCTTCAGAAGGACCACCAAGTAGTTAATTTTGTACCCTTGATTATAGTACAGTATTATCTACCTATATTAAATTGTAGTCTAAATTGCCCAGAGATGCCAAAAGAAATTAAAATTGGTATGTATTCTGAAAATTCTCAGATTTTACTGATTAAATTTTAAACCAAGATATGCTCTAAACATCAAATAAACCTCTAATGAAAGAGATTTTTTAAAGTAATTTTCTTAATATTATATAAAAATCAAATATCATCACATCCGAGAGTTAAAGTCAGTTTAGAATCACTTTGGAATCATCAATTTTCATTATTTTATATTTTTTCACTCAATTACAGTGCAGCTTTCAAGATTCAAAGGATAAAACCACATGGCTGAATTACTAAAGGCAATTTGTAATGGCTGAATCCCTTTTTTTTATTGTCACTTGAATCATGAAGCCATTTGTAAAGCTTAAAATTTTAGTAGCCTGCTCTTGCTCTTATTGAAATCTAGAATAGAATCAAATGAGAGCAAGACTGGGTCTTAAGTGAATGCTTTCTTGTAAATGGGCACACTAATATGCTGTTGGTCAAAGCTTGTTTTAATGATCGAAGCTGTTGATAAGAGATGCATTGCTCTGAAAGGACATTATGGAAGCTGATTATACATACATTAACCAAGTATTTGGGTTGGTGATGAAGCATTTTTTCTGTTATATTCTACACAATAATATTGATATTGCTGTTTTCAGAAAAATATAATCCCATTGAGGTAGTCTGATTTTGTGTGTGTGTGTGTGTGTGTGTGTGTGATTTTCACAGTATTGCTCAGGCTTCTGCTCTAGTCAAGCATGTTGTTTTGCTGGTTCAGGCCTTGAGAATGCTGCATCATAAGCAATCGCTTTCAAATGTTTCCTTATAAAGGAAAATGCGATATCATTGAAGATGCAAAGAAGTATTTACAGGGCATGGTGTGTTCTAGAGGCTGATAATCACATTTATGAGCTGAAAAGAAGATTGTGCTAATCTATCATGAATCTTGAGCTTCCTATTAGCTTTATTAGTTTCATTGCTAGAAAGAATATCATTAATGTCACCTTATTTAAAATGTATTGATTCTTTCCTAATTTAGGGTCTTGAAGCAAAGAAGAGGAGTTTTACTAACTAATGAGGGTTTTTTTCTTAATAATGCAGTTGTTCGAGATTATTTGAAAAATAGTGAAGGGAATGCTTTATGTGAAAATTATTTAATAGAATTATAGTAGGTTTTTTGGGTTATAAACTGCACTTTTGTCACGTGGTTTTTAGCAGCTATGCTGACAGGACTATTTGCAGCAGAGTTTACATAGAAAGATGCAGTTAAAATTTTGACTGCCTTTTAATTTGCACTCCTAGATTTAGAATTGATGCTTACTATGAATTTTTACCTTGCTGCTGTTAAGTCAGTAATTGATTTAATGATGATGGATCAGGCCATGAATTAGTTTTAATTTCCCTAACTTGAATGTGACAGATAATTATGTTCACAACATTTGGTTTTTATTTAATGAAGAAACTGCCTATAATTTCAATGACAAGTTTCAGACTTCTTATTTCTTGGTATTTCTATGATATATAAAAAGAGAGTTAATTCACAAGTATTTTACCCTTTTTAAAGGAGAGAGAGCCTTATGTGTGGATAATAAGGTGGTGTGCTAATAATGCTTAATATAGTGTACATTACTGGGCATTTTGGTTTGTAAATGCAATATAGATCATGAAATTTAAAATATTCTCACAATATGAGATATGCAATATTTTATTCCAGACTTACAGATTTACATGACCAGTAATAAATGATTCCATTTAGAGGCAATATGGCTGTAACTATTTTACATATATAAATTTTGGAAATCATACAGTAAGCGGAGTATGAAAAAATGAAACAAGGTATTTTAACATGTTTACTAAGCAAAAAACCTAAACTTTGGAAGCATCTAGTTCTCAATGTATTTATCCAAATCTTTTCACATTTGTCAGCATGATTTTCCATGTATGACAGATCATGATATGTAAAAAGGGAAAGAATGGTTTTTAAACTCATACCTGTGTGCTTGTCAGAAATCTTTTCTATTATGTGACAAGTCCTTTATTTTTGGTCACAGTGCAGTAACAACCTGATGTCTGAGTGACCCTATACTGACTACATTTGCATGTGTGTGCAAAAGTCAGCTTCTTGAAAATTAGCCCTGAAATTATCCATTACCCAACATGACCTTTATTTTAAACTTCATTCATCTCATATAAGAGTTGAATATGAGGAAAGAATTGATTACAAAGCTATATTAAGATATATGTGCCATTTACTTAATTTCTGGCAGAGAAAGCCCTTAGCTGCGAATAGATTTTCCTGAAGAGACTGGGTTTTAACTGAAGAGTTGAATAACTAGTTCTAATTTGCAGCAGTGTCTCTGAAGAAGAAGAGACTACATGGAAATGCCTCTTTTTTCGAAAAACAAGTTATTGTTATTATTTGTTGCAAAATCATTCAAATCCTATGAACAGAAGGGGTTTTTTTATATTCTAAAAATGTCACTATCTTGAAAACTAAATGTGAAATGTAGCTGGTATTAAACATTCTCTCAACAAAATTGTATAGAAAGGTCTTCATCCTTTCTCTACATGACCTTCATCCAAAGGTCAAAGGACATGACCATATTTGCTAAACTGAACCCACAGATCTCGTCAGTGACCAAATGCCCTTTTGTTACATCAGTACTTGTACAGTTGATTTAAGTTAGAGGTGCACTCTACATTCCCCCTTGAAATTCCTATGTACTATAGCTACATGGGATAAATCAGAAGAATTTCACTGCCATGATTTTTTTAATGTTACTTTCTGATTACAAGCCTTATTTCACAGTAAAAAAGAATGTATTTTGGATGAAAACAATTAAAGACACAACAGTATTGACAACTGAAAACAAGTTATAAACTCTGTCTGATTATTGCATTTGTTCTGTGCATTATTAGCAGGTTCGTCCTTTCAAAATACACTTTCTTAAAAAGGACAAAATTATGGACAGTCTTGCATGACTGATGAATACTTTGACCTGATCAGAATTTTAATGTACTTGGTAAAAAGTTTCTTTATTTGAGTTGTTTTATGTCACTCTTCAATTCTTGCAGTTTTCAGATCTAGAAGTGCTTTTACTGTAGTAAGGGCTATAGTATTTCACTATACAAAAAAGAAAAATTTGGGATAAAAGGGACATCAGGAAGTCTTTCAATAAGTACACGAGACTGGAATGCAAAGAAGATATTTTGGATCTGTTAATTTGTGCTTTATGCAAAAATTAAATTGTGCAGAAAATTGCCATTAAATGCTATTATATTTACAGCTTTTAAATCCAGATAAGGTGTGTGTTAGTGGAGATTTCTGTTAGTTCATTTCACTCAGAGAACTAAGACTCATTTTCAATGTAATCCAGTATTATAGTAAAGAAAATGAAGTAATTTAAGAGTTGGGTACATGTAGACTCTCCCGTTTTAATTCTATTGAGAATTCTTCAGAAGTCATGTACGCGGATCAGGTTAGTAGCTAAATTATATTTAAATGTTCCCTATGAGAAGATAAACTGGGAAACAGAACTATACAATGCACATGTCATTACCGTGGATTTACTTTTGGTGATGCATATTTGTAAGTTTACCATTCTTCAAAAGTCAGACTGGCATGATTTGATTCAGCATCATTTCTTATAGAATATGTATCTAATGAGAAAAATTGTTCTGTGGAACTTTACTTGCAGAAACTAAATGCATCAAGCTCATCAGAAGGCAGCACAGTTGATATTGCTCCTCCTGGAGAGGGCGAGCAAGCAGAAATTGAAAGTGAAGAAGCTCTTGAACCAGAAGCCTGTTTTACAGAAGGTTGTTGAATACCTGTTGACTTCAGAGATGTATTGCTAAAATGACATTATTACTAGCACATTTAAGTTCTTGAGGGTTTCAAGTCTAGTGGGCCTTCTTGACCTCAAAAATCAAAAGAAAATACTTTTAGCCTAGAATGCTGGAAATCAGATGCAAAACCAAGGTTTCCCTAGGCTTTAAGTAACTTTATCTATCTGGCCACTGCATACATTTTGTAATGAAGAAATGTCATTAACTTTTCTGCTCTTAAAATGCTTTTCAGTTATTTGAAAAGGCCCTTTAAATTTGGAACAAATAAATTTTTGTGTGACTCCACCAACAGTTGGAACAGTTACATGCCAACAGTCAAAAAAAATCAATGTTTTTTGGATTGACTTTACTCATAATTATGTCTCCTATTGTCTGGTTTATCTCAAGATTAGCTATCTAAATTCAGATATTCAGCATCCTATGTGATGTGATATCCTATTCAGCATTCCAGTGATTAATTAAAAAAAAATTATAAAATTAAAGCTTCTAACAATATTGATATGACAGTAAATATTGACTTTAAAGTAACTGGCTCTTGGATCCTAATGTCTCTTAATCTAATGCAGGTTGTGTGCAAAAATTTCCATGTTGTCAAGTAAGTATAGAGGATGGCAAAGGAAAAACTTGGTGGAATCTTAGAAAGACCTGCTACAGCATAGTTGAACACAACTGGTTTGAGACTTTCATTGTATTCATGATTCTCCTCAGCAGTGGAGCACTAGTAAGTAGAACAAAATTGCAGATGCTGATATGTTTAGATATCTCTTTAGGAGCAACAGCAAAAATCAAATTTGCTTCAGAAAGACTTGATTTCCTTGGAGCTGTATAAAACTCCCTGCATTTTATCATTTCAGGATGGAATGAAACTTGATCTAAACTTGAAAAAGTTTGATAAATTTCACATGCACCTTTTTAGTGCTACTTTTATCTTACCAGTGTAAAAATAAAACTTGTGCAATTTTCTTTAAGACAGTGTAGCAGCTCAAAGTTTAAATTGCCTGCCAATTTTCAGCATGTTTGTCAAGAGATTTGAGTACAAAGGACTGTTAACTATGTGCATATAGCTAAATGTATGGTTTTAAATCCTTAATTCCTTCTAGGCTCAGCCATTCCTTGAATTTTCCTTATGAAAGACTATACCAAGAAATGGAATAATTACTTCATTCTCTTCCTTTTTTGAAGGCAGGAGCTACGGAAGAGTGCAGCAGCAAATTAAACCTAACAACCACTTTCCAAAGAGATTTACATTACCTGCCTTTCCAGCTTTACTCAAGTTGAACAGTTGCTACAATATAAATGTGCATAGTTGTACATTCTAGCAACTACATTGCTTTTTAATTTGACTTTTAGACATATGTTTGATTGATGGAGGATAGAAATGGAATCCCTCTAGCTGCTTTCTAGAATGCAATAGACATATCTTAGACGTTGTATAAGAAAGGTTTGGGGGTTTTTGTGTGTGTATATGAAAGATTCTTAATACCACAGAGGATAAAAAATCATGCTGTGAGTTTATTTCTTCATACATTAGTAAAATAAAATATACATACATATATATATATATATATATATATTCAACTCCAGACAGGGAAGAATACATAATGTTGCTCCAACTTGTAATATGGCTAAAGATGGAAAAGATATAAAATAAGAGGATGAAGAACAACAATGGGAAAGATTAGCTCTAACCTACTTACTTAATATTATTTATTCCTTAATTTTATAATCCATATTCTGTGAAATAGTAGTAATACCTGGATATATTTTTATAGGCTTTTGAAGATATATATATTGAACAACGCAAAACTATCAAGACCATGCTGGAATATGCTGACAAAGTTTTTACATATATTTTCATTTTGGAAATGCTTTTAAAATGGGTAGCATATGGTTTTCAAATATATTTTACTAATGCCTGGTGCTGGCTGGACTTCCTGATTGTTGATGTAAGTATACAGTCATTAATATCGTAAAATTCACTATAGTAAAGTTTTTGATGTTGTAAAATTCATTACCACTAAGTAATCTTATAAACATGCAAAAATAATTCACATTGTATAGTTATACTGCATTAATAGTAGCCTGCAGTGACCTGGTGGTGTTATTTGAAGTACATTTCTATGCCAAAACAGAAAAGATGGCTGGACGTTCTTGATGGTTAATAATTTCATACTCATGATGTAGCAAGAGATTTTATGAGGAAAAAATCGAGTTTTTAAACATGCTATCTTTGATCATACTACTTTATTCCTTAGCAAATAAGATATTTCATTGTTCAAGTTTCTTCTACAAACACTGCAACTTTTCAAGTGAAACAAAATACATTTGGTCCAGATTTCATCTGAGTTCTCAGAAATTTCTCCCTCAAAACTATCCTGTTATCATTTCTAGCAAAAACAGAAAGGCTGTGGCTATTTGGTCTAAAATTTAATTAGTTTTAATAGGCTGACAATCTGCAATAGTTAAATCAGCTATAACTTGGCAGGGTTTGTGATAAAAGAGAATACAAGGTTTCTTGGCTGCCTTCCCAGCTGTGATAGACTTCTGTGCAAAGGCCTTGCTTATGTTGTCAGAAGGGATCAAAGTTGGTTTTGCTCCCAGAATATTTTGGTTTCTCGCCTTCGCACATTATCTGACCCAGTTCATTGGCTACACGTGTCCTCATTGTGGAACTGAGAGATGGCATCTCAGGGCAGTTGATAGTAATTTCTGTCCATGCTGCCATATTTCTTGAGAAGTTTGCATAAATCCTGGTCCCATCAATATTTTTCCCCTATGTATGCAGAAATGTATCAGATTTGTAACTCCCACTAAAAAAAAAAAAAAACTACCTAGATTGGCCCATAACTCAAAATGAAAGACCACCTCTTTTTTCTAATCTGCTCAAGTTAGTTTTGTTGTACAGTTAATATCTAGATCTGTCCTGAAAATCTACTCTACTCAGGAATGAATGGTTTTCTTAAGAGGATGTTAATGAAGTAGAGAGATGGTCCTTTACAGGATTATGTTAAGAATGGATTTTTTTTTTTAGATAAATTATAACTCATGTTTTAATTATTCTTTTTCTAACTTACACCTAAACAGATTATTCTGAGCCATACTCTGTGGTTTCTTAGTTTAGCCTTAGACTTATAAAACATATCATCGTAATTAAAGCAGCATATATTGCTAACTTTTTACCTGTAACTTATAATTTTATAAACAAAAGCATAACTAAATGAGATTGGAACTTTCTACTTTTAAAGAATTATATTTAATGTTCCATAAAGTGGTAAAAAATGCCTTACTGTGCTTAAGGCTAATTCAGCAATTTCTTTAGCACCATCAGACAGCACTTGGAAGAAATATGTGAGCTCATGTTATCTTCCTATAGAAAAGCAGAGAATCTATGCTGCTTTAACAGACAGTTTAAACAGGTGTGATTTAGTGGCATTCTGCCAGTGAGAACACCAGTGTCTCCTTCCTCATTAGAAGTGACTAAAGTTAATCAAATTGTTTAATTCCATTCTCTAAAATTATTCAGGAGTAAACACTGATAGTCCTTTAGGGCTTTGACCTTTAATATCTCAGATACCTGAGTCCCTCACTGTGAGAAGTAACCATAGTTGCTCTCACTGTCTGTGAACAAATTAGATTTTAATAATTACACTAAGAAATGGTAATTTTCAGCTCTGTCAGTTTACAGCTGTGACTCTTGGTACATCTGCCTACCTCAGTTTAAGACTTTATCATGCCATCTCTCTGCTCCATTCTTCTGCCTGATGCAACAATGTCTGTAGCAAGGAACAGATATTTCGGTGGAGTGGCTTATGTACCCAAAATTACAACCTGGTAAATTAGATCAAACACACTTATCAGTGGTTTCAGCAAATAGACTGAATTTTATATGCAGACAGCTGTGAATAAGGCTGATACTCACGTTTTTGGAGGGAGGCTAATTCTGGCAGAGATATCCAGTAAAGGTTTGAGACAGCAATGTCTTAACCCAACACAACTAGATTGTATGGAACATGTCATCCTGTACTTTGGTTTTCGCTTTTACTCCTCTTTCCACAGCCATCTCTCATGAGTTTATTTTGTCTAGGTTTTAAGGTACAGCTGTAATGATTCTAAGTTGTCTTTGCCACATACCAAGCTAGGAACTAACTAGGACATCAGGAAAGACGACAGGGAATACCCAATCAGTTTTTCAGTTATTACATTTGTTTGTGTAATTTTCTGCTATGATGTGTAATCTTAGATAATCTTTAATTGATAACATTTTATGCTATATATTTTTTAACTTTATGAGTTGGTCCTATAATTTGGTAGAGACACTTTATTTTTAAATTATTGTGTTAATAAATCATACATGCATGAAATGGAAATAAGTAACATTTTAAAAAAATCATGTATTTGCCAAATACTGTGGGACAATAATGGGTCTGTAAGTGGAATGAAATATTTGACCACCCTGAAATTGCTAGCACCTGATAGAATTCCAGTGGGTACAGATTTTGAACAATTAAATGTAGAACCCTCCAACGGTGCTTGTGTCATAGTACATTAAAAAATGATCATATTGATGGCCTGTTTAATATTTCTTTCATATAGCTAAAAATGTTTCATCCTTTTTGTGAAACAATTAAAGTAATTTAATTAAACCATGCTTTCAACCCTTTTATTAGCTTTCCAGAATAATTAACTCAGCAGCAACATTCTGGAAAATATCAAGGTCACATTATACTACTGTACTAAATGCCCTGCGCGTAGAGTAAGAGGCAAGTCATGCTGTGACAATTTCATAATAAAACTAATAGAAAATAAGAATATAGATGTTCTGGAAAACCAGATATATAAAGAAATGTCACTTTTTCTTCCTAGCCAGTCTCATATTTCATTACGTGCATCCTAACATGTATGCTATCTGGCTTGGAAAATCCAGAAAATAATGAAATTAATTCATTAATTCAAAGGGATATTAAGATGACATAGGCATAAACACCAACACTGTTGTTCAGTGAGTGACGAAACAGAATCATAACTTGCAATTATGCATCTAAACAAAATGAATTTTGATTACTTGCCAGTAAAACAGGTTAAATTAAGAGTTATTCATTAAGTACATATAGAAATACATACATCGTAGCATAGGATCAAAATTAGCCCCCTCCCCAAGTAGCACAGAATTCCTATGGATGAAACTTTTAGGCCTAAATAGAAATAAAGTTGAGGTGAAGCTGTGTGAACAATGATCTGGCTCAGATGACAACCCTGACTGAAGATTTTGAGCAGGGCAAATTGTGACTGCCAGGTTTCTACATTAGAAGACTAACAAAAATAAGGACATACAACCCCACCGTTTTAGGAGACAAATGTAGAAACTCTTTCCACTATTTTGAGTTCTTTTTCATTTCTTGAAATTACTGCATCTGCATGCATTCTTATCTCAAAATAAAGAAATTAATCTAATTATCAGTGTATAGAGACATTTATTTTCTCACCTACTAGCAACAAAATAAGTGGAACGGATGAGAGAAAACCAAGCTAAGACGACTAAGAACACCAGAGCAGTACAGAGCAGCTGTATATCCAATAGAATTCCAAGCAGATCTTTGCTTCTCCTATGAACTGTCCTTCAGAGGGAAACGTTGTTTCCAACAGATGAAGTATTTCTCTGAGAAACAACTTCAGGTTTATGGTGTAATAGCATTAGCACCATGATAAGAAAGCTGCCAATAGTTTGAAATAGAAAGCACAAACAAGACCTTACAATCAGAACCTGAGAACTGCCAGTGCACACAGAGCCACTGAGCTTAGAGGAGCTGCCACTATCTAACTAGCTTGGAAGGAGTCTGGTTTGTGAAACACAGCTAAGGCACGGTGCTAGTTTGGGGAGAAAGGTATAAAATGAAGCAGCCATTAATGTGACTTCAGTTTTAAAAGAGATGTCTTACTCTCCCAGAGATATTTTTTTAATATTTTTTTCATAATTTAATTTTCATTCGTAAAATGTGCTGTCTTTCCACTAAAGTTTATTGTCATGTGGGCATCTTGTTGATGTGAATGAATAAATGAATATTCTATTAAAAATGCAGAAAATTCCATGTCTTGTTATCTCTGGAATATATTAAAGGTGGCTAAGGATAACAAAGAACTCTTTCACTGCAGAATCACAAGACAAATAAGGTGTACAAATGACAGTTATTAATAACAATTAATGACAAAGTTAATGTAATGGCAGAAACACTAATGTTATATCTTGTAAGAGAACAGACTTCAGTTACAGACTACAGAAAATGAGTAAGATTTTCTTTCTAATACGCTTATAAATCACAGCAAGTGCCATTTATCCATTACAGCAATAAAATAATTCTTTCCTTTAATAAAAAGAATTACATCCTGGCATATAATCCAGTTGAAATATACAGTGATATGAATTCCCTAAAATACTATTTTCTGTTAGATTAATATATATAGCAACATAGTTATGAATAGTTATGAATAGTTATGAATAACTGATTTGTATTTGCTCTTGGATTGTCGTTTTGAGACATGATCTTGTAACGCTTGTGTTTGTAAAGTCATCTAATTGTTCCTTATGGATATAAGTAACATAGGATACCCATGTTTCAAATAATGGACAAAATCTTACCACCCTTATCAGTGAATGCCTATTTCTGTACAACATTTGAAGAGCTCTGCAGAGAAATGAACATTTGAGGAATTTCCTCAAGGACCGAAATATGTCTATGTTCATTTATGTGTCTTTTGGTGGTAGAACTGAATAAAATATGAGTAAGGTATGATGTTTTACCACTCCTGTCTCCAAAACTGCTCAAAGTAAATTAATTTCTTTCACATTAACACTGTCTAAACCTCAGTTCCATTTGAGACGCAAATTAATTGTGCCTTACTTAAGTGGATTGTCTTATAATAAAATCCCAATAACAATCATCAGGATCTCACTACTGTTGTAGATAATAACGCTCTTACTACGAGATTTACAAGGCTAGTATCTGTTAATATCTATCCCATGATGTTTTCTTATACAAAATATTTTCCTATATAAAAACAAATAGATTTGTCAGGCAAGTGAGAAAGTACCAACTCTTTCAATACATATTTCAGAAATATCCTCGTTATTGTTGCTATGAACTCAGTGTTTGGCTTAGAAGTAATATTTATAACAAATATCTTAAATTAACCACTAAAATATTCAGCATATTATTAGTGATTCTGGATATTCAAAAGATTGTCAATAGTTAATCAAATATTCTAATATATTCAGAATTTTAAATTGTTTGGAAGGTTAAACCTTAACAAAGTTACAGAAAGTATGGGTATTTTGTCTTTATATATTCCTGAAAATCATATCCTTCACCAACACTGTGCTTCCATATGACTGTTAAACATTATTGAACCATAATAGACATTCAATAGCATATATTCCTTTTTCAACCATGCCTTTATGAGACCTCTTGCCTTTCCAGCAAGTATGAAAATTGTGGCATTGTTCAATTTGTCACTGTTGATCTGTTGTTTTTTTTTTTAAATAAACAGTGTAGAAACATTTTTAAAATAATATTGTTTTTGTATTTTATAGGTCTCATTGGTTAGTTTAATAGCCAATGCTCTGGGCTATTCTGAACTTGGTGCCATTAAATCACTACGGACTTTAAGAGCTTTAAGACCTTTAAGAGCCTTGTCACGATTTGAAGGAATGAGGGTGAGATAAAATGACTGAGTCTGAACGAATGTATGCATATAAAAATTAATGTCTTCTTCAAAGAACTCCAGAATGGGAATACATGCAAAAACGTGGAAAAAGGCCTTCCACCATGTCCTTATAAACAAGACCTGTGTACAGCTCACCTTTGGAGACCAGACCTCGTGCTCATTATATTTGCGTACTCACTGCTGCAGTTGTCTTATCCCAGCCCACTGACCATCGAAATTTTCATTGATTTGTGGACCTAGAAAAGTAAAAGGACATGACAGATTTTAGAACAAAGGGTTGGAGATTTTTTTGCAGTTTAGCTGGGAACTTTTTTTATCAATTTCTGTAGCTAACTTTAGTTAGTTTGTCAGTGGTTCAGGATGGAACAGGATTAGACAGAAAACAAAACAAACCAAAACAAGATTAAGAAGCTGACAAGAGTGACACACCAGAAACTAAAGCCCCACTGTGGCTCCCTGTCTACTTGCCTGGGAAAAAAAAGTCCCACAATAAATGTTATAGTATTAGGGAAAGATTTTCTGAGCATAGGGTTGGAAGGACTGAAATAAGCATAGGGTTGGAAATACAGAAGGGGAGAGATGGGAAATCGTTTTCTCAGCTAATGTCTTTTTACTTCATTTGAATGCATCTGCTGTACTCTTACATCTCCTCCTAGACATCTAAAACTCCTGTGGGAAAAATATTATTTTCATATTCTGCCAATCTGACCAAAAGAAAAAAAAACAAAACCAAACCAAACAAACAAACGAAACAACAAAAAAAACCACCTTAAAACCCTCTATTGTAAGCTGTCTGCTGAAAATGCAGACTATGCTATTTCCTGGAAAAACAAGGAAAAGTTATTGAGAAATCTCTTTTTAATTTTTCACCCAAAAGTACTCCAATGCTGCAATACATGTTTATAGTTTGGTCATAGCTCTGCACTTTCTGAATAAGTAGTGTGTTACATTGTATATGGATACTGAAATACGGTGCTGGCAATATATACATAAAGTTTCTAAGAATAAAATCATTAGTAATGATAGTTTTACATGCAGACATTTTTATTCAGTCTTCTGCATCATCATTTTTTAAGCTTTTTCTGGTTTATTTGCTATTTATTTTTATTTATAGATTTTGATTTATATTGTTGGAATTTAACATTTATTTCTCTTTTTCTCTAGAGCACACAAATTCTCAGAATCCATCTTGCTACTAACAGGTTTTCTTTCGCTTTTTGATTTTTTTTCAGACTTTTGCATTGTCTTTTGTTCCATGTTATTTTATTTCTTGCTTTTTGCAATCTCATTAGCATTTTATTAAACCTTAATTAATGTTTCCTCCATAAATCTTAATGTAGTATTTCAACTGCTCATCCCATATTAACACTTTTTAAACATTTTTAAAGTGTTTTAAATTTTTTTTTCTCTTCATTAACTAAGTGGCTATTTTGTCTAATTTGTACACTAGGTGGTTGTAAATGCCCTTGTAGGAGCAATCCCTTCTATCATGAATGTATTGCTGGTATGTCTCATATTCTGGCTAATCTTCAGCATCATGGGAGTAAATCTGTTTGCTGGAAAATTTTATCACTGTGTCAACACTACAACTGGTGAGATGTTTGATATCAGTGATGTCAACAATTATACTCAGTGTCAGGAACTCATAAAAAACAATCAAAGTGCCCGATGGAAAAACGTGAAAGTAAACTTTGATAATGTAGGAGCTGGATATCTTGCTCTGCTTCAAGTAGTAAGTAAACTTATATATTTTCTTTTTGCTTCTTTTAAAGAATCTGGAAAAATGACTGTTAAGTAGTGGAATAATTTCTTTGTAGCAGTGATGTGCAGCTCACACAGCTCTATTGCACTGTTTCTTGTAATTTTTGTATTAATGGTAGTAGAGTAGTTTTCCATTCCAAGGCTAGGGAATACAGTCTCATGATGATGATAATAATAATGTGAAAATAGTTTGTGGAAAAGGTATAATCTTTTTAGTGGTGCACAGTATAGAACTATCATATTCCTTAATGCTTATTAAAGAGTCATTATAGTATACTAAATAAGCATTATGTTACTTATAGTATTATCCTTGTGAAGTATTAGATGTTATTGTATTGCATGGCATATTCATTCCATTAATTACTGCTACTTATACAAAATCTGTAAATTGTGTTTCCCCTTCAATTCCTTATCCTGTGCACTGTAGTACAGAAATGCCTTTGTTCTAAGTACTGAGCATATTTTATTTACGTCAGAGAAGTGAAGACCTTAGCTCTTTAGAGGCTCCTTGGCTTAGAATGGAGCTTCTGATAGCTGGGATCGACCCAAAACACAACCAAGAAAGCATAAAATTACATTTAGATGATTGAACTGTGTAGAATCACTTGTCTATAACTTGACATACAGCTTCACTGAATGAAAACATGTCAGAAATGTCATGAAATTGTTACAGCTCTGGTATTCAAGGTTATCTAAGAATTGTATGCTTATCCTTTCTATCTCAGAGCAGGTCAGTATTCCTAGTTGACCTTAATTCCAAAATTAACTACCTGGCTTAAAATGTTTTGCCTCTAAAAGCAATGTGACTCTCATGTGCTGAGTAGTAGTAGTGAATGATGACTCTGATTCTCTGACTTCAGATCTCGTTGCTACTCTTGTACTGGAGATTAAACTGAACTGTCTTATTACCAATACTTGCCTCTGAAGAAGCAAGGAAAACTGCTAATCTCTTGAAGCTCTGTCTGAATTTCATCCATATCACATATCCAGACAGTCTTGGTCTTTAATGACTACTTCAATACTGTGAACTTTTCATTCTTCTTCTCTTTTTTTTTTCCTTTGTCTTGATTTTCCAAAATTTTCCATTTCAAATATTCCCTTCTGACCTTTACTTTTCCTGCAGAGATTAAGAGATCCTTGAGCATCTTCACCTCTTCATCTGATTGTCTCCATTAACAGTCTCCCTCCGCTCTTATTCTGCATTTATTGCTCTTATTGAACTCTCCTCCTCTCCACATTGCTATGCAAAGTGCGCTGACAATTGTCAACTGAGCCAGAAAGTTCTGTGAAGCCTGGCTCCAAGCATACCTTCCCAGTAAACTGCTGTTGCACTACAAGATTCAGGAGGATATGAACACTTCCAGAGTGCAAGTTTTCTGCCATGAAAACTGGCAACTGTACCAAAGTACCAGAGCTACTTCCGGCAAGCACAGATGGAAATATACTCCTTGGGATGGTTCTTCTCCTGAATCTCCTCAGGAGTGATGCTCTTTGTTCATTTCACAGGCTTTTGAGTTCTTTTTTCTTTATTGTGAATAAGCATGGAAACCCTGGCTAAAAATTGTGCACTCACACTTCCAGCCAGCATGTCACACCAATCCTTTGGTGTTCCTTAGAAAGTGGACATTCTGCATCCCTGAAAATCACCTTCTTAGAGCAATGATGACAGATCTTTTTTACTCTTTATATAGACAAAGTCTCTATAGGAACGCAGACAAGTTCTTATAGATGTTAATCGCAGCTCTTTCACAGTTCACTTTTTGGTCTTTAAAACAAATCTCTCAAGAACCAATGTATATTTTTACTTTGAACAGTCTATTCCTTTTAGCTATGTGGGATTAAAACATTTCTAAAAATACTATGTCAGTTTAGACACAGAAAAAAACATTCAGATGCATGTGGGTATCTGTCCAGAAGCTGATTTCATCAATTCATGCTGTAAACTTAACAAAATGGCTGCAGCCATGGGTGATTCTAGTGGATTCTACCTAAACATTTCTAGCATTAATGTCTGTCTATCATTCTTCACCTGCAAAATAATCATCTGCAGCTCCAAACACACTGTGGCCTTGCTGAGACCTTCAGAGGTTTTTAATATTTTTGAAATACCTAAAAAATACGTTCTCAAAAAACCTTTGAAAAATGTTTTATTATGCCTGTGTTTTTAGTTGTGGTTTATAAATTTAGAATTGATTTTATTAACAGTTATGGTCTAGATAAATAAATAAATAACCTAGTTAATTTGAATTTTTACAGGGAAGATAAGCAACTGTGTTTTATTTCTAGGCTACTTTCAAAGGATGGATGGACATTATGTATGCTGCTGTTGATTCACGAGATGTAAGACTTTAAAGATCATCTGTTGGTTATATTCTGATATAGAGTTATAGAATTTAAACAGCTACACACAAAATAGCATGAAAAATTACAATCAGAACCAATACATATTTTTCTGACTCTTAAAATTTTTACTGGAAAGAATTAATCCCACTTCCTTCTGTTTAGGCCAAATAAGCTGAATTAACTTAGGCAGACTTTTTTTTGAAATGCTAATGTTAATGTAAAAGAACAAAGAAGAGTTTTTTTAACTAATTCCTTTGGTAATCATGGGAATGAATTAATTTAAGATTATATAATGCAGTTATTAAATCTGGAATATATTAATCTTGTTTCGTAATTTATGACTGTGCATTTAATTGTTTCCTTAGGTTGAACAGTTGTGTTATCTAGATATTTAGGAGCAATTGGATTTTGAGGTTGAAGATCATCTGTTAAGCTTTCTGGAGATTAGAATTGTATCTTGTCTACAAACCCAAAATTATGTCCAACCTGTACAAATACTAATGTTAGTGATATTGTCTCCCAGAGTAAAATATCATGTTTCATTATCTTCAGAATTTCTACATTCCTGCTCATTCCTGCTGTAGAGGTGCAAATGTTGAGATGTGGAATCCAGAAGAATCAAGACAATACAAAATTCTCCTTGACATTTGCCTCAATTTAATGGATTTCACAAAATATATATTCACTAGAAATGTATTGAAAGCATCTGTTCTAAGCTGGATGTAAGAATGCCCATGCAAGGCCAAAAGAGTTCCAGGGAGATTTAGGCGACAGTAAAATTTACTGATTTTGTTGCATGAAAATATACTGAATATAGTATAAAATATTTAGATTTCTGCTGTTAAAATTTTAAGTACTAATGACTTCTCTAAGTCCCACATTACTTCTTCCTTCTATATGAGGAACCTTTTATATATGTACATACACAAACATATCTGTGGGCACATTTACTTGAAAATTCTATATGAGCAATAATTCTATCAGCTTCCAGTTCCCCAAATATTGATAGGAGTGGACATATTGGATCTTTTTAATAAATTAGTGCAGTTTATAGCTTTCCTAGCTGGGATAGCATATATTTAGTTATAAATTATATATATTTTTTTACATCTAGTATTCTCATGGGTAATAAAATTTATAATATTTTGTAGGTAGAAGATCAACCCAAGTATGAGGACAACTTGTATATGTATCTCTATTTTGTCATCTTTATCATATTTGGATCATTTTTTACCTTGAATCTTTTCATTGGTGTCATTATAGACAACTTCAACCAACAAAAAAAGAAGATAAGTATTTAAAATGTTTCCATAGTGCTATAAATTATTAGCTATAATTAATTAATAATTTATTTATTTAAGGCTAATAAAATCAAAAGTAATTCCAAGACCTTGAATAAAAATGTCTCTTTTTTAATAATAATCTGTTTTAAAATCTGTGGATGTGATTTTGACCTTTGCGTTTTAGCATTTTGACAAATTTAGAGGCACAAATCATGAGTCAGTTCATAATAGTTTGCAGATTGTATAAATAGCTAAAATGAAGATGAAAAAAGGGAATATGTATTACTGGGTTCATTAGAAGTAATATTATCTGCCATGAAATAATTTCTTTTTTTCATTAACTTTAAAGAATTAAGATAAATTAATTAATCTTATAAACTGTTGATATTTAATGAAGATACAATATGGCATTGTGTTCATACAATGGATAATGGATCTGCAAACTGATTAAAAAGTAGGTTAAGAATACATCCAACAGCCCTTACATGAATAAGCTTAGATGCAAGTTAAAATGTGTACAAAAGAGCTCTGTTTTTCTAACACACTTTTGTGAGAAATGAGATGAAGTCAAATACAAGCTATAATTTCTTATCAATAATAAATGTGTAACGGGAAGGGTGTTTTTTTTCTGTATAGATTTGACACACAAGTATGTTTAAAATAATACTATTGATAATGCATACAAATCTCTTTTAAAGAACTTTAAAAATCTAAAAATACAATTAATCACATTTAAGATGCTTGGAAGCATCACAATTCTTAGCCTTCAAGTGCCAAAAAGAACTAGAACCTCGGGATCATTCTCAATTTTTGTATGAAAAAGCTCTCTCATATGATTTGCATTTATCCAATCACTAAATAAAAACCAGCAGTACTAAACAGAATATATGATAATAGAAAATTGTGAACTACAGAATTTTTTCCATGTGAAAATATTCTTTAGCTTCCTAAAAGACTCATAAACACACCTGGGGTTACTTTCTATCAATTATGATGATACTTCAGGCTGTGACAGCCAGTTCAGCAGACAGTGACTTTGACACTGTGCTTCCATCTGACAGTGCAGACTCATCAATAAGCACCATTTACTGATACTGAAATTCAGTCAGTTAGTTGCGCATCTGACTGGCAGCTTTTGCATCTGCAAACAAGAGCTAATTTGAGTTAGTCAAGGTTCCAGTAGTGGTTTAATTAATAATTTGCTATGGCATGATATGGTTTACTTTTCTTAAGTTTATATCAAAGGTGATTTTTTTTGGCCATTAAAACACACAGATTAGAGACAGACACACTCTCTTGACACACCTTTTGTCTCAAAGTTATGCCACTTGTAGACCTGTCTAGCTGTAATCCTAAAAATCTATATAGAATACAGGACATGGAAGACAGTAGTCACTCTTCTATTCCCTAAACATATCCTAATCAGCAAGTTATTTACCATCATCAGTATAGAAACAACCATTTTAGCCATGTCAGCAAATGTGAGAGTGAAGACACTGGAAAAACTCTACTGTCAACTGGACAAGGCACTAGTAACGGGGTTTCTCTATGTGTTAGGAATGTATATGGGCATCCACACTAAAAATACCTGAAAAAAACCCCTTTTTTAAAATATAAATAAAATATAAATGATATATTACAGAGAGACATATCATAGTTAAATGTTTTATGTGTGGACGTGATAATAATTAGTTTTGATATTATTTCTTTACTTTGGAGGTCAGGATATATTTATGACAGAAGAACAGAAGAAATATTACAATGCAATGAAAAAACTTGGATCCAAAAAGCCACAGAAACCCATTCCGAGGCCAGTGGTAAGAGCAATTTGATTCATATGCTCCTAATATTAAATATTCATTTGGGATTATGATATTGAAAAAGAAAGTTATATGTCTGGCAAGAAAATATGTTTTTTACTTATTTTCTTGTAAATGTAGAATTTGTCCCCTTTTGATCCATCAGATAGATCATTCATGTTTCATTTAAAAACATTCACTCTGAAGTGTGAACTGTAGGATTTAATGAGGCTAATGTGATAAATTTCAAAATTCCCTGCCAAAGTCCTAGAAAATCACAGTTGATTGGATCATCTATTGGTTCTTGTTACCAGGGATAAACTTCATTTTTTGTTTTTTTCTCCTCACAGAGAATTTGTAGGAGATGGGGATGCACTGGCCCCTGCTGCTGAAGACAGAAAGGGCAGTGGTCACCTAATCTGAAAGAAAAAGACAGATGCAGAAAATCTTATGGAATAAAAGAATGCCCTAGGAAGTAAAGCATAAACTAGGATAAATTTGTCTCTGAGATAAGACACTACTCTTGTTATTTACTGAACTCCTACAGTGTTTGGAAAAAATAAACTACTTGTTGCACCTTATGCACCAAGCAGTTATAAATAGCCTTTCAAAGGAGAGACATATGGCAATAAACATTGCGCTAAGCACTAAAGAAAAACTAGGATATTGCAGTCATGATGTGTTTGAGACATGTAACTTCAGTGGTCTAATGATCTCACCAAGCACAATTAGTTTAGGGAAGAAAGAGGGCTAGCATTCTAAAGCCAGCTGAGAATAAAGATAAGAAAATTAGTTTCTATTTGGCTGGTACTCTTGCTGGCTATCAAGTTATAACAGCTTTTTTTACACCAATAATATCAATTGTCATTTTTATTACTCTTATTATTGCATTGTTTCCCTTCCTGCTTGTTCAGCCAGCAGTGTTGAACTTCTTGATTCACTCTTAACAGAATGAGACAAAAACCAGCATGAGTTGGGCATATATTAGCACCTATATTGTTTATGGGTCTTGCTCTGCACTCCTAAATCTTGAAGGGAGTTGCTTTCCCATTTGGCATTTGTAAAGCCAAATATTTTCAGAGTATAAACTGTATTCAATCTTTGTTTTTGCAGAACAAATTCCAAGGCATGATCTTCGATTTTGTAACCAAACAAGTATTTGACATCAGCATCATGATACTTATCTGCCTTAACATGGTCACAATGATGGTAGAAACAGACGACCAGAGTAAAGAAATGGAAACAATTTTATCCCGGATTAACCTGGTGTTCATTATCCTTTTCACTGGAGAATTTGTGCTGAAACTGATTTCACTTCGCCATTACTATTTCACTATAGGCTGGAACATTTTTGATTTTGTCGTTGTGATTCTCTCCATAGTAGGTAAGAGCAATTCCCTTTCCAGAAAGAACTAGTGGAAGGAATAGACAACATTTGTTTCAAGAATTTTATGATACCAAATATGAAATTTTCTCTTTCCTTGTTGACTTACATGTTGATTCAGATCTTCATACTTTATGGCATACAATATATGAAATGTTGCATATTAAGATTTTTGTCTTTCCCATTAGATTTACTGTCACTTTCCACATCAAAAGACATAAAGGAACTGTTTGGCACATTAGATTAACATGCACAAATATAAAGAGTAACGTTCAGTGATATATACAAACTAACCACAGGTTTGCTTTCAGTACGAAAACTGAAAACTATGTGAAAGAGGTGAGATTTTTCTTTACTTTTGCTGAGATCTTGGTAAATAGATTTCTGTCAGTTAAAAGCTAATGGCTCTCCATGGTGCAAATGAGGCATGTGACAAACCTTTATTCTTAAAGAGTGACATATGGAGAGATTTGCTGATACAGTGTAGATCTGTTAAAAAATCACCGATTTGCAAAAATTAAGCCAACATCATCCTTCATAAAAGACAGTGGTTATAGGCTCAGCTTCAAGAATTAACTGTATCTAAGACATAAATTTCCCTTTCCTGGCAGACTTTCTTTTACTTATTTCCCTTCTCTGAGATAGCAATTCAACACAAGAAAGATGCTTCCACCTTAATAACAGCTTTCAATAAAATGTAATAACTTATATAATGTCTTCCTATAACATAGACTCCTTATACTGATTGTTTTGGAGATAGCAATATATAAATCTTTCTACAGGTAATGAATAAATTAAAAATTGGATTTAATTATTCACTTTTTTTTTCTCTAGGTATGTTCTTAGCTGAGATGATTGAGAAGTACTTTGTGTCCCCCACACTATTCAGAGTCATCCGACTTGCCAGAATCGGTCGAATCCTGCGCCTCATTAAAGGCGCCAAGGGAATCCGCACTCTGCTTTTTGCTTTGATGATGTCTCTTCCTGCTCTGTTCAACATTGGTCTGCTGCTCTTCCTGGTCATGTTCATCTATGCGATATTTGGCATGTCCAACTTTGCCTATGTTAAGAGGGAAGTTGGGATCGATGACATGTTCAACTTTGAAACGTTTGGCAACAGCATGATCTGCCTGTTTCAGATCACCACGTCTGCTGGCTGGGACGGTTTGCTCGCCCCAATTCTGAACAGTGGGGAGCCCGACTGTGATCCCCATAAAGATCATCCTGGGAGCTCTGTGAAAGGTGACTGCGGCAACCCTTCTGTTGGGATTTTCTTCTTTGTCAGCTACATTATCATCTCCTTTCTGGTAGTGGTGAACATGTACATTGCTGTGATTTTGGAGAACTTCAGTGTTGCTACTGAGGAAAGCGCTGAACCCTTGAGCGAGGACGACTTTGAGATGTTCTATGAGGTTTGGGAGAAATTTGATCCCGATGCAACACAATTCATAGAATATAGTAAACTATCAGATTTTGCAGCTTCATTAGATCCGCCTCTTCTCATCGCAAAACCGAACAAAGTCCAGCTCATTGCAATGGATCTGCCCATGGTGAGTGGTGACAGAATTCACTGCCTTGACATCCTGTTTGCTTTCACAAAGCGTGTTTTGGGGGAAAGTGGTGAGATGGATGCCCTCAGAATACAGATGGAAGATCGATTTATGGCAGCCAATCCTTCTAAAGTCTCCTATGAACCAATTACAACCACATTGAAACGAAAGCAGGAGGAGGTGTCTGCTGTCATCATTCAGCGTGCTTACAGATGTTATCTTTTAAGGCAAAAAGTTAAACAGGTGTCTAGTATGTATAATAGAAATAAAAACAAAGAAGGAGATGGACAAGTTATAAAAGAGATAATTACTGACAAACTAAAGGGGAACTCCACTCCGGAAAAAACAGATGAGAGTTCCTCTACAACTTCCCCACCTTCTTATGACAGTGTAACAAAGCCAGACAAAGAAAAATATGAGAAAGATAAAGCAGAAAAGAACTACAAAGGTAAAGACATCAGGGAAAATAAAAAATAATGATCTAAGAATTTTTCTTGTGGGACAACATGTTTACAGTCTTTGAGAATGAAGCAACAACTGGACTCCTGCAGGAGGTTTATGCCAAACTGACAGTTTTTACACATATGTGTGTGTGTGTGCGCGCGCATGTGTGTGCATATATATACATTATATATATACTTAAGGTCAGTGCCTATAACAAAACAGTGAACCTCCATCATCAGACTGTGGCTCTGTCAATCAGGGTAAAAAACTTGACAAGAGGTTACTGTTTTCACTACAGCTGACACTGCTAAGAATGAGGGGAAAAGTGGCTCCGCAGAGAAGACAGAGCATGAAATGAGTGCAAAAGGATACTTTATGTTTCACAATATGTAGAACAGTAATTCTCTTCACTGTTTGTAATGCAACAGCTACATTTGTCATATTTTTACAAAATCGATATTAGTGTATTTATCATTTTTTAATTCACAGGTTGTTTACTATTATATGTGACTATTTTTGTAATAGGTTTTATGTTGGGGAAAGAGGTTTGAGGACCAGGAGTTCTACTCTCAGATTCTCTATAATGTACAGATAAAAGTGATTTGCATAGGCATGCTGCACTTGTCACTCATGCATAAATAAAAATATGACATTGCACAAAGCTAAAGATTTTAAGAACTTTCATGTCAGGGTTGCTCTTAAATTTGAGGTGTTCTAACTACTTGTATGGCTGCATCCAGATTATGTGCATCCAGATTAATGTGCCTGGAAAGCCTCCTCTATTTTACAGGAATCTGCAATGACTTATTTTTATGTGAATCATTAAACATGAACAAGTTCATGGTTTTGTTAAAATATTTACAGCTCAAAAAATATTGTGTGATTTCTGCACTAGAAAAATAGCTTCACCAAAATATATCTGGGAGCTCTTTTATTTTTTCTTTTTTTTTAAACAGCTCAGATTTTTTCCTAGACTGTTCTTTGGTTGCTGTCTTCTCTCATTATGGCCAACATCCAATGAATCCATAAAATACCCTTTTCCATGTAAATATTACCTGCATACTGATGTGCATATTTGAGCAAAGAATTAAATGGCTTTGCCACATTGAATTCCATCAGATATGTACCACAGTATGGTTAATTCACAAGACATGTTATATTCTGTGTCATTATAGATAGTTAGGAGAGTATCACTGATGCATTGCAATGCTTTTGCTGCTGTATCTTGGTCCTTCCACTGTCCACAGTCTCCACTATAGGAAACCATGTGTCAGTGGTGAAGTGAATCAAATTGTCCAACCAGACCTCATTCTTTCAAATCATTAAGCAATAGTTTGCAGCTATTCATGAGCTTTTTTAATTTTGCATTTTAAATTTGAAGTGGCTGCTATATGGTGTAGAATCAGACTGTACAGGCCATATTACAAACTGTTTAACCTGTTGAAAATGTGGTTAGCATATATAAATAATGTAAAGAAATACCATTTGGCAACAGTTTTGTATATAAGAAAAGTGTCTTCAAGTTTAGATCACTGTTTCTTATATTTCTTTTCTCATTCACATGGCTTATTTTCTAACCACAGTAATTCCAAACCGGCATAATCACACTATGAGAAAAAAAAAAGTGAGTATTTGTAGACTATCTTGTTTTAATACTATATCTGCATATATTTCAATGTGAAGTAAATTGTGTAAATCTGGAACCCAGCTTGTTTCCAAATAGTTACAGGACATAACAAGGAAAGCATTAGGGGATCGTGCAAATTTCTAGCACTGTTTGCATCAGAAGTTCCAAGATAGTCTCATAGTTCGTTAAATCCTTGCTAACTTGCAGTGTCTGTTTACATAGTCTATTCTTATTCTTTTTTGAATCACGCTGCATTAGGCTTGTACAAATAAAATATTTCCCAAGAAAAAAATGGCACATTTG
The DNA here is from genome assembly GCF_003945595.2 of Pipra filicauda. NCBI lineage: Eukaryota > Metazoa > Chordata > Aves > Passeriformes > Pipridae > Pipra > Pipra filicauda. Next base: position 2,246,717 of record NW_024104369.1, on the reverse strand, counting down.
TATAACCAAGGACATCAGGACATTTTGTGTTTCATACACAAGCTAACATGAAATGTAGAATCTTTCTTTTACAAATGCTTTTGACTTGTAATGTGTTGGTGAAATGCATGCAGGAAATTGTTATTATCATAAACAACGCAAACAATATTACAAATGAGCCAAAAAATAAAGATTTCCTTTTTTTTATTGTGCTAATTTTGCTTTGTCTCTGTCCTTCTCTTGGTTAAAGCAAGACAAAAACTGGTTTTGGTGCAAATAAAGAATGCTTTCTTTTTCAGTAGAGCTAAGTACCTTATTTTAACTTTTAGGTAAAATAATAAAAAAAAAATAATCTAAGAACTTTAATCAGACTCTGCTGATTTCTACATTTTGTCACCAGCATATTGTCTGGGAATAACACAGGATGACCTAACAGCCTTTCTGTCAGCCCTCAAGAGCCCTTCTCAACCATAAAGGCACTGCTCAGTACCTAAGGTATTGTTTTAGTTTGCCACAGTACTACCACCAAAGCTGCTCATGTTTTATGAGCAATGCTCATGTTTTAAATATGCAAACTTACCAACGAAGTTCCTTTGTTTGGCCCCATGTAACATTCAGCCAAAGTGCTCATTGCAAACAGATAAAAGTTGGGTTTCATTGTACAGTGATTCTTTTTATTCCAGTAATTCTCAAAAGTAATAAATACCATTTCACTTGATCTCACAAGAAAGGAACCATACTGAAACTCAGCTGTGTTAAGCAGTGTGCATAACCATAATATCTGGATGTTACACGGTAACTTTTGACTTAATATGGGTGTTGTCAAGCTGTTCAAGGGCAGAAGGATATAGGGCATTGGATCACCATATTATTTTATTGAATTTAAAATATATTATTATATTTAAAAATTAACAGTAAGTAGAATATTCCTGGAGTTTGGTCACTGACATGTTTTCAGTGTTTTTTAATATGTGGATATAATGCCATATTACCCATATTTTGGCTAAATATTGAATTGATTATATAACCATGAAATAACTAATGGAACATTGTAACACTACAATCTATTAAAATCTCTTAATACGATAAGCATCAGCAATTGCTGCAGCAGTCTCTGAGTTGGGCTACCATGCAATAGGGAAGCCATACTTGCTTATATGAATGGCTTTCCCTACACCAGAAAAAATGTCTTACTAAGAACATGCAGAATTGTTTAGCCTGCTCATATCATTAGCCCCTGGCCCTCTTAGAATACAGGGTTAAAGCTCAAGACATGGCCTTCCACATTTGGCTGGGCATCCCTACAAGCACCTGGCCTGCAGGCCCAAATGCGAGAATCCTCTACCTTCTGTCAGTGCCAGTATGCACATCCTTGAAGTCAAAGTCACGTACATTATTTATTCCACTGCTCCTCTGACTACCTCATCTAACCTTATAAATGATTCAATTTACTTCCAGATACTTTTGGAGCTCTTCTGCTTCTATGGTTCCTGACTTCATATCTAACAACTGTATTTTACTTTTATCTGTTCATATTACCTGTTCAAAACAGCATCTAAAATCCACAGAACTTTTGCTCTGTGAACAGGTTGGCAAGTGTTCTAATGAGGAATGACAGTTCATAATTCATTTTCAGGAACCTGGAGTCTCTTAGAATACTCTGCAAATTAAGGTTATTGTATCCATCTTCATTACCAAGTACTATATGTGCGAAAACACTGACAATCCTTTTGGTGCAGTAGCAGGAATGGCTGAGGGTCTTGGTTTAACCTGGACTGGAAATAGGCTAACTGCTTTGAGGGCATGTGTGTCCTCCTAATTACACTTTGCTACTTCTGTGAACAACTTCTTCCCTTCTACCTATTCCTTTTCCCACAGAAATCAATCAAGTTTGTATAATTTAAATCTCACATTACTCTTCTCCTACGCTTCCAGAACATTTGAAAGACATTTGCCACTTGAAAGAACTCTCTACGTGCTACTAGGCAAGCCAGTAGTGATGGCTATTCCAGTCAAGCATGGTCATATACTCCCATCACATTGTACGTGTAGTCCTTCTCCACTGTTTGTCCTCCTTTGTTTCCAGTCAGCAAAGGGGGGTCCTGTATTTTATTAGCTCCTAAAATTGTCATTGTATAACTATAGTGATCCAGGTGAATTTTCAACATGTCCAATCACAGACAAAATGCCTTCCACTCTGTATTAAACTCCTTATCTGCACGTATTGCCAAAACGAGAGCATTAGTAATGCTGACAGTAGAGCTGGGTAACTCTCCTAGTATAAGTTCATTGCTCGGTACTTTTCCTTAATGAGTTTTTAGATGAAAGAATTTCCACATGGATGCCCAGAAAGGAGACATATTCCTGTTCAGTCCATTACAAATTAATTCACAGGGCAGCACAGCTTAATGCTGTTCCCAAGCAAGCGTTCACAGAAGTCCCGGTGTCTCACATGCACTAATGTGGCAGTACTAACATGCACAGTCATAAAAGAGTAATGAGCTTACAGAACTAACTGAAGCTAATTCAGCACTGAAGTAATATTAACAAAGGAGGAAAGATCAGTGTGTTGTGGCAAAAAAAGCCCAACCATTTCCTCCAAGAAGGAGCAGACTGGCCACAACAAAGAAAAGCAGCACTCCCATTATAGCAAGGTAAGATCCTGAACAGTCAAATGTATTTACTGTGAAATTCATTAATCCATTAATGGAAATGGTGAGTACTCAACACTTCTTAGTCCATCATTAATTGCATACTGTACTTTATTGAAAAAAAAATTTAATCATTTGGAAGGTAAAATCATGATGGGAATAAATAAAATGAAGAAAGCCCTCAGAGGGTTCATCTCTAGTATATTATTTACATGATACATTATTATTATTGATACATGAATTGTCACAATTGTGTAAAGGCTTTTACATTTAGGGCTTAACTCTCTTGAAGTGTCATTTGCTATTTTTATGTTCATCTTTTTAGTTCTTCATCTGGATAGATAAAATTTAAAAAAAACCATAAATCTAAGCAGGAAAGATTATTAACTAACAACAAAATCTTATACTTAAAATAAGTTTTTATTATTTTCTAATTTTTGCCATTTTGAAGAATGTTTGGTTATCCAGACAAAGATAAGCCTCCGAAAAGATAAATAACACCAAGTAAGGCTCAAAACCACAGAAATACTTAATTATAAATAGACACAACAAATAGCAACCACAGTTCATTAGTCATGTGTTCAAATTACTGAGCTAGTTACAATGGATGTTTTCTAAAAGATCATAATTAGTTTACGTACAATTTAATAACAAGACAAGATAAGGTAAAGGGAGATGGTGGAGTGCTGTGATCTGTTTCCACTAAACACCACAGAGCAGGGGTGTGCTTCATCTTTGTAATGTAACGCATACTCTCCAATACTTAACAAATTAAATACTTCACCCTCATAGAAGAAAACATACTGCAACATTAGGCTTGGCTAAGTTAAGAAAATAAATTGTACTGCAGTAGCCTAAGTAAACTGAAGCCAATTACCATCTCTCAGGAGAGAAGACAAATCACATGCATCTCTGCAGCAAGTGCTATGTTTGATGCATATAAGAAAAGACATATCATGAACAATTTATAGCAGTAAAGCAGGCATTCGTTCCCAAGCATTCTACACTTCAAGTACACTTCCTGTATAATAAAAGCCATTTAATGTTTTTTTTTTCTCATAACCTACATTAAGGGGTAACAGGGAAAATGGTATCACCCCTAAAAGATATTCTTTGTTTTCATAGGAAACACACATTAAAAATACAAAAAGGATTTACCAGACCTTCCATGGCAATGCTGGATTTTTTATAAAACTATAAGCCTCTCCTGGGAATTTCAGCATCAGAGGGTTATTTACTCTTTATTGTAAAAGCCTTATAGTCTGCACATGGACCACTAACACTCTGCCTCACCATTTTCCTGATGTAGAAGTGTTAGGTTTCTTTTCAGGAGGCATAGCCCCAGGTATGCGCTTACAGCAAAGTAAAGTACGATCTTAACGAGTGAAATTGGTCATCCTAAATCAAAGTGGGTCATGCCATTTTTCCCTCAGTCTAATGCAGTGATATCAAATGCAGCAAACCAAAAGAACAGTTTAATAACATGCTATATAATAGCAGCTGTATTCAAAGATAACATGCACAGGTTTTTTTAATTATGTCATACAAACACTGTAAGTGGTTGTATTACGAATTTCTTCCTCAGAGAATTTGAACTGATTGACTGAGTTGAACGGCCACAAAAATTTACACTTCTTCACATTTTTTCTCTTGTTGCTATTACAGGGGGATGACAGTGATGGGTCTAATTTTACGACTGCAGGAAGCTCAGTTCTGATATACACTTCAGAGATCCCAGTTCTGATCTAAGCAAGGAAATTGATTGACCCAGAAAAAATAACAGCTTTTTGTCTCTGCTGAATACCAAAGGCCTTATCCTACCTCTTCATGCAAATAAGCAGAGAAAGATCTGAGAAGTATGTGAAAGTATGCAATGCAAAAGCTGTATAAATTCTCTCTCTCAACTAAGAAACATTAAATTAAATACATAACCATAAAAATATACAGAAGATAAAAGGGATAGTAGTTTTAATTGGCATAGTCAGATCCTACCACGTGGGACACATATCCTAGGTACCATTTATTCCTTGGATGAGATTTTGCTACTGCAAGTCCAGGGAACAGCACATTCCTTTCAAATTCTGGAAGTGAAAAGAGGCAAAACTGGCAGAGCATATGCTACTTCCATGAATGTGTTCTGTGTAGAAAGGATGTTACTAACATCTCCCATCTGCACCAGGCACATCCTTAATTCATGTGTTGCAGAGTTTGTTCAGAAATTAGGACAAGCAATGATTTTTATGTTTCTGTTATCTTCACTTACCATAATGCAGTATTTTAATCCAGAATCTGTATTTTAAATGCTTGATTTAGACATGTATTTTCAGTTAGATGTTTTAGAAATAAAAAAACCTGTAACTGCTCCATTTAGCACACTTTTTTTTTCTCTTTTTTCTTTTTTTTACCAAAGAATGAGAACAAATTATCTTGTGCATCCAGGTTGTGCAATAGGCAGGCAGCAGTGGTATTTAAATTACCTGCATCCTCCACCCTGCCCTCCAGTTCCTGATACACAGCAGAAGAATTTCAAGAGTTCCAAATGGGGACAAGAAGCAATATCCTGCTTGCTGCCCATATAAATGAAAATATATGAGTACAAATAGCCTTAAGGGGTACTTGGCCCTCAATGGGTAGCCCTATAGGGGAACTCAGTTCCTAGATCCAGCATGATTATAGATTTTTGCATACTGTGATCTGAGTTCACCAGAACTCTGACACTGACAATTTGTATGTCTTAGTGATCGGTGTGCAAAAACAAGTCCTGAAACTTCGTAGGTAACCAAAATACAAAGCCCCTTATTGTTTTGTTTATCTCAGAATACTTGCTCAGAACACTTATGTTGTCAATGGAGCAGGCAGAGCAATTTGATGGCTGGGTAGTAAATTCTCAAAGCGATTTTGAAAGCCTGTATGTCTTGTTCTAACAATTCTGTTTCTATTTTACAGATTGTGCATGTATACAAGAACGTCCTTGTTGTACTTTGGATTAAAATACGCAACTGACAGTTTTGGAAGACAATGCAGTTTACTAGCTCGGCTGCTCCCGAATCACATCCTGCAGAATTTGTGTAGCTGAAGCTAGAGATGGTAAATATTTTACAGTAAAATGATATTTCTGTATTTTCTAGGTCACTGCTTTTTCTGTTCCAGAATCATTAGGAACAAACAGCAGACTGAAGGAAATGCTGCATCTGAAGATGGAGTACAAAGGAGACCAATTGTTGTCTGTAGCTCACTGCTGCTCCCACACTGAAAATATACACAGAGTTTCTCCCCTTGGGAATTGAAGATCCAGGTAGTAACTGTCATTCAACATGGGGACTTAACACACTTCAAGGAAGTACTAGCTGGAGTCCTTTCTTCCATTTAGCCAATTCACTCTAAATAATTGCCCATTAAAAAGGCAGGGTTTCTTTGCATCTTACTCTCCTTGAGCACTATATTCTCTTTCAAATTAATTTGAAGCAGTGACACCTTTCTGTTGTCTGCCTACAGCATTCCTGGCTGAACTTTAGGCTGAAAATTCCAACACTGAATAATATTAGTAATATCACAGATTACAAACTCTTTTCCACAGCTCATCTTCACCTGGTATTACATGTAGACAGAACAGGGTGACAACTGAATGGTCCTTAAAGTAAAATTTCAGTCATGTAAACCACAAAAAAATCCCAGCTTTCAATTACTGTGTTCTGTCCCTTGAAGTCTGGCGGTACTTTACCATTTTTTCAGTCTATGGTAACTCTCTTACATACCTCTCAAGTACCTCTCTCCTTATTCAAACACATGACTTCCTCTAGTAGCAGAGATGTTTACCTGCACTGCTGCAAAGGAGGAGTGGAATTGAAACGACAAGCATCCTGCAGCAATATCAACTCCAGCTGTGGTCTTGGCAGAGCTCAGAAGTTTAAATGAGGCCACACCAGGTCAGGCCACAGAAAGCATGTAGAAGGAAAATACTGGCAATTCACTAGGTGGCATTTTTATAACCCACTTGAACCTGAAGCCAAAGATGATGCAATCTCATTTTTCTGCTATGACATCAACAAGGTCAAACCACATTTCTTCACTGAAAATGCTATTAGACCTCCTTCACAAGCAAAAGCTGGTGGTCTGTGTGTTCTAAGCAAACTCACCCTTCATATTTCTACTTACCTAAATTGCTGGGACATACTGAGGGAAGGCTGAGCTGAAGGACTTTCCCCATTTATTCTCATTAACATTTCCCACCATGCATGTCTACTTTCTGCCACTAGAAGTAGTCATAGCCACAGAGCTCTCTCTTCCCATTCAGACCAGTGCCATAAACCACTGCCATGTTAACATGCTTTCACCTCAGCACAGGTATACCTTTCCTTCTGAAGTGCCTAACTCTGGGAAAATCTTTGGTTCATATGATGCTAAAGCTCCAACTGTGTCCAACTCACAGTCCAACTGTGATTGTCCTCTTGCTTTTCCAATCCACATGAAGATTTTAAATGGCAAACGTGAGCAGCCCCTGCTGCGCTGTCTGCAGTGATGTATTCCTTCCCTTTCCGGCATTTCAGGGAGCACACATGCACGTGACAGGGTAGACAGGGTAGGCATGTAATCATGTGCAACCCATACAAAGGAACCCACAGCTAGAAGGAGAATATCTTCATGCCCTTCCCCCATTCAGGAATTACTATCATCTTACAAGAGCCCTCCCTAAGGGCTGTATGTAGTCATGGTGACAAGACATCACCACCTGTCTGCCCCTGCAATGGAGGCGATGAGCCAGAATGCAAAGCTTTGTTTTGCTGCTGCTGAATGCATAGAGCACATTTCTGAATAGCCTGATTCTAACAGAAAACAAAGAAAATGACAACAGTTCTCAAAAGGTAAAATCTGAAGAAAGTTCTAGATTTATTATTAAAGGCTTATGAAAATGAATCAGTAAAGTAAACAAAAAAAAGTGTCTTGAAAATGTACATTAATTGGCATGCTTCACACTCTTCAAAATGCAATTTTGATCATAAAAGGGATGCTTTATGGTCAAAATCTGAAAATGCAGTCATTACAGAAATAATTTAAAATGGGCAGCAATTGTTAACACACATTGCTTTTATTCCAGGAGAAATGAACAAGGACTATTACATACTGTTTATCTGCAGTTAACAGTGTCCAGCTTGCAGCATTTTGCCAGTTTTATGAGTCTCCAAACATCAGCTGACCAAAAATCACAGAGAAACTGGCTAAACTACTGTCACAGTACCACTCAGTGAAGGGAAGCAGTAAACAGCATAAATAATGAAACAAGCAGGTGAAATGTATCCCAGCAAAGAAAAGAGACAAACTAAACAGCATGGGAGCAGGGGATCTCCTCCTTCTTATTCTATTTATCTACCTCAGGTAGTGCATACGATGTGGAATTAGGAAGCACCTCACAGCTCCGAGTTGGGGCTGCATGCCCCTGCCTTAGGTTGATCTTACACTGGGCAAGACACAGTGAATATCTCCTTTCTCTTCTCTTTCCAGCACACTGATACAGCCTGTCCAGTTCACTCTGTAAAACCTTCCTGCCCTCAGGCAGATCGACATTCCCACCCAACTTGGTGTCATCTGCAAACTGTCTGAGGGGGTACAAGGGGGTACTCCCCTTATCCAGATCATCAAAACAGATATGTAACAGGATTGGCCCCAGTACTGAGCCAGCCAGCCAGTTTTTTACTCAGAGAAGGGTGCACCCATCCAAGCCATGAACAGCCAGTTCCTCCAGGAGAATTCTATGGGAAACAGTGTCAAAGGTTTTAGTAATGTCTAGGCAGACGACATCCATAGCCTTTCCCTCATCCACTAAGTGAGGCACCTTGTCATAGGGAGAAATTACATCAGATGTCCTTCCATCCTTTACCAGATAATTTATAAACAGCAAACATTTTATCTTTCAAATGGTTAGCAGAGAAGACAGTGTTTTGGTAAAGTTAGGAGAAATTAAGAGTGGTTCAGTACTCTCTGATACTTATTGTTTAAATTACTAACCCTTACAACTGCAGAAAGGAGAGGTGCTTGTACTCTCTGCCTATAGTTACTCTCTTTCCAACATATACTCATTCAACAGGCAGGCAGAGGCTTTCTGACATCAATAAAACAAAATCTTCATGTCTAAACCCAAAATTCAACAAATGCTAAAGGTCACGTGTTAAAGTTAACCTGCCATCTTGTGGGTATATACTACAATACACCTTTTAATATCAACTATACAATTTATTACAGAAAAATTAGTATCTTGTATTTGCATATAAACTACCTAAAGGTTTCTAAATGAAAAATGGAAGATATAAATACAACCCACCATCTGGTAGGTGAGACATACACGAGTATTTTATGTCCTAAAGGAGTAACCACAGAGCAATATTGCCCAAGATACAGCAGTAATTCTAGCTGGACAGACACTCTAGGCTGGTCACTTTGAAACAAATAGTAATACAGTTATAAATTATGATTTAACTACATCAATAAATTAGTGCAATTTAAAAAAAAAAATAAAAAAAGGAAAAAAAAAAGTTTTTTTTTTCCAAACACAGGAAGAGAGATCAGTCAAAACCACTTTTGTGAGGTGCTGAGTAACAACTTCATTACTGCTTTGGCTGCCAGTTAAACTGTACATGGCATAGAGCAAGCACCAATGCAAAGGTAAAGACCTAATGCCATCTGCAATGGTACAAACATCAAAAGGGTTTTCCCATACATGTATATATATATTTATAAAACTGTCAGAAAATCATGACCATCAAAGAAAAATAATCTCAAATGTGCTTAAATACTGCTCTAAAATGCAAACAGCCCTTCTATCTGTCCTGTGTGGAATATTGATATATTAATACAAAACCATATAATGAAATTATATTAGTTTAATTGGTGATTAACTTCAACAGTGTCATGAAACGTTGGTCCCTGGCAGAAACTCCCAAACTGCTATGACACTTCATGTGTTTTATTTGTTCTCATTCTAATGAAAATCTCTCTCTAATTATGAATAATGGAAACTCTTTATAAAATTAACAAAAAAACATTGATTCAAAGAAAACACGTCACCTGTACCTACAATTCCAATCTAGCATCTGACAAGACATAACAGCCAGTATTATCAACAACACTGATAAACAACAACATTGTTTTAATAATTTCAAATGAGATTAGATGAGATGAAGAGATTATTGCCCCACTTTACACATCCTATCCAATTACTTTACGGCATTTGTACAGACTGCATTGCAGGTTAGACTTCAATAAAATGCTAGCAAGGGTTGAATTCTGTTTTAGTCCCTGGACAGTCATGTGGCTGCTATTGAACATGCTCTTAAATGTGCCTCAAGCCTTAAGCTTTTCTTTAAAATGCCTTGATCTCTAAAGGAGTGATGAATAAAACAACTAGGAAATGTTATTTCTTCCCTCATAGTGTAGTGGGGGAAAGAAGGGAGAGTAAGATTCAGGATTCACAGCAGACCACGTAGTGAAGTCAAAGAACCCAGTATATAAAGAAAAGTGAAAGTGATGGCATCACAACTGATAATTACTTACTTACTACAGTATCACTCACATTGAATCACTGAAAATTTCAGATGAAAATAGGATTTTTTCCACTGTTCAGTTATTTAGCTTTAAAGGAGATAGCCTTTGTCATAAAGAAGAGGTTCTGTTAAAACCCAGTCATCTGGTGAAAAACAGAACACTATCAACCTAGTCTAGTTATTTTTGCAACTTTAATCTTAAATAATAAAATAAATTTCCTAAGTAAGCAATGTTCTAAACAACAAAGTCAACTTCCTCCATTTCTGCCCTATCAGTGAGTTTAAAGTTCTACTGTTTTGAGTAAACCACACACTACCAGAAAGTGGAGGAATCACTAAATAAATCACAAATTGTACAAGATCATCTATTTACATACATTCATGTCTCTAAAATAGAAGCAGATGCAAAGATATCAAGCAGAACTGGAGGAAGCAGGGAAATGGAAAGAGATAATAAGCCTTTCATGTGGACATTATACTCAACCTACCAAGCATTGCAGTAAGATTCTAGTATATCTATTCTTATACTATTTCTGAGTAATAAAAATGGTGACAAATACAAAAAAAAAGGTATGCTCTGGAGACAGACCCTTAGTCTCTTAGGTTGGTATTAATACAGATTTTAACATAACCACTCTGCTCATTTACAGAATCTGAGATAAATAACAGAAAAGTTAAGACTAATAAAACATTAACAATTTTCTCTCAGTTGTCATAAAGCTTTGCATTTTTTGTTCTGAACAAGACTGGACACTAGCAGGGGTAAATGAAACATTATTCTTACGCTATTTGCCAAGCTGACATAAAACACACTGAAATCCAATGAAATTTTCTTAATATCTTTTGTATTATTGCCATAAAGTGGCAAGAGATTCAGAAAAAGAAAACAAAACTGAATTGAAAGCAGGACTTCATTAGGAAACCAGTTTGCATTTTAACTCACTAGAATCAATTCACTGATGATGCTGGCTGTGAACAGGCAGCACAGGTAAGGCAGAACAAAATTTTCAAAGATCTCACCACACCTTTTGAGTTTTACCCTAGCTTAACTCATGTGGTCCTGAAATTTTTTATACTCTCTCCATAAATGATAGCTTAAACTGAAAAATCAGTACAAACTATGTATAAACTGTTGCTGTAATACTAAACACTTTTTTCGTGTGTAGTTGTGATGTCAGCATTTTACCACTACCCTCATATTTCTGATTAATTGCCAAATAACAAGAGTTTGCATTGAAAAACTTTTGGCCTGTTTACAGATCACTTTAGCAAAATGAATGGCTGACTGGGCATATGGTCTGACTAACAAGGGGTGATGGAAGGAAAGAGCTTTACATCACCATATTTTAAATTAATTTAAGGGCTAAAAAGACCATGTAATGGTTGTGTACGGCCATGTAATCTGGCATGATCCTGTTCTCTTTGTGGTGACCAGTCCTGTGTAAAGGTACCCTACAAATGATATCAAACTATGGAAAGCACTGGATCAATGCTGGTTAAATATCAGTATGATTCCATGACTTACATTTTTAGTGAAGAATCTCCTTAAAAATTAAATATCAGACTATGAATGAGTAAAGTAAATCCAATTAAGTAAAAACCAGAATAGGTCAATAAGTAATAAAATATAACGGTTATTTCATGACAACATGCAATAAAGTTATTCTAGCATTCTTACTGATTTGCCTAATCCTAGAAAAGTCCTTCTAATGTGTTTTTATAGACCATCACTCTGCAGTACAGCAAGCAGGGTTTGTGCATAAACAAGATGACCTAGTTTTCAACATCTGCAAGTCTTAGCTTGAAGCTTGTTACTTGAAAAGGCAATTAAAATTTAAACAAGTGTGAAACAACAAACCCTTATTTTTCTTGAACTTCTGCAAAAAAACCCCAGTTACACATAAACTAATATTTAATACAAAGCCACATTAGAATTCAAAATAACAGCAGATAATTAACAGTCATATTTTTGAGAATAAACAAATTACAGAGGGATACTAAAGCATATGCAGAGACATACAAGAACAGTAGAGGTAAAACAATTCAGGAGACTAGGCTGGGCAATTATAAACCAAGTAAAGAAAGTGTAATTTCACTGAACATTCTTCAAGTAAGAAATAAGCTGTGACCTGTCTATTATTGTATGGAATTCATTAAAAATTAAGGCACTCAACATGCAAGAGACAAACACTTCACATTACCGATAGTAATTTTTCTTTAATTGTTTTTGCATCTGTTACTATTTAACCGTGCATTTCAGGACAGATTTATTGTTATTTATTGAACATGATTATTATTACAAGCTGAAAAGTGATATACAAATGAAAATAATTTCTGCACCAAAGAGTTTGTAAACCAGGTAAACACAGGGAGACAGGAAAAACTGCCAAAGGACCAAGGGGCATTACAGCACCTGTTTTTCAAGGAAGCTAAAGAACCCAAGTAATTAATACTCAGCGTCCTAAAATACGTTCTGGAAGACAAAGGTGCAAGAAGACAAAGGTGCAAGAACTTAATATATGTTATATTCAGGAACTATACTAAGTAAATTTAGCTCCATCCCTGTCACCACTCCAAAGGATGGCTTTTTAGTTAAAGCACAAATGCTGAAGTAAACAGGACTATATCCAGTTACGAGCTCGTCCTTCGTGGAACTTCAGACCTCTGGCTGAAACTGTTATATATTTTCTTTACTTCATTCTGTGTTCAGAGTCCAAATGTATGTGTTACACAGAGGTATGTAACATTTATATAAACAAGTGTTCTAGACTTTCCCCATGGAAAGTCTACTTGTTTAATGTACGGCATATAAAATATTTTGATGACAAAATGGGGCATTCTACAGACAAGTGCACAATACCATAAACGCAAGGTTTCTGCTTCCACAGACTCTAGCATTCATAAAAGGAATAACTGATAAGGACCAAGGATGGGAAATAGAGTAGTCACAGGACATTAGATCTCCTTTAAAATTAAGTATACATTGCCATCCTTTGTGCACTTACATTTAAAAGCTCAAATACTATTCAAAATACAAATACATTATCTGATTATATAAATACCTGATCTTGGTGCATTAAAAGAACATCAAAGAATAGAGGCTGAGGTTGCCATTTGTGCAGAAATGTCAATATTAATATTTCCTCGCTGTACATTTATATACTTTCTGCTTCTTATATTTACCCTAAATTCACTCTTCAAATTGTCGTGATTTCTTTATTTTTTAATTACCACCTACTTTGACCTTTTCCTCTTATTAACACAAAGTATTTGTGAAGTATGAAAGAGATCAGATGTGTAAATATACACTGTTATTTTGACACTGATCTTAGGTAAAATCATAGAATGGGAAATAAAGACTGCAATCAGTTTAGAATTAGAGATGCTAGAATAACTGATCAGCATCAGAACAGCTTAAAGAGAACTAAGTCTTGTCAAATATCACTTTTTTCTGAATACAGGTTTATTTGATCAAAGTAACTGTGTTGACATCAAATGCCTTGCAGAGTCTTTTAACAGGCTTATATGACATTCTGAGACAGAAAAATAAAGTCAGTGCTATATAAAATACAGGTATCCAAAGGTAAATGAGATGCTACTAATACAAGGGAGCATTCCCATGCAGAGTCTGTGTGCATGGTTTTGGCCAATAGTAACATAGACTCCTATCATAGCCTGGGAATGATCTTGCATCACATTGTGGCATCCTCACTCAAGAAGAAAAGAAAAAAAAGTTGACAAACTGAAAGTTGTAAGACAAAATGACAAAAAAAGAAAGTCAAGAAACAATTTTGGACCTTAAATAATGCCGAGTGAAAATTGTGCTTCATGCACTAATCATCCAACATGCAGAAGGTATTCCTTTTACATTCTTAAAATGCAATGAGATAATATGGCTTGCACACTATTCTCTTCAATATCATAATCTAATAATTGATGCAAAGCCTAACATACAGTCTCAGAATACTTGTATAAAAGCTACAGCTCTGTAAAATCACCCCTTTTACTATGATTTACACACCTTCTTTTACTCTCCCAAGGAGGAGTTATTAGAATTATTACTAGAATCCTAGGAAAAAAAAATAAATAAAAAAAAAACAAACAAAGAATTGAAACGCCTTTGAGAAACAGAAAGTAACAAGAATTAGAAGTTTAAAAAAAAAAACCCAAACGTACAAACATCTCTTTGGATTCAGTGTATTACCATGCACATTGGAATTCAAATTGCCTGACTCCAGTATTCTTTCCACCAGTAGAACAGCTTTATGTGTTAAATGATATGCATCTTGTTATTGAAGAATTCTGCCTTAGTGTAAGTTATGTTTAGATTTCTTCTTTCTACCATCCTCTCATTCTCTTAGATCATTCCTTTGCTTATGGTACCATCTGAGAAAAGATTACAGGTTAACCTGGACCCTATCAGCCAGCAGACTGTTTCCCTTTCAGGACAGCACCTCTGGGCAGATAATTTGGCAAGCCAGCTCTCTCCATCCTGATTCTACCCAGACAGGGACACAAGTGATTCATTGCCCCTGGCAGATAAGCTGCTGACATTTCCATCTCTGTTTACTGGGTTAGCTGACAGATTGTTGACATGATCCCTTTGTTTTCTCTCTATTCTCTTCACATTAGAGCCAGGAACTCTGGCAGGTGAACACCTACTCCCTGCTACAGAATGGAAACACCATATGGTGTCAACTTTACTAGTAGTTTAATTTTCAGAGTATAAAAGATAAGCACATGTATTAAAAACACCATATGGTGTCAACTTTACTAGTAGTTTCATTTTCAGAGTATAAAAGATAAGCACATGTATTAAAAATCTACATTGCAAAACTCAGTTTGACAAAAAAGTATCACAAGTCACATAATGCATATTAATTTCACATACAGATGTTACTTATCAAAGAGCACAAAAGATTTTGCAACAATTTCTTATTGTACGGCAAAACCACTTAAGAACAGATCCATTAAAAAAATAGATCAGACCTCTTTTTTAGCTTGAGTGACAAGTAGTTTTAATTCCATAAGCTAAAGAATTTTAAACTCAGAACTTCCAGAAGGAAATGTACCTTTTTAAAACAAACAAGGGACTTAAGTAGTTTAAGAGTGTAAGAGTCTTATCCAAAAGTTCTATCTACCTATAAAAAAAGGATATATTATAAATTTTTATGATGCTTGCCAGATCCAGAAATTTTAAGCAAATTAATCTGGAGGTTGCTCAAGTATAAAAACACAAAAGCTTTAATTATATCTAGTATTACATAAATAAATCTTCCTAGGACTAGAACTTTAAAGGCCCTACAGGACAGAGAGAGAGAGAGAGAGAGAGAGAGAGAGAGGGAGGGAGGGAGGGAGGGAGAGAGAGAGAGAGAGAGGGAGGGAGAGGACATAGCTAGATACAGGATTAGCAGAATTAAAGTAGACCACTACTGCTCTAAAAAGCAGGAAAAGCAATGGACCCATGAACTAGACCACTAGAAAAGACATTACATGGCACGTGGAAAGCCATTTGTTTATTCACTATTTACTGAAAACTTACTAAATTATGACAATACATTGGGGCTTTTTTCAAAGAATGAATCTTCATGAACAAAAAGCACCATTTTGCATAAAGACTTGTCTGACAAGGATAGTTAAAAAACCAAAACATTCTGCAGCATCCTATTACAAAACAAGAATCACTGCCTAAATTTTAATATACTCCAGGAATTCACAAAATTCTAATGCGCCCACCTCCTCCTCTCTAGGCTATCATTCCCTTTTTTGCAGTTTCTCTAGACCTCATAAGTGCTGCTTGCACGCAGCTAAAAGAGTCCCTGGAAAAAAAGAAGCTATCAATTGTAGCTTCTGAAAATAAAACAAAATTAAATTTCACTTCTACATATCCTTGAACTTCTTTCTCAGTATATTTGTTTCTGGTCAGTTTTAAGGGGAGAATGTGAAAAATGTTGCTCAGCACTGGACCCACCAGAGCTTCACTATTCGTGACACAGCACCTAATGGGACAGTAGAAGAGGGTTGGTTTGAATACTATAATTTAAAAAAAAAAAGGGGGGGGGAATGGAGAAGGATGAGACAAATTTATCTTGAGAAACAGAAGTAATTTTTGATTCCCACCAACTTCTAGGTTTGAATTCTATGTGGTTTTGAACACTTAAAAACAATTCTACATGTTGCCCCTTCTTCCCCCCAGTATTCATCTCCCATATTTAACCTACTTTTTTTTTTTTTAACAGGAAAGCAAGAGTTTTCCTGACTCAAAATGCCTTTCAGTTTATCTTGAGAGATTTTAAAACACAAAAGTGAATTTGGCAGAACCTGAACATCTTTTTATATTTTATAAAATGAAGACCTGCAAGTAAATTCAATTTGTGGTCAGAAGAGACACAGTGTTTCCTTCAAATGCATGGTAGGATAGCTCAAAGTGCCTGTAAAATGTGCTCACTGATGCAAATGCTTAAAACATTATCTACTGCCAGTAGCTGCACCACTGGCAGTAGATTACAAGTGCAGAAAATTTCTATCTACTATAG
Organism: Pipra filicauda; assembly: GCF_003945595.2. NCBI lineage: Eukaryota > Metazoa > Chordata > Aves > Passeriformes > Pipridae > Pipra > Pipra filicauda. The sequence continues at coordinate 2,230,016 of NW_024104369.1, read as the reverse complement.
CAGAAAACTGACACTTTATACATGCTCATAACTAGGCTGAAAAGCCTAGCAAAAAGAATCAGATTTGATAAAAATCAGACTGTAGTAAATTACACTGAGTGATGAAGAAAAACAATTTAAAAAATTTCTTTGCTATAGGTTTTTACTTATCTCTCTAAGAATAGGTTTTAAAAAAAGAAAAAAACCTGAGCTCTATAGGTTGAAAGCAAAGAAATTGTGCTATAGTGGCCATCTAGCTGTTATGACTGATATAGTTCTCAGTTCTGAATCTCTCAATGCATTAAATATCTTAGATTGTCTGTAAATGTTTCCATCAAACCTGCTCATATTAAGTGAAAATTGTGTGTTTTATTAGGTCATTCTTTCTTTTTACTGTCACACCACAGTGTCAGATGAACATATTGCATTATATGCTGACAGACTGCCCCACAAAAGCTGCAACTAGAAAGTTTCTTTCACAAATTTGTATGGAGCAGTAAAGTCCCAGTGGGAAAGATACCAGAGTCCACTGGTCTAAGCACAGTTCAGTAAGTTTATGGGAAAGCACACAAGCACAGGATGCACTGCTGTGCCAATAACAGATTCCACCACAGCTTCTTTCCACATTTCAATTCATTAAGCACAACCACTTGGGATTTATGTACACACACAGCCATTTTGATAATTTTTTTGCACCACATTATCTGAAGGTAAGTGAAACCACCATTTAGGTTTGAAGGGGCCTCTGGAGATCATCTAGTCCAATTGCCTTGCACAAGCAGGGTCACAGAGACCAGGTTGTGCAGGAACCTACTCCAGACATTTTTTGAATATCTCTACAGAGACCCCACAACCTCTCCAGGCAACTCATTCCAATGTTTGATCATCCTCACAGTAAAAAAAAAAAGGTTTATTTTGTTCACAGGGAATTTCAAGAGTTTTAATTTGTGCCCATCACCTCTTATCCTATGACTAGGGAGTACTGATAAAAGTCTAGATCCCTTTTCTTCATTCTCTCCCAAGAGGTACTTAAACACATAAGACTTCTGCTGAGCTTTCTCTCCTCCAGATTGGAAGTCCCAGTTCTTTCAGTCTCTCTTCATATGAAAATATGCTCCAAGACCTGAATTATCTTTGTGGTCCTTCTATAAACTCAGTACAGGAAGTCCACATATTTCTCTTACCGGGGAGCCCAGAAGTGGACATGCTACTTCAGATATGACCTCATCAACACCGAGTACAAAGGATTACCTGCCTCAATCTTCTCTTCCTGCTGCAGCCCAGGATGCAGTTGGCTTTCTTTGCTGTGAGGGTGCATTCCTGGCTCATGATCAGCCTCTTGTCCCCCAGGACTCCAAAATCCCACTCTGCATAGCCACTTTCCAGCCACTTGGCTGCCAGCATGTACTGCCAGGACTTGGCACTCCCCTTTGTTGAATATCATGAGATTCCTCTCTGCTCTATTATTCAGCCTGATCAGGTCCATCTACATGGCAGCACAGCCACTGGATTTACAATACTGTGTAGTAACTCTTCACCTTTTTTGTATTGTCTGCAAATCTGCTGAGGGTGCACTCTGTCCCATCACCAGGTGACTGACAGAAAGGTTGAAGAATGCTGGCCCCAATATCAATACTCAGGGTACACATCAATTAGTGTGTAATTGTCTCCAACTGAACTTTGTGCTGTAATGTTACTCTTCAGCAATTAACATAAGAACTTCAGTTTATTGGCTTAAAATTAATTATTTATATTTTTCTTGGTTCAACAAATTCCATAAATATTAATACAATTAAATAACTCTTGAGTACAGGTTTTCTATTTGACCGTCTGCAACCAAAAGCTTTCTGCAGCAACATGGAGAGGAAACATGAGTGCTACAAAGCCTAAGAGCACATGGATTTAAAACAGAGTTTATGTAAAGACAGGTTTAAGTTGCTGTGTCCTCGGTCTGTTTTCTAAATTTCTGAAGAGGTTTTTATACTGGGTTATCTTTGTACTATTAACAATACTATGCATATTTTATCACCAGTTCCCTTTTGACAGAACTAGGTCTCCACAAACACATACAGATATGGAAGCAGACTAAAAGTGTTTAAAAGCAAACATCTCAAATGTTGGGCAGTATATAAAAGGTAAAACATTACAACTGTTTTTACCATTGCTGACCTTGTATTATACAATGAGGTTATGCTGGATTTTCTTTCTGATATTAGTATTGCAATAAGAAGCCAAAATTTTAAGACGACTCTTCTGAAAGCCAAGCAAATTCTATCATGAACCCCTTTTCCCACTTCGAACTGCTAGTAAAGCACGTGGGGAACATGCCTAAATTCTGATTCTATAGGCTAACTTGCCGTGAGACCTACCTACTCTGTAGGGAACCTTGCTGGGAGACCAAGAGTCTTACTATTTGTAATTCCACATTTTAGTTAATTTAGGCCATGTACAATTACTTGTGCATTTTTAAGTGCATTATTCAGAGGAATAACTGAAATTACTGATATAATATTTCTGGTATCAGGATTGTCTGCATATACGGTCTATGTCACTGGGGTTTTAACTCCATCAAGTGACCTTCAGACCAAATAAATCCAAAGTTAAGCACAATTTAAAAAAAAAAAAAAAACAAACAAAAAAACCCAACTCAAACAAAATAAACCCCCCCACTCACTGGTCCTTCAGGTTGGAGATGTGAGGGAGAAATGAAGTAACAACCCAAGAAAAATCCTTGTAAAAATGTAATTTTTTTTAATCCCTCATGCTTTAATTGCTGTCAGGAAAGACTAGGTCAGCTTCTACAATACTAAGCAGAGAGCTGCTGTCAAGGATTTACTACTCAAAAGGTCCTTCTTCATCTAGCTCAAGGCACAGAAAATTTCATTTAGTTGAGTACAGGGCATGCAATCAGCAGGGTAAAAGGTGACATATACTTCTGGAGCCAAGGCTGCCCAATATTCATATTGTATAAATTGATTCATTGCTATTCATCAGTGATTTGATTGATACTGTAGCATGAATTTTGCACATGTATCTAGTTGCATGTCATTCTCTGCCCACTCTGAGTATTTACGCCTGTTTAGGTACTAGATGGGTTGCAGGACTTAACTATATGACTTAACACCTCAAAATGCTGTACATACAGAAGCCTCTATTAGTTTAAAGGAAATAAAACTTTTAGAAACAGCTATTCAAAACAAATCCCACAAGAAAGTGTTTTTAAAATGTGTCATACTAGATATTTTCTTTGTAGACTGTGTTCGCCTTCAGTGGAATAAATATTTCTTAACATTATTAAACATCAATTAAAAAAACGTAATGCAGTGAAATCTGTTAAAACACATATCTGCAAAATATCTATGGAAATTGTGGTTGAAATATCTTACAATTTGAGAAGAAAAAATTAATTAACTTTTTTTGAAAAATTGTACACACATACACAAACTACAAATTAGAGACAGATAAAAAAAATAACACTGAAAAGAACACTGCACAATGTATAATATCTTCTGAGATAGTTTTAAGCCTGTTTCTCATTATTTGGAAAGAAACTGTTGAGGCTCTTGCACCTAAAATTAGACTTACTATATTAGTTCTGTTTGTGTTCTTGGCTGCAACATCTTTTCAGTCTGCCCCTACACTGCACTCTTGTGTGCTAATGTGGTAATGCAGTAGCTCAAGATGTTCTAACAGTGTGCAATCTCATCCATACAGAGATGGATGCACCATGGGAAAGGAGCGACATAGCAGTTGCAGGCATGGGAGAGAATTCCTTGGCCTTAGTTTGCTGCTGCTGGAGACTTTAGCAAAAAAACCAGATTTAACACACCTGCAAGTGTTCTTTTCTGAACTGGCACTGTAGATCAGAACTATTAAATATTTATTTTGCAAATAGAACTGAGAGAAGAGAAAGCAGTCAGACAAGCTTTTAATATCACATTATGGTTCAATAATAATTATTCATAGAATAATAATGAAAATGTTATTTTCATGTTAAGTGAAAATAACCTTCTGTAACTCATTATGCGATTCCATCTCTTGGCTGTAGCAGGAATCAAGATATTCAACTCCTTCACAACAATGTGTTTTTCTCAGCTTTAAGCAGGTCTATGCTTATCCCGCCTATAAAGACTGTGACCACAATAGTGCCCTTCTGAACCAAATTTAATGAACTGTTGATACGATGGTCTTTGGTGAAAGGTTGGACTCAGTAATCTTGGGGGTCTTTTCCAACCTTAACAATTCTTTGATTCTAACTGCACCAATAACCTACTGGCGATCATCTGGATCATGCAGATATTTCCAATTTTATTATTAGTTGTACTTTTGTTTTTAAGACAGCATCAGTAATCTTAAAATAATCTTTAAAAGAATTAAATAATGGTATCTCTACTGCTCTGCTAGGAAATCAACGTTTAGAAAGCCTGGGCAAGGCTGTTCAGTTAGATTTCAGTTATACAAATTTGATGCTTATTTGCATATGTTAGGTTAGTAAAAATATGTATTGAGGAAAAGAGGAAAGGAATTGATAGAGAATTGTCTTATAACAACAATACAAAATCAGTAATCCATAACTATGTTTAAGAATGGAAAAACTCTAGCTGCAGTCCTTTCTGCAATGTCACTAATGGTTGCTGTGGAAATAACTGCCATTAATCCAAAACTGAAAGCAGGGAGCATGTGAAAACTCACAGCTCAGTCTGCAGCATCTCTAGTGTTAAATTTCTGATGTAAAATTTATTTACAGGATTTTATTTCACACCCATAAATCATATTCTCTCAATCCTCTTTCTGCCTCCCACCCAGCTGCACCTCCACCCACCCTACTTCAAGGCTGTACTGTTTGTGCAAGGTAATGTTCATCACTGCATATAGTAAAATGATTCTGCCTTCTGTTACCCAACAGTGCTTCTTTTTCACTCCATATCATTAATAGTTAGTCATAGAGCTATTATTCGTTCTCTGAACTCCTAAAATGAGATATCACTGACAGGTTTATATCCTTAGCAACTGCACATACTATGGAGAACTGTATTTTGTTCAGCTGTATCATCACACGTTCCTATTTCTGCTTGCAAACAGATTCTTGTTGTTGAAGAATGTGTGTCAACAATGGGCTTCAACAAGATATTTCATACCAGTTAATATTTAGAGCATGTCTTTACCTCCCCAGCAATGTCACAAGTTTGAGTTACTGCAGTCTTTCAGCCCAAAAGTAGATCTCTCTACCAGCTAGTACCTATTAACTCTTTGTTCTACTATAAAAATATATATATATGCATATATATCTCTGGTTTTGCCTTAAATAATACTGCCTCTTTATATGTAGAATATGTTAAATTGCCTAAAATATTTGATCACATAGTGATAATTACTCCTGTAAATATAAATGCTTCTTTTTATTTTAAAACATAATATTTACTATATTTTATTTTAGTTATTTACTGTGTCTTTCTTAATCTTACTCCAAATGCACAGTAGGGAGTGCCCTAAATAGAAGAGGTAAGACTGTGAAATTCTTTTAGAAATGAAATTGTTTCAATAGTCATAATCAAATTTTACATGTACTTGGAAAAAATGTGCAGGATATGCAAGAACTTTAATAAGTAACATATCTAACTTTAAATACATGTTTGCATTAGCATACTTTTCTATAATGAAGGAAGAGGTGTTGGAAGACTATCTTTTGTTATACTACGCATGAAGTGGATTCAGTGGTCAGCTGTTCTTTCAAGAGAGACCCAACCTGGACAGACCCTTCCCACATGTAATTTATCCCTTTCCTAAGATGGTAGCCGTGTTCAGAAATGAGGAAAATCGTAAGGTCAGAGAATACTACAGTGGCAGGGATACTTAAAAGCTGACATTGCTGTAAGTAAATTCTCCATTTGATAAGGAAAATATGCCTACTGTTCAAATCCCATGTCTTGTTTCTGGATGCTTTTTGGCCAGTATTGGCAGTGGATTTCTTACAATTCTACATTCTCCTTTTAGATCCACCACGCTTCAAAAGCACTACAAGGAATCAAAAAAATTCAAACGTTATACAACTATTACCTCCATACACACCGGGGAACTTTTGTTCACACAGGGCTTTAGTAACATCTTGTTCCATACACAGACCTAGGTGGTAGGAGCTTCCCTTTTTCATGTATACAAACATGTTAAAAAAAAAACCAAACAAACTAAAACCCAACAAAGCTTTAAAAAACATTTGTGAAGTTGTTTATTACAAAATACTATAGTTTTGCTCCATTTAGCCCTCTTTTGGTTATTCTTTCGTCAGAGCCTGTTTCTTAAATCTTTCCTAAAATAAGACAGAACCACTGCATCTTACAGTCATAAATAGTTTACCTCTAAAAGAGAGAGCCAGAATGATTTGAATTTTGAATAAGGGAAGTGAGACCTACAGGGACCTCTGTTGTTTCCTCAGGCTTCAAAGACAGCCAGAAAAGTCCATTACCCTTTTTTTCAGAGGATATTAGCAACTCAGACAGCACAAGGTGTTTTTCTGTAGGCCTAGATCTTCTGAAGGCAGAAATAGGGCAGCAGGTGAGGTTGTGTTTCTTGAGGAGCAGGAGGTACAGAGTGTTGAAGGGATAGCAGTAATAGCAAAATGGGATTAAAATGTCTGTGGAAGTACTCAACACTGAAACTAGAGTGTGTCTGTACTTTGTTTTTTGTTGTTTGGGTTTTTTTTAACAAAGAAGATTAAATGACAGAGAGGACAAATGAAACACCACTACTGTATTACATGCCACTCCTACTTCTACGAAAAAGATGTTCTCAGGTATATATGCACCTCGTATGCCAAGCTCTTTAACACAGTGCCTCTTAAGTAACTCTCCTAGGAAAAGTATGTTTTTGGCCTTGAGAGATAGAAGATATTCTGTAATACCTCCAGCTGAATTTGTCTGTTGAACATAGATATGTGTATATATATCATGCATATATTCACACAGTTGCACACACACAGTTATCAACACTTCCTTTTCTTCCTCCCATTGAAAATGTTACAAAAGTCTCTCTTGCCAGTTATCTGTACTGAAAATAGAAAAGGATTGTTTTTATTAGCAAATACTTTATTCCTATAATCACAGTTATCTATTCCTTTAGTTGTTATTGCCAATGGAGATTATTCTCAGTCTTTCCCCAGTGACGCTCTGTTTGTCACTATTCTGGGCATTAATCCAAATCCAAAGATAGGCATGAAAATTATAGGCTCTTCCTACATAGCTTTCCTTTTTAGCAACTTCATGCAGGCTCCACATTAGCAACTTCTAACTTCTCTCAGATTTCTTCCTACATAAGTCATTCTCGAAATGGATCAAAAGTGGAAAAAAATTCAGCTCAGTGGTATAAGTGAAATTATTCTTTAACTTCTTATTGAAAATACATATTTTCCCTTTTTTTTCCAAATTCAAATAAAGGTAATGAGGAGGTTTTTTGTGGTTGTTGTTAACTTGTAGCATTTTCTATAGCATGTAGCACGTTGATATCTGAGATAAAATGTTAATGGGTTTTTCTACACAGTATTTCTGTAAAATGGAAAATATTATTATCCTTGTTTTAGCAATAGGGAACTCATGTACAGATAATGAACTGTAGGTGCAACATCATAAGAGAAGATTATGCTGAAATCAGGAATAACTTTCTGAAAATGCAATCCTTTTCATTCCTAATTATTTTCAGTGTTTTGGAAAATATTGCTATATATTTTTACTGTTGTACCATGATGTTAAATAAATGGAATGCTGAATGCAACTTTTTTATTTGATCTTATTAATCTATTACACTATATTAATGGGTAGGAGCCTGGTCATGGGTCAGGATTTATTCTGCTAAATATTAACAAGCAAACAAATGGGAAATGCTAATAATACTAAGTATTAACTAACCAATAAATAGGCAAATTTAGGCAAATTTAATTCGCTCCTAGTCTGCATTAATTGACAGCAAGTCTATTTTGAAGCAGAAGACAGAACTAAGGTGTCACTGTCATTTATGCTTTGACAAAGAGAGATTTTTAAGGTACATCCACATCCTACTGCTAACGGAAAATCTCTGTAAGTGATTATATGGAGTCCCTACATAGCAGTAGGAGTATGTTGGACTAAAGTGCTCTCTATATGTTTACCAAATCCCTTGGATTATATGAAATAGATACTTCAAAAGAGTTTTGCTATTTTACTGAACTTCAATGGACGTGTTGACAACACACTGGAGGTCTGCTTGACTTTTTTTATTTTCCTCTTGAGACCTTTCCTCTTTCTTCACTTCTCTACAATAGTGTAAAAATAAGGAAACCATATCTGCATGTAGCTCTTCAACCTCTCTCTAAAATAAAACAAACAACTCTTGCCAAATACTTCTTGGCTGCATTTCACAATGTAATGTATTTGTTTAGGATTAAAATGAGCTATCAGATACGATTACAAAGTGAATGGTGATTGGGAAGCACTTAATCACCTAACTAAGATAAAACACTAGGATTGGCAAATCAGAAAATGCTTCTGAAAGAAAAATCTCAGAGGCTGCAAATGTAGTCAAAAGAGAAACTAAATGGCAGGAAAGTCATTAGCAAAACAATATTAGATAAGCCTGATTGCCTCCTACTTATTTTTGTCCTACCATTTTCAAATCACCACTTCCCACATTCCATTTCTAGTTTTCTCCCTCTTTTTTCCTTCCCCTTGCTAGGCCTTTTGGCAAAATAAAAACAACCTGTTCTTCTACTTCTTCTAAAAACACAACAATCTTTCACATACTAATGTGCTCCAAACCCGCATTATTGTAGAACCTACTACAGGATACATACAAACAAGTCTGTCACACCTACAAATAACAAAAACACAAAAGAAGCATAACAAATTAATCCATTACATCCTACAGGTGTATGGAATTGGCTAGCTCTTATGCCATATTCATACTATACCATAGAGCATTTAGGAGTGACACCACTGACTTTGTCCAAGTTTTCATCATTAATATTCTCTCTGTAAATCATATTTTAAAATAGCAAACAAGTAAAAACTTATGGGAGTTCTAATATTTTCCAAAAGTACAGCAAAAATATGCTGCCACTTGGTACATCATAAATAAACTATAATCAGTTTATTGCCTGTAACATTTTACACCGCAAATATCTTAAATACTTACATTGCATGATTCAAACACCAACTTCCTTGCTCAGATTTGCAACATCTTACCTCACCACTCTGCAAAGAAACAAAGAGAAACAAAGAAAAATAAAGAAAAAAAAACAAAACAAAGGGAAATTAGTTTGAAAATGATCAAGATTCATAACTGGACAGACAGTTGTAAGGAATGCCAAGTTACCAAGGTTGTTATGAACATCTCAACAAAAGAAAGACAGGAGGTTTGACTAATCTCTGACACAATTATCACTTACTGTACATAATTTTTGTCATATTTTTATAATATGACAATCTCTTGTAAGAAAAAAAAAATAATTGGAACAGTATCACTTGATTTTATTTTTATCTTCCATCCCTGGTAAATCCTTTCGGCACGTCAAAACGCCCACAATGGATTCAGAGTTCAGATGCTGTTCCCACCATTTCTTTTCGATTGTGGCCGTGTTTGTAGCACCCTTTTGCCCCGGTGGCGGTGTGAGCCGCAGGGATGGGCAGTGGGACCCCCGAGCGGGGTGAGCGCTGCCGGGCCCCGCGCCCGGGGGGGGCTCTGCGGGACCCTCCGAGCGCGGCCCCGCATCGCCCCCTGGTGCCCGCGCACCCTGGCGGACCTGTAGCGCTATTCCTTAACAGCGCAGGGAATCTCAGCGGGAATTTGCAGCGGGAGCGTGGAGGATTGCGGTAATACACAATTACAAGGCCCAGCAAAAAGCTGTGCTCCTTAACCCTTGCTGGGTGCGTTCCTCACGATTTAGCTTAGGAACGTGTATGAGTACACACCTGAGCAGGAACCACTCCATTCTGCAAAGGGGAGTTAAAAACACTGGCAAAGAACTTCAGGAAAGAATTGGTATTGTGTATTATGAATACAAGGGATATGCACGTGAAAAGATGAGGAAAGGGGTTTTTTTTATATACTCAAAAGTATATTGTGTTCTAAACTAGAAAAAAAATGTTGAGTAAATTGACCTTAGTTTTCCAAATAAACCTATATTAAGGGCAGCATTTTTTACGCTACTACAAGTAATCAGTTCACCATCCACGTTAAAAAACACAGAAGATATATTCCTTGATAATCAATGGAATCATGCCACTGACTACTATTTGTTCTGAAGACATTCAAAGATTAAAGCACTAAAAGCACAACCGAAACAGCAAGACCTAGTAACATAAATTAGTACCATAATATCTATTTTAACCTTTTGAAAATAAAAGCACATAAGTAGGAATCAAAATAACTTAGTTTACCTCCGTATAGGATCTGTTAAGGCACTGGAGAAATACTACAGTAAAAGCTCTAGTACTGCACATGGCTTCACGCCATCAGTGAATCACAAACACCCAGCAGAATAGCAGAACTGTCTTCTGCTTCATCTCAGGAAGAGAACCAGTTAAGCTGACCCGTGTGTAACCACAATGCCATTGCACTCAGCATAAATCAAAACCATGCCTGAAGCAAAGAAACTTAGAACACTACACAAAAACACCCTTAAACATAGATATATGCCTGCCAAAGATGCCTCTGTGCCCTTACCTTTCATTCTCTGAACACTGAAAGCCTTCAGGCAAACTGGAGGCTAGTAAGTTATCAGTCACTTCCACCTTACTTTCTTGCCTCTAGGTCTCCTACTTCTCTTCATTATATTTATATTTTTTAATCTAAAATAATTCTGTAGTATTATTTTTTTATGCTTATAGTCCTGTAGTCAGAAGAGAAGGTTAAATAAGAAGCCTGAAGATCCCACAGTTCAACTCCTCATGACATCACCAATTTATATGTTATTGCATATTCAGTAAGCAACCCATTTTATGCACTGAACATTCTAATTTCTTTAAACATTATCAGGACACAAATATCTATCATCTAGGAAAAAAATATTCTGACAGTAAGGGTTTAAAGTAACTTAAATATGTATGAGAGGCACAGAGATTGTTATGAATTAAAACCGTAAGATCCAGGATCAAACGAGGAAAATAAGATAGTAGATACTAAAAGGAGAAGCAGGGTAAACTAGACTACTTAATAACCCAAACCTACAGCCAAATACTGTTGTTGTTTAGTCAACACTGAAGGTGACATAACTGAGTAATCTTATTATGGAGACAGCTTAAGGCAGCTACCTAAATCAGTTCTTATATATCTTTATGAATTAAAATTGCTCTAATATTTTTCCTGGCAACTAGTCAACTTTCTCAACCAACTGCCAGCATCAGAATTTATCCACTGAATATGAGGCATATTGATATAGTTTGTTTATACCTTTTTGGTAGACCTGGCTAAAAACACTGACTTGGTTTTTGAGAGACCAAAACTTTTGCAAAAGAAATTGTAAAAGTCTTCTCAAGCACATTCCTTTACTACAAACAGGGTTGGTTTGTGGAAACCGGAGCCTATTACCATTTACCTCCAGCTTCAAATAGAAATGATAATTTTAGTATGAAATAGCAAAGTAAAATGGGAGAAGAAAACCTCTAAAGTGATTGACTCTTTGCCTTCACCTGTTTGTCTGCAGAATATAATCCATAAATCCCAATGGTTCGCAACTCTTCCAAATGGTTCCCAACTTCACCCCAATTTATCAAGTCCTCAGGGATACAGACGGACTCTGTTTCTCTCTTATGCCTTCCTCACTGCTACCCAACTACTCAGTTTGTTCTTCCACATTCCTGGCACCAGGCTTGGTGGAAGCTGGCACACTTACTCTGGGGGGACAGGAGGAGAGGGGAAGATTTTTTTCATACTTTTTCTTCCCCCAGATACTCTTTGCATTCCTGTAAGCAAAATGTGATGGGGTGTCAGCATTTGTTGAAAAGTCTGCTTGTGAAAATTCCACAATCAATTCACAATTCAAAGTACCCTTTTTTAGAGTGATTTTTTTTCCCTTGCAGATTTTATATTAAGTTCTATATTAGCACTGTAGAAATAGCAAACTTTTCCAGAACTCAACAGCCCTACTAAATGAAGTTTGGGAACTTCTTTTAATGTCATTCACATGTTCAGGATCAAAGTGTAGTGGTAAGGAAACCAGCTTTCTTGTAGACAAGGCAATATTTTACATCTTCTATACAACTTATAGCTATCTATGTAGTCAACACTTGGAGAGGGAATTAGCCAGGTGTTATGACCTCTGAGAAAGATTTATACCTACATTAATAACTACATTAATAACTCTGATAACCACACTACATTGTATCTTTATGTAGGCAACAAGTTTGAGACACGTGGCACAAAAATTTCCTGTACTATTGTTCGGATTTGTAAGACACATTCATTCAGACTGATGATGAAAGGTGTTTTTCAAGTGGTGAAGTGCCACACTTGGCTTGCTTTCTCATACCCTTTCAAATCTGTTCAAGCAGCACCAAAGGAGATATCCAGACCTGCTACTGCAACACTTCAAGAAAATTCCAATTTTTTAACTTCCTCCTCACTCAAATTCTAGCTCATACCTAGTGAACAATCAAGCAGACATAACTGACTTCTGTGTTCAGCTCCAATTTTCCCCACCAACGAGGGCAGTCCAGCAGGTAAAAGTGTGACATCAACTTCAATCCTAAACCCTCAGTTAAGCGCTAGCTGAGAGTAATTTGGAGTAACAATTTAATCTCCTACTTACTTTCTCAATTATAGTAAATAATCAACAGTAGGGCTGCTGTAAGTCAAAAATACACAAGGGAAAAAAAACCCTCCAAATTTCAAGAAAGATGAAAGAAACTTCTAGGAAAGCCAATAAGAAGTTTTTTTTGGGTTCATACACTTTAGCTGAAGAATTATAGGGTGTAACACAGCAAGGCAGTTCCCAATTCAGTCATGAGTTTTCCCACATCAGCATGGTTGCCCTCTGGGCTTCACTGCGGCTATTTTGAACTAGAAGAATTTTGGTTTTGATTTTCCCAGATACAGATCCCATGAGTTAATGAGTCAGAGAGAGAAACAATGAGTTTACATTTCAAATTTACCATAAGAAAAATTCATATGTAAAGCTTCAAATTCTCTTATTTATCTGGTTTTATGTGAGTTTTAAATTAAATAAATAGTTTATTATTTGTCACAATCAACTAGTAGTGCATAGCCAGTTGCAGTTTGAGATTTCTTTTTCCTCCCTATGCTTCTTTTGACCGCAACTACGCAGGCTATGAGGCAGAAAATGTTATCACATGAGACTGAAGACACAGGATCCACAATGAGAACCATCCACAAAAGGTTACCAACACTTCCCCAAAACAGATTATAGCAGCTTCAACTCATAGGAGAGGAAAAACTGTACTGGTAACTGCCAGTTCAGTTGTTTAGTGTTTGTCCACTAACTTCACAGAGATTACAGGTTCTTATGAAGGCCAGGTTAGAAGTTTTCAGGCGTAAACAAACATTTTCATCAAACCAGACTTTTTTTAAGTAGTTTCTGCAATGCTCTATATACTCTTACTGGAGACCATGTGTTTGGTGTTTATTACGATCATCAACTAAGCAACACAAGCAGAACTGCCTACAGCTGTATTATTAGGAGCTTACATTCCCCTGTAGTCCTGACCATACTTGCAGGGGGGCACAACAATGTTTGAACTGTTTCCACTCATTGCTCACACACATCACAAAAGCTCGCTTCTCAATAAAATTGTTTTTAAAAGTGGTCCATAATCGCTTACTGGCAGATTAGGTATCTTACATCTAAATTAATTTACTGTTGAGAACATTAGTCCTTTTTTAATATGTTTGCCTCACAGACAAATACACTATTAAAAAGTAAAAGGTTACTGACCTTTTCAGGAAGGACTAGTGAAGCTGACATTAAAGTGACATGTGATTATAAAGATCATTCCCTACCAAAAAAATGCTGATTTTTTTCCGTTTTATTCCTTCATTTAAAGACAGACATAAAAGGAAAAGAATTCTCTCTTTCATGTCTGTCACTTTGCATCACATGGCTTTTCTTTTTCTAGGCCTGCTTTGTAATCTTAAATCTTTTACCTTATATGTTTTCAGATGATCAAGACAATATTCTTGGAGTACACAAAAAGGTTATAGTACTGAGTTTTCTTTGGGGTTTTTTTTAATGCCTTCTTTGGTTTAATATGTTTAATGCTTGTGAAAGGTGACAGTGGTTTTATTGGCATTTAGAAATCTAGTTCTTAAGCAGTAACACTGGCAAAGCAAAAGTTATAACAGTGCAGGCTTGTCCACAAAGCTCTGCCAACACAGATCAATACCATCCCATGCTATTATTTATTATAGTTTCTACTACGTTGCCCAGTGGAGGTGTCAGGTATGTTTGTATACAGTGTCCCAGATAACTTCTGGAGTTGTTTTAGGAAGTCATATTTATGTCACATTTTTCATTTTCCAATACCGCTACTACCATTGATATTAAATAAAAATGTAGGAGTTCCTTCCACAGACACAAATTAATTTATGATTCCAAGATGAATACATCTCATCATCCCAAATCATTATTGCTAATATTTTCATCACTGTGTTGATAATTCAGTATAAGGCATATCCTCTGTTTGGCCCTCCTTGTGGGAAGTGTTTTGCTGTGGAAAACTTCCCAAGATATTCTCCAGTGAACAAAAAAAACCTCTCTACTTCCCAAGATATTCTCCAGTGAACAAAAAAAAAAACTCTCTACTTTCTCTGGTCTGATTTTATTATGATTGCTCTTCCCACCCAGCCTAAATTTTCTGTGGATCCTCAGGATTTCTGTTCATAAATACTACAGTTACTGATAACGATTCTTTTTTGCTGGCTGTTGCTCTAATTCATTTTAGCCTGCCTTAATATGTTTCCACATTTCATGAGGATTTATGATTCTGTTTCCTTTTTTGGACACAACTTCCTTTGTGTCCATCTTTTTGGAAGATGTCTTCCGGTTGTTTTTTTTTTTGTAATTGTCCTAGCCCTGTGGTTTAATTGTGTTGGCATCCTTCAGAGCTCAGCCCTGCGCTGCAACCAGAGGGGTAAATTATTGTACAAAGTGTCCTGCAGCAAACTCCCATGGAACATAATGCAAACAGTGGATTATGGACTTTCAGTGCATCCTGTAATTTTATTTCCTTCAGAATGTACTTCTACGCTTCTAAGACCAAAACCAGTGTTAAGCTTTCCATGCAATAACCACATCCCAAAGCACAGCAAGGAGCACAGAACTGTCATAGTACCCAAAAAAACCACCTCTATACAGTCTTTTGGGATGTGCCAATTCTTTTCCCTAATTCACTGTTAGTACACTGAATTAAAACTGGTAAGTTTACAAACACTACTTGGAATCAAGCCACTGTGACCGATAAAAACAAAATTCTAGGACTCTTAAATAAGTGGGTGCCACATTTGGCACCGTCCCCCTCACATACAAAGAGCTGCACAGTGTGAGCTTCACTTAATTTGTGTCAAAAGGATGCCTGAAGAAAGTATCTGATTAATAGCAAGGACATACAAGAGAAAGTATTTGCATAAAACAGAAAGTATTTTCTAAGGTAACAAATGCACACCTCAAATAGGAATTAAAACAAAATCACATAACTCAGAGGGACTATTGTAGAGCACGTGGGTTTGTGAGGAAGTTGCTACAGTACTAAACATAGAGAGTCTGGTAGAAGACTGTCATGAAAACATACTGTATGCTTTATTACACTCTGCTTTAAAACAGCTTCATTATGTATTTTCACAGAGAATTCTTTGTACAGTTCAAGAAAGAAAATAACATTGCTACAAATCACAGGAATTTTCTCTGCATTTTATGCCTCTAAACTTTTCTCTGCTGAGTCATGTCATCTGACTGGTCACACAAGAATACATGTCAGCTTGTAGCTTGTCATGGAGCTGATTAGAGACTTTTTTTGAAGAAGTTGAAGCTAATGCGCTTAAGCTATTGAACAAAAATGACATATATGCTCTTCATGTGCACTTTGTTCTCCATATTAAAGCATATGCATCATAGATCTTCAAGGACAAAATTACTGATGCACAGCACATGTGTTCCTTTAACCACCACAGTTCACCCTAGTAAAGTATTATCAAATATAAGAGTTCCTAAGACTATAGAAAGGAAATTATCATGCTCTATTTTCTTCTGCTGTGAAGTTGTCATCTCTCAGGGATTTTTTCCCCATAATGATTTAATCTTGTTGAAAATTTTGGGTTCACATTTAATTGATGATTCCCTCTAGTAACTGGACTGTTCC
Organism: Pipra filicauda; assembly: GCF_003945595.2. Lineage (NCBI taxonomy): Eukaryota > Metazoa > Chordata > Aves > Passeriformes > Pipridae > Pipra > Pipra filicauda. The sequence continues at coordinate 2,213,703 of NW_024104369.1, read as the reverse complement.
CAAAGTGTTTTTCACTCTTGTAGGCCCTAAATTTTATGTGCAGCAATACTTCACAAAATTCATGACTGTCTCCAATTTTATCAGTGTTTACTACTTCCTACAGGTTTTTGTTTAAAATGTACATTTTGTTTAAAATGTACATTTAAACAATGTTTTGTTTAAAATGCACTTCTTGTTCCATGTTGACAAACCATTTTTCTGATGGAGGCTGCTCACGGTAACAGAGCTATCTACAGACTCTAAACTTTTCAGCACTGTCATTTTGCACCTTTAATTAGTTTGGCCTCTTCCCGTACTTACACTGGAACCTCGGTGTGTTCTTTATCTGACTTAGCATCCTTAAGAGCGGCTTGCCCTCCCCGAGGAGAACAAACAAGGACTGCAGTGGCGAGCCCTCGCCAATAACACCGGAATTAAAAAGCAACCACGAATGAGCAGCAGTGACATTTGAGCTAGTTTTCGCTGCACATCCCACCGAGAAAACTTTCCTTGTGCCCTGGGGATAAACAAGGACTGGGTAAACTCGGGACCTCACAGACTCGAGGCAGAGACACTTACTTTCTGGAGCGTTTCCAGGGAAGGGCGTCCCGGAGGAGGGGCCGCCGCCTCAGAGCCCCCGCCCGCCCGTGCGGGGCTTGGGCGCCGCTCGCGCCCCTGCCCGCTCTCCAACAGGTCCGTGTGCGGGGCGGGGCGGGCCGGGCTCGGGCGAGCCGGGCACACACACACCGCCTTCCCAACACCCGCGGAGGTGCCGCGGGACCCTCCCGAGGCCGCCCGGGGGAGCCCCTGCCGCCCCGGTCCCTGCCCGTGCCGGCGGCCGAGGGGCCCCCGCAGCCCAGCGGCGCCGTGAGAGACCCGCCGCGCCCCCCGCCCCGCGGGCGATGGAGCCGCCGGCGGCCGCCGCTCGCCAGGTACCGGGGCTGACAGCGGGGCGGGCGAGGCGGGGGGCTCTCCGGGCTCAGCGAGCCCGCCGGCACCCACCTGACCCCTATCGGCCCGTGTCCGCGGGACGGGCATGGGGTGCGAGAGGCAGCGCGGCCGGTTGTGGCGGCTGAGCGCGACCGGCCGCTGGAACGTCCCCGCTCCACGGCCGAGCTGGAGGCAGCGATGGCCTCTTCGTCTCTGTTCGGTTGTCCCCGAACTCGTACGAGGGAAAAAGAGTCATAGGTACCACGGAGGGGAAAAAAATGCGTTCTGAGGGGCTTTATCCTTGTGAGGCAGGGGAAGGGCGGCTGCTGGGCACGGCTGAAATTCGGTGTCGAGTGAGGACCAGGACGTGAGCGTGGTCCTGCCGTGCCCCATCATCTCCTGCCGTGCCCGGCGCTGTCGGTGCCATAGCGAGTGGCCCCAGGAGAGGACCCTGCGAGAAACAAACGCCTCCCGTTCCCTCTTCTGCAGCCTCCTGCGTTGCACAGCTCTCCAGCCGGGCTCCCAGCAGACGTCCCTCCCCGTCTGCAGGCCAGGTGCACCCTCGAGAACGCTACCGGAGCCGTTTCACCTCTGTCATATCTTCTGTTGCCCTTTCTTCTCCTTTTTGCCCATTTAAATGGGTCCCTTCGGAGTGGGGAAGGGACCAGGGTTGCACAATGCACATTTCTTGTAGCAACTGAAGAGAGGGAACTGGACTGTTCTAGTTCAGTGCAATTCCACGTGTACAGTGCTGTAAGTAGCAGAGGGCATTAAAATTTCAGGAGAGAATGACAGGGATGCTCCTGCTGCTGAAATCAGTAGTGAGATAAAAATGTAGCACCAGTAAGTCTAGATAAAAAAGAGCTGAGGGAGAATGTTACTTATGAAACTGTAGATGATATGAAGAAGATAGAAATTAGTGGTTGGTTTGTCTGTGATGACAGAAATGTTTGGGACACCAGGTGGATATACTTAATGATAGATTCAGAACAAAGAAAAATACCTGTCTGTTTATATGATGCATAGTTAAAACATGGCATTCATCGCCACATGACATTGCAGATGCTAAAAATTATACATAATTTCAAAAAGGAGAAAGTTCAAAGAGCAATCCATTAAGGGATGTAATGCACCAAGAACACGTCTACTTTGGGTAATCCAGAATACACAAACTGAGAGAAGCTGGGACAGGAAAGTTATTTGCTAACTGGCTATGTCCCATGTCCTTATGCTCTTCCCTAGGCCCCTTCCATGGTCACTCTCAGAAATGGGATACCAGGCTATACTGTCCTTTGATCTGAGCCAGTATTACTCTTATGTTACTACTGCTTAAGGATTGAAGGTTCCAATTAAATATATAGCCCTCCTTGAGGCAGGCACTTTTATGCTTGTCAGCTTATGCCTCTATCTACAGATGACTTTTAGATTTTTCAATAATTTTTTTTTCTGGGAGGATTAGTGACAAGCATCTGAGTTTGTACTACCTGCTATGTAAGTTAAATAGGCTCTTGCATCCATGAAATAGTGGTTTTACTTTCAGACTAACTACACCATGTTTTGCTTTTGTAGAACACAGGCAGGCATTTTCTTCATTAAATGTTCCTTTTTTGAATTTCACAACTTCACTTAAAATACTGTCTTTCTAATGAATAATTCTAAAATGTTCTCTGACAGTGTAGTGGTGATCTGAGGAGAGGACCACTGCTTGCTTATGAAGAAATACTTTATGAAGATTAGAAATTTAATTTTTGAAGCCACTTGCTACAAAATGTGCTTCGAATTTTGGCTTGTACCACACTTTCCAACAGAAACTTTCTGGGACTATTCATAATTAACTAAACCATTGAACGGCACAGAAATATTTAAAATACTGGATAAGACCTTGGATTAGAGTATATCCAAATGTTGACAAGCTTTACTAGTAACTCTTAAAATTAATTTCATTTCCCTGAGGCAGGGGCAAATTTTTACTGACTAGTTGTATTAGCCAAAGTATTTTCAAAAATACTTGATTCCCATTTCTGCCTTTGAAATGTGACTAAAAAGCTCTTTGTTTAGCAGCCTACCTCTGAGTTTATATACATTTCTGTCCTTCCACTTATTATTTTTCAGAGAAGAATTACAGAAGATTATGGGTCAGACTTATACAGGAATTAGATGCCTAATACCCCTTTGATTTCTCACTGAAAGAAATGGGATTTATTTATCAAAATACCTCTACAAATCTGAGTCTATGAAAAGTGGGAGTTCTTTATCTTTCATAGACTACATGTAAAATCCTTGTTCTCACCTCTTTTTTCTCATGTACAGTGTTTTCATTGTCTTCCTGAAATAGGTAGAAACAGATGACCAAATAGCCCTCCTTAGTAAGCCCAGGAAAAAAGGAGGAAACAGTGATCTGGCATCAGCTGCGTTTAACATTGTCAATTCAATCATAGGATCAGGCATTATAGGTAAGTCTACTTTACTTTGCTCTTCTGTGTTCAGCCTTGTTTATTCATGCATGATTATCCAGCTTGGAGAATAACACTGTCATCTTACTTTCTGCTGCTGTTTCTAAAGATTTTTCTCTGTATTTATTTGCTTACAATGCAAAAAAGCAGAGGGGTCAGCTGAGATCACACCTCAGTGACAAATACCCCATAGCCTCTTGGCCATAATGATCAGAGAGGCTGGACAGGTGCTAACAGAACTTCACACCTAGGGAACACTTTGTCCACTGAAAATGATCTCTCTGAGGTTATTAAGCATGCTGGTCCAATTTTGGAGATTCCTAGCATTTTTTTAAAAATCTGAATATTTCTTTATTTTGGTTGTCACAAATAATTATTTGTAAAGGTTCTTCTATAAGTCTCTCCTTTTCTTTGCAGGATTGCCATATTCAATGAAGGAAGCTGGTTTTCCTCTAGGAGTACTGCTTTTATTTGTGGTTGCCTACATCACAGGTACTCCAAAGGCAGTTTCTGTCACATTAGTCCTGTGACATTTTGGCTGTTCTTGAGCTTTATGATACCTTAAACAAGTATATCTATGAGAGTAAAAATTAATAATTTTTTCTTTTACCTCACTAATCCCTTGAGCAGATTAGTAAAAGTAGAGAATTACACTGTACGACATATAAAGCTGCTTTTTGTGTGCATTTATTTCCATAAAGCCTAGTTTCTTGGACTAGTCAAGGTAACATTTGAAAGAATGTTTTTATTTGTGCCTCATAACGACATGTTTTAATCCACTGTTTTTACCCTAATTAGGAGACTGATCCTTGAGGGGGTTGTATATCACTGTTTTTAAATGTACCACAGAATGCAAACCTTTGGTTGTACTACGATTTTGAATATTTTCCTTCCAATATGAACCTATAACTCCTGGATTTGGTGGGTTGAAATATTTTGTGAGATTTCTAATCCCCAATCTTCCTAATGACACTTTTTTCCTTTTAAGAGACTTTCTTTTTTAAGGAGTGAAAGAAGATGAGAAGTAACCAACCATAAGCTGGTTCATATTGTCTTTAACAGTACTTTATATTTTAACAGATTATTCCATTATATTACTAATCAAAGGAGGAAATCTGTCCAGTACCAACACATATCAAGAGCTGGTCAGAAAAACCTATGGTCGTGCAGGTTATATAATTCTTTCAACTCTTCAGTTTTTATATCCATTTATTGGTAAGATCACATAAAGTATCAATGTTTGAGTTTTACAAGTAACAAGCTTTTTTACATTGCCTCATTGTTTCACTGGTTAAATATTAAGAACTGTGTAAAGAATATACTATATATGCCTCTCTACTATTCAATAAAATAATTAAATTTACTTTGTGTGTTCTGAAGAACGACCGAGGAAGAATTCAATGAATTGGAGGACCAGAATAATAGAAATGAACTGAAATATAATAGCAGAGAAATTCATGATCACACATGTAAAAATGAATGACAAAAAAATAGCAAAGGAGATTCTGTTCTAGAATGAGTACCAGAGCAGAAAGTTGATGAGCCTAAAACAAAAGGAAAGCACGGCTTTAGGAGTATACGGAATTACTATTTTTTCAGAGATGCAATATTACTGTAATTGAAAAAGCCACTAATCAGCTCTTGCTTGAATATTGTGTGCTGTCATTGCTCTTCAAAAGCATTAGTTCAGCCTCACGCCCAACAAGCTACTGGGAAGTAGGGCAGTCAGGACTTCTTTGAAGAGGAAATAATAAAAGAACAAACAGGTATAATCTGGGCAGGAATTTATGAGATGAGAAGTTTGAAATAAAGTGATATTCTAAATCTGTCCCTTACAGGAGTAACGTGATCAAATCAAATCTTATATGATCTTGATAGTTTCACACATGGGGCTGCAAGAGGTGGTGACTTGGGATACCCAGGTCAAAATTCCTACTTTGTGAATGATCAGTCCGATTACAGGTAGCTGAGATTTTCAAGGGAGTCAGGTTACTGTTACTGCAGGCAGCAATGTTACACATGTAATTATCCCCCACTGTAAATCAACTACTTTGTAGATAATATGAAAAAGAATTGTAAAGGTCTCAGTCCTCACCATGGAACTAGTTATGCACTTGTGTGTGCTTGAATTTATTTCTGTAAGTAGCGTTGATGACTTAAAATTTCACAACAGTGGATATTTATGCATTAAGGTCAATACCTACATGTATGCTGTCTGACTGTTGAATACCACACGAGTGTATAAATATATTTTATATGTATACACACATGCACAAATATACACACTTTTAGTGTAGAATTAGACAAGAATGACATGTGAATGTTAAGTCCACAGCACTTATTAATGAGAGAGAGGACTGGAAGTCCATATCTGATATCTTAGTCTATTTTCTCCTTTCTTCTGGTTTAAAGATTTTGCTAGTTTTTTGCATTAGCTAGAAAGTCCCTTGTGTTTCATTGCAGGACTAATTATTAGACTAACATAGGAACTTTACTAAATAGAAACAAGAATTTGAAAATAAACTGACAAAGAATTGCTATTTGAAACAAACTGTTTTAAAAAGCCTTTTTTACCTCTTCTGAACTAAGTTTATATGTCAAGTCAGCACAATGGCCTTGCTTATCAGGCTGAATTATTGCTTAGGTTGTACCTGTTTAAAGAAAAAAAAAAGAAAAAATAAAAGGAAGTGTTAAATAATTTTTTAAATTCTGTTTTAAACCTGAAACTTACAACTTGTTGGTGCTAGCCAGGTTTTGTATAAGAGGGACAGTGGCATATGATCCTGAAGTCTGCAAAATATGTGCGTTCAGTGTTTATCAAATATTTTGGATATGACTTGAGCTAACAAAAAAAATTATTTTTCTTTAAGCTATGATCAGTTACAACATAATAACAGGAGACACTTTAACCAAAGTTTTTCAGAGAATTCCTGGAGGTAAGAGGCATTTTAAAAATTCAGAATGGGGGATTATATATTGGATAGGAGTGTAGCATAAGTATTTGGGGATTACCTGTTACTTTGCTTCTAAATTGCTCTTAAATATAGTTCAAGTTAAGAACTTGAAGCCTCTTTCTATGAGTGGGTTTTCTTGAAGGTTTTTTTTTGTCGGTTTTTTGGCTTTTTTTTTTTTTTTTTTTTTTTTTAGTTTGGGGGTTGTATTTTCTTTCTCTGTTTCAGTAAGTCTTTCCTAAATAAAACCCCTAGTCTTTGGTTATCAGTGGACTCAGTGTCAGTGAAGGGACCACATGCTTCAGTGAAATACTAAGCAAATAGAAGTGGGTCTTCCCCAGTTGTTTATTTACAACATCATTTTTTGTCATCTTTTTTAGATAATTCCTGTAATGGTCATTTGAAGTGCACTTGAAACCGCACTTTGTCTGGTGAATAATTCAGGATGAGTTGCAAATAACATAATGAATTTAATGTTTACTTAAGCGTATCTGTAGTAGCTGGTCATGAACTGTGTGTGTAACTTTCAGTTCTCTTAGATGTTCACTGCAAAACCAGATGTGGCACTTTGAGCTTTTTAACTCATGCCCTTGTGTCCCTTCCTGTGCTTTAAGTTTTCCCAGCAGAATCAGTGGAGCAATTTGTGTGCTCGTTTGTGATCTACTTTAGCACAAAGCCAGCTAAGTTAAAACATTCTTCGCTGGGAAATTAAACTAAAAGAGAACATGTCTGCAATGAAGTGGAAATTAGTATTTTTATGAACTATTTGATTTCCACAGGAGGATTATAGTTTTCAGCATGTGAAGCCTGCAGGGTGTGGATGTAATTTTAACTGTCACACTCTGTTGTTCTGTGCATACCTGATCAAATTGATAGTGACAGTGAATATCTAATGATTTATATGTAATATGGCTTCTGTCATAGGAGGAACCCCCAGCATGGCAAATTTTTTTAACTGTCTGGTAGAATACCCACCTGGAAAGATGTGGGAAAGCATTATAATCTCTCAAAGAAAAGAGGGAACAGAACACAGATTTTTCCATGTTAATTGCCAGTCACTTTCCAGCCAAAATTATTCAGCAAGTGTTCATTCAAGCCTAGGATTTATGGTAGCCTGCCTGAAACTGAGATGTGTTTTATTTTGTCATTGACTTGAAAAAAACCACCAGTTATACAAATAAATCCCACTGATTGCATGGAATATTATAACATTGTCGCCTTCACACGGTAATCTATTTTGCAAGTGGAAGCCAGCTGATGGCAAGAAAGGTGTTCAAAAGCAACCTCAAAATTAACTTATTTTAGGATCGATCTTTAAGATTTGACCTATCTTCAACAGCCCAGTAATTGAAGTCAACACACAGTGTGAAAAAATCCTCAAGAGTAAATGGCATAAAGAAGTAGTAGAATGTTTTACTTGCAGTCTCCCAACATTGACCCAGACATGATGAAAGACATTAACACTAATCCATATGTAGGAATGCCAGACTTTCTAATTTTAGTTTAATATATCCCATAAATTATGCATTTGGCTTGAATTTGCAGAGTTCTTTTGATTATGCACATGCTGAGCATGGCTTCCTAAAGGTTAGTTAATGCCTAGTTTTCAGTGTTACTTAGCTTGAGTAAAGGGGGTAAAAGTTTGATCACCAACAGTTTGTTTTTTCCTAAACTTTCAAATGTAATAAATCTGTTCCTCATGTCAGTTTCTTAAGGAAATAAATTATTTTCTTTTTTCTTTAGTTGGGCTGGATAACGTGCTTACTGACCGTCACTTCATAATTCTTCTTACCACCATCATCTTTACCTTACCCATATCTTTATATCAAGACATAGCAAAATTGGGAAAGGTAAATCATAACAGCAGTTTGTTTTTTTGTATGCCATTAGAAAATAAGTGCCAGTCATAACTTAATGTAAAATTATTAACAAATACATTATGCTGCTAGAAGAACAACCTTTCAGCATCTTACTGACTGCAGTAATATTTGTTTCTTTACAGATATCTCTTATCTCTCTGATTTTAACCATTGTCATCCTGATAATTGTGATGGTGAGAACTGTAACCTTCAGTCCACAAGTGTGAGTATTCTTACACTTGTCACAAATTTAATTTTTGATTATGTAATCTCTTAGTTCACTCTTGCATAAATTTGCATAATTCTGGAACATGCCTCTCTTGGGACAGACAGATAATTGAAAAATTTTTACAAATAGTAATACAAAATGAACAGCTAAATATACTTTATCCTTTTTCTTTTCTTCTTCTGAATGTAACCAAATCTAGAAAAAGTCTCAAAAACCCTACAGTTTAATTGGAAATTGCAGATGATATCACTAACAGCAGCTGTGTCCTGAATGGGCATGTGAGGTTGTCTGTCATTTGGGAATTTTTTTTATTTTGTCCATTTGTCAGAAGGCCTATATTTACAACCTGAAGATAGCTAGTATCTTAGGAATACTTCTTCTTCTGTTAATATAATAATTTCATAGTAAAAATCTATACAAATAATGAAAATTTTAAAAAATGAATTTAATAAAAAATTTATTCTGTTATTTGAGAAAAGCATGCAAACCTTTTCCAGCACTCATACTCTAAAAGTAGTGTTTAAGATTAGACATTGGAGTGTTCTAGACCATTTAGTACACATAAGTGTATGTTGTGACAGTATTTTTGTAGTTATATTGCAAGAAAGTGTTATGAATCTATTCTTCTTCTTTAATGGCCTAGGAGAGCTGCCTTTTTCTTCATCCTTTAAAAGTGAAGATATAATAAATATGAAAAACTATTTCTGAATGTGCTGTTTTATTTATATGGTTTATATGGTATATCTTATGTACCTGTAAGTGAATCCTTCCACCAGGATTGTTTCAGCATTGTTATGCATAATTGTTCATTTGTTTTACTGCTGTGATACGTGGGTTAATTGCAGGGTGTTCAGGTTTAATGCTAGGAAGATGCCTAGAATAGCAGTTTCTAAAGTTGTCCCAGATGATGTTGTCTATCATCCCCAAAATGATGCACTCAGAACAGTGTGGGACTTCCCTCCCCACCATCTTTCTGAAGCAGCATGTTTTTCATACTATGTGTTGAAGGGATATTTGAAAGGTTAATCTCAAAATCCCCTGTCAAAAAAGGAAGAAGCTATATATAATAGTTACTGATAACCTTGTTACTATGGTAACGTTTCTTCTCCACAGTTGTGATGCACTGAAAAATATGGAATGCATGATTTTATTTTTTCTTGAAATTAGTAATGTTGGGTTTTGGGTGATTATTGAAGTTTTACTTTTTAATTCTTTAGAGACTTCCATTTTTGGCTTTATATTTCTTGTTTTCAAAAATGCATCTAGCAAGTTGATAAAATGTTAGTAAGAATTTTTTTTCCTTTCAAATATTTTGTTAATGTGTACGTTTTCTACTTTTACTATTTTTACTATTTTTATTTTACAGTAAGGTATAGACATATATGTTAATTACAAAAACTCTCTTCTATTATTTTGTTAGTTGTATACTGGACTGCCATCTCTCATTTTTTTTCTATGAGAATAAAGAACACTGTTTTATTTTAATATGGGTCTGATCATATTACAAATAAAACAAGTGAATCAACACATTTATTGTGAATCCTTATTAAAATACAATGTAATTTGGAGTTTCCAAAGAGACTTGATTGGGCCAAGAATATTTAATCCCTACAACTGTTGTATGGCTGAACTGATTATGTGCCTGTCATTGATGACAGGTGATTTATTCTTGGTAATTCCATGGTTTCCCATTCCAATTCTTATGCATTCTTCCTAAATGTGTATCACGTCTCTTACTCCATTTTATGTAGGTTGCTTCTTGGCCCCACAGTGGAGAATGAGCAAACTGCTCATTCTTTTTCAAATGCTTGAAAAACACCTCTAAAAAACTTGTCCCACTTTGGGGATCCTTTCAATAGACTAAACAAACACAATTCCTTTAGTGTTTCTCTTCTTGTCATTTACTGTGCTTCTCATCGTGCTCAATGGCTGCCTTAAGTTTTCTGCAAATAAAAGTGAGATCATGATGCCCCACCTGCCTGTGGTATTCCCTCGGAGAAGCAGAGAAGAAAGCTTTATGTATCTTAAATGCAAGTGTCTTAAGATCCCTTGCAACTGTATTGTTTGGGAGTTGCCACGCTTCCATTTATGTAATTTAGTTTGATGTTTTTTTGAGTGGAGTGGGTTGTCCAGGGACATTATAGGGCTGTTATTGTCATGTTAATTTTCCAGAGAAAAAAACCCCTGTATTTATCATGAGGGATAGTTTAATAGATACTTAGTTTAATTTTTTTCCTTTTATAACACATACCAAACTGAGAAACCAAGGTGCTTTTTTTTTTCAGTTTTGCTTTTGATTACTATCATCCATATGATTATTATTGCCTGAATGACATAATAAGCATGCAGATAAAATCCAGTGGTTTGGATTACTCAGAGTTTACTCTCTGTATTTCAAGATGTTGGATAAAAATATATTTTGATGATCTGATCATTACTTCCACCTGCTCATAGCTGGGTATTTATCTACTGTGATCAAAAACAATAGGTTAGAATATCTCAAATAGTAAATGTACAGTATGTTAATACTGCATAAAATAGTTTCAGCTTTGAAGCATGAAGTTAACATTCATTGCTGTAAAAAGAAACATTTTATGTTTATATTATAAAGATGGATCATTTTAATTTAATTTGGTGTTCTTTTGCAAAGAAATGTCCTGATGTCAGTGTCTACATAGTACGTAAATCTCTAGGAAAAACTTCAAGAGCATCTGCTACATCTAAAGAGGATGTGAGAATTACTCAACTAGGAGCTGATCGTAGGGATGAAACACCAAGTGCTCAGAAAACAAACATGAAAGTAGAAAGTTGATTCTTTTCTTCATATAAAAAAATCCAGTAGTAAGCAAAGATAAACTTTAATGTGTGATGAAATTAAAAAATAAAACTAAGCTCCCATATAGTTACAGAATTGCTAAGTAGTTCATTAAGGAAGAAAGAAGAATTAAAACACCTGTAACTAAGTGGGGCTGACATAATAGCTTTTCCTTTTCTGTGTCTTTCACGAGATGACTTTGATTAATATAAAATCCAAGGCTGATGTGAGCTGTACTCATTTTCTTTCTGTTGTATTGATTGAAATTATATATAGCATCTATAAAGTTCTCAATATCTTTAAACCTTTAAAGCTTAAAAAGAACTAAAAAGGTATTTTATCTTAGAATAGAATTAAATTGAAATTTTACCGTTAATTTCCTAAAGGTCTAAATAATTGAATTGAACCTGAATTAATCTGTGAGATGTTCCTGGGTTGACTGCCCATTTGTATCTAAACTTGATGGTTTGACCCTGATCTTCAGTTCAAAACAATGGAAATCTTTCACTCATTCCAACATGTAGCTCCCCTGCCAAAAATATGAGTTTCTGCCTCTGTAGAAATTAACTTTTTTTTTTTTTTTTCAATCAATGTTTCATACCCAAAAAATGGGTTGAGATCAGAGATATGTGTTTTTCTTGCCTTCCTTAAAGATGTTTTGCTACTGCTACTGTATTATATTTGGTGGTGTTTCTACAGAAATGACAGAAAAGATTTTTGCATAACATACATAGGTGGGGAATATTATGCTGTATTTTACAAGAAGTAGAAGATAGGCCATTTTAGACTGCCAGACAAATTTGCCCAACTCTCACTCATGGTCTGGATGTGAAATTCACCCTGCTAGGATGTCTTAACCTTTGCCTAGTTCATTTGTTCTTTTCATTTCCCTCTGCTCTTATGTAGATAAACATGAATATTTTCAAAACTTTTAAAAACTCACTAACATGCTTATTATACTATACTTTCACTTACGTATGCTGAAGACTGAGTAGAGCCTTATCTTCTTAACCTTTAGGCTTTCTTCATCACTAAGCCTCACTACCTGCAGTCTGTCTTGCTGTTGTTTTAGTTTCAGCTGAAACTTTTTCCTGTCTGGGGCCTCCCTTGGACTGTCTTTTTCCTAAATCTTTTATTATTTTTGTTCCAAGAATCACATCTCAGGCTTTACTTTGTGTTTAAGCTTCTACTATGTATGATAGACAGTACAGCTGTCAACAAGCGCATTTAGTATCAAAAATGTATTTCTTCTGTTACCTTTTGTTGTTTCATCTCATACTTCTTCTCTGGCATGAAAAAAACCTTTCTGTTCATGCAGGCATAGCCTGTGTTTTTATACACTGAGTGAGGAACAGAGAGCTGGCTGTTTTTGTCATTCATCGATTTTTGCAGCTACTGCTATCCTTGTATAAGCAGCAGTTAAAATCTTCCCCTAGCAACCCCTAACAAGAATGTAGGTCAAACTGGTCGGAACAAAGTCCATCAAAAAAAAAAGTCCGTCTTGAACAGTTGCAGCAGGATTGAAAGAGCACAACAGGTGTGATGTTACCCTGTATTCTGCACACTTTTTCAGGGGGTGTGTGCATCTGCCTACACAGACGTTTATATTTATATCAACGTGTGTATGTTTACCTTGACTCTTGATGTTTCCACTAGCTGCCCTTTGCCTTGTGAGTAATTTTGTATGATTGTTCACCATATGGCTCTTCCATAACTAATGCCTATTGTTCCCTGACACAATTTTCTCTTTCTGACTATGAAGTCTTATTTTCTATAAATACTTTCATATCACCTACACCCTTTTCAAGGAGCTTAGTATAAGTCTGTATGTCCTGCAGACTGAACTTGGAGATAATTTCTTACTGATGTGGTCACAACTCTACAGCTGTTGACTCTCAGAAATGAAATTTCTTACTGAGTGCTTTCATGGTGTGAGATCCCTCTATTCCCACAGTATGAAAATGTTTTTCAAAGCACATGCTGCAGTATATGAGCTACTGTAGAAAATAGTACATCTGTACCAACGTGCATTGTAGGACATTACAAGCTGCTGGAAGTGTTCCAATCAGGGATCTGAAATTCTTCCTCTATTCTGCAACTAGAATGGAAGGAATTTATCTTCTTAGGCTGCTAAATAAGCAGGATTTTGTTCTTTTGGATTTTTTCCCCCAAATAATACTCCTAATCTGATTTGCCATTCATCCTTAAAGTAAAGCTGTATTTTGGTCTGTTGCATATTGCTAGTGCATAAGCTAACACTGTGCAGGGGGAGAACTAGCTACTGTGATTTTTATTTTTTAAAATTGATTATTTGGCCCCTTTATTCAAAATGTTTCAAATTAAATTCCCGTGCTTTCTGCATTGCCTTTTTTAAAATCCCTATTTGTAGGAGCTATAATGTTGCACAGGATGTACCATTTTAACAGAAATTAAATGTGTTTCAGACAGAAGCATTCTTTATTTCTGTGAATTTAAAAATATTTTGGTTTGTAAGGTACTGGATAATCTAATTCTTAATTATTAATAGAAAAGGGCAAAAAAAACCTGATAAGTTCTGCTGTCAAAGGATAATATAAACCAAGTTTTTATTCTGTATGTTTACTCTCAAAGCTGACCTCTAGTGGTTACAGAGTGGAACGGTTGTAGTGTTAGTTTTCTATATGCTATTTTTATTTTGAAGTATTATTGATATTTTTCCAATCAACTGTGAATATTTTACTGAAAAATAATACACTCAAAATTATTTCCACAGGCATTTCTAGTGATAGTGATTTGAAATCAGTGGCATAAAGTTAAGGGAGCCCATATAAGGAACTACAGCAGCTATATAGGGTCATAAGTCCTATTTCACAAGACAAATGCCAGATAGCTCTATTTCATCCGTAGTATTTATTACATCTACATGATTCTGAGGATATTTTAGGAGGGCTGTATTCAACTGCTTAAGACTTGAAGCAGTATGTTACAGCAATCAAAACAATATACTACAACTGAGGACAAAGAAAACGAACTTCTTTTTGTACTCAGGTTTTGTTCACTTCAAAGTTAAGCTTAGCAACCACAGCTTAAGAGCTGAAAAGGTGGTCTAAGTCTGAACTGAATGTGCATTAGATACTGTAAATGTGGGGGGTTTTAATTAAAAAGGAAGGATTGACTATTTGAGCACTCAAGAAACAGCAAGATAAGAGTTCTGAAAGAGGAAACAGCAACTTTTTCTTTTTTTTTTTTTTTTTAATTTTAGGAGCTGGAGGTGGAATTTAAACATTTGAAAGCAATGAAACCAGGCACAGCATATGCCATTATAGCTGTCAAAACCAGCTAGTTATCACCAGAGAGAGGGAGAGACAAAGCTGTCATTGTTACCTTCACAGAAGTGGCCTGAGTGCCATACCGCTTTCTAGGGCAGTAGGAAAAGAGCAGCTAAGCCTCAGGTGGCAGCAGCTTTTCCTCTAAATAAAAACAGCAATCAAAGTTAGTAGCAACCAACTTTTTAAGAGCAAGCTTCTCTGTATTGTTTGTTTCTTTACCTGTTGTAATATCACAAATACAATGTTTAACTGGCTTGTGAATTTCATTTAATGTTTTTAGCAAATTATATTTCTGGAAAAGGATATTTTGTGTCCTTCCTCATTTTCTTCATTTTGGTTCTTTATTCAGAGATGAAGTTCACTCAGTAAATGTTTTTTAAAAAAAGTTTGTTGTTGGTTTTCTGTGGTCCTCCTCTAAGCATTACAATTACCAAAACTGTGGTCCAAAACTGTGCGCATACCTTAAAGAAGGAGATATGGGGAATATTATATTCTTGCCTGATTATAAAAATCTCCATATACTCTCCTACACTTTTTTTTAATCTGTACCCTCTTACACTTTCTTTTGTCTTTTGGAAAGTAGCAGAATCTTTTTACTGTGAGGAATAGTTGGAACTGGTATAAAGAAAGGTAGACTGCCTCACTTGATTTGTAGCTTAGGAAAAGATATCTCTAGACTGTATGGGTTACATGTGCAAATTCAAAGATAGAAATTACCTCTAAATAGTCAGAAGACATTTTGGATTGAAATAACCTTAGTAACAGCCTTTGCCTTTCCTGTTGCTATTTCTTGATTTGTGATGACTTGAAGAGTTTATTTACAAAACTGAAACAGGCTGCATTTTTTACTGTGAAATCTGCTTACAGAAATACTTGAGTCAAAACAAGGGAGCTGCAAAAGGTATCTCCCCAGGTTAAAGTTGTTGTGAACACTGGGGCCTTCTTCAGAGAGTTCTGGAGGTCTGACTATCAGCAGTTCTGTATTACAGCATAATATTTTAAGTAATTTTTAATAACTGATAATTGAAAAGAGGATAATCTATTAAAACAAATATCTGTTTTAGACCCAAATCAGAAAATGCATGGACATTTGCAAAATCAAATGCAGTACAAGCCATTGGGGTGATGTCATTTGGTAAGTGTTTTTTTCTGTTTTTTTTCAATATTCAGATCAGCTGTAAGAAATCATTTAATATTTTGGACCAAGAAATTGAATTTTTTGTGGTTTGGGTTTTGTTTTTTTTTTATATTAATGTTAAGCTGGTAGGGAAAAAAATGAAATTGTCTGAGTCATCCATACGAATTTCATTTTTATGGCGTAAGACATTATCCTCATCCACTGCCCCCTAGCTATTGCCGCTGTAGCAGAGACAGAGGTGTGCACGTGAATCCAGCTCATCTCAAAGCACCTGCATCAATGGGATTAGTCTAACTGATAAAGTGAGGAGGCTGTGATTGCTCTGCATTCCCTTGGATAACCTCTAGCAGAAAAGTCCTCATTCTGAAATCTATTCCTGCCTGCAGGATCTGGTATATTATTTCCTGTTAGAGTTGTGATAATCTGAGGCCTCCCAATGCTTGCTGCTGCCTCAAATTGATGCCATAGGAAGTCTGAAAGTAGCAAATGACTCTGTGGATTAAAAAAAAAAAGTCTCAAATCTACTTGGGTTCTTAAGCAAAAGAAGAGCAGGAAGAGATGGAATGGAGGTGTGGAGGGTGGGAAATGGCATGACATTTAAGGGTAATGTAATCAGAATCAGGATGATTATGCACTTTCATCAAATCAACTAAGCAAGTAAAAGTTCTAGCCATTTATCTTTGCCACTCATTGCAGGATTAATGTTTGTATTTAATAATGAGTAGATTCAAACAGTGCTGTGTCTCTCTATGCATTATGTGTGAATTCATACATTTGCTTGAACTCTCCTGTGTGTTTCAGCATTCATCTGCAACCATAACAGCTTCTTAATATATGGGTCTCTGGAAGAACCCACATTAAAGAACTGGTCTCAAGTCACACATGTGTCTGTCTCACTGGCTGTTGTAATCAGTGTTGTGTTTGCTACATGTGGATATATGACTTTTACAGGATACACAGAAGGTAAACTGCTCAGTCCCTCAATTTTGGTGCTTGCTATAATCCTTACATTTCTGCCTTTCTGTCTGACTTTTGCTGTAAATATCTTAGTGACAAAAATCATAGTATGTATGGACAGAAATACAACATTCCTCATGGTTACCCAACAACCAAAACAGGATACAAAAGTGTCAACTGCATATTAATAGGTGTCAGATTCCCAAGTATAAGCATCACTGGTGAAAGTCCTCTTTTAATACTTCCATAGCCAAAACACTTCTGAGGACTAAAAATCTATGATTTAGCAACATGGTCCAGCAGGAGAGAGCAGTAAGAACAAAAATTGCCTTGATTTTTCTACAGGGTGTCAGGTATATATTTTCTGTACATTTTCTTGTATTTTTTCCTGTCTGTGCTTATATATCTCTGACTAATAGATATTTCCTGTCTTTACAACTGCTGTTCTGCTGTAGCTAATCCTACTGTCCCCTTTGTGGGTATATGAATATACATAAAAGTACAAATATATAACTGATGTTGCATCATGTTATTTAACATAATTTTGTTGAAGTAAGAAAGGTATGTTCAGAAAGACAAGGCATAAATTTGTTCAGTGCATTACCTTTTCAGGAATAATACACATTTTGTAAGCAAGCAGATTTTCTGTTACTTAATAGTGACGTTCTAGTTTGTAGAAGGCTTTTCTTATGAGCAGTAGCATGTAGTTGAGAACACAGGAATTATATGATGGGGGTTACTAGTTGATCTGTCCTTTTTTTCCTGCCTCCAATTCTTACTCCAGCAGAGTAAGTTACTGTTCTAGATGTACTAGATGTACTATAGCTAGACTAAGTGCAGACTAGCTCAGACATTTAAAATATATATTCTGACCGCAGCTGTCCCTCAGCATACAACTCTAGTGTAAGCGGGTTCCATATTACCTTGTCTCCCCATCTACACCTTTTGGCTGTTTTCTGTAAAGTACACCTTATTGCTTCTTCAGTGCCGTTGTGAGCCTAAAAGTAGTAAATCATGAGACAGTATTGTAATTGGATAGAAAAGACCTAATGGGTCATCTCATTGCTGTCTTGAACTGTCACTTTTGCCTCAGAGATCATTATTAGAGATTCCTTGTGGTAAACGCTAAGCAAGACAATGATTTGAATTCTTTACTAATGCTTTTATTGTTAGACATAAGATTTGCTAGGTAATAATCCATATGTTATAATGGACTTTTGGGGTCAGAATATTTGAAATTGTTCACTACAGTTTACCAGCTATGATTAGATATTACCAGGGAAATGCAATTCTTCAGAGATAACTCCCTGGTCTTCTTTGTGTAATTGTTGTTCTGGGAGTTACATTTTAGAGGAAATGTATCTTTTACACACAGATTCTTTCTGAATCTGTCACATTTATTTAAACAAACACCAGCATGTCACACAAAATCTGTGTTAAGGGGAAGATAACAGATTACGAACTCTGATATGTATGTTTTAAGGTATTTTTTAAAGATAAATGCTACTTCAGAGAAAAACACTGCTACTAGCAGCGTAAGCTGAAAGTTTCTCCTGGATGCAACTTGTGACTATAACTGCAGTTTCTTGATATGTGTCAGGAGAGGAGATCAGAAAGTCTCAATTACTCCAGTAACTCCAGTAATCTGCACTTCAATTTGCAAATAGGCAAATGATGTGAAGTTCAAGCTAATTATGTTTTGCTATGCCTCAGGAGACATATTTGAAAACTACTGTAGAGATGACAACCTTGCTACATTTGGAAGGTTTTGTTATGGAGTTACTGTAATTCTGACCTTCCCCCTTGAATGCTTTGTGACCAGAGAGGTAAGAATTTATTACATTTTCCCTTTAACAATGTTCTTATATAATAATAATATTCTCACATTATTAATACATATTGTAGCTGAAGTCTACGGTTGATCTGTAGTAAATATCACCATTTTTTATCCTGATACGTGTAATGAATATGAGGGACTAGTTCTACTCTTTAGACACTGGCAATGTCATGTTGCATTACATTCGTTGTTGTATTACCCAATGTCGTATTAAGAATTACTTAATAATATCAGAACTGCTTAAAATTCCAAGTTTGGCATAAATACCACTGTTGTTACTGTGTTGAGAATTGCCAAAAATAGCATACTTTTTACACTTAATAGTTTTTCTTTTTTTAGAAACATCTCCATCTAGAAAATCTGTCTGTTCAATAAATAATTGTAATTTGGTTTTATTCTGTAGTGGGGAAATGAGAAGAAAGTTAAGTATCCTCTAAATCATGCAGTATAACTAAGTCAGTCTTGGAAGTGTTCAGCAATTTTAGTAATGCTTGTTATGAGTTATTTTTGGAAGCAGATGGAGATGTTTCCTTGAAGCAAGATAAGTAAAATTCAGTCAATTTATTCTCATACATTCTTTTAGTTTCTGAAGGTTAGAAGATTTGGAATAATCTGTTTGATAACATAAGGAGCAATGACAAGGTTAAAAATTGTGGTTCTGTTTCAGGTGGTTGCCAATGTGTTTTTCCATGGGAACCTCTCAACAGTTTTCCATGTTGTTGTGACAGTAGTTATCATTGCTGTGGCGACTGGTGTATCATTAGTGTATGATTGCCTTGGAATAGTTTTAGAGCTGAATGTAAGTGAACCTCTATACTCTTTTATTTAAAAAATCACTTTTTAATGAAACAGAACACTGTAAAATCCATAGCTCTACTAAAAATCTTAAATAATTTGATGTAATATTCAGTAGTAATGTTTGCGGGGAAAAAAAGGAATTATTCACTGCTTCAAAATCAGGTAAATAAGGGTGAAAGAAAGTTCAGGAAGTGAAGTTCATATGATTGGGGAGGGCCTTTAGAACAGTTTTGGAGATAGGGCAAATGGCTATGACTTAACAAAAGTATTTAAACTGCAGTAGAGATCACTAAAATACTCATCCAAACTGTGTAGTGATACTGAATCTAGCATTTCTTTCTCTAGTCTCTGCCTCTGATGAAGTTGGCAAATTATTAAACACTGGGACAGATCCTAGTGCTGCCTTGTGCCAAAGGGGCAAAAAAAAAAGAGGGGTGTAGAAAGAAAGAACCAGTAGTAGTGAGACCAGAGAGATGGTAACTGGAATTTTTTCCCTGCTTTGGACTTAACAGGGAGCAATTTTAGAATCTGGGTGTATGACTTTTAAGGGAACTGCTTTGTTTGCCAGTAGACATTCCTGTGTCTGGTATCCCCTCATAGCAGAGCTGAAGCTTACTAGGCAGCCCACACAAGGTACTTGCTGCCTTGAACCAGTTTTAACACATTATGTAACTTCGGTTGGCTGGCTGGAACTGCTATGTAGTCTGCTCAAGACCTAGACTACTTGACTAAGTGGACTTAACAGATGAAGTCAGTATTTTTGCACAGAATGTACATTTAATAAAAGGAAATGTTAAATTAAAAAAAAGTCCAATCTATGTCTTAACAGTTTACCTTTTTAGGTCATCTATCTTTAAATAAAAAAGATGTGGAAATATGAAAGTTAGAAGATGTAGAAAACTTTTTAAGGGCAGCCCTTGCTTCTGTATAGAAATATTTTAGAACTGCCTCCTTACATCCCTGTCCCTGCATTCACTGACAGTTTCAAATCATATACTACATGCTTAGTGATGAAACAAAATGGAGGGAGTTGTTCTTTAGGCTACATAATACATGTGTGATAGATGATACATTCATATGTGTATTATGATACACGTATCGTAATATACATGTACACTGTTCTGATCCACAGTGCAGTTTCTGCTAAGAGGTCCATAATGAGCACTTTTGTAGCAGTGATTTAGCAGGTCGTGCTTTCAGTAATGTTATAAAACAGGTCAGAATATGCAGATAAGCTGACCAATTACCCTCCTTTTAAAATAATTACCTACGTAGTTTCTTCTCAGTTAACCTTTTCCAGATTATAACTAGATAAAAGTTAACAGTATTCCTATTGGTTTGCTCAGGATGTATGTTTCCATTAAATTTTCTCATTCATAACAACTGTTGGTAATTTCTTTCCCATTTCCCCCCTCTGTTTTTACATTAGAATTGCAGAAAATTTACCTCTGTATGAATGTAGATATCAATAAAAGTAATTAAATGGGTGCATACAAACACACACCTATTCAGGCCAAATATACAAATACATCAAAAGCAAGCATTCTATCAATGCAGTATTTTTTTGCCTAAACAATTACTCAGTAGTGAAGCTGATATTTAAAAATTAGGGTTTTGTTCTTCACATCTAAATATATGTGCTTATGAGGTTTTCTTCTATTGTTTCCCACACACAGGGAGTTCTGAGTGCTACCCCACTTGTTTTTATCATCCCATCAGCATGTTATCTAAGGCTGTCCAAGGAGCGATGGAACCATTCTGATAACCTCATATCCAGCCTGATTCTTGCTCTTGGTGTGCTAGTGATGGCAGTTGGGTTTGTTATGACTGTCTTGCACCCCCAGGAGTGTAGCCATGGAAAAGAAATGTTCTACTGCTTCCCTAGTAATGTTTCTGTTCACAACAGTACACTGCCACCATAGGTACCACACCAGTCTCCAGACTAGCTCAGGTACATCTCGCAGTGAGCCATACATGCCAGTATAAAGGAGGGTGGAACAAAGAGCTTAGTGCATATTTTGATATGCACTAAGAATTTTAAGCTGTGTAACTGTATTTATGTACTTGATTTTATGCTGCCATCCTTTTCCAGGTAAGACTTGAGTTTTAACTGTTGAAACACAAATTCTCAGAGGTGCCTTTCAGTAGACATTACTTGAATAACTTGCAAGCCTAAAAAAAAGATTACATTTTTTAACTTGGTCTGCAATGCTGTTTAAAAGCTATAAATTAAATGTTCTGGAATGTAAACAACTCCCATGTTTCATTGATTTAATTTCATTTTTATTAATTTTATAATCTTTTCATGTATATTTATTAGCACACTGTAGTATAGGACTTTTTGAAGTTCTGAGGAAAAGTATGTCTGGATCTCTGTGTATTAAAATTCTGCTGTTAAATTGGAAGACCCTTATTAAGTCTGTCTTTGATTTTGCAATAACTGTCCTTTAGTGCTGAAAGCTTCCCTTACAGTGGCTCTTAAGTCAAAGGGCAATTTTGTATTGTGACTGTACTGTAACTGACAAATTTAATTGTAACTGTTACAATTTGTAGTCTTCTAATTAAAAGATACTGCATGAATAAATCCATGCAGGTGAATTTAAAAAGATTCTACTAGGCTGTCATTATAAAAATTTATAGACTGACAGAGTTTGCATAGCAAACAGTTTGATTCTTACATTTATAACCCCATTTATTATTTCTGAAACTGAAATTAAACATTACTGTATATCAGGTATGTGCAGCTTTAGCAAATGCTGATAATCAAATGATTGATTATCATTCTAGTCCTCTGATTCTTTTCAGTATATTATTGTTCATTTTGTCAAATTTTGGTGATTTGTTATGTTTTCCAAAATTCATGTAGCATCAAGGATTCATGTATATATATATATGTGTATATTTATGTACATATATATATATTTATAAATAGACTCACATATGCCTATAGAATATGAGTAATTTGAAGTTGAGTAATATGAGTATCCTCAGTCATATCAATGCTGGGATTTTGAAAATGTCTTGTTATGAAATCAAACTGTATACTTTGAGTTAATTATTGTGGTCATTGTGGTTCCCCTTGCCAACTAGATGTAAAAGGCTATTACATTTTTATGCTGCTTAATGGGGATGTTTTTTGTCTTCATTTCATACTTGATGACAAAGCTATTTCATTCAAGACTTCTACCTAAGTAGATCTTTAAAGCAAGAGTCAATAGATGGCGATAATACTTGTAAGAATAATACACTTTTTAAAAGTAGTGTTTCCAAAATGAATGTTTTAAGTATCAGTGGGGTTTTTTTAGAATGGTGGGGGTTTTTTGTTTGTTTTGGTTGTTTTATTTGTTTTGTTTGGGGTTTTTTCTTAAGTTGTAAAGCAATTACAGTGAACTGTGAGTGTTATTCTACTTTAATTTGCCTACATAGAGTCAGCTTTGAGGATGATAATTTTTCTGTTGTCCACGTACCTGATACAGTTGACAGAGTATATTTTTCACCAGTTTAGATCCAGCAATAGCTGATTTTGTCTTAGCTGTGGATGAGATTCACTTTCTTCTATGCCAAATGGCGTTAAACCTAAATATTTCCTTGTGACAGCTAATGACACCTTCTTGATGAATCAGAAATCTCTCATGAGCTTTATTTTCTTTTTTTTTTTCTGATTTTTTCCACTGTTGAAGTGTGTTATCTTGTTTCAAGTATTAATTATAAGCAGTCTTTGCTTTAGTGTGTCAGTGGAATAATTTCTAATGTGTTGTAGTATTGCCTGTTCAACTTAAACATTCTGCTGAGGCCATGTTGATATTAAATCGTGTTTGCGTGTCCTTTATGAAGGATGAGTCTTTCTATGCTTTTCTACTTTACAAATGCAAATCTAAAGACAATTTGTTTCATTATTCTTTCTATTTTGTAAAGTGTAAAGTCAGAGGTAGTAGTGGTCCATTAAATGTTTTTATTGCTGATAAAACTTCTTTTGCTCTTAGAAGATTCTTTTGCTAAAAATAGTTGCATTCCTGTAACCATATGCTCAGTGCTTTTCACTTATGAATTTTCCAGGTGATGATAGGGCTCTCCCAGCCATAACTATATTGAAAAAGGGAAGTCAGATATCATGGATACCATAAAGTTAACTGCTGTTTGGGTAATGGCTTCATAAAGGCTGTGGTCACTTCCTTTTCAGTATTGCATAGTGCAACTTACCTTTATTGAAATGACAAATAATAGCAACCTGCTCTATGCTTTCTTAAGGCCTGGGAGGTCTGAATACAGAAAGAAGCACCTTTTTGTTTAACAATAAAAATTGTGATAGCCAGTAGTTTTTTTGAAACACCTAAGACTCCCCAAAATAAATTTGTAGACATCACTAAAGCAGTGCAGTATTTAAGGATATAAAAATACAGCTGTTATAAATATGACAGTAAGTAAGTCTTGATGATATAGAAAAGAAAGATACATAAACGTAACAGGAAACATTACGGCAAAAAGAGTATAACCACAATAAAGAATTACTAGTGAATATACTTAAATTAGGCTAAAATGTCTTTCTGTGACTGAAAAAATGTAAGGCAAAAGCAGCAATTTACAGTCTGGTAGTTTTAGCAGAGCTCACTGAAAATGAATGAAACCTGATTACTCCCTGTGTTGTACTGTTGGACAGATTTGCAGTGAAGAGTCTGATTTAGGTTTGTAGTTATAAAGGTTTGGTTGGTAAGCTGGAGGTATATAGCATTGCTTAATTACTGAACAAATCACAACCCCTGGCTCTTTATATTTCAGTACAATAAAGTTTTCTTTTTCATCTCAGTAATTTTCAGATTTTTATGTTGTTTTGCCTGGTTAACATTGCAGACCGGGTTTTGCTCTAACTTTGTAAAATCCATTGGGAACCTCTCACTGGCCTTAGCTTATGCAGTATCTCACCAAAATGATACTACTTCAAGCAGAGCTGTGCTGTGCACAGAAGTGGAAGGAGTCCTGGGAGCAGCAATATTCCCAGCTCCAAATGCTCTGTGCTGACAGAACGTCACGGAGTCCATGCAGAGGGAGAACAGTGAAGTTCCACAAGTGCTTGCTGGCAGGATTTTTACATGAACAGCTGTGACTCACAATTTCTCCAAGTCCCTCTCTCCAGCTGAGAAGGCATTTCAGGTCACCAGATGTACAATTACCATTCTCACAGGAGCTAAGCAGACAGTTTCTGACTTTCTAGAGCAGTGTGCTTCTTGTCAATCACAGACTTCTGCACATTCACAAAATACTTCCTCCCGAAGGTCTGTCAGATGACCAAACCCTATGTACTACCTTAGACTCCCTAGAGAATTTTCCTGCCTCCTCAAGAATCTCTGTGGAGGGGGGGAGGAAAATGGTTCAGGTTTGCTAAATGGACATAATTCTATATATTTTTCACACACAACACTTTTATATCTCATATTACACACGTTATCTGTATCTGATAGGGGAAGGATATTTATTTAATAGATACACTGTTTAGTATTTGTGACTCATTGGCAAAGAAAACTTACATGTAACATGATGATTTGTTCAGACACTAGTGTGAACACTGAGTAGACATTAGGGAGAGACATAGAAGTGGCAGACTAAACAAATGTATTGTGAGTGAAAAACACAGGATTGAACATGTTCCCATAAGAGGAATGAGGGAGAAATCAAAAGCTAAGCATAATGCACAGAAGAGTTATCTTCTTATAGTAGTTCTATTACATGATCTAATTTTGAAAGGAATTCTCAAGTTTCAGCCTAGAAAATGTGTTGGAACAGTTGTTGTTTGGATTTTTTTTTGATTGGTGTAAATTCTAAAATGTACAGGGTTTTAATTCAGGCCAGTGAAGGAAATAAGTAGAAGCTTTCCAGTTCCTGCCATTCCATGCTACTGGAGAAGATGAGATTAAGGTACATGCTTAGTACATGACTCAAAACTCTTTATTGAGAGAAATTAGATTATTTGGTTCTCTCTCTTTCTACTTATCTTTCTTTTCCCTCCTAAGTAAATGCTAATTCTAGGTTCTTCATAAGACAATACTGTATGGAAGAGCTACAGTCACTGTATAGAATTCCAAAATCACATGCAACACACATTGAAGAAAACCACAGGAAAGTCTGAATTTTCACGTGGTTTACTAAAGGAGACAGTGGCCACCACTAAATACTGGAAATTCCCGATAAGATTCATGAACTTACTGTATTAATACAGAGACAGAAGTAATGAGCTGAAGACAAAAAGAAAGTTAGACACTCTAGAAATAAATTACAGATGTCATTCTGTAAAACCTGCATTTAGATGGGGTTGTGCAAATTATCTTTCAGTTGGGAAGCTTATGCCTGCCACAAGCAGTAAACTTAGCAGGTTCTTCAGCAGTGTCCTTCGTATTGAGGGAGGCGAAAAGCTGACAGTGGAGATGGTGCTGTTTTGACAAGACTGACTGCCTGAGATTGCATGGCAGTATGTTGTACCCATCTCTTATGATTTTTGTTTCTAGAGGCAGGGGCTGTCTTATTTTTTTTTCTCTGTATTCATACACTGCTTAACACAGTGGCTTCTGATAGATGACAGGGCCTCCTAGGTGCTGTAGTAACATAAGCAGTAATTATTAAACTTTGGTCATGTTATGCTATTCTGGTGCTGGTCCTTCCAGGAACTTCATAAACCACCATGAAGCCTTCCTGGAAAGGTGGGACAAGTGCAAGTGTATAGTTAGCCAATTATCATAGGACAATTGACATTTCCACTCTTTCATAAATCAGATGTAATTTCATTTAGGTTTTAGAAGAGTAGGCCTCAGTAGTGAAATGCAAATATATAATTGATGGCATATCAAATTGTTTCTAGTGGTCTCTGTTGTACTTGTCCCAGCTGTGGGAAAAGCATATGGATCCAGCAGCCTGAAACCAGCACGATGGGAGAGAGGAAGGGGATCTAGACCATAGAGGTATGAAGCACTGTCAATTTTCTTAATTTAGGTCAGCTACAAAAGCAGTGGGAATCAATGGCAAAGCACACATTTCTTCCTCGCAGTTCCTTCTTTCAGCTCTGTGCTTCCCGTCTATTGCATTAAGTGCTTTACAGGGCATTGTGATAGGAAAAGACCCTGAGAGTGGGTGAGCTGGATCAGTATTCTAACTTTGTAGGTAGAGACGAGATTATGAGAAGCTTTAACAGAGGGAATGGCATAGCTGTGGATCCCGTGGATCTGCAGGTGACTGAAGGCCCATGCCATTATATTTCATGGAGAAGTTTTCACTCCTTGTGAAACTGAACAAGAGAAGAAATTTCATTTCTTGCACATGAAAAGTACAGATAATATTATATAGAGAGCTTGTTGTTTTAAATAAAGAACTAATATTTTTATGTACTTTCTGGGAATATGAAGGCTTGTATTGTCTAAGAATAACAATGGAAGAATATTAACAATTCTGCTTGCTATAAACCAGTTCAAGCTTCTGGAATTGATTTAGACACCTCTGTCTGCTCTGAAATCCACAGCAACTATTGACTGAAAGGGCAGGGAAATGAAGAAATATGAAAGGAAGCTTGAAACTAGTCTTTCACTTTGGCAGCTTCTGCTATCAAACACCAGCTGAACCAGGAAATCAATATAAGCATTCAAAATGCAAATCTTCAGTAGATAGAAATACTGTTTCCTCTAACATACACATAACTCAATCTGTAAAAGTAAAGAACTGTGGACTTCTTGGCACAGAATTTGTTCTAAAAGAGTTTCTGAGTTCTGTTGCTTGCTACTTTGTATTATTAATTGCTGGTAATCTGTTCCCACCTTCTTTTATTAGGATGCAGTTCTTCCTTAGATGGATGTTCTATTGTAATTTTTTTCCTTGGAAGACTGTGAAACTTGTAGGGTGCTTCCATGAGGGCTTATATCTTGGAACTAAAGCAGGATGCAAAAAGAAAAACATCCTGAAACTTCAGTAGGGCATCAAAAGAGGAGCGTCATAGAACTGAGGAAGGAACTTTGTTGAAAATTTGCAAATATTCCCAACTGGTGGTTAATGCTTCCAAAACTAGAGCCAAGAAAAACCCCAACATTGTGCTTGTTGTGCTATAGTTAGATATAAACTGGGAACTCACATCAGTATTTTAACAATGTAAATTACATTACAGTGGACTGTGTTTTTAAATTGTTGAGATAAGAATGTTTTACAAGTGGTTATTGCTTATGATGAGATTTAAGAACTTGTGCAACAGCTTCTATCCATTTCCTATAATAAGTGGAACAGTGCTAGTGTAGAATTATAAAATAACATATCCCATGCTTCAGGATGTCAGTAGGTGCTAGACAGAGTATCGTGGGACTGGTACAAGTTTATGAAGGATATCACTGTGACCCACGAGAAAAAAGTTGTTAGTGTGAGAAGATGAAGTAAACTTGATACAAACAGGAAACTGGATAAGCTGTTGTGTTAAAATGTTTATAAATTTTCCTTCTCTATAGAACAATGATAAATAAAAAGATGTGTATTTTCATTGTAGTATACCTACCTTTTTTTTTACTGTGAAAAAAGAAAAGAGCACAAACAAACCTTTAAAGTGCTGTTTTGCAAATGCAAAAATAATGTCTTAATTGGAATAATGTCTTAAAGGAATTGCGGAAACATTTCTACTTGTTATTCCAGGATCTTCACTTTTGGATTAACTCTACTACCAGTACTCTTGTAAATGAAAATCTGTATCAATGTCCTTGGGATTCCTGCAAATTATCAACGGATATTAAGACTTGATTGCATTTTCTCTTTTTAGAATCATCTTGATCCAGACCAGCAACTTGGGTTTTTTTCTCCTGTATGAAGTGTTAATTTTGCTTGAAGTATTAACCATATTTCCATGCTGAAAAGACTCGTTCATGAACACCAGCCTTCTGCATGCTCTTTTACTTGAATTTAAATTTTTGTGAGCCTCCACAGGACTCCAAAGTCTCAATTATGAACATATATGGTTAACTAAAAATGCAGAAGTGGTCCTATTTACTTCAACATGAACATAGGAAGAAAGGTTTAAGTGTGTGTTGGAATACTGTAGGAATCAAGATTTTATTCTGATTTATTGTGAAATATTGATCATTACACAGACTAAATCTAGACTGGCTAAAATATTTTGGGCAGCAGACAAAGTACTCGTGGGATATAAAGAAATAATTCAATTGGTAATTTTTAGTGGCTGTTCAATAATGAGACACTCAGATAAGTAAATGTTCAGCAGATCAATAGACAGCATTTTATATCTAGGCCTTGCAAGTTGTATCTTCAGTTTGATACTGAAACTATTTTTATTTTATGTTTAAAAAAAACCCTTTAGTGCATTATGTGTTTTTGTGGTATTTAAAAATATTTGTCAGAAGTGTGGGAATAAAGTTGTAATATTCAAATGTCTTCATCTAAACTGGACATTACAAGGCAATTCAAACTGGAAATTAATTATCTTTAACAAAAAGCAATTACAGCTTTTTTATATTACAAAATATTTCATACATGCAAATTAAGCAAATATGTATTTCTCCTAGGGAGAAGGAGGAAAGAATAGAGCTCCAAATTTTTTAAGTTAGTCCTGTCAGAATCCAGGCTCCTAACATGGGACATTTTCATCCTGTCCTAGAGGAAATGTGAAGTCTTTTCTGGAATGGAATGGAATAAGGAGAAAGACAAGAAAAACAGATGGCACTGTATTGCTAGGAACAAGAGGTGAGCAAGAAATAATCATGATGATGAATTTGAGGATGAGGTTCTGTCTTTGTAGGTTTCTCTAAAACTTTGCAGTGCTGAGAATCTGCAAGAAATAAAAGATTGCAGTGATATCTCTTCTTGCTGACAAGAGTTGTGGTAAGGGTGACATATGGTATGTTAAGAGAAAACAGTGGCCAAGTTGCTTTCATTTTCAATGTACTTTAGAAACCTTTTCAGCATAAAAACCAGTGTGACAAGGTTGTCTCATCTAATGTTAACTGCAGAGCAGCCATTTTAACTTCTCAACACATCTCCTCTATAGCCATCGATTATTACGTGAATTCTGTTATTTCCTCTAGTATACTGATAGTGCATGACTCGTGGGATCTTTTAATAAATAGGTAACAAAATACGTAATAAGTCAATACAGACCTGATGATTTATCCGGGAGATACCAGCAGCTGGGAAATTCGGTTGTTGTTTTAGAAGCAGACCAGCAGATGGTGCTCGAAAATTAGTCGCAGCATAACTGAGTTGTCATGGTGAATTTTCAGTTCATTTTTTTTCTGTTTTTGTTCTTTATAGTACGACTATTACACATATTTCTGAATTAAATGGAAGTGTGAATAAGGATGGAAGAACAGAATACCCAACACTTTTTGGAAATCAGTCTCTGAATTCTTACTATTTTTTTCCTAGCAATAATTGTTTGTTTTAATTTTGTCTTTTATCTTATTATATTAATTAGTTTCAGTTCAAATGCTAACAGTTTTATCTTAAAACTGAGGTGGTTTGTCTGGTAGATTTAAGCATAATTGTAATAATATTTTAGCAGTGATGGTAGATGCAGATAGTTATTGGTTGCTTTTTGAATAAAATCTCTACTTGAGCTGAAGTTAAGCTCCAATGATACAAAATAATCTTAAGAGCCTTGGAAATTTTATACTCAATACATTAACCATAAAACCTTCTGCAAATGAGAAGATTCAATGTTAATTTGATATTCAGAAAGTAAGCATTGGCCTGTGTTAAAATGCAGTAAGCTTAACATGCTCTGCTATCCTGCTATGTCCCAGTCTATGGCTGTGACAACCTGTTGACATGCTATATTCTAGATTCTGCAGATGGTATGCCCAGGTACTTTGAAACTTGGCAGCTTTTCAGTCCCTGCTTTCTTGGATATTTCACTTGCAGACACCTTGATAAATGTCCACTTCAGTTTATGCAACAGAGTGTGAAAATGAACCTAACTTGGGAGCTGTGTAAGCCCCACCCAAGGTGGATAGTCTGTTTTTAATTAAATATATTGGCAAGTTGATGAAGAAGTTTGTTTGAACAGTAAAAGCTTAACATTGGCAGTAACTGCCTTGAGGTAGCTGTGGTGGAAAGGAGAGAGAGATTTGACAAAACACCAAAAAAGTGACAAATAGTGTAGTGGTGGTGGCATTTTATGAGGGAGGGATGATTTAGATTGGTCTTGGCCAGGACAGGGATGCGATATACAAATGCAAACTTGTATATCAGGGCAGACAGCTGCGCAAGTCACTACTAACATAAGTCTGTGACAAGTAACAAAGTTTGGGATACATAAATTCCAGGAAAATGCAGGTAGTGTGCAGTACAGTGGAGTTTGGGAGGTAGAAATTTTATATGTGCATACACACAAAACAAAAACCACCCATGCATCCTTTGGAAAGAAGAAAATGCACTTTAGAAACAAGAAAAACTTGCCGAACAATATGCAAATAAACAAGGTATCTGTCTTTGTTTCTTGCTGTTAAGCCTATTGTCATAGACTTACTCTTAAAATAAACTTTCCATTAGTGTTTCAGCGGGTGCATCAGGGAAGAAAAGATTTTTCCATTTATTGTTAAGTTGCATATAAAAGGAGGCACCTTAATACAGGACCTTTGGAAAAGCATTTTCAAGTAATCACAGCTCCCATAGTTGATCTGCACACTCTTCAGTTGGTGCTCAGCACACCTGCAGTATCCATGAGAAACATGTCTCTTTTAAGTTTTCTGCTGGAAGATACTGAGATTGCTGCATTTCCAGCAGAAAAAAAATTAAATTACTAAAATATTAATTAGGATTTAACTCAGAATTGTGTGCACATACATACAATGTGATTTTCATGGACCTCAAGTGTATGTCTTCAGACCTCTGATAGACTGAGAATGAATCAGATTACCCAGAAAGTCCAAAGCCATACATGTGGACCTGACTGACTTTCAGGTATGCTGTAGGCATGAAGAGAAAAAGAAAGCTATTGTTGTAACTGCTAGTGTCACAATAATCCATTTTGGAAGTTATGTATGCTGTGACATGTCTTTGAACTCAAAGCTGATCAAATAGTTTTCTATTCCTCAGTTCTTATTCTGAGGATAGATGAGCCTCTTGTATATAGAACACTTCTCTTTGCTTTCTCAAATATAGGAATGAAGTAATTTGTTCATGTTTTCAGTGAACGGACAGGCATTGTAACAGTGTGTATTGATTTTGTGGACTGTATGCAATACCTGAACTTCCATGGCCAAGTTAGGGACAAGTACAAGCAAGTAATTTATCTATACATCTAGAGCCTTTGAATACAGCTATTGCTCTGTACTGCAGATGAAGTTAGAGCTGCAGCTCATGTGCAGCTTGAAGTCAAGGCCATTTATTAGTCAGTCTACCCCAAGGCAAGATGCTTTGGGCATGTTCTCATGGAAATGGTCAGGAGCTACTGTGGAAACAAAAAAATGATGGTGACTATTAAAGTTAAGCAGTCTTTCTCTGTCACACTGCCATCCTTTCTTGGGTTTGATTTTTAGTACTTTTGTTGCTTTGTACTGCACTTCACATGGTGTTCATCAGCCTTCTTATTCCAGTAAAGACTCTGTTTAAAAGCCTTGTTTCCTGCTCTGAATTTGTAATAGTCTTCAAACAGTTTCATTCACATTCATTCTTGGCTAAGGGATGAGATCATTCTTCTCTTAAACAGAGTGAATATATTTATATTTTTGTTGATCTCATCCACAGTAGACTTGGTCAGTCAGAAAACCAGCATGAATATGCTGAGATGGAGGTCATCGGGCTGAATGTCACAGAGTTCAGGCATGCAATAGTTGCTGACTGCTGTTTTTCTGTGAAGAATAGGAGATTGCTGTGACAGAGGCTCTGAAACCTCTGGCAATATGTAGTGGACAAAGACAGCAGCAGGCTCAGAGCAGGCCTATATAAGCCTAGTGGTTTAGCACCTTTTTTGATAACAGCTTCAACAGGAAGCTGTTTTCACCTGATGCTTATGGGCCACCCAACATATGATGCCCCTACACTAAGCTGGCCCTTCAGGAAAATGCAGTATTGATTATCTCAAAACCTGGCTCTTGCAGTAGGTTATTGAGGCTTTAGAGAGAGTAGCCTGGTCTCTAGATCAAATGGCACAGAACTAGTTGTATCCACAATATGCATTAGTTGTCCCTATATGTCACCTGGGTAAAATAGCATACTGCTCTGGCTCTAGGCATAAATTGTGTGTACATGCATGTGCATGTGTGTGAGAGAGCTCAAAGTATTTAGAACTATGGGAAGGATACATAGCACCTCCTGGGACTGGTAAAAGACTTATAGCTAGCTTTATACAGAGGATATGGGAAAGAATACTGGTTAGTACAGTCAAACCACACCAGGGTTCGATCTTTTTCCAGGTTCCTGTCTAATTCAGCAATATAGACACAATCTGCTTTTGTGACTGGTGAAAAGTGTGGGATAGATGATCAGCTGCCTATCAACAATACCAGGAGATGCCTCTGTACCATTTACAGTTTTCAGACAATGTCAGAACAGGCTAATAAGGACTAATATAGACCTGTTTATGTAGTTCCTTCTTAATAAACAGACTGGCTGAAATTAATTCCAGAATTATAGCAGTTCTGTGTTCTACCTGCAGAGGGCATTCATACTATTCAGTTCATCATTCCTATCCAATTGACAGGGAAGGGATTATTTACAGTTATCTCAGTTAAGGGTGCATGAATCAGGAGCTTTATACTTGGTTTACTGAACATACCTGACGTCCGTGAAGACACTGAGAACCTATAGCTGCGTGTGTATGAAACAGCTGAAAAATGCAGTTGTGAGAAGAGTTGTAAGAGAGGGTTAGACATTTCCCTAAGCAAAAGTACTTTGAGCTTGCTGAACTATTTTGTTCACTTTAGTTATAAAGTGTTTTAAGTTATTCTTATTATTAATTTCTAACCCTTTGCTCTTTAATAATTTTTACGCATAGTTTGTGCCCAGTGCAAAACTCTTAAACTCCTCCTTAATAAAGTTATGTCACAAACGTTGCACAGAACTTGCACAGAGCAACAAAAGTTACAATTATGAAAATTTTGGAAAAGACATAATGAAATCAATCTAGAATGTAGAAAGGTGATGTTTTATTTTCTTGGAATGAAGAAGCATAAGAGGAAAAATATCATTTTATCAGGGCTATTAATCAAATATTTTTCAAAGTATTTGTTTCAGTTTTAAATTTATTATGAAAATGATCATTGTTCATGAAGAGGGAGCATGCCTCTTTGGCAGGCTCAGGAAGTATCTTCATAAAGGATCTCCCCATCCTGGAAGTGGCAAGGGTAAGGAATGCAGACTAGCTGGAAGAACAGGTCTGAGATATGGTAACCCAGGCCCATTGTATCAGACAATGGCAACTGCTGAACAAACACTGGCAGGGCAGTATTATTCTGCACAAGAGACAAGCTGAAGCACAGAACACTTAAGAAACTATTCATGAGATAGTTGTTGATCCTTGGATGGCTCTGGAAGTGAAGATGGCTGTTAGAAAATTAGCAGTCTCTAACAGTTGAAAATAGAGCTTTAAGAAACAGAGGAACAAGAGGAGTCTGCCTCTTTTTGAGACTAGGCATTCTACTTTTGGGGATTCATTCTTATCACAAGGTGTAAGACAATATTCTAGGAAGTCTGTATTCATTACGTCAAAGTGACTATGAAGTATATAATTGAGAATCCAGGGCACTGAGATGAGAATAAGATGCTTGTCAGGAAGGTCATCTTTGGCAGCAGACACACCTGTATTGCAGAACACGGCACTGCTAGAGCTGCAGCTTTCCTTCATGCAATAATCCAGCGTGTATTCATGAAACTGAGAGTGACTGAAAGCTATATTCCAACTTCTCAGTGCCTGATAGCTCTCCCCTTAGATGCATATATTTCTGTAGTCTCTTTATACTGTCACAAGCTGCTTGACACACAGCTTTCTCCTCTGAACTCTCATCAGCTCTCTGACAAAGCTTATTGAGTATTCCTTAGTGGAACTTACATAATAAATATTTGAGTGCACTCACTGCAGATGGTGTGCTAAGACTTGATGCTCTCAATCATATTTTTAATACAGGGGCCTTTCTGCTTATTCACACTTCCAGTAAAAGGGTTTATGAGCCTTAACAATTTTACATGTGACTAGGGTTACAGTGATTGCCAGGTGGAAGAAATTCAGGAAAACTTTTCTTACTGACTGACACAGAGATCTCTTTCTGTAGAATCCACCCATCCTTACAACAGGCTATATTATATTAGGCTTATGGTGCCTAGTGCATATATCTAGGTATGGGAGCATAAAAAATACTCTTAGGTCAGTTGGATGAAATTTTGCTAGAGAGATTAAATTGCAATAGTTACCTGACTTTTGTATGCCCTTGGGTAGTGAAAGGGAGGACTGGAGGAGTTGTTGGAACTTGCTGTTTGTTGTAAGTTTGGCAAGGGATCTTATCTTATTTTCTGTGTCATGTATTGCAGATTAAACACGAGTACTATTCAGGCAGGATCTGCTGGTGAAGTAGATCCTGAAGCAAATGAGAGGTGAGATTTCTAGCAGAATTTGGAAAAGGCATTACCAGCCTGTGCCTTTTCCACCAGTTCCATGGTGGCAATCATAAAAAGTTAAATAGGTTAGATTAGATTATAATTCCACTAGTCCAAATAGGTCACATTTTTTGTCACGCCTATTATGTAAATTTGAGGGTTGACTTCAGAGGTTTTGAGATGACTTTTACAATTCAGTAAAATCTCTGTATTTTTTCATTGGACAAATTAATAATCTCTGGAAAGTATATTTAGTCTCGATGAGAATTCTCACAAAAAAATGATAAACTGTACGCTAAGCTAAAACATATAGCACAATCATGTCCTGAGGTTTTTCTGTAAGTTCCAGCATGCTTTTTTCATACCTTGCTTTTACCAGCTACTAATTTTCTCCTTTAATAATTTAAATCTTTTCTGTTAATCTGTAACTGATGTAGACTGTTTGGAAATGAAATGCTACAGTTCTAATCAGATTGCAGTCTGACGGCATTTTGCAATGTGTGATACTTGCTGGTATCTGGTGCAACCTGGAGAGATCTCCGGAAAGGCCAGTTTGCTGGGTAAACACAAGGAGTAAGCTCTGTTGCACAGAAGGATTTAAGAAATATTATTTCACTTTCTTCTCCCCAGCATCAGGTTAAATTTCTCATGGCTTAAGCACATTACAGATTTGTAGTGTTCTCTGTCATATCATACTGAACTTGGATACCTTTTCTGTGCTGTACTCGTTTTTTACTTGGATGATATTTGATTTGCACGATCATCAGAGAAAGCTTACAGATTTTAGTCATTTTTAAAGTTACTGTGTACAACGTAGATTCCTGTTTCTAACAGTTAGCTACACGTAGTTGCTACAGCTCTTGAGAGAAGATCCTCTTTACAGTGACCGTGATAATGAATTCTGAACGCTACCCTCGCTATCTCCCCCATGTTCTATTTTGCTGAAGATTGCAAAGCACTTTTTTTCTTATCATAAGGCCCAGATGTCTAGGATTCTTTCACAGAAGTAACTTTCAAAATATATCTCATGATTTAATTTAGAGTTAAGAAGAGAGACTTAGTTAAAACTAGAAAAGTGGACATCTGTAAGGGCAGAACTTCAATACATTACAAAACTGTTACTCTGAAATCTGCCTCCTGGCTTTTTTTCTCCTTCAGCATTGTGATTCAAATCTTTCTCTGAACTAAAACTGTGTTCAAAAATTATATTGAAAGAGCCATCAGTTAGGGGTGATCTTTGCAATGATCAGTAATTTTTATTGGTATCCTTCCAGGCACATACATAGCGCAGATGGAAATCCTGGTACAAATTCGCTCAGAAGATAGGACAACAGTTCTCAGCTGTCTGCCTTGTGCAGGTGAACAGGCACGATTTTCTGACTGAAGTCTCAGCAACAGCTATGCATGAGAAAACCTGCTGTATGTAGCATTAGGACATAATAAAATACAAAATATGCAAGATAGCATTACATCACGTATAAAACGAGGTACATATTGTCCACAATAATAAAATTTATTAGGAAAAAGAAAGAAAAAATTAAAAAGCTTTCACATAAATTAAAAATAGCTTAAGATAATTCCCCCTTACTCATTATTCCCTATCCAAGTGATCCCTCTCTAAGTCCAGTCTTTTACCTGCTTTTGTGAAGTAATTTAAAGAGAAATGGAGACTTAAATAACTATGACCTTTGAAAAATGAGACTTCTTAACAACCTTGAAATCGCCTATGCTTGAACCTTGAAACATCAGGTAAATTTGCAACCCTAAGAATCACAAAGCATTTTGATCTTGCCCTTGAAGTCAGTAGGTTGTGACGTCCATTGTGTCTGTGTGTTCTGCATTGTTGAGTCAGTAGAATAGTGTAGAATAGGTTCTCTTCTTTCTAGAGAGTAATTTCTGTTAGGTTTAACTGGAGAAGCAATACATGTTTCTGTGATGTGACTCTTAGAATACAACAGATTCACTTTTGTTGTTTGCTTTGCTTTCAACAGAACATATATTTAGTCTGATCTGCAAATCAGAAGCATCATATTAACTGTATAAGATGTATTCAGGTTAACTAACAGCAGTTTAAATCTTTATGAATTAGAGTTTACTTTTTGTCAGCTGAAAATTTATTTTGTAACAGATATAATTTATCATAAGGATTTTAAAACTGTTATTTTATTGAAAGACATAAGAAAAAAATAATTTTATATTCAGTAATTCCAACCAGAAATTGCAGTTGTCTAGATAATTAGGAATTTAGTTGTCTCTGCCATTTCAGTTTGAAGTACATAAATTCTGATTCACATTCACTACCTTTCAGGTTTACGTAGGAATGATCCTACTTGATGCAACTGCATCACTTCTGTTCTTTTCATACATTAAGACAGTAACAAATTTGATATTTTGACTCAGACTGTTGGTCAAAGTCATCAGATCTTGAAAAATACCATCATTAAACTCTTTTAGTCTTCATTAAGGATGAGATTGTGGCAAAATTCATATTGCACTTTTATTTATCCACTCTGCATTTTTTTCATCAGTGGCACATGAAGTGGAAAAAAGATGGCTTGGAAAAGTTAAAAAGAAGTAACAGATATTATTATTGTTGTTGTTGTTGATATAACTATTGTAATAGTTATACAGTCTATCCTGATAGTCACTCTGATCTAG
Organism: Pipra filicauda; assembly: GCF_003945595.2. NCBI lineage: Eukaryota > Metazoa > Chordata > Aves > Passeriformes > Pipridae > Pipra > Pipra filicauda. Next base: position 2,176,233 of record NW_024104369.1, on the reverse strand, counting down.
AGAGGGCAGAGTGACTTGGGAATTAAAGCCTCAGTAAGCAAGGTTAACCCTCTGTCCAGCCCAAGGGCATTATTTTTACTTGTGCTATGAATTTGTTCCTGCACCTTTGTGTTCCTTAACCATGTAATCTGGCCTTGCCAGACATTTTTACCTGTTGATTCTCTTCCTCTCATCTCAGTCTTCATATTTTATGCTGGAAAATGTCATGTTTCCTTTTAACCTTGATAATCACAGTCTATGATTTAAAACAATTTCCTTCTGCCCTCACAGGAATCTATCGTCTGAGCCACTGTGCAGCTTTATCTTCCTGTTCTTTTTTCATTCTCTTTAAATGTTTCAAAAATTTTATGCCCTTGGGCCAAGGATCTTCTACGGTGCATCTCAAATTACTTAAAAAGGGGTTATGCAGCAGGGCTCTGTCTGTAAAATCAAGAGATAAGTTAGTTCACTTAAAAAATGGTTGTGTGACTCAGCTCAAATTGATTTCATGTTGATCAGAGTCAACAGCTGCCTATTTCTCAAATGTAGTTTCATAAGAAATAAAATGATTAAAAAAAAAAAGAGTACAAGCCATTTAAGGATACATTTTATTTCCCCTTTATCCTGCCTCTACATCTGGGCAGCTCAACCCTGTTTCTGTCTTTTCTCTTTAACTGTTTGGCCTAAATAGACTCTGATGCATTTAATTAGCATATACATGTTTATTTTTGTGAATCTTAGCCTGGAATGAAGCCCAAGAACTTGTATTTTACTATAATGGCCTGACTTCTAAGGATCAACCCAGTCAATAAGCATTTCATACACTGCTAGGGAGAGATAAAACATCTCCTTGTCCTTCTGCCTTCACTTTCAGGCACACTGACCTCAAAGTTGTTAATGAGGCCATTCAGATCACCACTTTACATAGAGCTTCTAAAGTCAGTACCCAAGCAAGTCATTTACCAGAGCTGTAATTTACCTTCTAACACCACCAAACTGCCTTTACCAGCTCTTTGAATGCTTAAGTGCTTGAAAGGTGTGGTGCTTTACAATGTAAAAAACAAGACCGAAGGCAAAATCTTGAAATAGTAATTACAGTAAGTTCAAAGAAACCACATACATCTATAGCATTCTTTTGCCTTTATTAAAAAATGAGGCCTTTCTGTTTTCAAGTCAGACCACCAAATATATCTAAAGAAACACAGAACATAAGAATAGCCTTTCAGTGTCAGACTGAATGTCTTATCTAGCCTAGTATCCTGTCTCAGACAATGTCCAAAAATGGATGTTGAGGGAACACTATAAATGAAGGGAAAGCATGTATACTTCCATAAATATTCCTATCATCAAGCAGTATGTGGTTCAGGAACTTCCTGAGCCAGAGATGGTGCTTTGTATTTAAGAACTCTTGATGAATTTCTTTCCCATTAACTTGCCCAGTCTTCTCCAGGAAGAGATAGGGGAGATAAAATAAGTGCTCTTTTAATTTTCTAACTTTTAGTTCTGAGAAAAACACTGGACCTATTCCACAAAGTCAGAAATAGCTATAGTGCTGTTACAGCAGCTCAGTGGCCTATGGCTTCAGGTAGAATGACAATGGGAATTTCACATCTCATGGAATAAATGTGTGATGCTGGAGCTGCACACTGGTCATGGAGTGGGACTGACTGATGCATTCAAAATCTTTTTGCCATATTTAGTTGAGTTCTTCTTTCCAAAGAAAAAGCTTAAAAATACCTTTAATTAGCTACTTAAAATCTGAATCTTTGGATGTTTTAATTGTGCAGTTGTACTGCTATGAACAGAATTTTGCAGAGTCTTCTAAATCTGGTCTAATGCCCAAGTCATACTGGGTGAGCTAAGGGCATTTCTTTTGCTGATTCCATACAAAGCATTTAAAGCTCTAGTCTAGCTTTTTTTTTTTTTTTTAAACTTTATTTTTAATGAAAATATTTGGACAATTTCATGCAACCTTTGTCTCTGATTAGTACACAGTACCTAACTAGAGGGAACTAATAGATGTTAATGTAGAGTAAAAAGCAACATAAACTGCTGCATGTATATATAGTAATGAGCATGTGAGGATTCTAAGTTATATTTGTATTTATGCCATAGTAAACAGAAAAAATCCAAACTACATTTTTCCCTCCTGACTGTGTCAAGATAGAAATGAATTTTCCAAACTGTGACGTATTCAGTGGAGAGTAAGCGGTGATTTTAGCAGAACAATTTGGAAGGAAGGAAGGAAGATTGAAAGAACAGCATCTCTGATGCCAAGAAATGTGCTTCCCATGGTGTATAGACACAATCTTTCAATGAAAAAAAATGCAAAAACTAATGCTAGAAAATGCTTCATACATTTCTTAAAATTAATCTTAGCTAAAACTTAGCTTCTTAAATTACAAGCATTTCAAGATGCTAAATATATACACTGCAGTTTGATAAATCAATAACAAATAGGTATGGTTACAAGTTATGTTTTTATACAACACACACAAAGGCAAGGCAGCTTTCTCGGTCTGCATTGCTGGCAGCCTATTGTTATGTGTGAGACTACTTTGCTGCTTAATTACCATTTTCATGTTTACAGGGCAGATACAGTGATATATACTGGTGGATACATACCAGAGAATAAACTTGTGCTAACTTTGAGCTATCCTGAGCTGTGTACTGCTGCTAAGCATAGCCAAGGAGACAAATAACTTCACTTCTACACATCCAGAAACCTGGCTCCGAAATGGAGTTGTTAGCCCGAGCTGAGCTTCACATAGCTGCTAGTTTCAAACTGTCTTTGACAAGTTTGCACAAGCTGGGTTGACTACATATAGATGCTCACTAACAAGGTACTTCTGCAAGGAGACACTGGCAAACTGCAGAAAAAAAGCAGTCAAAGCTGGGCTTTGAAATTACTTGAAATTATTTATGCAAACTCTCAACTCAGATCACTAATAATTATCAGATGAAAACCTCAAAGAATTTCTGCAACTTACGTTTCATCTCCCTCTGATGAGGCTTATACTAAAGCCACATTCACCTGTGATACATAGCCTTGGGCTCCTGTCAAATGTGTTTGAAAAGGTTGTGGGAATTATCACAGTTGGTAAACTCTGCCATGTACTCTGACTCAAACCTTCATGTATCTGTTCATGACTTTTATTCATAGGTTTATTGAGAAAAAAAAATGCAGCTTTCTAAAAGCTTAGAATGCTAATAATTTCTGGATCTATGAAGCAGCATATGTGCCTACAGTGTGACTTAAATAGAACTTGGTGCTGTGTTGTATTCTTGAAACTGCCAACATATGAAGGTGGAATGAGCCTTTTTTTCCAAAAAAATAATTTCTCCAGGTCCTTAGAATTCACTGTATGCATATATGTGATGAAAATTATCTTTGATTTGGCTGTGCTGAATATCTCAGTACCATCTTGCGTTTAAAATAGACATGATAAATAGTTCCCTTTGGAGCTCAGTTGTTGGGTCCATTCCAGCAGAAGGTCCCCAAAGCACACCTGAATAAGCATGCTGCACATAGAACAGCTTCTCTTTCCTGTTAGCATTGCAGAGGAGGAGCGTCTCTTCCCTCTCCCCATTTATTCAGTTGTCTAATCAAAGCACACAGTTCATAATGTACAAGTTAAGTGTTTAACTCCCTCTCCATGCTTCAAAAGCAGCTTCACATTTGTCACTAGATTTCACTAAATGTATGTAGCACCTCCAAGGATGTCCAGAGAGCGTTAGCCCTGTAAAGTTACCCAGGCTAGTTCTGAACGAGCTGGCTGAGTACCAAGAGATACATACTTGTGCAACATAAGGCTTCTCCTTGGCTAATACGTCTTGTTTTCATGGCACAGTACAACCACAGCAATATAGATTTCAGGACCTAAGATAACTCCTCTAGCTTAGCTATTGCTACATTTTCTGTATCTCTGTTTAAGAAATTCCCAAATCTCTTTTGGATCTAAGAGTATTTTTCTACTAGAAAAAGGAGATTATGTTTCTTGTAGTGAGATGATATATGATACAATAAGCTATAAGCTAATGCATTACTAATCAATTGAACAGATACTATGAATGTATTTTTCCTGGAGGTGATTTTCTTCAGAAATATTTTTTACTGTTTAGAGTTTACAGACTTCAGTGTTGAGGGTTTTCACACAGCATACTTTCATAGTTATATATGTACATTCTAGGTACACTCTGGAAATTTAGTGCATGGTAGCAATTTAGTGAACTTGCAGTTTCTTCTAAACTGTAGCTAAGACTAACATTTAAATTTATTAATATCTGTCCTTCATTGCAACTACTGTGATTAACATGATTTGAAAGCTTTAGACAAAGCTGTTTTAAAAATAATTAGCATTGCAGTAGGACACTTCATGGCATATGTGATTCTATATCTTAAATCACTCACTACTCAGCATTGTCTGAAGCTTTCTAATATAACTCAGGTACAAAGTTATTCCACATGAATTGTGAAACTCACTAATCATTGTTTAATGCATCCCCAAAATACTGCTCAACAAACAAAATAACTTAGAAATCATGACATGTAAGTGGTAAAACATTTGGTTTGATGATCCGAAGGCAAAAATAAAATACTAGCAGAGTGAAAACATAATGGTAGTAATGGGAATGCATCATGGTATCATCATGCTGGTCTTAAATATGACCTAAAAGGACAATGTATCTCTAAGAAAGTAAATGCCTGTAATACACACATTAGGAGCAAAAAATATTTGGGACAGTTTTATGTGTAGTAGTGACTCTTGGGAAACCCTATATGAAAGGCAAAAATTACTTAGTCCTGTATCTGACAGTATATGGAGTACCTTTTTGTAGACTTATTTGTACTTCAACTATCAGGCCAAAGTGTTAAACAGACAACTCCATTACTTACAATTTAGAACAACATGATCCATCTACTTCTCAGGGTGAAGCCTGTCTTTGTGTAGATGGCCAGCATAGATATGACCTATGTATAAATTATTTAAAAATAGCATTAAACATAAGGACTAAATAGCACTCTCTGTGTAACAGTATTTAGATTAGTGGAATTTGTGGGAGTCTGTGGCGCTTTAATTACTGTAATTGGACTCCATTGCAAAGCACTGTATACCTGTACAAACCTACCTGTAGGGTAATTTTAATATTAGTTTGGGTCACACAGGTAGGACAGTTCTAACTTGATATATTTTCTACTTTTTCCTTTTGTGGGATGAGAGAAATAATTCTTTTTATATACAAATAGTAGTGATAAAACTTTATTGTGTTGCTAACTAGACATGATTTTAGCAAATTGTGTAATGTCCGGGCACTGAGGTTATTTAACATGAGAAATAGAAATTGTATTTTTAACTTCTCTTTGATGGTAATGTTTTACTAATTAGAGATGTTCCCCCAGCTCTTTGGAAGAAAGGTGTTAACAAAATGCTTACTACTCCTCTTGTGTACTTATAGATGAGATCACAGAATCATAGAAGTGTTTAGGTTGGAAAAGACCTCAAAGATCACCAGGCCCAACCATTAACCTGACACTGCCAAATCCACCACTAAACCATGTCCCCAAGTGCCACATCTACACGTCTTAAATACCTTCAGGGAAGGTGACTCTACACCACTTCCTTGGGCAGCCTGTTCCAATTCCTGACTCTTTCTGTGAAGAAATTTTCCCCAATATCCAACCTGAACCTCCCTTGACAAAATTTGAGGCCATTTCCTCTTGTCCTGTCACTTGTTGTTTGGGAGAAGAGGCCGACCTCCACCTGGCTGTAACGTCAGACGGTTGTAGAGAGCAGTAATGTCCCCCTGAGCCTCCTTTTCTCCAGGGTAAACACACACAATTCCTTCAGCTGCTGTTCATAAGATTTGTGCTCCAGACCCTTCCCCAGCTCTGTTGCCATTCTCTGGACGCACTCCAGCACCTCAATGTCTGACTTGTAGTGAGGGACCCAGAACTGAACACAAGATTCAAGATGCAGCCTCACTAGTGCCGAGTACGGGGGGACAGTGTTCTTCAATTAAGTGCACAGTTTAAATGGGCATAAAAACCTGTCCTTGTGCCTACAGCAATACTTTCAGTAGCTATATACATGTGTGTGCATGCTTCCCAAAACCTAACCCACATTCTGGAATGCAAACACAAAAAAGGTAACTGTTGAACAGGATGTGACGTAAGCTGATTGCCCGCTCTTGTAGAAAAAAATTACATACAGATTTAGTTTTCATTAAAGAAAAGGAAGGAGCATGTAATAATTCCTTGTTTTATCTTTATACTACAAGGGTAAAACCCTGATTTTTATCACGTTTGTTATACTGGCAGAATAAAATAGCTCAGCTTTCTAATATATTTGAATCATGCATAAAAAAATTAATTTAACAAAAAAATACCTTTCAATTCCATATTCTATTTCACACCTACTTTGCACAATATTATTCAAAACAATTACACAGTATGATTTCCAATGTACATTAGGAGTACATTCTGGTTACATCTTTAAATCACAAAATGACACTAATAACCTGTTATATATTAAGAAATTTAAAAAGATCTTGTAAGCAGACCTTTACAATAGTGAAAAATATTGCAAGGCTCCTGTGGTCTATTTAGCACTTCAAGTAGTTTTCACCACATGCCCTGCTAGAAAATCATACAGTCTATTACATTTCTACAGTACCTTTTATTCAAAAATATTTGTATTCAGATTTCTGGCAACCTCTTAAACAGAGGAGAGCAACCATCAGCACTAAAGCATTCTAGGACAACTCCTGTCTGTTATGAAAAATGCCATGGGATATTGATGCTTTTTCAGAACAGGCAGGGCTTTGTTTTTAGTATGTTAAGTTATATGAAAATCCAGTAGTTAGTAAGCTGCCTGGAACTTCATGTCTGTACTGAAGAGAAAAGTTCTCCTCCAAATAGCAATTGCAATTAACAGTTCTCATGACATGTATAACTTGAAGGTTATGCTAACAGTAATCAGAACTGAGTATTAATCTGCAAACATTTATACTAAATATACAGTGGCACCAAGTACATTCACAGAGTGCAGTGGGTGGTGACTTGTCACATGGATTAATGCCTCCAGATAAAAGATTGTTTTACCTCAACCCATCGACAAAAAATGACATTATTGCAATGGTGCAATTAATAACCTGCCACTTCAATAACTGTTAATGATATCTTCACAGATTACCTTGGAAAATCTAGAGAACTTTAAATGTTTTCTTGTGTTTTTTTTTTCCCTTGGCTATTCAATAGGAGAGACAATGACTATGTGTGTTACTATCCTACTTGGTATTCTCTAATGCAGTCCTCTTTTTATTGTGTCTGAGAGTTGTTTGTTTTGTATGAAAAATGTCTTGAGGTCAGGGCTAAGTTGGAAACTTTATGAAAATAGAAAAATTAAAAAAAGAACATTTGTCTCTATCAAGATCTTTTGAAACTCAAACACAGAACTCATTTTCTATTGATAAAGAAACAAAATACCATAGGAGTTCAGAATCTGTTTCTAAAAACTAAGACAAATGGTATCTCCAGTATCTCATAAACCCAACTATTTTAAGCCTAGTTACCATAATACTGTCACTTCAGAACATGGCCTGCAGGCACTCAAGTTTAGAGCCTACAATGTTGCTAGTGATCAGTGTTTCAGATGTGTTTAGTTAAAACCAAGATAAGAATAAGAGATGTGGTAATGTAAGAAAATAAGCATAACCTCTCCCCTCTTAAAGTGAGATTGGCATTATTCAGTGAACTGCTTTTTAAGATAATCCCCCAGGCTGTATTGGAAATTGTTACCACTAGTAATTTTTTTTAGGTTATTCCTCTGATGTCACTTTTCTGCCTGGCATTGCTGAGTTTCTATTTTTAGCCCATGTGAGCTATTCTATAGATTGCAATCTTTGTGGCATTAGTACTTGCCAAAACAATTAGACTATAGGATATATTGGTTTTCAAATGAGATTGCAAAGGGATTGCTACAACCATTCCTTATCTGCTGGTGGTGCAGCAAAGTTTATTAGAAGGGATGACATGACACCAATGTATGTCATTATTCTAACTAATACAGAATCACCTATGAGGGTCTTCAGTTCAGTCAAAACAGCACTATAGTGTTGAATCATCTCACACTTGGCAACCTGTGAGTTTCATTACCATTTAGAAGATGTTGTCATGTAATGGTTTTGCCCAAAAAGTAGCTGGTTAGAAACGTGAAGTTCTTTTGTACTTAAACTGAGGCTACAAACTGAATGCAGAAAGTTACTGTATCCTGACCGCAGAAACAGTCGACATACAAAAGAATTTGTCAACCTTCATCCCAACCTAGGAAAGGGCCAAGCAATTTGAGGACCACGAGAAAAGAAAGTGGACTGTCAAAAGAGAAAACGGATCCAAAACTTACATAAGGTCTTCAATGACATTGTTCTTAGTTGATCAATTCGTTGAACCCCGTCTCTGGACGGGACCATGGAAATCCCATCTGACTCACCAGTGATTAATTTTTTGGTTTAAGAAACATACACAGATTAATGGGGCGTGCCTGATAATGGGATGTGGTTATTCAGGGTGTGAACAACTTCTAGGGTCTGTCAAAACAGGTGACTTCAGGTTTAGTCTCCACTGAAGAAGCAAAAAATAAAAGCAGACGAAAATATTTTTTGAAGAAGCACAGTACAAATCAGAAGGGCATACAGGGAGAAGCAAAATGTTATTAAAGTGCAATATCTATACTGTGCTATATACAGTACTATAGTAGATATTATTAATATTAACATCGAATATTATGAATGTTAAAATCAATTGGTCAATTTTATTATTTTTTTTCAAGATATATAATCTTAGAAATAGTCAGAAAAAGGACATTTATACTAGAATGCAACTTTGTATTTCTTCCCTATGGAGAAAAAACCAAAGGTATAAATGCTTTGCGTTGACTATTTTTCAACTTCTATTAAGCACTGGCCAAAATATTACCTGCATAAAGAGTTGTATTTACTGTGCAATATCATCTCCTGGTCCCACTGCACAGCAGGAGAGGCAGTCTGTGCTGACCCAGGTAAGCAGCACGTAACAGCCAGATCTGCTCACTAGATATTGCATAGAAAAGCCTTGGTGCTGTCATGCTCAACGAGCAAAGTGAAGATCAGGCTGAAACCGCTCCTAACACCGGTAGCTCGTCACCCCTGACACGGGTAGGTCGCGGCTCAGCCGAGTCCCGGGCGCGCTCGTCAGTGGCACAGGGTGGCACAGCCCGGGTGGCCGGGCAGGACAGTCCCCACCGCGGGCTCCGCTCTCGGCTCTCCCCACCTGTGGGGATTTCGCCTTGTGCCCTGGTGGCTGGAATGGGGAAGAACTGAGCCCGAGGCAGCCGCCGGGACGCTTCGCTCGGGGAGAGGAATTTTCCAGCCGAGAGAAGCGGCCCTGCCCCCGCTGGCCGCTGACAGCCCGGGGCCGGGGCCGAGCGGAGTCCCCGGTCCGACCTCCCCCGGAGGGACAGCCGGGTGTGCGGGGGCGGGAGGGAGGCGCTGGGACGGGAACAGGGAGTCTCTGTGTCTTCGCGCGTGCCGGAGCGGGGAAGGCTCCGCGTTTCAAATTTCTCGCCGCGAAGTTTTTTTTTTTTCTTTTTCTTTTTTCTGTGTGTGTGTGTGTGTGTTTTTTCCCCTCCGCCCAAGGTGTGGTTCCGTGAGCGGCAGAAGCCTGGCGGAGCCCTGAGCGCGGCCGCCGCCCCGGGAAGGCGCCCCGTGTCCGCGCTGTAAACAGCGGGCAATGCCCGCGCTCGGGGGCGAGGCGGCGCCGGGGGCAGCGCAGCGGGGCCGCCCTCGCCAGCCCGCCCCGAGCAGGTGAGGCGGGGAGCCGGGGCGCCGTGCGGGCGGGTCCCCGGGTTGCGCCCGCCCTGCCCTTCCTCGGCCGCTGGCATGGACGCCCGCGCTCGGCCCGCAGCCGCCCCCCCGCCCTCCGGGTAAGCGCAGCTCACGGCTCGGGCGGGAGCCGGGGTAGCGGGCGGGGAGCCGCGGCCGTGCGCGGGGCTGGGTGAGGTGAAAGCGAGGGGGCAGCTCGGGTCTGGGAGGCCGGTGCGGTGCCGGCCGGCTGTAGGTGCGTGTTTGGGAAGCAGGCAGGGGCGAGAGGCGGCTCCCCAGCGCCGGGGGGTGGGTGAGCTGTGCCCCTGCCCGAGGCTCCTGCGGCGGGGGCGAGGCGGGAGCCCCGGGCGGGCTCGCAGCGGGGGCAGATGGAGCGGCGCGACCGTTGAACGGCCGCGGGAGCGGGCGGGGCGCCGCCTCCGGAGCCTCGACGGCATCTCGGCCGGTTCTCCGGGCTGAGCGCGGGCTGCTCCCCCGGCCGGGGCTGCGGGACTGCCCCGCCGGGCCGCCGGCGCCCTCCTCGGCGGTGCCCGGCCGAGCAGCGGCGGGCGAGGGACGAGCATCGCCGTCCCGGTGCCTGTACCGGGCTGCAGCGCTGCCAGCGCGGGATCCGCTAGGTGCGCGGCTCTGCTGGGGAAATCTCCTCGGGTCAAGACTTGCCGGAGCATCCTTAGGTGTGCGAAGTCAGCTTCTAGCTCTCCGGGTGAGAGTGGCAGTGGCGTGGGAGCGCTGGGCCCTCCTCGGTGCTCTGGTAACTTCCCACGCTGGGGGGTAAGGAAAATAAATAAGCGGCATCTATTGGGATTAGTGAAAGGGCTGGTTTGTTTCTTTCTAAATGTTAGGCCTCTCAGAACATTTTCTTATAATGTGTCAGAAAATGTAACTTTAAAGAATATATTTTTTAAAGCTTAAGTAAAACTACCCCAGTTATAGATCAGGAGGAGGATAATTTCTCCTTAAGTAGTCAGATACGTTTGAAGAAAATTAATTTGCTCAATAACTTCAGTAGGAACTTGAGTGAATCAAACTACTGGCAAGACTGCTGGAGTTATCTGTAAATAGAAGAGACAAAATACATGGTGAGTGTATTTTTTAATATAAAGACTTTCTTAAAGCTTCCATACTATATGCAAAAATTAATTACTTGGTTTTCTGACCAAGTGTCTATAGGGTAAATGGATGCAAATGATGGCAATTTAGTATTTGCAGCAGCAATCAAATCAGTTTGAAGTCATGGCTGTAGTGAATATGGAAGACTCAAAAAGGGATGGGTATTTATTCCCTTAAGGCCTTGTCACCATTCCACATTTATATGTAGCCATTGACAAATGAACTTTATATTGTTAAACAATGCAGAAGGTATAATTACTATAGATAATCACTGCATTTGTAAGACTCTGGGTATGTAAGCACAATTGGAAGGACTGAGTTTTGGATAATAGGGCTTGATTCCAGATTAGGAAGGGGCTAAAACAGTATGTCTTGAAGGTCCTCAGTTTTACATGTGGGCAGAAACATGAAAACAAGCAAAAAGACACAATTAAAACTGTAGCTGTTCTGACAGTTTCACTAGGCCTGTTGCCTGCCATAATGCTGTTGGGTATAGTGAATTTTGGCTGCTGCTTGACATCTGAGTCAGGAAAAGTAGTCTGTTCCCTTTATGTGACTTCAAGCATCTGTCAGCAGCCACATCTCAGTTGTGAGAAACATGTAGCTAACAGAAATGCTCATTGCGTTAGCCCTGCAGGTGTATTTTCAGGCCTTTTATCAGCTCTTCCCATTTAATTTGGTACTTAGAAAATCAAGTTACCATGCCTTTCTTATTACGAGAGTTCTTTATTGGCAGTCTTAATTATTTCCTGGAGATGGTCTCATTTGTTCATCAAAATGCTGGATTTGAGGAAAAAAATTTGGTTATACCAGAAATGGCAACTCCCAGTTTTACTGAAAATGGTCCATGGATACATTTTTGAATAGTAAGCTGTTACTGTCGTTCTCTGAGATGATAGGAAAAATTGTCCAATCTGGGAAGAATTTCAGTTGAAATAGCAATTTTCTTTAAATGTATTACTAAACGATGTGATATACTGCATTATATATCTTCTTAAATTGTCTAGCCAGGTTGAATGTGTTGATAATCTGCAGCTGAAAACTGTTTACCAGTCAATGTGTTCTTAAATCACTATTTGAAGTTCTGTGGAGTAATTACTGCTAACTCTTCACAGCTTAGAAAATTTATTTATGCTCGCTGCTAAGAAGACTAGAGACCTTTAAAGTGTTTTGTTAGTTTTCAAGCACTGATGTTTGTTTAGTCTTGGAACTCCTACATAACTTAATTACTGGTGGCTCTTCAATATAGAACTTTGTTATCAGATCTATGGGAACAAGCTTTGGGAAAGGATCCTGTCATATCTTGGAAGACTTTTTTTTTTTAAGTACAGGATTATGCTATCCTATTGAAAAATTTTTTATTAAAACTAGTTGTGGATAAAAATATTTGTCTGACTTTGGTGAAAAACATGGCCTTGTTATTCTCACTGTACCTTCATGGGAAACAGGAAAAATTTTTAAAAAAACAGCTTCTGCTGGATTTTTTTTTTTAATATGGTGAATAGAAAGTGTGCCCAGCAACTGGCTGGAATTTTTTGGAATATGATGAATAGGAGGTGTGCCTAGTTACTGGCTGGTAATGACACATAGTTTCTTCTTTTAGCAGAAGAAACTTGGCTGGACCTACTTTTAAGGCATTTTTATAGCTCGTCTATCTTACCCTGAGTAGCACTCATGACAGTGTGCTCCTGCCAGGCCAGTTGACACAGTCTGCTGCTGTTCATTACAGAGTTGAATTGGCTTTATGTATTGTCTGTGTTATGGGATGATAGGAAAATGTGTGATTTCATACTTGCAAATAAAAAAAGTGGCTGTAGTTGGTATTCCACCTTTTGAACACAATTTTCCTGCTGTTGCTGGATGTTCTATACCCTGGAGTAAATAAATTTTTACATTACAAGTAGATGTCAGTGGTTGACACAGGATTTTACCACGAAGAACTGTGTTATAGTTTAATAGGCCATTAGAATATTGGAGCAAGTGTGGATTTGGGTAAACAGAAGATTGATATCCTTTGAAATATTAGAATGCACATTGAGATCCACCTTTAATTCAATTGTAATCAGTTTCTGAGAATTTCACATTATTTCATTTGTTCCCTTAAGTCATATTTAAAGCTGTATTCTTACTTACAAAATAACAGCTTCGGACCTGCTTTAGCCCGGCAAACCCTCTTTGTTTTGTCGTTTTCATTGCGAGACTAAGGAAAACATGCTTAGCAGATAGAGCTGCTCTCCAGGGGCTGAAGATAGACATGGTTGTATGGGGGAGGGAGCAGAGCCAAAGAGCTTTGGTTTGCTTACTGCCAGAAACACTCTTCGTGTGTCTTCATGCTCCCATTCACTGTTGCTTGGCCTAGTGAATGTATTTGAAGAAATTAATAAGGAGAACAGGAGAGAAGTCTTTTTTCCCATATTTTCCAGGTCTGTTTCAGGAAGTGAGAGATGTTTTCAGGAAGAACAAGAAATTTACCTTTTCTCTCATGTAAATTGTTGAGTTTTTATCAAATAATTTCAATTTCTGGAGACATCAGCTGTGGTGCAGTGTTGGCAAGTGTCTGGCATCAAAGTTGAAATACTGATTTGAGCTCTCTTCCTTGTGTTTGGTTGAGTTAGTTCACAACATAGCCACAGGTTTATTCAAGTATAAATGGAAGTCCTCCCTGTTGTGGAGTGTGGGGAGAGACAGAAAGTGTAGCAATAGCTTCAAACCAAGCATTCTATGGCCAAGCCACAGCAGCAGACTGGGGTTGGGTGTGTGTCTGAATTTGCTCAGTTTAGTGAAATTTAAGTCAGGACTGAAACTACATTTTTCACTTGCAATGAATTATCTGTTGCTATTGCTCTGTATGCTGTATTGTTGTATAAACTTTTATCAATAAAAGCAAGACCTTTTGTACTTGTGCTACTAAATGATAGTGCTGTCATGGGTTAGGCTATCATGGGTTTAACAAGTAGTTCCATCTCAGATGAGCTTCATCTCCTAGACTGAGGTCTTAAAGATAATAGTATGTTCTTCTTACCCCCATGACCCTGATGAAGAACAACTAATGGAGCAATAACAAAATGGAAAGAATTCTGAGAATTTGTGACCATAGAGATTGCTGGATGTTTGAAGCAGGGAATTAGCTCCTTGGTGGGTGGATGCCCATCAGGAGCCACTTGAATACTAATCATTCCAGGGGCCAATTTACCAACTGAGTGTACACATAACACTTCTTGAGGTGATTATGTTGCTCTTTTTAATGCACCTACCTTAACAAAGGCAACATCAAATAGTTGCATGACACTGGTGCCATTAACTGAATGTTGTGTTTGAACGCTGGTTTGATTACTCCAACTTTTTCAAGTCTGAAGTCATAGCTGGGTGCCTATGGAGTAGTTAGTGCTAATATTCGCTGTTGGAGTGTGTTGCTGTGGGAATGAGATCAAGAAAACATTAGAGGGTTGAGGAATGTGGATACTAGGGTGAAAAAATATGTGGGAGCGTAATACACAAATAGAGAAATCAGCAGTTATTTCAAAGCTTTGTCCAAGTGTGATGGTATCCTGTGAAAAAGAAAAGTGAGAGCTAGATCATGAGATATTAAAGCATTTGAGGGGAAAAAGTGCTTGAGAATGGAAGGTGGGTTTTGGTGTCATCTTAGGGTAGCTTCTTCCTATTTTTTTTTGAGTTTTGTTTTGTGTACTTTAAATGAGGTCACATGTTTATGTAAACCTGAAGATCGCTGTTTATTTTGAGTAGGCACATCTGTGTCGGGTGGAATAAGAAAGGAGTTCATTGCAGGGGACCAAAAGCTTAGGTTCCAGAGGAAACTGAAGGTCTTTACGGGACTCTTGCCATCTGACAGATAAAATAATTCACTCAGAATATTTTAAAGTCTCAAATAAGTGTTTTTTTCCTGTAATCTGGCAACATATAAATCGGTCTCATGGAGTCCAGAACTGCTTCTGACTATCTTAACTGTAGCTTGGAAAAAAAAATTCTAAGCATGCAAGTTTTTCTAGCTTGACTGCTGTTGTTTCTGTCTGCCACTGTTGTAGTTTTAAGTGTGCTGGGGAGCAGCAGATGCCAGATTATCCAGCCAGCTCTTGGAGTTGTAACAAGGTTATCATGCTCAACTAAATATTTATTCTTTTTCCTAGAAATTAACAAGTCAATATGACGAGTTGCTCTGTTAATGTAGTGGATATAAGGAGTGCCAGGTGTTCTCTTTTATGGATGCTTGCAAGTTAAAACAGATCTGATTGTGCATTTTCTTTTCACCTGGCTCTCACTTGCTTCCTCAACAGCTGACCTGCTACTCTGACTTAAGTTCACATAGCTGCCTGCTGTTTTGAGAAAGAGTTGCTGTTCACTGTAGGTATTTGCTGTCACTATGTACTGCCTTAAAACTCAGAGCTGACGTCAGGGCATTAGAGGATGACAAGAAGCCAAGATGTTGGCTCCTAGATTCCTGTAGAGTTCTGTGGCTGTGCCCAGTGTTAGCACAATGAAGAGGAAACTCTTACTGTGCAGTATAGGACAATGGAGAGTTCAAGGGGGAAAACCACCCCTGCTGTTCTGAACTGTAACAACCAATTAAAAACATGACGAGCTTCACCTGAATTCTCTCCTGATGTAAGGATGCACAATTAAAAACGCAACTCTTCATGAAAGTAGACTTAAATATTTACTAACTGGAGTTCCAGTAGATGTGTTCTGACTTAAAATCTCCATGGTGATAGACTGATGGATAAAAGTGAATTTTTTTTCATGGTTTAAGAAATGCTTTTTTCTGCAGAAGTGGAATACCATGGGAATCCTTACAGAATTCAGAGTTCCTGGATTTGTTTTTTATTTTCTAGGAGGCTATCGAGTTCAGAAGGGGCATGTACATTTGTTTGTACCTTTTGGTTGTTGTAAATGATCAAAGTGCAATAGGTGGTTTAGGGATGGATCCCTAATCTATGAAATGTCTCCCTTGGGAGTTTGCATTAATGTCAACTCGGCTGCAAGACTAGGGTTGTCAGGATTGCTATTTTCAGTTAAAGAAAATAGAGTATGTGAGTATTTTTAGCTAGGCATAAGCTTTCTCCTGTGAGAATGCATTGGTTTTGTTGGAAGCTTTAGTTTTATGGAGGTTCTCATTGAAGAAATAGCTTCCAAGCTGTGCTTTCTTAGGTGTGTTTTAAAAATACTTTCTGCATATTTCTTTCATTTTCATTTCTGTTCTGGAAACAGAGTTACTTGGTTTGGAAACTATAGATCAATCTTATTTAATAACAGATAAACCTCTCGTCCTCCCCAAACAATGCAAATGGTCACTCTATGTTAAACAAGAAATGTAGTGAGCTTGAATTTTTCTCACAGAGAAAGAAACAACCCCCCTCAACAATCAAAACACCATCCTATCTCAAAGGAACAGCACTAGAAATGTAGGTATTTTTCTTTAAAATTAAATCAATTTTCAGTTTAATATTCCTGAATTATTGATGTATTGATTTAACAGTCTTGTTTTTTTCATGGGCCGCCTTGGTTTCCTATTGAGAATTAATTTTCTCTTTTGATATTGTACCTGACTTTCATGTCCGATCTTCAGATGGGTTTTCTTCCAAAGACTGATGCTCTATACATGAGGTTTAGCAGGTAACTTTAAAATGTTTTGCTATGGGAAGAGCATAAGCATCTTCATCTGTCCCTTTAATACAGACTTACTATTGATGAAGTTATCTGGAGGAACTGTTTCTTCTATTCTTTTTACAAAATGAATTGTATTTTTTAATGTTTCATTCAGTTTGACTTTTCGTTTGCTTCTTTAGTTTGGTTTTTTGTCTGTGTCCCCTCCATGCCCTCCAGTTTGATGTGCTGGAAGCTTTGCCGAATAAAGTGAATTAAGTAGCAACGTTCAAGGATGTGGGACCGTCAGTAGAGTAGCTATGGCAACTTTGTGTTACTATTGTCCTGAAACTTTTTATACATAGGTATCAAGGTAATTTGAAGGACAGTAGGGAAGAATATGGTGTGCCAAGTTTGGGTTGTGTTTTGTTTTTTTGTTGTTTTTTTTTTTTCATTCAGTTATTTACCAGTTGTTTGTTTATCATTGTACTGCTCTTGACTTTTGTAAAGCCCAGATCAGTTATTCTGTACTGTCAAACTAGACTGACAAAAGAACTGAACATAATATTGCAGGTAGAAGGTAATCTCCTGAGGTAGCTGTTGTTTAACTGTTCTTGTGACAGCAATGTTGAAAGCTCTTTCTACTTGGGAAAAACAATGTTTTGTCTCTGTATCTAGCAAAAAAAAAGAGGAACCAAGATGTCTGTTAATAACAAAGTTGAGAAAACAAATGTTTACAACTTGTCATGCTGGGTTGTAACCCCTTGAAGCAAAGATGAAGTACATCTTTATTTACTAGTAGCTGTGGGTTTAAACATTTTGTCCTTTTCATTAAAAATTAATGTTGTGCAAAGTTAAATATGTAACCATTTTGGCTTTGAGAGAGTAGAAATGATTTGCATGAATGGATGGATTTTTTACTTCTTTAGTTAGTAAGTCACCACACAAGGTGTGTGTTAGTTCATGATGATAGTACTGTAGGTGGAATTTCCAGAGTGGAATTTCTGATGACTTTCAGGCATTTGTGTAAAATCAGAAGTTCAACCCATGCCAGAAATCTGGGCTTTGATTTTATTCTTTTTTTTTTTTTTTAAATTTTTCAATTCAGAAACTTTAATTCCTCAGAAATCAGGTATCACTGTGTGTTGAAAATTTTCCCTAGGTTTCCAAACTTATGAATTTTTTAAGAATTATTGCTTTTTCTCTTTAATCTCTGAAGTCTCCAGACATAAACTTTTCTGTATACTCTGACAGTCTCTGATTCATGATCTCTGACTTCCCCTTGCCTGCAATTTTGATCCTCTCCTTCCACCCACATTACAAAGCAGCCTCACTAATTCCATCTTTGGCACCCTCCTTGAGCTATATTTACCTCATTTAGTTTTAAAAGTACTCACTGCTTGGAGAAAGTCCCTTTTTGCTGAATCTTAAACTTCAAGTAAGTTTATAAGTCCACAGCTACTAGTAAAAAAAGTACTTTGGTTTTGCTTTAAGGGGTTACAACCCAGCATGACAATTGGACCTTTTTGGATTCTGGCTTTGTGCATTCTTTTAAATCTTCATATTTAAGAGGAGCTTTGACCTTCAGTTTGGGCCTTCCATCTATTGTTGTGTTGTTGTTGTTGTTTGTTTTGTTTGTTTGTTTGTTTAAGTTTTTGTTTGTTTTTTTTCTGGTGTGTGTGTGTGGGGTTTTTTTCCCCCTGTGTCCTGCTCTCCCTGTATCTGATCCCTCCTCCCCAACATCACTCTGAAACTGTATATTCTTCTTATAAATGTGGCTTTGTGTTTAAATATTGCATGTCACATTTTACCAAGCTTAATGCATCTTATTCCCTTGTACTTAAATGGGCATGGAGACTATTTTTGCCACAGTATTTAAAGGGAGAAGGGTTTCCCAGGCCCTTTCATATGGCACTTAAAGCAGGGTCGTTGACTCTCTTTGCAATTGTTGATCTCATCTGCTCACTTATCTACAGCTGAGTAATGCCTTGGACATTGCAGTATTTGGAGCTGAGATCTTAAGGCAGGCAGTGATAGCTAGAGACATGAAATAGGATTTTTTTTTTCTTCTTTCAACTAAACCAGAGTTTGCTTAGGACTTTGTTGGGCCAGTAGCAGTAATTTTATTAATGTATTATATGCTGTCCTTCCTCAGAATTAGGTATGTTTAATTTGATGTCTGCATGACAGGCTATCAAGATGTTTGTTGTAGAAATGAACTGATGAAACTGGGTTAAATGTATCTTTATTCCTTTAGCTTCTTAATGCTTCTCTTGTTTCTTGATGGTTGATTGGGATTTTTTGGGGGGGGTAGGGAGAAGGGTCTGATTTTTCTGGCAAGCGATAACTGCAGGGATCAGAGGATTTTGAAATCTAGGTAATTTGGGTGTTTTGTTTTGATGATTCTTTTGCAGTGAAGGACACATATTCCCTCCTCCCCCATAGGTATTATTGAGATATTCTCAACATGGCAGGCAATGCTTGTTCACTTTTGTAGAAAAGCAATGTGAAAATGTAGAAGATACGGAAAACCAAAGCATTTCATAAGCACTTCTTCAGAGCTGGTGGTTGGCAATTGTGAGGGGTATAGGAGAGAATCTGAAGCGGCTTATTTTGGAAAAGTAATAAAGATCTGACATCACTGTCTGAACTGCTGGAATCTGTCTTATTTCTAAGCATCTTTGACTGTTCTCATATTTCCACTGCCCAAACATTCTTACAAACTTTCCAGTCTTCCTCCCAAAATACACTACTTCAATGCATCTTTATCCATAAATCTCAAATGAGTAAGGGAGGAAAGAAGCACAATGAATTGTAAATGTTAAATGAAACCTTAAAAATATTCAATGGTTTATTTCAAAAAAAAGAAATGGAGATTTGGTACTATGATAATTTTAGAAATATTCAAGCAAATCAATAGGTTTTTATTTTTTTCTTTCTGGTGGTGGTCTTTAAGATACTGCTTATAGGCTCCTGTTGTTAGATTTTCTTCTTGCTTTCACTTACCTCAAAATTTTCCTGGATACTGTGGTTCCAATATGTAAAGCCTGCCAGCTAACAGGTTTACGGGATTTATTTTTTCTTAAGACTGCTTGCCAGCACTTAATCCAGAATAAGATTTTATGTTATAATTGAGAATGTTTGGAAATAATGACACATAACATAAATGCTGACATGTCATCCTATACAATGCCAAGCAGTATTTCGTATGTGTTGAGTGTAGATGGAAATTGTAAAATTACTTGGTACCCTGACTGAGTGGTCTTGTGGAAAGATCTATATAGTGTCAGTCACCACTCTGCCCCTCTGCATAAGAGGCTGCTGTCCTGTTTGCTGTCTTCACTAGAGAAGAACAGCTGGATATTTCTGCACGTTTCCTGATTGAAATCTGTCTATTCTCGGACAAGCTGATGCTGCCTCTTCCTGCTCATGGTGTAGAGATCTGCAGTAGGAAATGAAGTGTCCAGTGAATTGTTTATTTTGTAAAAATGTTTGTCAGAGCCACCTGGGAGAACTTTAGCAACTTAAGAAAGAAATACTGTTGCAAAATTCTACCCTAGTTAATTGAAAAGTGTGCAATTTATTTGGTAACAACATACTCCTGTAAAGGAAAAATGCTTGCGTATAGAAAGAGTTCTTCTGTTACATGGAATCAAAAGCTCCGAGGTTAGAAGTAATATTTTATAATGTTTTAACTTTCATTTTAAAATAGTTAAAAAAGCGTAATGAGATCTAGAAAACTCTATCTACTCTTATTGACCCTTCCCACATCCTGTCACATCACATTTCACATTTCAGTCATACACTGAGTGTTTCCCTGAGTCAGTTTGTGGTATCATGTGAATAAATGCTCAACATGGTAGAAAGATCTCCAGTCTGTTTGTGAAAGAGCATGTGATGCTTTTTCAAAGATAAGAAGGCATAGCTAAATATGGCATAGCATTGGTTGAAATTGTAAACATTCAGTCATTTAGCTCATCTCATAAAAGAAACTTTTGGCTCCTGATGGTAAAATGAAATCCATCAGAAAAGGTGAATCACATCCTCAAACTGATGTAGCTATACCAATATTATGTACCGTTGTGTTTATCACTCAATTAACAATATTTTCACTGAAATATTGAAGTGACAAGTGAGAAAGAAGTGGCTTGGTGACTCTTTATGAGAAAGATCAGTTCATTCAGAGATCTGACACTGGATATGGAGATTCATTCTTCCTCTTTCCTCTGCCTTTTTTTTTGGCTGATTGCTTTCTGGTAGTCATTGAATAATTAACAGCAGTTGCATACCTTTCTACCTCCCTTATGGCCTATCTAGGTAGAAGGAAGTTTCCATGTCTTGTTCTAAACTGAATAGGTTTGCTGCTGCTGTTGAACTGGTGGAGTGGGTTTGTTGCAGCTTCTTTATATCCTCTTCTTCAGTCAGAAGAAGCCAGTGATAAACTGTTGGTCGTCATGAAAGTCTGGGGTAATTCCTTTTTCTCTTTTTAAGGTTAGACAAGGCTTTTGTTCCTTTTCCTGTATTCATCTTAAGATATTCTTGTAGTTTGGGATGTTTTTGAAGTGTCAGCTTTGCATTTCTGGATCCAAAGAGAGAGCCTTTCTGCTTTAAGCTGACAGCATTATGTTAGTGACTTTATATCCATGTAATAAAAGTTTCAAAAATTCTGATCGTCATCATTTTATGCGTGTCAGAAGAACAGCTAGATGTCCATTACCCGCAATTTGAGTCTCTTCTCTGATAAGAAGACAGTGTTCTTTCCATGGATTTCCTCCTTTGGGCGGCATTCAAAATCCAACCCATACTTAGTGGGGAGAGGGAAAATGTGGCACTTAGGAGAGGTCGATGGGCTTTGGGTTACTGGCACTTAAAGTTTCACTCAATAAGGTGAAGGTGGACTTCTGAAAAGTTCAGAGTTTTCAGTTTTAATGCTCCCTTATTTGTGTCTTGTTCTGCTTCTATGATCTGTATAGATAGCTGCCCATGTAGTTTTGATCCAGATTGACTCCTCTGGTTTTCCACATGTTAACTTTAGTTTTATGACAACATTCTGTGAAAGCACTGATCTACTGCAGTTAAAATCAGGGAAATCAGGACAAATTTTGGAGAGATTTTAGGAAATGAACTATCTACAGCTTGTCCCTGACCTAGCTTCTACCACTAAGGACAGGAGTAGAAGCTCTGGTCTAGGTGATGTTCTGATCTGCATACCTTGTCAGGCTTCTTCTGCTGTAGCAGTGTTGGTGTAATTTTGCCTATTCTTCACCCCTACCACACGGCCTTTTTTGGTCAGTGTAGACAAATCATAGGTTATTTATTGCTCTTGAATTGGGGTCATTAGTTACTACATAAGAAGTTTGCCCTATATTGGTATTGCTAATTGCCTTTTTATTTTCACTGAGATTGTGCTGACATGCTGCTTACCATTTTCTTGAGGATAAATGGATGAAAAATGTTGATATCTTGTAGATATAGCTAACAAAAGTTTCCTCATTTTATAAGTTTTTAGTGATTTAATGTATTCAACAAACACCAATTTGTTCTAAAACTGTTTTGAACAAATCCAGTGGTTAACAGTTAAGCACTCTTGGTCTTTCTATTTCTAAAGTGTGACAATATATGAATGGCATGTTCATGAGTTACTGCATGGTTACAGAGTATGAGCATATAAATAATTCAAAAAGCTCTTTGGCTAGTTACTTTCATGGGTAAGAATGTGGAAAATACTGCATTTCTGACAGGATTCTGACTGTTGCAATAACACAGGATACAGAATTATTAAATACACAGAATAATCTGGGAGATCTCTAATCAAATGTTTTATACATATATTCCTTTAGGCATTTTACAAAGATTTGCTGTTATATTCAGGGAAAACTTGTAAATCCAGGGAGAACTTTACAGAGATGGTGTAAGATATCAGGAATTTGTGTTTTAAAGGCTTTAGGAGATCTTACAGCTTAGATAATTTGAGCAATATTTTTGTCCTTTTCTCTGAAATCCATAAAGTAAGAAATTCCTTTTTCAGTGAATTTTCTTGGGTGGTTTTTTTTTTTACATGACTTCCTGGGTGGGAGAAATGTGTTACTATTTTAGTTAACGTTTATAAACTTAAGTAAGATTGTTTCAGAACACTTGGTATACAACCATGTGCTCTGTAGGTTGGGTTGGTATCATGTAAGAATTTTCATAAGGAAAGAACCAGGAAGATAAAATACTGTTAAGTTGAAGGGTGCTGTTTCTTATAATGCAAGGCACTCAGTTATAGGGTCTGATAAATAAAGCCCATAGACAAACTCCCCAGCTGTACTTTAAGATGAAAACAGGATGTTGGTTGTATTGCTGGAGATCTGCAGTATAAATCAAAGGATATGCTATTATTGCTGTTTAAGGAAGCTGTACTCCCTTAGAGTAGTTCTGTATATAAAAGAATGGTAATTGCTAAGCTTATCAAGGACTGGCAGTTCTCCTTTTCCGATTGTGACCTGGTGAATCCACCTCTAGCTCATGACTTAAAACGTTGCCAGTTATTTTAATCCTCTATTCAATAGGACAAACAGAATGTGGTTATTTTTATCTCTTTATGGTACTTAGAACAAGTAGAAAACCCCTTTACCATATTCAAGTCAAAGGTGGTTTTACTGAGAGGTATGTGAATTGTTTCCCCAGTGCCTATTAAACCTCGTCAGTTCAAGTTGTGTCCCATTAGTCATGGCATCTGAAAATGGCCAGGTGGTTTTCTCCCCTTGCAGGGTCTCACCTTTCCTTCTACTCACTGTTTTTGTGAACAGTTCCCTTATAGCCCCTTTAAATTTTTGTTTGATAGCATAAGTCATATTCTCTTTTAAAGTGCTTCTTTACCCCTATTGCACTCATTGTACTATTCTACTATGTCTTAATGCTGACTGGAATGGTGTTGCCTTTGTTTTTAAAATTAATTTAATAATTTTTATGCTTCTAAGCACTACATCCAAGTACACTTTCCTCAGGAAGAAAGTATGCCAAAATGCTTTTATGCTTTTGATTTCCATCAGTTTATTTTTTCTCTTCAGGGAAATCATAGAATCATAGAATTGTTTGGCTTGGAAGCGACCTTTGAAGATGGTCTAGTCCAGCCCCCATGGTAGATCTGTAGTACACTGTAGGGTAGCCTAGGTTGTTATTAAGGAAATACAAGTAAATTTCTCTTATGCAGAAGTAGCTGAATCTGGAACAACAATGAGTACGTGGACAAAGGTTACATTGATATTCCTATAATATAGATATGTTTTTATAGAAATTTTTTTTATAAGTCCTCAAAGCTGGAATTGTTTTGGTAGAGTGATTTTAGCATAGCAGTTTACGCTGGTTAGTAAAGAGTTGGCAGCTTCTTAGTATTTGTACTCAAGTGCAGAGTTAGCTTCCCTGCAGTAAGAATCCTGACCATGAATCAGTTTGGAAACCAGTCCATGCTGCTGATGGAAGCAGAGGAACAAAGAGCCTGATAAGAAAGGGAGAAGGCAGCAATGGTGAGTCAGTTGTGCAGGACTGTGCGGGAAACCAGATATACTTCACTCCTGAAAGAATCTTAACTCTTTACAGCATAAACTTAGTATTGTTTTAATATCAATTGTGCTTTATACTGAAATATAAATTCATCTTTCAAATGTATAGTTTTCATGAATTTGACATTCAACATGACCATTCCATTATTTACCATCATTTGTCTACATTTTGCTGAAGTTCTGTGAGAGAAGGATGTTGCAGGAACTTTTTAGGCTTATGGAGGCTCTCGGGGTACCTATTGGTATCCCCTTTTCATAATTTCTGATTCCTTATTATACCCACTTTTCATTATTTTTTAAATCATAAATGTTGATAAAATAACTTTATATTAAAACTAGGATTTGACTGTATTCCAATAACAATTAATGGATGTATTTTTGAAGAAGTAAGGCCTCTCTAATCTGCCTTTTTCTGCTTTTTCACAAGGGTAGAATAGGAGGAAGAAGTCTCAAAATCTTGAATTTGTTTAATTTCTGTACTAAACAGTTGTAGGTATTAATCGGAAGTGAAGTATTTTTGTTGAAGCACAAGGAGTTCTGTAGTACAGATCAAGTTATATTAGATGTAGTTGGGAGG
This sequence comes from Pipra filicauda, assembly GCF_003945595.2. Lineage (NCBI taxonomy): Eukaryota > Metazoa > Chordata > Aves > Passeriformes > Pipridae > Pipra > Pipra filicauda. The sequence goes on along the minus strand of NW_024104369.1, from coordinate 2,151,567 downwards.
ATACCCGGTTATATGTAGAGATAAATAATTTCTATGAAGGGGAACCTTTTCTGGGGCCAGAAACTACTTTTTAAAAAGATATTTGTTAGTTATCAGATATCTTATTATCTGTAGCAGTGCTTTATTAAATAAGGATAGGCAATGATTTAGGGTTGACCAGTGATATTGGAAAATGTATATAATTTCCCCTCTGGTTATTAAAGAAAAATTTTAAATTCTAGTTGTTCATATAAATGGATGGTGTTCTTTAACAGGCCAGAAGCATGGTTATCAGGAGACATGCTGTGGAATTACCCTGGTGTGACCTTGTAACTGGTGGATTTGAACAGCATTAAGCATTATTTGAACTGGTTCAGTACTCTGAAGGCCTCTTAATTGTACTGCCAGTATTCTTTTTCTTAAAAATTGTAATGAAGTGGAATGTATTCTGGGGTGCTTGTCTCAGTTACACACTCTCAGAGACAGTTCTCACTGTGCAGCTGTATTGTGCCTTAAAATAATTGTGATTTGTTTGCTTATTTGTTTTTTCCTTTTAATTTTAAGCCAATACTACAACTTTTCATCCACAAAGCAAATAGCTGTTGCTTTTGATTAGTAACTAAAACCTTGGCAAGTGTGTAAATTCCTCAGCAGGGCACTGGTTTTGAAGAGCTACTTATGTTCCAGTGAGAAATCTTTTGAACAGATTGTTTTAGAACATGTGATTTTTATTTTTCTTTAAACTTTTTTCCTGCTTCTGTACTACATTATCTGCACTGATTTACTCCTTTCCTCCGGGAAACACATTTGCATTAAAGATCCGGCCTTCTGTTTATTTAGTTCCTGCTGCTTATTGCTTCCATGGGGTCCTCTTTGACCTTACAATTAACAGAAAAATAACTGATATCCTAGGAATTAAATCAAGAAGAAATTAAAATTCTGATGGATTCTTTCACTCATCAAAACTTCCATTTTGACATGCAAAGGTCCTCAATAATAAAAATAAATAAAAAGATTAAAAAACCCTGTAAGGAGCATGTTTTTTGTAGCACCTCTGATGCATCATGTAAGGCTTTAAACTACAAGAGTCAGGGATACCACTGGTTCCTATTGTTAGATGTTGGCTTTGTCATAGAAAAAGTTCAGTATTTTCCAGAAGGTGCTCTAACCTGGTCTGAACCTGTTTTTATTGATCTGAGCTGTTTTGACTAGCTGACTTTTAGGTAGAATAGTTGCATTGCACTATAGCATTTCACAGTCCCAGCTGATACACTGACTTCTATTTTAATTTGGTCAGCTGGTGTAAGGATTCCTGCTGCAATTAGTGCAATACTAAAATAATAGTCATTATAAGAGATCATTCAGCTTGCTTTTAAGCTTAATTATATCCTGCAAATCCAGTGAAATAAATTGTATTATTATAATTTTGTTGGAAATAAACAAGACTGGTGAGAGATAAAACTGCCATATCAAAGAATTGAAAGGGTTGACTTCAATGTTGTCTGCTTAGTGCCACTTCAAATGTCTAGGCTTGGTAATTTGGTCTGATTTGCATATAACAGTGTCATGTTCAGAGGCACAGGATGCTGAGAAAGGAAGGAGATGATTTGCATTCCTTAAGTTTCTGTAAGTGGGAGTTTCAGATTTGAATTTGGCAATAAAATACTGAGATTTTTCAGAAAGAGCTACACGATAAAAGAGGATAGGCTACCAAGGCCTGCAGCTGGGTCCTTTGGCAAATAAGCTTGTATGTACTTTTTCCAAAACGGAAAAGCCAATTTCCTTTGATCCTTTTCATATTTAAAAAAATTTAAAAGAATATGAACAGGAGTGGACAACCTGAAAAGGCAGTTTCATCCCTCCAGTGAAGAAGGTAAGAACTTGGCAGTGTTTGGTTTATGGTTGGACTTAACGGTCTTTTCCGACCTGATTTATTCTATGATTCTGTTGTTTCCTTCATGCAGTCACTTAGCTGCATCACTTAGCATCAGTTGTGATAAAGTTATGCCATCATGTAATTGGGGCTAAAAAAAGGCCTCAATTACTAATTTTGAAGATAGACAACGGATAGCTCAGCCTAGCTGTAAAATTTGTCTTGCAATTTTCTCGGAAGCTTTTGTCATTGTTTTGATTCTTTGTTTTTGACAGTCACCTGGTATCCTAATTAACCACCTTTGACACCAGAAAGCTAATAGTATAAAATATTTTTAAAGGCTGCTGGATCATACTTGCAGTCTGAAAAACTGTTTCCCATAGCGTGCAATGTTACCGTGACAGAGATACTCCCTGTTCAACCCTGTTTCACATCAGCAAATATGCAGAAAATGGAATTATGAGACAATGATGGCAAGCTTGAGTAACCACGTGACCACATGCACAGAAATAGTGCACTTCTGGGAGGTGTTTTATCCATTATTTAGCCATGTTAATTTTGTTTCTTGCTTAGCAAAGCAGCCAGGCTGCTGGTGAATATTTAGAAGGTGTGGCCTCCTAATTCATACTGTGATTAGCAGTGGGATCCAGTGAGGTTGTGTAGCCAAAGGCTGATCCTTAGGTGGAGAAGATGGTGAGAGGTTGGTGAACCTTATGAAGAGGAGGAGGGTGAAGGCATCGAGAATCACTCAGTCTGTTTCCTCTGTCTTTACCTACTCTAACTCCTAATTTGACAGGTGAATTCTGGTCTCTCCTAGCAGCAAGTCACAGCTCGTTTGAGCCTCTATACATATATGAAGTGACAAATAGAGCTGTAGCCTATTCTTCTGGTCCCTGTTAATATATCTGAGTCGATACTAGACCAGCTTTGTCTAACAAACTTAATTTGTGGCTGTCCCAGAACTTTCAACACAGAATCACTTGTGTATTATGGTAGCTGCAGTTACATGATTACAACAATTTTCCATCCACGTTCACTCCTTAGTTCTACTGAAATTGTTAAAGTCTTTGTGACTTCTGAGTAGAAACTGAGTAGAAGTCCAGGAGTGGAAGTACTTTTTTGATCCATTAGATACTATTGATAGCTGTTATTAATCTGTCTTTTAAATAGATAATAAAATAAATTGATTTCTGCTAGAAGAATGCTGAAAGCATAAGTTTTAGTCATGCCAGCAAGAGACAGAGACAAGATTGTTATATGTGATGGGGCTTCTGCATCACTGTTTTTGGACTCCTGGGACTGATATGACGATAGTAGTCACCTGTCTGAAGTTTTTAGCGTGGCAGAATTTGTACTCATAAGATAGTTGTGTACTGTTCAGTGAAACAGGCTTTGTATGTGTGTTTAGCTTATGCTATCAAGTATACCATACTAGCAATACAGATATTTTTGTCTCTTCTGGATTTTTTTTTGATCATGGAGTAACTGGTTGTTCATTTAAAGGAAGACATTTGTGTTCTAAAAACAAATTACACATACACAGCTGTGTAGCCAAGTGACCCAGAGAAAATAAGTTCCCATGATCTGTGTGTATGTGTTAGTGGTGGGGACCAGAACTTGTTCTTTGTCCAACAGTTCTGTTGTGCCTGGCCTCAAGGGAACATGCAGCCATGCTCCTTGTGCTGTTCACTTTCCATGGGAATGTAAGGATGTGCCTCACAGTGCTGGCTAAGAATAGCTGTGTGCAGGGTTTTGTTTTACTTTTTAAAATTTCTTATATCTGAATTCCTGTGGGTTGTGCAGAAATTTGGGCTAAATGTTGATTGCAGTTTGAGGAAGAGTGTAAAATTGTGTGATACTGTGGTTGTTAGGAATTGGACATAAATGTTTTGAATTGCAGTGACAAAAGCTATGCAGCCATTTAATTTCTGTCTTTTATGTTCTTGAACAAATACTTCTGTTCAAAGATATTTGAAAAATGAAGGAACTATTTAGTCATCTGCATAAATAAATAGATGTGAAGTTTTCAGATACCTGAGATGTGAAAACATAGATTATATTTGTTTGTTTTGTTTGTTTGTTCTACATTGGGTGAGATAGGACTAGGATTGGCAGAATAGTTTGTTTGGTATTTGATTTTATTCATTAAAATTTTAGTATTTGATTTTTTATTTTTTTTTTCCCTTGGAGATGTTGTGTGTGTGTGACCTCCCATCTTCAACTGAAAATTCTGTAATGGCATATTGTAGACCAAATGCCGTTCCAGTACTAATGACAAACTGTGAGAGCTAGCATTGGCTAGTTTCAAAGTTATGATTAGCAATTTGATTTTTAGAAATACATTTAGCAAAATTAACAGTTTAATTGCATAAGTTTCCTAGTGCTGTCCAGCGACATTATTGCAAAACTGTGCAAAATATGTACAAATTAACTATGAACACTTCTCTGTCTTAAGTAAGGAAATTAAAAAGCAGAAGAATACAGAATTCAAACAGAAGACATGCTAGTTACTTCCATGTATCTTCTTACGCACAGCTTTCTCCAAGGCAATACTTTTCAAGTTATGGCCTTGATGAGCAATGCACCTTCTTCCCAAATTTGTCCACTTTGATTTAGCTTTCTATTGATAATGGTATAGGTGTCAATAGAGGGGAACAGAGAAGCTTATTTGGAGCACTTTTAGATTGCATCTAGTGTGTCTATTTTTTGCTTAAATAGTTATTTTATTTAGAATTAATGGACTTCACTGCCATTAATTGCATCAGCACATGACCTTGGAGTGTTATATGCAAACAGTGTTGTAGTTCATGTAACTGATGAACTGGGAAGTTAGTGTATGAAGTGTTCTAAGTATGGTTATGCAGTGTCTACATGCCAACACTGCCGCAGAAGCCTTTGCTCTCCAAATCCAAGCAGAGGAAATAATAATAGACAAGTCTTTACAGTAGTATTTTCCTTTGTGTGATGGAGTTGGCTGGTGGGTTTGTTTGTTTGTGTTTTTTGAGGAGGAGGTGCCTTAATTACTTTTCTGTTAATTTTTTCTATTACATTTTTAAGCGTCATTGACACCAGGCACTGAGGTTTTGGTACCAAAATCAGTTTATCTTACTAGGTCACTAACTTTTTAATTTAGAATTTGTTGGGCATATGTTCTGAAACCATTTACTAGCACATAGAGTGCCTTAGTGTAAGAGTCCACAAAGCAGGTAAATAATATACTCAAATCAAATTTGTATAGCTTTGGCAATCAATGCTATTACATAATCACCTACTTTATCCAATGTTAAAGTCACAGCTATATTGGCATATTTCTTTGACAATATATTAATGTCATGCTATCTAATAGCAAAATAATCTCCATATATAAACAGTTTAAAACATACAGGGAGCAATCTTGTGGCAGAAAGAATGGCTTATGTTCCACTTGGCAATTGGAACAATTACCAGGCCACTCTTGAACTTCTGTCTGAGGGAATAAAACTTTCTGGTTTTTAGAATTCTTGCCCTCTGGAGTAAGAAAAATGACAGGAGATGAATTGATGTTCTAATTTACATTATGGTACAACTGAACTAAAATACAGCTTTTTGTTTATTTTCATTTGTTACTAGAAACATCAAAGGAAGACTGTTACTGATCATACTTTCCTACTGAGAACTTAGAATGAGGACTTCGGCAACTGAAGTGGTTGTGCATAGTCATATATTATCTGTTGGTTCAGAATCTACTTAAATATCAAATTTATACTTCGAAGGGACTTTTGTTTTATAAAGTAGAAAGTAACTGTTGCAATCTTGGATGACCTCCAAATCTCCTTTGAAAATCAGTTTCTTCACTAAATGAACAGGAATTGCTCTTCTTGCAATTGTTTTTGCTTTTAACTCAAATAGTAGGGATTTGAAATTTGGGGGAAAAGCAGCCAAGAAAGCAGATTAAATAGACTCTGAAGTCTAGCTTTGAAATGTTACTGTAATAAATTGTCTATTTTGGATGAAATGATGTATGATTCTTTTATATACGAGAGTGAAAATGTTTTAAAAGAATGTGATAGTGTTGAGTGCAGTGTTAAGACTTTTTCATATGCTTTCCATAGGTTAATACTGTCCTTCCTTTCAGAGGAAGAGAGAACTGTCTGAGATTTTTCCATCGCAACACTGATAAAAAATCACGGTATGAAGGAAATTCTTTAGCTTTTGTATGAAAATGCACATGCTTTATGCAGATTTTCTTCTTAAATTGTTTCAAAATGAACTGACAAACCCCAAATAGGTATCAATTCCTAACCTATCTTTACAATAGCAGTTTTGTCTTAATGCTCTTAAATGCCATTTCATTAATTTATAAAATACTCTGAAAATTCTGAAGTAGGTGTCTCTCTTATGATGTGATTTATATTCTAGGGATATTTCTTGCTGGACAGTACAATGCTTGAAGAAAAACTAATGAACCACTCTCCTGTTTTATGCAGATGGGATTAGATAAACTCTGTGCCCAGAAAAGAATAAGCAGCCAAGTAGTTTCAAAATACAGCCTACCTGCAGTGCCACCCTGTGGCTTTCTTTTTTCATGGCTTCTATTAAACCAACCAGTTTCTCTTGCCTCATCCCCAGAGGCAAAATTACTTGTGGACTTGTAAAATGTCTGTGCTCCTGGCTGCAGACCTGGTCTAACCGGGATAGTACAGCACAGTTTTTTGCCTAACTTCAGGGTTATTTATCCCTGCTGAAACCTGCTTAGATGGAGAACCAGGAAAAGGATTTCTGAGCAATACCAGTTTATTCACCTACCACATCAAATCACTGAGCAATGGCTGGTTTGGTCACTGAAAAGGAAATATCACATTGGAGCTGGAAAGTAAAACACGTCAATTCTCGGCAGTAACTTGAAGGACTGTGTTTATTGGTCTCATCAGTTCCAGTGACGTTATGCGTGCAAATAGTTTATTTCCAGGTAGTCAGTTTTCTAGGAAGATGGTTTACCTTTCCAGTTGGATTGTCTAGGTAAGCACAGCATTGCTTATGGAGACAGTTGATACTATTTCGCATTTGAGACATCTGCGTTTTTGTTGACTTCAACTGAAGGATGTCAGAGAGACTGTTTTCAAAAGCAGCATTATGCTTTGAGGTAGTAGTACTTTGCCTTGGCAGGGTAAGTACCTGCGTGTTCAAGACTGACTTTCACATATGGGAAGTAATACAGTGTTGAGGATATTTCACACCAAGCAAGTGCACAGGAAGGAACTTTTCAGCACTGAACCTGTTTGGCATGCCTTGGAGAGGAGAACCTGTTTTCTTCCTTACAGCCTGCTTAGCTGTGAGGATAACTAAGGTCTCTGAATGAAAGGCAGGGTTTTATCTATCTGTATTTTCTTACTGTAATTCTGTCAGGGAAAAGCAGAACAGTCTCTCTTGCCCTTTCTGTCCGGGTGGGAGCAGTAACATCACAGCTCAGTGCAGGCATCAACAGCAGTTTTCTGGGCGTACCGCCACAGCCCACCATCTCTCCCCAGAACCCCAAAACCTGGCCTGTCACTCCATAGTCCAAGGACAGTGTTTGATTACATTTTTGACTGTTTAAAATCAGTGCTTTCAGTGTTGTAAGAGTTTTTATTGTAATACTTTGACCATGCTGCTAAAGTGTTTATTTTAACAAAAGGCGCTTCCCACGCTCGTGTCTCTGTTCTTGGCCTGACGGTGCTGCCTCTGTTCCCTCGCTCTCACAAGCACTTGCTGCCTCTGCCCCAGAGCTGCTTGCTGAGCAGAGGCAGGATGAGTGACTAAGGGACAAATCAAGTCTGGGCTGGCAAAGCCTCAGCATGTGTTATTGAGACACCTCTGGACTTCAGCGTCTTCACTGAGGGCTCTGGTAGAAACGAAAAATGTAAGAGCTTGGTAAGTATCAAGTTGTGTTTTTAATGTGTCTAGGCTTTCTCTGGTAAGCAGGTGCTTACAGTCGCATTTGTCTCATAATTACAAAAGTTATACTTGGCCTTCTTTTTCCCAATTCACATATTTTGTGTGCGAACTGTAAGTAGAGGTGTATGAATTTGGGGTCTGAGTTCTTGCAGAATCTTAAAGCTAGCGGTGGACATATCTGATTTTAATGTCCATACCTGTAGGTTGTACTGTTTGTTGCAAAATCTTGTACTGAAGATGGAAAGTCTTTAATAGTGAGAATTAAAAATTGAATTTTCTTTTCTAGTGTTGGCAGGAAGGTCTTCATTCTTTGAAAAGAAGTGTTGTGCTTTTTTGTGTATTATTTTTATTATAAATGCAGTATATATCTAAGCAAAATTATGAACAAAAGGCTTAAAAAGAAAATGCTTAAAGACTGTACTTTATTATTGTAAAACAGTTATGAGTGGTTTAATACCTGCAGTTAAATACATGTTTTTAGAAGTCTGGATTTCCAGGTAGGAACAACCAAAGGTAGAAGAAGTGGATGTGAGGGAAAGCAACAGAGAAGGTTTTGATTACTTGTCTTTATTTAGGAAACTTGTTTGCTCTTTCTACCCGGCATCGGGCTTCTGCAGTACTGGGCATGTGTAAACTAATGTGTCTGTAATTTAAAGTGGTTATTGCAGAAACTCTTCAAGCTGCTATAAATTGCAATGGAAGGAGCAAGTTAATTGTACTTTAGATTTTGGAGTTTATTTTTCAAATGACTCAAATGTAAGTCATGGATAATTCTGATTGCTCTTTCTTAAAACAGAAGACAAAATATTGAAATGTTGAAATGTACACATGCATGTACATTCTTGTGTATCACAGGTCCTGACTTGAGTCCTTCCTATATTAAAATTTTGCCTGGCGAAAGGTTCAAGACTTTAGATCACAAAAGGACTGCAATTTTTTTTTTAAGAAAATACATTTAAAAACTTGTATACTTTGTATCAAATTCTTGTAAGTCTCAGTCCTGAGAATAAAAGCCTGTTAGTGTTTCTGATGGCATTTCATTTCATGGTCAAAGAAAATCTCTGCTCGCTGTTGTGAAAGTGAAATTCGTGACTGTGCTGTAAGCTCTGCCATATCTTTCTGATAGGTACTTTTGTTTATGTCTTTCTTTAAAGTAAAATTAAAAATATTGTCACAAGAACTCACCTGTAAAACTTTCTGTCTTTAGGAACCTTTATGAGAAGATGCTTTTTGGTTTCTACAAACAGCCCACAACGGGACAGGAAAAACAGAGCTAAAAACCCAAACAAACCCCCCCCAGTTTTGATACATACTGTTCCTTCAGTTCTGGGATATGCTGTGTCTAACTTGGACTGTTTGATGTTTGATAGGAAAAAAATTGCCAGATATAGCCCCTTACTGTAACTGTTTGCCTTTCTGTTGAAGGCTTGCTATGTTTACAGGGCTAAAGTAAAACACTGAATCATAAAAACTTGGTGTATTGCATTCCTAAATTTCAAAGTAGATACTATCAGGTAGAGCAGACCAAATGTTCTGTGACTGGTATATAACTACAATAATATAATGCTTTTTTAGCAGCACATCAAGACAAGACTCCTAGAAACACCGGTGAACTTACTATGGCATCAGAGGTCTCTTACTACATGAGGAAATATTTTCCTTTTTGTCTTCCTTTTTTATTTTTTGTCCACCAGAGCTCAACTTCTTTAAACTGTGCTGTTGGAATTTCTTCTTTCCTCTGCTTTCATTCATTTTTTTTCTCTGCAAGGGTTTTAATTTGATAGAATTTCAGTATTTGTAGTCCATACAAATAGAAGTGTTTGAATGCTTGTATCACCTCTTCTTTTAATCTTTTTTGAGTTGGTAGAAAATCAAGCTGACAGTCCTGCTATGTGAAGAGCTTTTAAGAACTTGGGATATATTAATATACAAATTTTTTTAGGCATATTTTGTACTATTGCACAGAGAAGACAGTCTGCACAAGTGGTATAGCACCGTGTGGTGAGCTGTATAGCCATGCAACTATCTGGAGTGCCATCATGCAGGATATACAGGACCACTGTGGGGGGGATCAGTCCCAGCCAGCATGGGTTTGTGGAAGACTTGACCAACCCAGTGTACTGCTATGACAAGGCCTAGTGGATGTTGTTTACCTGGGCTTTAGTTTGTTTACCTTAGTAAAGCCTTTGCCAGCATTTCCCACAGCATTCTCCTGGAGAAACTGTGACTGGTCGTGGCTTGGATGGACGTACTCTGTGCTGGATAAAAAACAAATGTAATAGAGACTGAGTATGACTGGAGCACTTGTACTTCTGAATATTAAGTTGATGTGATACGATCCCAGTTTAGTTGTCTGTGATAATGATTCCAAAGATATGTGCTTATCTGAATTAGCTTATGTGTGTGCATAGTAAGTAAGAAAGAACACTGTATTTCTTCCTCATTCCTGTCTTACTGGTAGCTGGGAATCTGAGGCATATTCCTTCCCACATGCCATCTTTGGATGTCTGAAGTCCAACTATGGGCTTTTGCTCCTCAGATGACTTCTTACCCCTCTGGATTGAAGGCCCTCCTGTAAATCAGTTTCAGCTTCTGTACAACAAACTCTGCTCTGAATTGTTTGATATCATAATTAAAAGGGGAGGACTTTTCATTATAATTTTAGTACTTACCCCAGTGCAATTAATGTATAATTTTTCCATTGTCTTGTGTTTACTTCAATTTGAGGAAGTACCTGAAACTTACATGACAAAGTTTATAACTGTAGTAGAAGGTTTGCTTTTTTTCTTTATTTTTATTTTTTCTTTTTATCATCTGATAAGCACATGAACTCAAAAGATTAAGAGAACACCACCAGATACACTGTTCTGAAGAATGGAGTGAGGGAGTGCTGGATGAAGCAAACACAAGGTGTCCTTGCTTCACAAACTGTTTAGCATTGAAACACTGCACTTATTTTTAACTTTTTGTTTTGTAAGGAGAAGAGCAAGTGGTACTGAACTTGACCAGAGGTACAGATTTTAAAGGCAGCATTATACTATGTGTAAATGTTCAGAACAAGAAACTTTTTAAACTTCTCATTAAAGCTACAGCTAAATTTTTCACAGCACCAGTGCCATAAGAAGATCTGTCAAAGTACAGACTGTTCTGTCAGGGAATGGATATAATTATGAAAACTTGTATGTGAAACTGGATCTGAAAGTTTCTCAATTAAAACATAGGATTTTCCAGAAGAAAATCAGTGAGGGAGTTTTATTTTGTCTGTCATTTTTTGATTAACTTTCTAGGCCTCTGAGAGTGATTTAAGGAAGCAAAGTAACTGAGTTTGGAGCTGTAATTCTCAGATCTCTAAAAACATAGAGATTTTTTTCACTTTTTTTTTTTTGGGTGTATTTGACTATGAATTTGACTATGGGTGAATCCCATAGTGACATTTAGTGTTCCAGAAAGTCTTTGTTGTGCATGGCTCCTGCTTCTGCTGGTTAAGGAAAATAATAGTTTCAATTCTCCTTAATGTTGCCTAAATAGTTATCTAAAGAAATATGAGGGCTCCAGAATCTTACAGAATAGTCATCAAAACAATGGGATTCTTAGAGAATCCAAATTCTCTTTCACAAGTGAGTTTGGTGGGCTTAAAAGATATTTTTAGCATGACAACTTTTAAATAATTGGATACTGTCTCTTTTTGACTGTGTAACTTCAGTCACAACTCAAGTTTTCCACATTATGTTCCTTTGAGGACGGTTTGGCAGTGGCTATCCTCTTTTGAACCTCCAGCGCTTCAAAAAGCTGTGTGGTTGTTTCCATTGGTCTGTGCTCTGTGACAAGGGTGGCACACTTTCTCAATGTAGTTTTTTGGTGATGGCAGTTAAAAAAGAAAAAAATTCAACAGCAGCATTCAATAATGTTTTGGGACCTGGTTCTGCCAAGTTACTGCCTTCCTTGTTCCACAGCACCGAGCGCGGGTATCGGTTGTGTGGGGGTGTGGCTGCACCACCCAGGGAAGGCACGGCTGGGGGGGATGGCTTGGGCTGCAGCCTTAATCTTACAGCATAAGTAGCACAGTAATGAAGGCACCCTGTCATCAGCTGGTAACTAGTTTGTGGCTATTGAAATCCAGCGGGGTTTTAGTGCTGAACTCTACATCTTTGACTACTATTGTAATCAAAGTGTTTAATATTTCAGCTTGCAGCCGGCATTGTGCCACCTTGTGATTATAGCAGCAGCTTAATTTATGGAAATAACCTGAATACAAGATTTGTGGTGATTCTATTTTTTTTGTTCTCTTTCTAGATCTGAGATTTAGGGATACCTTGGTGTACTGTTAAGCATATATCATATTTCAAGCTTTTGCAGAGGATTATAAACTGGCATTGTAGCTGTAGACCAGTAGTTGTTGATCCCAGCTCTTCTGTACAATGTGTTTGCTGTAATATGTATTGGAAGACTTCTCTAAGTTGGTATCTCTAAAATAAAAACAAGCTGAAACCTCCCAGAGGCAGCTGAATTAGGCCTGTTCATGGCTTTCCTGCCTACACACTCTGCTAAATAAAATAATACTGTTGTTTCACAAACAGGGAGGGTTATAAAGGTAACTTTGCTGTGACATTAAATCTGTCTTGAGAGCTTTCCCAGAAATATGAATATAGTAATTATATGATTAAACAACAAGGAAACTTTTTGGGTTGTGCACTTCCTCAGGCTATTAACCTAACCGCTAATTAACCAACAGGAAATTCCAGACCTGAAAGTTTCATTATTGCCATACTGAACTGTGAAAATATAAGTGTGCTAATGAGGATTTCATTATAGCCATCTGTAGCTTGTTTTTAAATTGTGTCAAGGCAGGAAAAACATAATATACCATCTGTTACCTAGCTATATCAAGTTGACACAAAAAATATTTGAAAAAAATCCCCCCGTTTACAATCTCTGTTGTCTCTTATTTCTTATCTTTTATTTCTGGCAACCATTAGCCCCGTGGCAGTACTATCACCATGTCGTAATGTGTATTTTGTTCAGTTTCAGTTTTGTTTAGTAACTTCTATTTTTTTGGGGGGGAAGGGGGGGAAGAGATGCTGACGTCTCAAAATGGTAATTTCTGAGTGATTATTGACCCCTTAATTTCAGTGTCATACTGAAAGTCATATTCTCAAGTATGTCTGAATCACCAAAACTCAGAAGTTGAGAATTCTATTGCAGTTTGCATTTCTTTTTGGTTTTAAGTGAATAAAGCTTCTGGATAACTTCTATTAGTATTCTCTCTTTCTCTGACCTAGTGAGCATGAATTGAAGCATTTTGCTCATCGGACACTGGGGTTTTTACCACTTCTTAACCCTTGTGTTCCTCTATAGAGCTTAATTAACATGAACTTTCTCAAGTCCCTTGATTTGTGGTTTTCTTTGACCCTAAAAATGAGGAAAGTTGTAATGTACTACCATGTACTTAACAAGAAATATTATGGATTCTTAATTGTCAGATGTCTGTAGGTGTAATGGAGCCTCAGGTGAGAAGAAGGTGATGGTCCCATGGAAAAGTTATAAAAATGGCTCTCAGGGGTGAAAGAGAGAATTGGCACAGAAGAAAATACTGCAACAGTTTTGAGATAGCGAGGCAGATCCTTAGCAGCTGTGATGAAATAATGACTCAGGAAGGTAAAAAAATGTGCTAATGTTTGCATATTACTTTTTGTGCTGTGTAGAGAGAGAAGATCTATAATGTGAAAGTGAGGATAAAAAGTTGTAATTGAGGTAGAGGGGTGAAAGGGTCAGGCACCAGTTTAAGGGAAGTTATGTTGTCGATAGGCGACCCAAAATATGGGTTTGTCCTTTTGTCTACAGATGTTTTCCGAGTAGGCACACTCTTTTTGTTTTGAATTTGCACAACTAGGACAGCTTTGGTGAGGTCTCTTAAACGCTACCTTAGTATTCAAGGCAAACTATAAATTTGGTGGCTGAATGTAAGAACAAAATCTGTTTCTCTGCAGACTGATAGAACAACCACAGTTAGAATAAAATGAGGAACTTGTTGATATAGCAGTGTATCTACAGCGTAAATGTCTTAAGGCTGTAAAAATATAAAAAGAATCTAAAGGCTCTGCCGACCAAACATATGAGGAAAAGCCAGCTGGCATAGTCGTGCTCATCTTTCAAAAGACCAAAAGCCCACACCCTTCTAGGGAAACTGAACAAACATGGCATAAAATGGTAAACCTTGCAAGGTTAAATAATTTGACCCAAAATAAGAACAGAGATATGGGAAATGGTCTGCTATGAAGGTGAGGGGCTGCCACCTCAGAGTTCCACAGGTATCTGTGCTGGAACTCTTAGTTCAACATGCTATATGCTAATAGAAAATAGCTTAATAATGAGGTGGCACTTTGCTGACAGTAAAAAAATATTATTCATAGTAATAAGAGAAGACTTGCAGAAGGATTTTACAAAAATAAATGGATAATAAAATGAGGTTAAATTCACTTTAGATAGACTCAATACAAATCAATTTGCCATGTACATTAGCAAAGGAGTAGAGAAGATAAAGAAAGCACGATTTTGCCAATGTATAAATCCATAATGACAATCCAGTGCATGGTTATAGATTCTGTCATCTCCAAAAGGATAAAATAAAACAGAAGAAGACTCAGAGAGAATCAAGAGGGATGGTCAAAGGTGTGACTTTCATATAAGGGGCATGAGAGCTGAGAGACCATGTCATTATGTTCTTAGATTTACCTTTTGTACATGTACTAATTTGTTGTGTTTTAACTGTTCCAAGTAAGTGAAAAGAGAACATACAACAGAATTGTTTAATGATGATGCACAAAATACTTAAACCAAATGTTAACTAATGGTAAAATAATTAAGTCCCTCTTAATGTTGAGTGATTATACAATCTAAAATCAACTTTCCTTGTTGATGTGTGACTTGCATAGAAAAACAAGTTCTTGGTCTGCTTCCAAGCCATTTGGAAGCCTCTTGTCTATGCTCTCTTCTCCAATTCTTTTTGATATAACAAAACTATTTGCCTGTCCCTGGAGACTTGGCTGTGTTGGTCCATCACAGATGAGATGTCATCTCAGTAGGTACAAAGCAACTGAAGAGAGAGTATTTAATAAAGCAGGAATTTTATCTGGAGGAATGCCCATTCTTAGCCTAGTAATCTAGGTTTCCTGCTATTCTTGCTGCTTTCAGACTTCAGTTTCTAAAGGATATTATTTAAAAAAATAATCATTACTATTTCAGGGTTAGATGAAATCTCAGTTTTAAAAAACAGTCTTTTGTTTATAACAAGAGAGACAATAGGTTCAAAGAGCTCTCAGCTTCACAGATATGTCTCTATTGGGGATTTTTATAAACATATAATTCTGAGAAGCTTTTCCATATGCAGATAATTGGTACACATTATCTAGGGTCTAACAGCCTATTGGGCTTTTAGAGTTGTGGTTTGTGGGGGTTTTTTTGTTTGTTTTTGTTTGTTTGTTTGTTTTTGGGTTTTTTCTTTGTTTGTTTTTTTCTTCTTTTTGTTTCTCCCCTTTGCAAAAGTAGTAAATGCTCGGGGTAATCACAGACAAGTGAATCTGAAGGTATTAAAGATCTAAAAATGAATATTGGGAAGGTTTGGTTTTGTTTTCCTCACTGGTATATACAAGTCTTCATATCCTTTTGGTCTTGGAAACAATTATATGGATTATAGATCATCAAACATCTGTAGTAAAATATGACCTGTACAGGGACCTCTTTGGAAAGTGTTTTGTATTTAGCACTACAGCATCATTCTATTTAGCAAAATTAGATGGTTTGCTTCTTTTAAAGTATACACACAAGAAATAAAATAAATCTCAGTTTATGGTCCATTCACATGCATTGCCTTTTGTTGCTGATACAGTTCAGTTGAAGTTTCATTTTTAGAAGTGTTTGCTACACAGCAATGCCATGAGTAATTTAAGTAGATGATTTATGAAAAAAAGAGAAGCAGTCTAAAATTCTAATCCAAATTCTTATCAAACTTTTAAATTCCATTCCCTTACATGGTGGTTTGGTTTTTTTTTTCCTAATACCCTGTGTAAGCTCTTCTCACACCCCATCTTTTAAAATTCTTAACATTTTGCCTTCCACAAGTGTTCTAGGAATTAAAACAAACGACAACAACAAGACAATTAAAAAACTCCAACCACACAACCAAAAAAAAAACCTCCAGTAGTCCATGCTGAGTGATATTGGTGGGGGAAAAAGTAAAAGTAACCTCTGTGAGATGCAGAGGAAATAGCCAGGTACATACTTGTAGAAGTGGAAAACCTTTCTTTCCTTTCAGGCTATCTGAAACGTTGGGCACTTGCTTATTGTGGTCAGTAATATAAAATCCCATTGGTCACTCCCTGAATGAAAACCATATGATTTTTTAACAGTGATAAATTTACTGCTTAATCTGTGAAAGCCATAAAAAGTAAATTGCTAACTAGGTAAACAGTATGTAAAATTTAGTACTGCAAAATAACAGCAGGACTAAAAAAATCAGGTATTTTATTATTGCATTAATTGTATATTTCTAGCTATAGCCCTTAGACCCAGATAGTAATTAATACCTCCAAGTGAAATTCTCAATGTTTTGTCCTGGGTAGGACATATTTGCCATAGGCAATAGCTTGGTGTTTTAGCCAACGTTGGTACCCGGAACTTTTGCTGCTGGCAGTCTTGTCCTGCAAGCCTGGCTGCATCTGTATTATTGCCCTCCCCAGATTATCTGGCAAGTGAAATTGCTTCAGGGATTTTTATTCTTTCTGTTAATTTTTGAAGTTTGGTTGCAGAGGGCAGTCGACTTGAACACAGTCAATTGATCCGATTGTTTGTTTCATTCAACCTTACACAGGCTTAGGCAAAGCTGACTTCGATTTCTGTTTTGTCTGGAATGGGTGACAGGACTTCTCAGGTAAGAAAGATTAGATAAGGAACTGTCGGTAATGCTGTTCACTCAGCACACATGCACTCAGGCAGATGTTATCCTCTCACTGAAGCAGTACTCAACCTGCTTCGAAACGCCTTGTGGCCTGATACAGATCTAGAAGCAACGTTTAGGAGTGATAGAAACCTTCAGGATGTTGCCATTGATGACAGCACTTGCCCAAAGAGTTTGTTGACTGCATTCCTTCCCACTCCCTGGGCAGACTGAGCTGTATGCAGTCCTCACATGGCTGTATGCATTAGGTTTGACTTTGGGAAAGGTAACTGAATTGAGAAGTGCTTTTAAGCAGCTTCTGGTTTTAACTGACTATGAGGTCAGGCTTCTGTAAATTATCCTACTTTAAACACTGCTGAGTTGGTTGTTTGTTTTCCTGATAGCATAAGTATTGTGCTTTTGTTTGTGAAATTGATTTGTAAAGATCTTAAGCTTCAGTAATTTTGTAGGTAGTACTGATGATCAAATTAACTGGATGTAAATGGGTATTTGCCTTTGCTGTATGAATATTCTACTAATCACTAAAATTTGGTCACCTGAGCTGTTTAGTTTGGTATCTTACAAGCAGAGAATTGGAGAAAGCTAAAAAGCGTGGAGAGAAGGATGAGTCCTAATTCTAAAAATTCCCATTAAACTTGTTTTGCAAAAATAAAAGGGGTGCGGAAAACAGGATTGGATTCTTTTTATGGTATAAAGCCACAGAAGACATAACAAAGCTACTTAATACTCTCTTTTGAATTGGCTGAAGTAGATATGTCAGGATTACAGGCTATACAAATCTCTAGATGTACTCTGTAGGCTGTTTGGTCAGGTGGTGGGATTATAAATAGGTAGGCTTACTGAGGTCAGCAGTAGCGGAAGGAAGCAGTGAGCTTGCCATGCACACACACAGTCCCTCCCTTCTACCTCCATGTGCTATTGAAAGAAACTCACCTCATATTAATGGAGAAGAAGAACCTGTGCTATGTTGGAGGTAAGCAGTAGTAGTATAATCAATTTTAGCTATTATTCTTCCTTCTCCTTGTTTAGATGATCAGCAGAATGGCTTCAAAGTAATACTTATGTTATTTTACTTTTCCTAACACTTGCTGTGAGAAAAATATTTACCAATAATTATATACCTGCAACAACATACAAGTCCTTGGTCTTTGAGGGAATGCAGAATTCATGTGTAGGGCAGTACATAAACTGCCAGAACTTAAATACAGGCCTGTAAGAAGAAAGAATAATTCACGTCTGTTGTCCTTTTTCAGACAAAGCATGTGATTCTTTTAGTCAAAGATACAAAATCTTTTTAAAATCCCACTTCTGGCTCAACAATGAGGGTGTATAAAGATCTATAAATTTATCCAGGTGTACAGACTGCTGAAATTTCAGTGGTACATTTCTGGGTGGAGAAGCTCTTGCATATTTTAGTTGATGATTGGTGCCTTGAAACTCAAATGAGGTTATTGAGATTATTTTAATTGAGGAATGCTGTTATTTCATGCAGATTGTAAGGTTTTTCTGATTTCTTTGATTTGCTTTCTTCTGATTTTGATCTAAAATCTGTTTGGAAAAAAACCCACTAGTCGCTTGTAATAACTTGTAAAAGTCAATTCTTTTAGCATTTAATATAGTAGAGTCCTTGCTGTGTATTCTGTGTATTCCTTGGATATTGTATATCACTTTCATTTATCATGGAAAGCATTATAACAATTTTGTGGACTAAATGGATTAAGTACCTAAATAACTGCACAAAGCCAAGATGCACTTGGCTAACAGCAACAAAGAAAGAATTTAAGAAATAGAGGTCATTTGAACTTCTTATAGAAGTCTGTAGGCTACTGGCACTAAATCATCTGTTAACGTGTTAAAAACTCAGCAGTGAAGTCTACTGACTGTAAACTTGTGGTAGTGAAAGTTGAAAAGGATGTGGGTGTGAATACAGGAGTAAAGTGTAGCAGTTGGAACAAATTATTCATCAGCATAGTTGTATGGGAAACGTTCTTTACGTTCCCCAGAGCAGACTGCTGATAATTGTAATCCTTATTATAAAAATAAGAATTTTTTCCTACTTTCCATTTTATGCTGAAGTTCTGTACCTTTTTACAGAAAGTGCAGAGGCTTTCTAATGGAAGTAATGGGTCATGTTACCACCATCATGCAGGGAGCCAGTTTTCTTCGAAGAAATACCTTCTTCCTTGTCTGTTGCAAGGATCCAGTAAGAAATGGATCCAGGGGATTTTGAGTGTGCCTGGTACCTGTACCCAGGTACCTGTATTGGAGGCATGTGTGTATGTGAGGGAAAAGGGAGGGGTCCATATTAGCCTCTTTTTGCTGTGATACGGAGTTGCTCTGCTTTTCTTTCCTTACCTTTCCCAGCCTCTAAATCCATCCAGTGCCAGCCTCCAGTGTTACTTCTAAAACATGATTTTGAACAGGAGAGAAAAGCAGCAGCAGCAAAGCTCAGTTAAATTGACAATTCTTACATCTATTGATGTTCAGAATAGCAGCTGAAAAAGCCATGAGCGGAGCTAGGTGTTTCATCTGCAGGCTTTGAAAAGACAGTGCTGTTATACCTGCTTTCATGGCTGGGAGATAATGGCCAGAGGGACAGATTCAGGTTTTGTTCTATTTGAGAGCCCCTGATTGAACTTTCTTACTAGTCATGGAAGAAAAACATCTGTATGAGCAACCTTTTAGCAGTTCTTGAAAAAGATTTGAGGGTTTGTTCCTAGCGGAGGTGACATGCATTTGCTTGAGTTTTAAGTATTTGTTAGATTTATTAGTGTATCAAAGGTTAAGCTCCCCCTTTCAGATCAAGCTGCTCTTTGTTTTCTTTTCCTGTTTATTCAACCAGTTATATATTACTCAATTACTGTTACAGATTTACTGCTTTCTCTTGCCTGCACTCCTTCCATTCTGGCAGGCTGTTTTCATAACTGCAAATATAATAAAGGCTAAGTGAGTCATAGGAGGCTTTAATAGTTTTGAATACCATTCAGATTTTTTGTTCTTTCTTTTGGTAGCAAATCTGGGTTCCTTTTTGCATTTTTTTACTTTATGAAAAGGTTGCAAATAGATTTGAGTATCTGCTTACTGCAGAGGTATGTCACACATAGACATGCCAAGTTTGTATTTGTATTTTCTCCTATTTTGTATTTTATATAGTACAAATACATATATTATGTATTTTTGTTTTGCCCTACTTACTTCAGAAATCTAAATTCTTAACCTCCTTAGAAGTAATGTCATCAGAAATAATTTTCCACAATATTTCTTCATTTGTTGTTTTTGATTTGTGTTTGTTTTTTTTTTTAGGAAAAAAAAGAATTACCTCTCTTGGTGCAACAGGATGTACTGTAATGAAATTTTTGTATCAGAACACATTTCTATAATCCCTCAATAGTAATAATAAACTTTATGCTAATTTATAGGATAAAGTATCTTTTTATCCTCTGTTGCCTGCTAGGATTCTGAAGCTCTTGGCTTGTCTTCCTAACAGCAAGGCAATTCTTATGCCTAGAGAGGAGCTAACCATGTTTGTTTGGATAGTACAAGATCTGTGCTCAGGAGTTGAGTCTTTCATATGCTTTAAGTGAGCTTGAAAAGATCATTGTAATATTAGTTATAATTTGGCTTTGAAGGACAATGACTGAATAGTTTATCTAGAAAAGTTTTGGATTTGTACTTTCATTAATTATATGTTTATACTGGAGTTGGTGCCCCTTTAATGCTAGAAGGGGCACAACTGAAAACATGCCCATCATGCAGATCTGTGTTTACATTGCCTCTGAATTGCCCCTTTTTCCTTTTAATAAGAGAAACATTGCATGAATAATGACTCAAATACAGTCACTTCTGTTTTCAAGACTGCCACTGCCATGGGGACAGACAATCAGAGGGGGCAAGTGTCTGTTCCAAATGGTCTGGAGGGAACCAAAGGATTCATTTGCTCCTTTCTCGCTTTTAGTGTGAACCAGACATCCGAAGATTCCATTAAGCTTTCACCTTACTGTCATGGTTACTGTCCTAGTTCTGTGATTTATTTCTCTCTAGTATAAGACTTCCTAAAAAAAAAATCTTTTCTTCAGAGCAATGAGGCTATCTAGGGGGTAAATCCACACATCCCATGGGCTAGGGAAACCTTTTCTCTAGCAAGACCTTTGAAAACATGTCCTGATTCCAGGGATGCCTTATTTTCTTGATCCAATTTATGTATGGAAAGACAGTGGAAATGCATTTTACTTTTTTTTTTTCTTTTTTTGTAGCAGTCATCTGAATATAGGCATGAGTAAGGGAACATCTGCAGATGGTTTGTTGTTTGGTGGAACCTTTCTGAGTAAACCCATAGAGATAATCTTCAAAGATCACTTTATTAATACTGTTATCAGCCATAGCTTTACTACTGCCATGTCATTTTATTTATCAGTTGCACTATGAATTATTTTGTTGGCAGAGCTAAATACCCTGTGCCTTATTTCTAGTGCCATCTTACTCTTATCTATTATTTTTAAAATACTGGTGTGATTTACAATATTGATATCCTTTCAGTCTTGGGAATCTGTATAGAGAAATGCACTGTAAAATACTCCAGTATTACAAAAGATTTACAAATTGGCTATGTTTGTTCCTCTACCTGGAAACTGAAATGAAAATGTATTTCTGAACTATTTTTTCCTTGATACCTATTGAGCCACCTGCTAGACACAATATCTTTACAATATGACCTCAGAGTCTAACTCAGAGGATGAGTTTGGAACCTGAAAGATCATAATTCTCTAAGGAGCGGGTACAGCAAGTATTTTTCCTTCATTTTGTCCTACATGTATCATAAGCCTGGCTTGAAGGGATAACCTAAGAATGGACAGTGTTTGACGCTCATTGATCCATAGCTTGATCTTAACATCTAGCTGGTGCTTTTATAGTAGAAATAAAGAGAGAGATTGTATATCAAGCAGTGATATTGATGTTGAGATAAAAACCTAGTGTCAAGGCTGATAGTCATGTTATATAGATGCTATGACACTGGTACAGAAAATATTTGGGCTGCTAAATGTTAAGGAAAAATATTAGAACACTACAGTATGTTTAAGTTAAAAGTAACCTTTTTTGCAGCACTTACGGCATCCCAAATTTTCTATAGAACCCTGTGTGCCAGGTAATAATTTAGTCAAGATGAATAGAATTTATTTTTAAAGAGATCTTCTATTCATATGCCTGAAATATATAGCAGTGATTTTTTGAGTGATTTGCCTTGATAACTTCAGTCATTTGCTGGACTATGATAAGCATAAGCAGATCAGATAGTAGTGCTGCAGTTGTCTTCAAAGTTTTTCCTAGCAATTAGTGTTTGATTGTGAAGACTTGCAGTGAAACCATTAACCCCAAACACGGAACAGAATAAACTTAGTGTAGAAGACAAATTTGTTCTGTGAGTATTAAAAATGGGTATTGGTCTGGGAATGCTTATACGTGAAACTAGGGGCCTAAATATTTTGTATACCTGTTGGCCAAAAGGGATGTATCATTGTAAAAAAAAAAATCCCAAATCGATGTTATTAATGTAGGCCTGAACTCTTGTTTGAGAAGATTGCGTGAGGTTTTGGCAGTCTGCTACTATGGCGTGGCAGTGAAGCAGCATTATTGTAATAGTCAAAAACATTATAATTATTGCTTGGGGTGAGAGGTCAAAGACAAGAAAAGCTCTAGAAGAAGCTTTATTGCAGTGGCCTTTTTTCTCTCTTGATGTAATTTTAGTAGAGTTAGATCCTTTTCTGACTTTGAGTGAAAATAACACTAAGTTTTGCTTGTACTTTGGGCATTTTGTAAAGTTTGATTAAAAAAAAATTGCTTTTGTATAAGCCACTGTTCTTGATGTTGCCATAAATCAAATTAATCAAATGAACTCTACCTGTTTTGCTTAGAAGCTTTTTATTGTACTATATTTAATGAACTATTTCAGTACCTTAGAGATGACTGAATTGCAAGTGAGATCTTTAAGACCTTTCCTGTTCTTGGTGATTGCTATAGAAAACTTGAGAAAAGGTTCTGATGTTGGAGATTAGGTTCAAAATAATTTCAGTGAGAGTGCTATCAAGCTGTCTTTGTGTAGGGTCTTATGTAACTGTGTTCCAAATGGGAAGTTAAGCACTGTAAACACTAATATTCCTTGATGCTATAGCCTTTGGTTGTACACAAATACAGCAGATAGATTTCCTCTCTTTTCTGGAAAGTGTTTCTTATTGAAAGGAAGCGCTGGTGACAACTGGGATATCCAGGTCACTGTCAGTTCAAGTATTTCTCATTATTTTATAGTGCCTTTTTCTAGTTACTGATAGATAAAAATATACTGTTTGTAACTTTCTAACAACAGGAATTTTTTGAAAATCAAATAAATAGATGCATTATTTATTTACTGTGTCAGACCTTTATTTTAAAAAGGGCTTCCACACATTCAGATCACTGACTCTTTTTTTTTTTTTTTTTTTTTTTGGCAAGCAGCAAAGCTGTTGAGATACAGCAATGACACTTTATTCTGTAGAGTGGGATCTGAAGCAGATAAAATATTGACTTTGTGGCCTTGAATTTGATTTAAAAAGATGTACTGTTTTTCTTAACAAAATGATAATGTCTTCTATCTGCGTTTGGCTGAAGGAATTCTTTAATATAGGAATTGTATTCTGTCAAAAAGA
The DNA here is from genome assembly GCF_003945595.2 of Pipra filicauda. Taxonomy (NCBI): domain Eukaryota; kingdom Metazoa; phylum Chordata; class Aves; order Passeriformes; family Pipridae; genus Pipra; species Pipra filicauda. The sequence goes on along the minus strand of NW_024104369.1, from coordinate 2,128,172 downwards.
CAGGCAGGAATTGCAGGTGGGACTTCAGAAATTTGAATTTCTAAGAAACGTGAATCAGTTCTCTGGAGAACAATATAATCTCTTCAAGATGAGGGCCAGCTGAAAGACTTGGCATAAATAGTGGCCTCCAGGTGCTCTGGTACCAAGGGAAATAGAAACTCTGCCCAGGCTGCACCACCTTATATGGGTCCCTGTGAGAGCATTGTGGTTGTTCCTCTGGCTGCCTTTTCCAGGACTAGGAAGAACCTTTAATTATTTTTTTTTATTTTTCTGTTTTGTCTTAAACAGTTGTTTAGAGAAGATTTACATAGAAGATAATATGTTGCTGTGATTGTTTATCTGATTATAAACAGTGGGGAGCACATCCCTTACAGAGTTGAGACTGGGCAATTTGAATGTGTAGTGTAGGTATGGTCAGGCAGTTGATGGGGCTGGGACCCCTGGGGACAAGGAATGAGTGAGGACCCACATCGTGTAGGATACTGCAGCACAATTTCCAGAGTTCTTATTGTGAGTTGTGGCCTCATTCGATTAAAATTTCTCTTTTAACTTCCTCTTTGTTGTAGCTAAATAAACTGCACTTTGATTCTTCCTGCAGCTTTCCTTTAATTCTGTAGTAGCCATGAAAATTAATAGCAGGTTTTTAGTTGTTCTAACTTCTTCTAAGGTTTACTTTGAAAATTAGAACAGGTCTGCTTAGGTCCTAGAACATCTGGAAGCTATCTGAACATGAAAGGTGATGTCAGTGAGACTATTTACTGAACACTTTTTTTCTGGCTTCTGAAGTGTTGTTTTCATATGACTGGGAATTATTCTCTGTGTTACAATTGTATTTTGTCTTACTAAAAATAATGGGTTCCCTTATCAGGAAAGAAACTAGCTGAACAACTCTGTCTTTTTAACAAAATCATTACAAATCAACTGCTCTCCTGGTTTGCTGAGTACCTGGTAAAAGTGAAGAAGCAAGAGAGAACCAGGCTTTTGTTTTTTGTTTATGATGGAGAAGTATTTGAAATGATGGCGTAGACTTGGAGTTACTTTTGGTGTTTGAATAAAGTGATGTGTGGAGAATGCCTTGGTGAGAAAACTACCTGTGTCAGCTTCTTGAATTGCAAAGTAGGGAGAGGAGGGGGTTTGTAGGTTAAAACTGTCCCTGCAAGTGTATTTCCATCACCCGTATATGTAATCGTGGTCTCTTGCTGTCCAGTACCAGCTCTGGGGCTGGGAGTGCAGCCCAGCCTACCTGTCAGGCAGCTGCTGCTCTGGGAAGGTAGAGAGACAAATAATGAGAAAGCTGTAAGACCAAATGCAAATACTTTGGGCTAAGAAGGAGAGGTGGGAGAATTGGTGAGAAGGGAAGTAAAAAGAGACATGCTATCTGGAAACAGAAAATGAAAGCATTGGAATCCTTGTTGTTTAATAAGAGGTTGCCAGACAGTTGGTGTGACTTCTGAGAAAGTATACTTGGGGATTTTTCCTCCTTTGTCTGGGGTGGAAGACATAAGCATAACTAATCATAAAGCTCATGCAGATGTGCTAGAGATGGATGGGGCACCAGGCTCTGCAGTGGGGGATGTGAGGCTTCAGCAATCTTATTAGACTGCCTGACCTCATGTGTGTATGTGTTCTTTATAAATGCATGGAGCTTCATCTCTCCAGCTGTTGCACACATGTTTTAATAAGAATATTTGGTCAGTTTTTAGCTCTCTGCAGTGTAAGTTAGACATTGTATGAGTAAAGCCATATTTCTGATGTGTACCATGCATTTATTGCTGTGTGTCATTAAGCACTCTCTAGTAATAGTAGAGTTCCAGTGATAAAATTGCATTCGTCTGCTCAATGGAAAATAGAGTCTACTAGCATTTGCAAACAAGTCTCTCTGTGACACTTCTTCAAAGATTAAATTCTGAGTTCAGTTGTGATAAATACCTTTTGACAGTCATTTGAAGTCAGTTAAAGATGTGAGAAAGAGTAAAGAAGGGGACAAGCAGTATTGGTTCACTTTGGGTTTGGATTTTTTTTTGGTATTGATGTTGTAGGGTGAGTTTTTATGTTCCAGGGGTTTTATTTCTTTTTAATAGTTGTATTGATGCTCTGTATTAGCTAATAATTTATATTTAGCAGTTATGCGAAAGCTAAAAATCATGCAAAAAACCCCTAAGGAAGTTGGGGAGGAGTAAAAAGAAATTCGATTCATGCTTTTTACAATGTTTGCATAAGCCTGAAACAACACAGGCAAGCTGCTTTAGAGACCAAAGTTAAATATTCGGTTCATGTTGCACTTCTTGAATTGTATGTGGAGCACACCAAACTAATTTAAAACATTAACAGAGAAGTGGTATAAATTTTGAATGCGGATCCTCATTCAGTGTGTTGGGAGGCCTGTGAGTGCTCTCGATTAGCTCTGAGGGGCTGTGAATAGTTAATTATTCAGCACGGCGTTCTGAAGTTCAAAACTCTAAGCACTTTCAGCAACAGGTCAGTCATGTGAAGTCTCAGTACTCAGTCGTTTTTTGCAATGCTGCTCTGGACCTTGTTTGCTCTTCATTGTGAGTGACTTTAAACTTTGTTTTCCCAAGAAAAATGTGTGTTTCTAATTGTTTTACTCTAGATCCTTTGTTTTAATTCTGTCAGACAACTATAGAAGTTAATTTCTTTTGTTAGGTTTAAAGTAAACAAACTTTGGTACAGCTCCAGAATCTAAATGACAAGTGTATTTTTGGAAACTTTGTGTATTATGTTTGAAATATATTAACTTTCTATGAATGTGGCTCTATTCAAGCTTTTTAAAAGAATGCTTATAAGAAATTAAAAAGGTCTCGTGAGGTAATGCGTCTTCACTGTGGTTTGGTTTTGTTTCTAATGGTAAAATTCTTAATAATAGTATCTTTTCCATATAGTGGACTATATGTTGTAGGACACGAGAGTGCTGCCTTCAGAATTTACTGTAACATAAATATATTAAGAGATGTAGAGAGTTTTCCTTTTATGCTGTTTTGGATTTTTTTAAAAGTGAAACTTATTTAGTGATCAGTCTTTGCATTCAAGAGTACACTGGCTAGTCACTAAGATGGGGAAAGGTATCAAGATAATTAAAATTGGAAATCAGCATAGATGAGAATATGTGAAAGCAGATTGTGACTGAAATGTCAATAAATATTACAACACAGTAGAATTGATTATACTGTTATTTTATTACTGTATAGAGGTAAATACTGTGGAGCTGGTAGGATTTGTTTGAATTATTTTAATAATAAAAAGAAAAATTTGGGGAGGAAAAATATTACTATTTCCTTCCATATCTGTTCTATATTAAGTACACTGGCACTGCAATTTGGGTTCATACTGCATAGTGCAGTATTTCTGTTTATACTAATCCAGTAAATCTGCTTGGAGAATACACAATTAGGGTTCTTTGCATAATGCAAGGGAGGTAAAAAAAGTACTAATTTACTTTTTTCAAGGTACATATAAAAAACTCTTGTTTTGGGCTTGATGTTTATTGGTTTTTTTTTTTTTCTTTTTTTTCTTTGTGGATAAAGTGTGGTTCATTCCTGTTTTGAGAATTGTTAGTTTGTCAGTATGGAATCATATATATAAATACATAATTGACTTTTAATTTTTATCCATTTATTTCAGAAGAAAATCTAAAGCACCACCTCCTCCTTCTGAAGCAACACTCACTGTTGTTTCTCCATTTGGTAGCATAGAGTCAACCAACCTCATCATGGAACAGAAAGAGAATGTAATCGATAAAGATATTGAACTATCAGTGGTCCTGCCAGGAGATGTGATCAAGTACACTACAGTTAACGGGAGGTATGTTACACAGAATTTTTGTTTAATTTTTTTTTCTTTCTCAAGTTTACTTCAACCTTCATCCAGGTTTTAATCACTTGGTAAAACACTTGAGTTAAGTGAGCCTGAGAATAAAGTGCATCCAAAGAAGAGCAGCGACGCTTGTGAAGGGTCTAGATCACAGGTCGTATGAGGAGTGGCTGAGGGAGCTGGGGTTGTTTAGCCTGGAAAAGAGGTTCAGGGGGGACCTTTTCTCTCTCTACAACTACCTGAAAGGAGGTTATAGTGAGGTTGTGGTCAGTCTCTGCTTCCAAGCAACAAATGATAGGATAAGAAGAAATGGCCTCAGGTTGTGCCAGAGGAGGGTTAGACTGGATATTAGGAAAAATTAGCTTATGGTAAGGATATCAAGCATTTGTACAGGTGGCTCAGAAGTGGTTGAGTCGCCATCCCTGGAGGTATTTAAAAGACATGAAGATATGGTACTTAAGGACATGGTTTAGGGGTGGACTTCACAGTGCTGGGTTAATGACTGGATTTGATGATCTTAAAGATCTTTTTCAAATGAAATGATTCTGTTATTCTACTATGATTTTGGGTAGATATGGAAACATCTACTTTATACATTTATCTACCATTTGGGAAGAATGTTTTTTTGAGATTAGAAGTTCTGTGTGGCACCTCTCAGGATGTGTAGCCATAAATGTTGTTTTTTCTGGTCACTACAAATCTCTATAAAATACTGTTTTGTATGATGCACTGAATTTTCCCAGATAAGACATTTTCTGTGAGGTTGAAATCATAAATCCTGGGACTTAAAATGTTGTGTTAACTATCATAGCAGGTCTACTAAGGAGGCTGCTATTCAAGGCTGTGTATGGATCACAGCAACTCAGATGCTAGTTAGTTGCTATCCTAAGCTGTAATAAACAAACCTGTTTGTGTATTGTGCTTGTGTTAGTGTATCACCCGTGTCTTTGCTACTGAAAGCAGGAAGATTGATTTACTTACTTATTCATTCAAACCAAGTGATGTAAATGTGTGGCTATACCTACTTCACTTCTTAATGAGAGATAAAGTCTGACTGGAGTCTGTTTGTACACTGTGTCATTTGCTAGAGTTCATGAGGTCATTGCTTAGGCATCAGATGTGAGCTTGTTCACCAGAGCTGCTGTGGATGAACTTCTGTGTTGTTTTTTTTTTTACACCTCCCATTGACTCTGTGTGGTTTTCAGGATAACTTATATCTGAGATTTTATTTCCCAGAAGAAATGTTCTGAAATAATTAGAGACTACCTGATGCTTTATGGTGTTCTTGCCAGCATTTTTACAAGGAATGTTGGAGTCTGGAAATACAGTACCTTCCTTTGTTTTTAAAATTTCTTAAAGGTGAGACGCCATGTGTACACTGTCAGGAACTTCTCTTTCTTCTTTTCTCTCCCTTTGTCCACACTGATGAGTACTGTGGCCTTCCCTCATGCTTTGCTCTGAACAAAGTGCTGGAAAGGAGTGTTGCATGTATCTTCACTTGGTCAGATTACATTGTGTATAATTACTCAGTGTTCAAGACAGGCCACACAGGCTTATCAGGAAGTGCATATGTTTCCCAATCAGTTTTATTATCCCGCAGTTACAGGGATTTTTCAATCCAGATACTGGATGTGATTGAGTTCATAAATCTCTCTCTTGCAAATAAGAGCCAATATTAGCACTGCTAAGCTCACTCGGAATGAGAGGAGATACTACGCAGCACCTGCAGTCCACTGTGAAACACATTTCAAACTATCGTTTAGTCTAGTTTTGCTCTCTCTTGATAGTCATATTTCGTGAACAAATAGGCAAGATCCCTCTAGAAATGACATAAACAGACAAATGGGTACTTTGTCTCTTTCCTGTTCATAATTGAAGATGAGCAGCTTCAAATGTCCTGAGGAGAGAATACCTTTTAAATCTCATACTAGAAAAAGCAAAATGGTGAGTTTGAACAGCCATTTGTTCAAATTGTGTAGTCCACTAGAAGGAACTTCTCTATTTCAGATACAGTTGGGTTGGTTTGCTCCCTCTGCTTTGGCATAGTGGATAGCATGAGCTATGCAGCACAAAGCAAGGTGTTACAGAGATCAAAATCCTGAGTATGTATGAGTAAGCAAAAGAGGATCGGAATGAAATTCAGAAGGAATTTTAGAGAAAAAGATTACAAGACAGAAGAATATTGATTCTTGTGTTGATGTCAAATAACTAAAGTGAAAGACTGAGAAAAAGAAGGAGAACTGAAATAACTCATCCCTCGTTCTGAAACTTCAGGCACGGGTGGATTCTCTTATTTAAACCTCAACACCAATTTATACTTTGTAGTAGTTTGCAACAGGGATTCAGTTCAGCTCTTCAGAATCTGACAGTGATGTGTGCACTCTCCTAACATCAGAATTCCTGGAGGGGGATCCAGGCAAACAGTTATCTCAAAAGAATGACCAACCTCCCCCCCTCAAACATGGTAAGAGCAATGAGTGGGAGGAAGTAAAGGTACACTGTTCTGAGACAGGAATAGAGAAATGAGTGAAGTTGTTTGTTTGTTTTTTTTTTTTTAATTGGAATGTTTTCCAGAGTGATTTTACAGCATATGACTGAAGAATTTTCAGCAGCCAAAGAAGAAAAAACCCAAACCAACTTAAAAACTATCTTTTTTTTTTAGCAGCCTAATCATTTTAATTTAGTTTTTTTGTTTCCCACAGGGAAGAAATGCAGAGTTTGAGAAAGTTTTCTTGAAATTGTGTGATTAGTTTCAGTTGTATGCATCAGTAAATTAACTTGGCAATTTCAAGGGCCAATATGATAGTGACATTCATTAATTTGGAAACAGTGTGTCAAACATAGTTTTGCAGGGTAGTGTGTTCAGGACTTCAGTTTCAGATGCCTTTTAGAGAGACCTTAGCTTTGCTGCATTTGTTTTATATGAGTCTTTTGTGAGTTTTCATTTGATCCATTCTGGAGTAATTTCAGTCATTAATAAACTGTTGGTTTACTCTGTATAGCTACCTACTGAATAACAAGCTTTGTGGTGTTGCCCTACTTTTCTAAACCTATTGTACTTAAATTTATTTGTAACAAATTCTGGGAGTTTTGGTGGGTTTTCTTGTTCTCCATAACAACAAATGTCTTTTTCTCTTTAGCGAATAGGATTAGTAAATATTTTTTTCAAGGAAGTAATTAAGTAATTGGAGATCTATAGCAAACCACAGTGTGTGTAGATTTCTTCTCTTTTTTTTAATATTCCATCCCTACCTAGGAATACTTTTGGTGATTATTGACAATTTTCTTTGTTCAGTGGTGCTTAGTGCAAGTTTCATGATGGAAAGGCTTTGTTCCTAAAGTTTGATTGTATCAGAATCTTAACTTCTTCTTTTTTTTTTTTTTTTAAGTAGCAAGTTTCTAGCCCTTGTTTTTGGAGAGGAGTGTGGAAGTTTGTTGCAGTTTTTCCTTTAAACACTTGATTCAGTATTTGAAGGTACACCTTATACTGTTGATCACAAACATAACATGGTTTGATACATTCTGGTAAAGGTTCATCCTTTAACTGTGTTATGTAATGAGAGGCTGCTTTTAGACACTTTTTATTGTTATTTAGCCAGGTAGGAATAACCAGAGGAAAACAGATGAGAGATGAAGGGCTGCAGGAATATGTAAATATATTTAAAATCAGAGATTTCCAGAACTTAAGTAACTTAATGAAGTTAAGTTGAAAATAAGTATTTTACTGAAATTAGATAAAGCAGGACAAAGAGATGATGTAGTCTGAGGCAGCTGATGGCCACTGTCTGGCATTTTACTAAATATTAATTATGGAAGCTGTTAAATTTACTGTGATAGATGTATTCTCCTATCTACAATCCTTGAAGGTTTTAGCAAAAATAGCTTTACAAGTTTTGGGGGATGTGATTACAAGAAAAGCTTGATTTTTGTACCACTGTAGGAATACTTTTCTAAAGCAGTCATTGAATACTTCTTGGGCTCCACTGGAGGATAGGGGTACTTAAAGTCCATCATCTTCCAGTCAAGCAGGTCATTTCTGGAAGTACCAATGGAAATTAAACTTCCACTAAATCACTGTTCTCATGTACTAATTTGCATGTACCTGTCTTGTTTGTGAGCAGCTGTTTCTCACTTATCTTTCTGTCACTTCTTGTGTCACTGGTTAGTGTGAGGGCTTGCCCCTGTCACTGTGGTGAATTTCTATAGGATGACTTTTTGTGATCTTTGCTTGGGAATTCTCACACTGGTCATCTTTGGTGTTCTTACTGTTTTCCAATAACTGAAGAGCAGCTTTTAAAGCTAGTCAGTGTATAAAAATGCACCAGAAAAAAAGTAATGGGTAGCTTATTGGATATACTGATAACCAGAAAGGTCACTGCAGAAGTAGTATCTGCAGTCACCTCTGGCTCTCTCCTCCCTGGCCATGCCCAGCCCCCAGTGAGATGGGGGAATGATATGATTTGCATTTGCAGCCCTTTTTTAGGGTGGGATGGATGTATTTGTTTTATTAGGGATTAGAAGTACAAGAAATAGAGGAGTTCCTCCTTCTTTCTTCTAGCAGGAGATGAATTGAAATAAACTCTCTGGTTTAGCTATGTGAAAAGGGAGAAGTAGTTATTATTCTGCATTTGGCATGGTATTCCTCAGACTACTATATATATCATCCAAATGAAAGCATGGGAATATATGACATTCTTCTGTACCTCTTCAGACCATCTGATAACTACTTTTGATACATTGGAGTATGATTCCTGTATGTTTTGTTTTGTCTTATTGTTCCTTCTGCCTTTGTCTCCTGAGGCAAATGTTCTTCTGCCCCTAAAGCAGGCTTTCCTCTGGAAAAAATATGTCTGTAGTATCTATATCTGTCAGCTTCCAGTTTCTGTCTTCTGGAAGTGCAGCATGTGCACCAGAGAGTCCAGCCCTGCTGCCACAGATGAGAAGACAGTTTGCTTAAGGAACACTTGGTCTTAAAGATGAAGTGAAAACAGGAATGATATTCTAGGGTAAACTAAAGGGAGGAAAAATTCAGTGTTCACAGTAATTTCTAACACTGAGTCATTCTTAATTCTTTTTACAGAACTGTATAATAGAAAAAGTCTGTTTTAACTTTCTACTTAATAAACGTATTCATGTTGTTTGTTATCTAGAATTCTGCTTGGCCTGAGTCCTCTTTGTAGAAGCTCTCTATTTCCACATTTGGCTATGCTACCAGGATACTTGCATCTGTTATGAGATTACATCTAGAGTTTAAGATTTCTGATAAAGCCATACCAGCCAAACCCTGTATTAATTTTCTCATAGACACTTCAGCATTCTTTTCAACATACCATTTCATTGCTTCACAGACTTTTAAATTATTTTCATAATATACTTGTAAGACAGAGCAGGTGATGGATTTCTGTTTGTAGCTGTAACTGAGAGATACAGAGAACGTAAAAAAGAAACTGTCCTTACAGATGGTTACCAACTCAAAAAAAATTATTGAGGAACGATCCAATAGTAGTATAACCTTATTCAGTTGCTGTAACATGCAAAGTTAGTATACTGTCCTTACCTTTGTTTTATTTAAACATTTATGACACTTCTTTTTAAAGTACAATTTAATAAATTTATTTCAGTAGCAACTGGAAATGCTCAGCATGTCTTAATATGCTGTTCTGCATGTTCTTCCTTGAGCACTGTGAGAACAAGGACATAAAATTACTGACTGCATATGACAAATTCAGTTTGCTGGGCTTCATTGTGGAAAGGACATCTGATGCATCACACAGAGCTTCTCAAGAAATTGTATCCACCTGCTGTATTGTCATTTAGCTTCTTTCCCTCTGTCTGTACTAAACACCTAGAGAATTTTAGGATCCCTAATGCAAAACCTCCTTAAAAAGGTGACTTCCTCAAACTTTATTTCTCCTGCTCCTTCCAAAAAGCTCATTCTCATCTCTTCATACAAGGGACTTTCTGAAAATAAAGTCCCTTGTAACTCTGAACAAATATAAAAATTTCAAGCTTCAGGAGAGAACTGTTCTTAATGAATAGCAGGGCATTTATCACCACTGTTAAAGTTCCCACTAAATGTCAAATGAGGTGGCTAATCCACATGTCCCTGTTGACCTCAGGAAAGCTTTGCTTCACACAAGCAAAAATTTTCCCCTTTGCTCAAGCACTTGACATACTTTTATGCAAATTGGTCTTGTTTTCCTTTTAGTGGTTTTTTGGGAGTTGACTTTTTTCTTTTTATTTTTTTAAATCTTGAAGATATTTAGAATTGGTGCCTGGCAGTAATTATTTAGTCATGCAAGAGAAGGGATGAGCTAAATTAAATGTTTAGCAGCATGTTTTGTTATAACCTGCTTAATTGTCACCTGTTGTGACAATTCCATATGTCTTTTACAGGAAGCCGATGATGGACTTGCTGGTCTTTCTCTGTGCACAGTATCATTTAAATCCATCAAGTTATACTATAGAGTTGGTATCAACAGAAAGTAACCAGATTAAATTCAAACCCAACACGCCAGTGGGAATGCTTGAAGTGGAAAAGGTGATTTTAAAACCAAAACAAATAGATAAGAAGAAACCTGCTCCAGTTATACCAGAGGTGAGAACTAAAGTTAAAGCAAATTGAGAAATTAGAGTCACTGTTGTATTCAACATGTTGAGCTGGTAGCTTGACCTCTTGTTTCAGCTTTTCCTGTTGTCTCTCATTCTCTCACCTTGCAGCTCTGGGAAATGCTTCGCTCTATGTTCTTGATAACCTCATCTTAGGTAAAATATATTTGAATTTGTTGCAACAAATGTCTTTGCTGCCAAAAGAAGGAAATATTACAATCTTATTTGAAATTCCCCATCCTACTGTCATTTTGAAAATTTCTGCAGATGAAGTGTGGCTGAATACAGCCTTCCACAGACTGAAAATCAACATCTTGTACAATCTGTCATGCTGTGATATATGTGCCCTTCTGACTGTATGTTCATTTTTCTTTAATGCATACTGTACTCTCTTGTTACTTGGCTTTATTTATATATTCTTAAGAAGGCAGAAAGTTTTAGAAGTACTAAACCAACTTCTGGATGTTGCCTAAATCTTTCCTTCCAACTTTGTCCTTCTACTGTATAGAAGAATACTGTAATTTATCTAAAGCACTGAGCAGAAGTGCTCTTCTCCTGCACTTTTACCTTCCTCCTACACGTGTGCACACACTCACTCCTAGCTCATCACCAGACTTCTGCAGCTCCTAATATAACCTCACAGGGCACCTAATATAACCTCACAGGGCACCTCACCCCATGTACACAGGCACATGGCAGGTGCTAAAGGAGAAGCAGACTGCTTCCTGTGTCTTTTCTGTGCATTACAGGGAATAGCAAAATAGTTCTTAGTTTCTCATGCAATGATTCTGAACCTATAACATTGGTGAAGTTGGCCATAAGTGGAGTTCCTGTGGTCACTCTGAGGCTGTTGTAAAAATGCCAGTTCATTCAGAATTTGTGCTGCTATTTATTGGAATTTTCTTCTCTTTAGCAAACAGTAAGGGTAGTGATAAACTACAAGAAGACACAGAAGACAGTCGTAAGAGTTAGTCCACATTCACCCCTTCAAGAACTCATACCAATTATCTGTAGCAAATGTGAGTTTGATCCTTCACACACTCTGCTGTTGAAGAATTACCAGTCTCAAGAACCCCTTGATGTGACAAAATCTCTTAATGACCTTGGACTAAGAGAACTATATGCCATGGATATCAGTCGAGGTAAGATACTTTTCTAAATTGCAATTATATAAAAGATATTTGCTTAATATTTTAATAATGTATACATTTAATTGGGGTTTTTTACTTATGAAGAAATTATTTTCTAGCAATTTAGTATATATTTCATTAGTCTTCCACAAACTTGAAACTGAGACAGGTTTACTGGACTTTTGTTTTTGGAAGTGCTGTATAGAAGTTTTATTTTCTAAGCAAGTGTTAAGTAGCAACAAAGGTAACTGAGTACAAATCCTCACTAAAAGCAAAGCTTTTTTTTCTTCCCTCACACCTTCCCCAAAAAATGCAACAACATTCTGCTTCCCTTAGCTCATAGACATAAGATCATGATAACCTAAAACGAATGGAAACATTAGGGAAAATTAGTTTTGCTTTAAAACTATTTAAAATTTTAAAAGTGTTAGAATATTCTGATGGTGTTTATGTATATTTCTGAGTGCTGCTTGCTAATTTTATAGGTTGTGAAGGAATAATAATGGTCTTTTTAATTGTGGTCCAATGGGCACAATGAACTATCTTCCTAATCTTTGTACAGACATTCCTAGTCCAGGTTTTAATTTCAGCTGGACAGCTCTGTTTTTCATGACAGATTTATTGTACTATGATTAAAAATTCTGTACAGTGTGGTTTGATCTGTTTTAGACATTTCTCACAGGAAATTGATTGACTCCGGGTTTTGACCACTACTGTATTTGTTTCACTTTATTTCTGCTCTAAAACCTGGGGGGGTTGTTGGGGTTTTGTTTCTGTCTTTACCCCTCTTTTTACCTAAATATGGTAACCTTACTCTTTGGTGATTACAGTTTTAAGAGTTCTCTCAGTTACTTCCTAAAGGTCAGAGTGACAGATTTGGGCAATATGTCCATTTTCTGTAGAGAAAACAAAAATGAAACATCTCTCTTCCTCAGTGGAAAACAAAGTATTTTAAGTTGTCTAAACATGTTACTTTGACTACTTGTGCCCATAGTGCATTGTCTGGTTTGTTGTCTGGTTACCTACTGCTTTCATTTACAGACTGGCAAAGCTGCATTTTGCACAGTATGACTTGTGCCTCATTTGTATCAACAGCCAGAAATCCTTAGGATGGCATACAAGGACATATGTTGGCAATGCCCTACGAGGAAATTTAGATATTCTTCAGTTCTTAATAAGAAGTAGTTTCAGCATTTCAATTTTGCAGACAGGTTCAAAATTCTGAATATTCAGTTATCTTTATAAAAGTAAATGGTGAGGTATACTTTTTATTTAATAGAATTTAAATTCAAATTTTATTTGATTAACATATTTTGATTTTACATTCCTCTTTGTCTTCCAAGTTTGGACTGCCTGACAATCCAAAACTTACAGAGCAATATATTCTAAATACTGATTTTTCTCTTTGCTTCAGAAATATAATTGAAGCCTCCCTCCTTACAAACAAGATTCCAGTCTGTGTTGCATGTCTCCAGTTTCAAGTTGTTGAATAGCTCATAGTATTAGGCAGTAAAGATACACATCCTTTTATTTCAGCAAAATAGCCAGTTAATTTTTCCCTAATGTTGAAGGTTCAGCTTGGCTTTCTGTGTTTATAACTTGTAACTGCATCCTTGATTCAGATTCATATTTTCTGTCTTTCTTTTTGTCTTTCTGTAGCCACATCACCAGTTGATTTAAATTTACGGTCTTTGCAAGGTATGATTTACTGAAATAGGCGGTGAAACTGTAGCACTTATGTGACATTACCACCCGCTCCTATTGTAACATCTGCTTAACTGTGACACCAGTAATATGTCTGTCCTATCTTAAATGCATATTTAAAATGATAGTGCAGAAATGGATATGCCCAGTTATATAAAAAGTATTTTTTTATAGTTTTACCCTAGATCAATTTATTACATTAAGGATCACATTTATATTGATACTTGTACCAGCTTTTCTGATTTCTGTTGCTCATTGCATTTGCGTTCAGTGGGATTTCTTTAAGAAAGTTCATTCCAGTACAAAAATTAAAAAAGAGACAACTATTACATTTACAAATCCTCTGCATGAATAAAACCCCGGATGAGCTCAGTTGGTGATAAAAACACCAAGGTTGTGGGCTTGATCCCCATATGGGCCATTCGCTTAAGAGTTGGACTCAGTGATGCTTGTGGGTCCTTTCCAACTCAGAATATTCTGTTATTCTCTGAAAAAAATGTAAGGAGGACAAATTCTGCAAGCCACCAGAATGTGACTGCCACACAGTTAGTTAATGTGTGCAGGACCGATCGAGGCTTTGGGTGATCTTTCTCCTTACTCACACCATGTGCAGGCTGGGACCTGGGTTGTCCCACTTGACACTTTGCCAGGAATTTAAGCTGTCAGGAATGGAGGGCTGAAAAGACTGTGCTCTTTTTCCCTTTTACAGCCTTTGTTGTATGAACCATAACATATGACAAGTGGGATGGGCTGGAGTAAGTGCTAGGGGTATTAAGAGCTGCTGAAACTCATCTGACCTGAGTTCTGAGAAGGACAGGAGGAACATGGATGGTGGGAGACCTCTTCATTTTGCAGCACCTAGAAAAAATATTAGTGTTGGTGATTTATGATGAGTTTTGTGTATCACTGCAGGTTTATGACTCAGTGAAATAGGAAGAATCAGGAGAAATAATATCCGCATGAAATAACATGTAGAACTCTTGTTTTCTATTTTAGACTCCTACCAATCTGAAAACATAGATGTTCTGAAGGAGAAAGAAAACAAAGGATTTTTCAGCTTTTTTCAACGAAACAAGAAGAAAAGAGACCAAGTAAGGTGTAACTTTGTATCAGCAAAACTTCTAGAAACATATTCATATTGAACAATCAATACTGTTGATTGTTTTCCAGAAAGTATATGCAACTTGGATTTCTTTTTATTTCCCGCACTTCAAGGCTGCCAGTGCCCCAGCAACTCCATTGATGAGCAAGCCAAGGCCAGCATCTATCACTAGATCTAACACTGTCAGCAAGCAGTATGATTCAAACACTCTGCCATCAGAAATGCCGAAGAAACGGAGAGCTCCTTTGCCACCTATGCCAAACTCCCAGAGTGCTCCCCAGGAACTCTCACAAGCCCAAGTCAGACCTGCACCTGATATTGTGAAATCCAACAGCTTTGATAGGAATGCACAGGTTAGTTACATTTCCTTCACTTCTCTTCATAGGTATAGACATAATAATCCTGACAACCCTGTTGTTAGTATATGATGAGGCTCGAAATAAATGGGAAATAAAAATATAGTACTTGCTTTTAAAAATTTTAGCTTGAAAATAACTATAGAAATTGAAAGATGCATTGCTTTTAAACTTCAGATCCAAAATAGCTGCTCTATTTTGAAAAGGTAAAACCAACTTCTTGTATAAGTTGGTCTTGTAAGCACCTTTTTGTTCTTTTGTTCTCATATACTTACATGTGAGAACATTATCTTGCTTTATCATATCTAGTAATTGATGTTGTGATATTTCTATTAATTTTTAATATTTTAGTTACATGGAGTAATAAGTAGTTTGTTCTTTACATTGCTAGAAAAAGGTGGGCATCTTGAGGAGCAGTCTAAACATTGTTGTGCTCCCAACAAGTCAAAGTAAGGTTTTTATTTTAATCAAATAGGGCTGTATTTTATTGAAGCTATGAGATGTGGGCTACATATTTAAGTAACCTATATATCCCATGAATTGAAGAAATTCTGCCAATAGATATGGTAGAATTGAGGCATTAACTCTTATCCTGGCATTGCACAAGGTTAAATTTTTTTTGATTTTTTTTAATTTATTTATTTCATATTTTGCTGTAAATACAGTTAAAGGTTGTTTTTGATGTGAGGTTATTGGCATGCTAGAAAAATTAAATGCAGAACTAAAATACAAGTCTGAGGGATTAATTTTGAGTTAGACATGGAGACAAATTTCAGACTGTGACTTCCTTTATCTTTATACAATGATTTAGTCTTTCACTGATGCACAGAACCACAAGAGAGCACTGTTTAACAGAAGTTCTGTCTTTGTGTATTGTGTCTTGCTGAAAAGCTTTATCATTTATCATTTGAAGAAGACAAAGGTTTCTTTCTGAATTTTAATAAAAGGAACCTGGGGGAGAGAATAAAATAATGATCTTTTTTTACCTCACTATGTTTGTCTTTTAATTGAATTCAAATTTTTTGAAAATAATTTATTAATGTCAACATGCTTTAAATGATTAATATCCTATTATGTCTGAAAGTAACGTATGACTGCTTGACTGTCACTCAAAAAATTGCTTAGATTTATTATTTTGTACTGACATTTCTTACTCGTCTGAAGTGATTTGGCTGAAGTTGAATAGCTCACAAAGAGAGGACAGAACAAATTATATTTTTGTGCGGATTTTCTGTTTTGTACTACTTTGTGCAGCCCCCTTAGGAAATGCATGCCAAAGACTTCTGAGGTGACTTCTGTTTCATTCCGACTTGATTGCACAGTGATTTATCAGAAAACATAGAGCTTGGGATTTAAATGTGCTCTGTGTTTTGAATTAATTCAAATAAAATCTTTTGTCTCTTAGTATCCACTTTCCAATAAATATCATCTAATTAATGAATTTGGACTGAATGGTACATATTGCTCAACTTGTTAAGGGAACTCTTGAGAGGGATCCTATAAGATACTTCCTTGGAGAATAAAGCTGCTCCTTGAAAGACTGCTGAGGCATTTCCAGAGACCTTCCTGCAGCACAAGAGTGGTCCATTTACACAACCCTAACCCTAAAAAAATTTAAATCTCCAGTCTACTCATTGGAAAAGAAAGGGAAGGGAGAAGATGGGAGAATAGGGAAAGGATGGGAACCAGCTAAACAATAAAGTACTTCTGAACAGATTTTTTTATCCACTGTCACAGAATAGCTTAGTTAGGATTTCTGGGAGGGTTGAGTTTCATGCTTAAAAAATTAAACCAGAACCTTTCTTGCCTTCAACTTCATGGTCAGCCCTTTAAAGAAAAAGTTGGGCAGTGATGCAGTGAGTATGATGGACATCAGGGAGTTTTTGAGTAGAGTCAGGGCTACCTCGGAGAAGACAATGCTCAGGACTACCTGTACTGAAGTTTGCATGAGAATAATTTGCTATTATTCTGAGATGTTTCGGAATTGGTGGTTGAATGTTGCATGCATCCACTTTTCAGTACATCAAATACATAACCTTGTCCCTTTATTGTATTTGCCTCTGTACCAGCAAGGATGCAGATAAATCCTAGGTGATAATAGTAATATCGTGTGTTTGGACAGAATATCACCACCTGAGTTGCTCCAAATAAATTCTGTATGTACTTTCTTTCCAATAGATCAGAGGTATATTACTTCCTCTGTAGTACTTTGTCTAAGTTTAATTATTTTGGGAAGCTTAAGTCATGTAATAGAAACTGAGAGCATGAATACACTCAACGTAGGAGCTAATACATTTTTTTGCTCTTACACCTTGGACATCCATTTGCCTGCATACTTGTACAAAGGGGAGAAAGAAATACTAGCAATATGGCTAGCAATGGGCTTTGATATCCCTACATGATACAGTTGCCTGTATGTCCTCTGTTAAACTAAGATATGTATGGAGCAAAAGAGGTAGGTACTGGTGGTATGTGAGGTAAGGTTTCCAGCACACTGAAATGCTCCGCTACTCCTATATTCTTTCCCAAATACTTAAATTTTCTTCCATTCCAGCTGCAAAATTATTATGGCTTAAATACCTTTACTTGTTTTTTGAATTGCTAAGAAGGGCAAGGCACCACGTCTGCCACTGCTTACAGAGGCTAGAACTTGGGGAGGACTGATATGTACAAGTGTCTGCTTGGGGTAGTGTGGCATTTGGTGCCAAATTTGTCTGTACATATTTGAGACTAAAAAGTTTCATATTCACCCTTGCTTGTTCCAGGATGAGGAGGGTGTACAGTGTTAAAAGTAGAACTCTGGCATTTGTTGTGGAAGTTATGACAGAGTTCACTGGTGTTTCTGCACAAGCATAGTTAATTAGTTTAATGATTCTTAAAAGAATTTTAATTTAAATGTAACTGATAAAGCATTGGTTATCATTGGCAGTTGGTATGACACATGAATACCCAGATGTATATATTCCACAACTTTGTCAGATATGTCTTAATAACATTATTTTAATTTTTTTCCATCTGTTTAAAGTACTATTTTCACATTACAGCCTTTGTTAGGATTTGAAAGCTCTTAATATTCATATGTTGAATAATTCCTGAGAAAATCTGTTCAGCACTCGAACCTCAACTGGAACATTTAGTTCTTTCTTGAAATCTCTCTTTGCAAGTCGTTTGTTTCTTTGGATGCAAAGGGCAGTAGAAAGGCTTATAAAAATCTTCTAGTAGCATTTGTGCTCTTATGCTGAGAACATTATTCCCTCCCCCCCCCCCACACACACTCATTCTGTGCAGAAGGGAACTCTGGTGACATCTGTTTGGCTGAGCGAGTGTGCGCAGAGCTCTGAGCCAGCCGAGTCAGCTGAGGGAGCCTGTGTGAAGCAGACGAGGGTGAGACCTTTGAGCAGAGAAACGTGTCTTTGTGCAGAACAGAGGGGCTGCAGCCAGCAGCTACCAGAGAGGAGACAAATAGAACTGCCCAAACGCAAGGAGGAAGTACCTTAGCAAAAAAAACAAATCCTCATTTGGGGAAATGATATTGTATTTGACATCATCTCCTGAATAAATTCAAAGGCTGAATATTAATTGTTTTTCCTTTTAAAGAACTATTTGGGAACTGTGAATACGAAACTATAAAAGTGTAAAGTGATTTTTGTTGTGTGACATTTTAATCAAGAAACTGACTTGTTTAAAGACTATTCAAGCATGCAAGTATTTTTAATTAGGAGTAGAGTATGTCCCTATCATCTGGTGTTCTTAAAAGAACATTTCACCTTGTGCTTTGTGTTTTCTCTTTAAAGCCCTGAGTTCTGCTTTGCTGTAAAAGGTTTGAGTTGCTTGCTTTGGCAAGTGATTTTTTTTTTGGAGTGATGTCTGGAGGAATTGTGTGAATGTTGTGGACAGTGTTGCTCCTTACAGTGCAGTAAAATATCTATGGATCTCTCATACCTGGTATCAAGGTGCGACAAATCAAATGACCAAGTGTGCCCAGGGTGGCTCAGAGGATAGTTTTCATCATTCCAGTTTATTCATTCAAGTATTCTATTGAGATCTAACAGGAGCTGCCAAACACTGCCTGACAGACATCTTGTGCCAGTATCTTTTCTCTTGTGAGTAATTTTCTTTATAGATTTGATTGTGTACAATCAAATACTCTAGCTTTTGCTCTTTAATATCCTGCTTACTGTAGGATATGTATTTGTTCAGTGGTAGCTTTCTAAATATTAGCATCTTATTCCATGGAAATTAACACTGTCAACAGTTCTCTTGTCTGTGATGCTTTCAAAAGGATTGCCAGTGAAACAAGAATTTGTAGGTGTTTTTATACCATCTCTGTTCCTCGATATTGTGCTTTGTGAAGTGGGCTAGTTAATTGAAGCACAGAGAAGTTCTCTGAAGATGAAACTCCATCCAGTAGCTGTGTGGATCCTTCTAGCCAGAAATGAGTGTTACTGCTGAATTTTATCATATTGTTGAGTAGAAAGTGATAGAGATTCGAATTACTACAGAAAAAGACAGCTGTGTCTAGTGCAAAATGCATTTCTTTATTGCTGGGAATCCTGAACATTGTCATTGTAATAGATGTGGATATAGAAGGTTTCTTCAGCCTAAGGCAAATTGCAATTAAGAATGGCAAAAAAATTTACAACCACTGTCTTTGAGACAGAATGTGTTTTTAAAACAACTTAAAATGCAGTTGGGCTGCTATCTCATAAAAATATAAGGTCTTTAACAGGTATCCTTTGTCCATTTTTAATGGTTTTGATTATTTATGAATTAAGAACTTTTTTACTTTTGCTACAATAGAGAGGACACTGCAACATCAGTAGGTACTATAATTACTGTTTTGCAACTTATTAAAATTTAACTTTGATAAGTATTATAAGACGGTTGTACTTCCCAATATGAGTTTTGAAATTGGGCATTCCAAAAATTTCTATGAAAGTTCAAGTATTTCAAAGAGGGAAATAAATTTCTAATAATTGAGTATACAGCCCAGTTAGGACTGCTGTTGAAGGAATGGAGAAGGAAACATTGCGTTCTGTCATTGCAGTGGGGTGTAGGTGAAGCTACTTTCTACAGTGATTTTAGCTACTTTTAGAAAAGAATTATTTTGGGTTTGTAGAATAGCCTATGGGCATAAAAGAATTCAAATTCTCATACTATATGTAACAACTGATTTTCTTTCACTGATCTATGTTGCACCTCTGTGAATATATTCAATTATTGTAGAAAATATTTTTTTTTTTTTAAACAACTCCTTGGAGGAATTAAGATGAAAAACGTAATACGTTTGGTAATAGATATATATTCTCTCTTTCCCAAATGTATATTATAAATACTTCTGGAGAATAATTACTAAAGCTATTTTGCTGTTTTTCATTGATTGCTAATAATCTTCCTCCCCTGTCTCCCTTCCCAGGCCCCTCCAGGATTAGTACGGAAAGGTTCCCTGCCGCTCAGTGACACTGCTTCCGTGAACTCCTCTCTAAGGAGGATGAAGCGCAAGGCGCCCTCACCACCCTCCAGAGCACCAGAAGATCAAAGTGAAAGCAGTAATGAGCCTGGTAATCTTTTTTGCTGTTTAATTGGAAGGCAACAGAAAGTATAGCTGTTTAGCTAAACATTAAAGCAATGCCACCGTAGGAGACAAGAATTTCAAGTTAAAATACGAGTGCCAAACCTCTTCATGTGGTATGGAGCTGGTTTATGGGACTGGCTCACGTAGTGTGTGTGAACTGGCACAGGAAGGACACAGGAGCAACCACAGAACTGCAGATGCAAAGGGTAAATTAATTTTTGTTTCCTCACCAACAGGGGAAACCTCGAAGCCACACCTGGGCAGAGGCACCCGAGCAGGGATGCAGAGCTCGGTCTGTGCGAGGGGACTGACAAACCTGCTGTTTTCCCTCTGTGTCAGGGGTTCGCACAGGAGGAGTTTACCAACCACTGTGCTTTGATCTTTCCCACAGCAGGGCAGGGATCTCCAGCATGTTCGATAAGGTGCCTTGTGAATCTATCGCAGGCCTATGCTATCTAAACACAGGTGTTCTGCTTGTCAGACACACAAGACTAAACAACAATTAGTATCATATATGTGGTTTTTTGCACCCCTGCTGCAAATCACTTGAGCGTGTTTACAGTCCTCCTCACCAGTCTTCTGTTATTTTCCCTCAAGTGTGAGAAAGGCAGGTATTTAGAGCATGCAGATAAGGAAAACACAGACAATGTCAAATTAATTATAGTTCGGTTAAGTATAGAATTGTGTTTGTGTTGTTCAGATGGACTGCTTTGGGTGGGGAGAAAAGATTAGCTTCTCTGTGTCAGAGAGTGTATAACAGGAAATGGACTGACAAGAAGAATCTTAGAGATAAGTTTTATATTGTTTTTTTGTGATTCTTCTGTTTGATCAAAAATTCAATTCTCTGGTTCAAAAATACCAAAGAGTTGAGATTAAAATATCTGGAAAATGTGACAATGTGCAATAGTTGCTTAAGAGAAGATGTATTTCTTGAAGAACTCAGTAGTCTGTAAGACCATAATCTAACCATTTATCTAGAACTTTTGTTGGTACAGAAATTGAGAGGAAATAAAAAGAGGTCGTTGTTTCACTTTTTGCAGTAATGGAGACAACAGAATCGGCCTCCACTCAAGTGGAAGGAAGAACCACCGAAATGCAGCCTGAAACAGGTTGGTTCTTTTTCCAAAAGCATGGACAAAATCTACTTTATAGCAAGTTATGATAATTCATAGCAATAAATTACTATAGTGCAGATGTGTAATAAGAATAGAACTAACTTTAATTCTTCAGATTAATTAACTTTTCCCTTGAAGTACAAATATGGCTTTCTAAAATAAAAATGTTTTACTTTTAATGTCTACAGAAACACATACAATATATTTTGTACTGGTATCTGTGCTTTACATTTAATAAACTAAACATTATCCCTGTTTTTCCCACCTCCCTCACAAGTTGTAGAGAAGAACTAGACATAATTTATATGATTTTTTTGTACCTCATAGCAAATCTTCCAAAAGCTAAAGCCCAGTCTTGTTTTTAGAACCCTGCCTTGTGCTGCCCTTGACCTGTGTAACCTGGGGCAGGAGCAAATCTGCGCCCGCCTTTTGGTTGTCATCTGAACAGCCTTTGAAAACATAAGTTGTAAATATAAACTGAATGCATAAATAGCTGTTCATACATTATTTGTTGGGTGTTATGGAAAAAATGTGATAAAGTATAGCTGTTTAAAATACAATTATTTAGCTGCTGAACATAATGCTTTTTTAATTTAGGCAGTTTGTGCTGTGGAGTACTTTTGTTTGTAAGCACCAGACTGTAGGGTTCAGATACTGGGTACAGCATCTAAAAGTCTTCTAAAATTTTTAAAAGCTTTTAGAATAATCAGTGCCAGTGCAGTTTGGAAAAATCACTCTTCAGTGCATTACACTAAGAATGAAATCTATAAATGCTAAGCCTGTAGAGTGCCACTGGCATTATATGAGGCTAAACACTCAGTTTCTGTGCTAGTTCTCCAGCTGTTTTATTCAGGATACCAGTGTACCAGTCAAATTGGTTGGACCAAGAAAACACAAATGTACCACAAAAACTGAAAAAGTCACCTGCTAGGATGCTAGGTCTCTGGCAAAGGATAAAAAATGAAGATCAGTAATCAGTAAAGTTGGCCTTGGTTTGTGTTTAGGGCAATTTATTTAAATTGTCAGAAAAGACATTAAATAGAAAGAATAGATAACGTAATATGTGAGAGTATGAACCTATACTGTGCAGTCTGAGGCTGAAGATGTAATGAAGCTGTAACCTTTCCTTTTCCTAGTTGTAGCAGATGAAGGAGAGTAATCAATTCTAAGTGAGTTATGTTTATTATGTTTATTATTTCTTAATTTTCTATGTTGGAAACTGTTTATCTACATGCAATGGGTCTAAGATGATAAGCAAGGTTATCATACTGTGATTTAAAATTAAGTTTTTTGGTTTTCTTGTACTTTTTTCTGTCTTAAGATTATAAATCTGTGCTAGAATTTCTGCAGTTCCTGTCACTGTAATGTTCCAGTGCTATGTAAATAAACAGCCCTGAACTTCATAGAAATGGCTGTTTGTTTTTCCGTAGATTTAGGAACATCTACTTGAGGCATTCGAATTCTGTAATTAAATATTCCAATTTAAGCTGTAACGGAAAGAAATAGAAAAATGTAGTTATCTTCACTGGGCTTAAACAGTCTGTGTTGAGCCCTAGGATTTACCTCTGCAGTTAGTGACAGGCATCATTCTCTAGTTCTCCTGCTGTCTTCATGCAAAGGCCTTTGCTGAACACTTAACGTAGTGCAGTTTTTTTAAATGTAGATACAAGTCACATAGCAGTTTCATTGCCTCTTTTTTCTTTTTCTCATGGGATACTGCTGCTCTCTGGTGGCATCTCAGAAACTGTCCTGAGGCCTATGTATAAAGGGTCCTTTTAGCAAAGCCCCTCCCGCTGTGAAAACCATATTAACCTGTGGCACAATCAGCTGCAGTACACTTGTCCCGTGCCTGGTCTGAAAATTATACACAGTTGTGTATTGTTTTAAACAGATCAAGTAGTTCAATATCTCTTTAATTGTCAAGTTGGACATAATTTTAACTTTACAAAAAGCCTGCAGTTCCTTCCATTTGGATTAATACTGCTTTAATTGTTGGGCTTCTGGGAAGCATTGTGAGCTTTTGTTTGGCTGTGACTGGCATTCCAAAGTAGTTCTCTTATCCATTGCTACTTCTGCAAATAAGCAAAAAAAAAAACTAAGCTGCAAATACAGTATTACCTTCTGCCCTAAAATGAACCATTACAAATATTCAATTTGGTGTCTATTAACTATGCACTATTTAGACACATATACATTAAGTGAAGCTATATCATATGGAATTGGCTGTTGTGAAATGACAGCTTTCCCATGGTGTAAAAAGCCTGTATCTTGACAAAAATAGTTTGAAGGCACACATCTACTAGAATAAACCTTGACAGAGAATTAATTAGAACATCTGGGATTATAAACAACAATTCTCTTTCTCCATTATGACTTTTGTTCCCCTTCCCAAAATTTAATTAATGCTTAGTCTTTTTTTTTTTTCCAGGGAAGAAGGGAAAATGGTGTTAAAAAAATATTTTGAAATTACAGATTTTTAAATAACTTTCCATCAAACAAATCCCTTGCTATAATCCTATTGGTTACAGTATCTCTTAAGAACCTTGTTAAGGGCTATAGAGTCAAGAGCAGATTTGCATGATGTAGTCAGGCTTTCTGGCTTCGGTGCTTATGAACATAACAGCTCACAGAGCAGCAGCAGCCTGTTCTCTGCAAGGCAAAGAGTGTTCTTACTACTCAAAGGAGACTTGCAGTTGGTATGTCAGTCATCTCATCAGGTATATCGTCAGTGTCACAGTGGAGGCTTTAACAATGTTGTTTTAGGGCTAATTAAAACCCAATGACAAAAGTTCAGAGAGGATAAACTATATGCAGATACGAATGCAATATATATTGCATATAGAACTACATATAGAGTGTATAAGCAATAAGGCAACAGTGTGTAGCCAGTATTGCTGTAAGTTCTTCCTAGCGATATGTTGCACATAAAAGCTGAGGGTTTGGAAACAAGTCAAAATCTGAACTGCTCCCCTGGGGGAATTAACTGCATGATGTATGTGAAGGATGGTGGTTAAATGTTGTTTGTGTATCAAATGCATTCAGACTTGATTCTGCTGCAGCAGTGGTGGCCCAGGCCTGGAATGAGATCCAGTAATAGATGAAAACCCACTAGCAAGCAAGGCTGATCTAATACCGGCAAATGAAGTAGAGCACTTTGGAAAAAGTGTGAGGGTTGGTTTTGTTTGGTATTATCCATTTGTAGGTCAGGTTAGTCCACTCCAAAGCTTGGAAGTGTTTCTAGCACAGCAAAGAACAGAATTTCATATATTAGGAATGTCAGGAATGTCTCCTACCAACCCAAGCAAAGTTTCCATCCCATGAGTATAGATACAACTGAGCCTTTGTTACTCTCCTCTCCAGAGGAAAAGCAGCGGAGAGATGACAACAGTGCCTGGGCACAAAGCCATAGCAACTTGAGAATGCTTCCATTTCTCTTGTCAGAAGTCCTGGCTGTGCTTTGTTTGTATAATTCAGGTTTCCATAGAGTATTTAGACTGAAAATCATAGTCTTTGTTCCTGCCGGTGGTGATGGCTCAGGCCCATGGCATAATAGTTCTCACCAGCAAAGGAGACAGTATTCCTGAGAGCCAGTTATGGGCTGTGGAATAGTCTCAGCAGGTCTGATGTTTGCTCACCTTCCCTTATGCTTTGTTGTGCATTCTGATATATATATATTTATCTTTGCACACATAAAGTGATGCTGACATCAATAAAATGATCTCCTTAAGTATGAGACTGCTGGGTATGACTTTTCCCTAGGTGGAGATGAAAGGGGTTGTCAGCAGGTAAGAGGGAGAAAAGGCCCTCGTGACTAGTAAATTCTTAGGAGTCCCTGTAATACCAGTGTGGCATATTTGTATGTACCTGTGTTGAAACCACATGGAAGGAGCTCATGTGCACCACTTTACAGTCTTGCCTTTCTTTCCCTGGGGATCTAAATCACCTCTGCATTCAGCACTATGGCGCATGTTGATCACATTGCTTAATTTGTAACTACAAAGCATTATTACAAAAATGCAATATAATACCAAGAATTAAATGGTGAAGTGTTTGGCTTTTGTAGTTGCTCTGTAACAGTGAATGAGTAACTTTGGTATTAGTGACCTCTTAATTAATGACCCTATTGGGAAAATCAAAGTTTCTGTTCTGTACTGAGCCTTTCTTAAATATAGACTGTCCTCTTATTACTTTTCTATAACAGTGTACTTCTCAAGAAGTACTGGGATCTTAGCCACTACAAAAAAAAGTCAGTCTAAGATTTTTTTGTACTCTGGGATCTGTGACTTTCCAGTATTCCTTGCTTTTTGTTTCGATCGTTGGCTTGGTTCACACTTGGAAATTTACTGATACTACTTAGAAAAGTTTGAAACATAACTGCCCAAGTGCAAAGCCTGTACCTGACAGGTATCAGTGCACCCAAAGCTGACAGGTCAGGCAAAACGCACTCGGTCGTTCCCGTTAGTCTTCCACAGCACCATATTGCACTATATGGATGGAATTACTATCTTTGTATATGGAATGCAAGTTTAAAAGCCAAGAGGTTTACTGAATGGCGTACTTACTAATATTTGATAAATGCGAATCATCATCTTGTGACAGGAATACACTGCTGGCAGGGAAGTAAAGCTAATGATGGTTAATCCTTCTGGAAATCGAAATAGGTGCATTTATTAGTTCAACTTCAAGTACGCTGATTTACGTGTGTCCTAATCCAGTAACTAAACCTTTTAGTTTAACTGTGCTCTGGCTGCAAAATGTCAGTATTTTTATGGATTAACACTTTTCTATGAACTTTTCTTCCTACTGTAACATGAGATGCTGCACAAGACACTTCCAACTATGTTTTAATACACTTAGGATGGTTTGGGAAATTTTTGATAGTGACGATGAAACTTGTTCAAACCATGGGCAGCATTGATATTTGGGTTACTCTTTAGTTCTTTAACATTCCTACTCTATTATAGAGAAACTGTGTTTTAAAACTCACTGGAGAGCTAATAGAAGTATAAGAAATCTGGGGAAATGAAACTGTCTGCCCCCATGAAATTTGGGATTATGAGAATGCTAAATATATTTTCATGTATCTTAATCCAGTACTTGGGTTAAGCAAGGAAAATGTTATACAATAGTTACAGATGCAAAACCAGATGTGTAAAAAGAGAGAATTGGAAAGAACCAGAGAATACTGTGTAAAAAGAGAGAATTGGAAAGAACCAGAGAATACTGTGTAAAAAGAGAGAATTGGAAAGAACCAGAGAATACTGTGAAGTTGAAAGTCTGAATGGGTCTCTCTTTTTTTCTTCTTTTTTTCCCCTCCTTCTTTTTTTTTTTTTTTTTAACTTACCTGAATTATGAAAAAAGTCAGTTTTCCCTCTTCAAACTATTTAGGCTGCCTTCAACAGTCCTTTTGTATCTACGCCCTGCATTGAGAGCTGTGGGCTGTTTGGGGTTTTGTTGGGTTTGGGGTTTTTTTGCTTTTTTTGTTTTCTTTTTTGAGTGTAGGTGTAAGGAGCTCAGAACACAACCTGGAAGAAATTGATGAAAGGGACGAGATAAGTGTGCAACAGCGAGAGAACAGTGAAAGTACCAATACCTCTCTCAGGACAGGAGAGGTTACTGTAGCCTTCAGCTCTGCTGAGGTACCACTGGAAAATGAAAAAAATGATCCTGCTCCATCAACTCCTGTTCCTGGCAGTGTTTCCGTAGACAACTCACAAAGCTTCAAGGAAGAAAAACAAGAAAATATGAGCACAGATGGCAAGTAAGTACGTTTTGTGACAAAGAAAGGAGCATTGGGGAGGCGATGGGGGAGGCAAATAAAATGCAGTGCTGTTTTATTGTGGAGCACAGAATAGAGAATTGTGAGAGGGATGAGCTTTAATATGCTTAGCTTTCATTGCAGCACTCTTCTGTGCACAGTAATTCATGAAGCTTTTCAACAAAAATGACAATGAAGTGTTCTGTAGGCTATTCTGTTTTAGCCTCCCTTTCCTTACTACTCAAACAGCTGGACCCCAGAAAAGCTGAACCCAGCTCTAAAATACTCTATTTATTACAGCAGTATGCTGCAAAAAAAAATTGGGATTGATTAGTTAAATAAAAATACACAAATTCTTTCTTACAGATGGGGAAAAACGGGTAGATCAGCCATTTCTGGTTTTTTGGGCATGGTTATCTATTGCTTGCATCTTTTTTGGCTTTAATTTTTATTTTTTCTTTTCCTTATATGTTGTCTTGACCTGTCTCAATCCATTTGCTCTCAGGAAAACAAGTTAATTCTGCTTTTTTAAAGAATAAACACATTAGTTTCCTTAACCGCTCTTTTTCCCTTCTGTTGATGCTATACCTTTGCCCTTCAGCATGTTTGTTAAAGTACCTGACTCAGCAGGTTCCCAACATGAGTTAGTGCCTGCTTGAAATAAATGTTGATTGTCCAGAGAAGTCCCATTGTGTTAATGTAATTCACTGTTTCTCTGTTCCCTGGGGCAACTAAACTGGCTACTGTTCCCAAATTAAATTGAAAGAACTATTTCAATTATTGTACTGAAGCCAAAATGTGACTGCCCTAGTAGTGAAGAACTTTCAAGGCAGTAAGGAGAGCTTTGACTTATATCTGTAGGGACTTCTTTGTCAGTCCAAGGCCAAATGTGACTTTGCAAAAATCTTTGATGCTCTGTCCTGACAAATGTTGTCCCAGTTGCTTAGTTGTGTCTCCTCTATGGGGTTCTAATAAGTTGTCTTGAACTTGTCAGACCTTTGTTATTGGGCCAGTTTGGGTAGTTGTCCAGGGGATGTTTCTTCCCCACCCCATCGATGAATTTGCAGTAGCCTTTCATGCCTTATAATCCTGGTGAGTATCATGAAGCCTGTACTGTGCTCCGGCTTTAGAGTTTGGCAGTTGTTTCCTGAAATATCACAGGGACTCCAAAATGAGAACTAGGGTTTCTCTGACATTATATTTCTGGAAAACTTTTGATAATTCAGATCTTTTATATAAGATCTAGTTACTTTCAGAAATACTTTCTTTGATCAAAGCAGGGAAATATGTGTAATATTCCAGTCAAAACCACTAATTTCTGTAATGATACTCTGTGGTGCTTTGTGGCTTTTGGGTTTGGTGGTTTTTGATTATATTTTTTTCTATTAAAAGACCAATTCAGCCTGTTGTTAATAGTTGTAACTCAGTCCCTCAGCTGTGTTAAAAGGAATGAAGATAAGCAAGAGTACAGAGTGCTGGACCGAGCTTTAACTTTCTTCCAGCAATAATTTTGAGGGCATACACTCCCGTTCAGAGGTTTATTGGACATTTACAGTATATTTGGTACTTTAAGCAACATGTGCATGGATGGTTATTGAGAAATTTATCATTTTAAATGATTCAAAGCAGATGTGTCAGCTCAAGGCACTGGTTTCTGACAGCTAATGCATTTGATGTGGCAAATGAATTGGAATCTTCATAATGCCAGTATTTCTAACTACAGAAAGTGCAAAGATGGAAGTTGGAAGTTCTAATAACTTTGTGTAGAGAAATTTTAAGTATTTTTGCCTTTTTCATTTACCTTTTTAAGCCAAGGACTTAATATCCCCACCACCACCACCTCCCCTTATTCAACATTTGTGCAGTTCTCTTGTCCCCCATGATCTGAGGGGAACAGATACTATATGCATTTGCAAAATATTTAGTATGCAAGTAATATGTTTGGTGGATGTTTCTTCACTGTTCTCCAAGTATTTCTGGAAAGGAACTATTTTGAAAAGTCTGTACTGCACAGTTCATGTGTTCATACACAGTCAGCATCTCATGCAGCTTCCTGTGTATTGTGGTGTTGGACAAAATCAAGGGCACGTTTTAGATGTGAGGGATGTCAGAGCACTTCACACTAATGTTGTTATATGAGTGAAAAACCCTTGTGGCTTCACAGAAAAGGAGTTGTTACTGGAAAGGGGCTTGTTCAAACTGCACGTGTAAGCAAAAGGAGGGGGAGAAGAGAAAGGGAAACTGATCATCTGCTTACACAGAAGCAAGTGGAGCTGCTTGTCATTTTGGTAGCATATCATGGCAGCATTTCCTCTTGTTTTATAAAAAATAAAATAATCTATTCTGTCGAGTATTCCAGTGTTTGGCAGAGCAATTCTATTTTGTCCATCTGTATTTGGAGAATATTGCCAGTTCTCTTGCATCGTTTCTCGTGTTTACTGAAATGAATGATACCAGCATATTTAATGTACTGTTGTGCTTTGCAGAGGACTACAGACTAAGATAAGCAGTGAGGATGCTGGAGTTGAAAAAGACAGGAAGCTTAAAATTTTAGATCAAAATAAAACCAATGGTGAGTAGTTCCCACTCGTTTTTAATACTTCAAAGCAAGGTTGAAGAGAACTTTTCTATTCCTTTGAAGAAATGACAATACAGTCAACTCTTGAATTGTTATCATCAGATTATTTTCTTTACACTTTCTCTAGCTTTGGTGTATTCTTTTTGAGATGAGGTGGCAAGAATTGGATGCAGGGATTTTTTTGGGGAGCAGGTATTTTTGGTATATTTTTGTTATAGCAGTAGTCAAAGCTGTGTTATGCTGTTGTAGGGTAGGATGGGTGGGACAGTGCCAAGGAGAGGGAAGGCTGGACACAAAGGTTATCCTGCTATGTGGGGTGCCATGGGTACCATACCCCAGCAGAGAGGAAGAGGCCATCATTTGGTCTTCGCTTATGAAATTAGTGTGAGTTTTCTGCATGAAAATGCAAATATTTTTAAGCACAAATAGAAGAAAGTGACACGCTGATCTGAAATGAAATGACGACATCCTGTGCATCTAATGGATCATAAATTTTTCTGTGGATTTAGTGACCTGACTGATTTATTTTACCCTTTTGTGACACTGATTTTCAGATTTATATATTAGGCCTTCCATAGTCTTTTATACTCAGTACACCTCTGTTTATAAATCATAACAACACTGCATGAGTCCTGTTTATATGTGATATAAATTTTATCCTCCATTTTATAACATACTTGAAATGAGGACTTTTTTTCCCCCCACAAAATAACCACTTCAAATGATTATTCCTGAAGACTTTAATTTTTCCCAATATTCTGTTTAAAACAATTTGACTCAAATATTCACATGTTTTGGAGACGATCACGTGTTTAGTCCAGGGGTAGAAAATTGAATTATCAGACCAACTAAAGAGTAGGAAAAATAGTTTTGAAAAATTGCTCTTGTCCATATGTTTTTCAGTTGTTTCCATGTACAAATACATAAGGTGAAGTTGACAAATAAGATGTGACATTAAAACTAAAGAGCAGAAGCCACAAATGTGTGGAACTAAATAAAAGCTGTATCTAACTTGATATTGAATAGTCCTTGAGCTCTTGAGTCACCAATGCCTATATAATCAACTGAAATTCATTAGCACTTTTTAAATGATTCTAGAATAGTTTTTTCTATTAAGTCAATGCATTGCACCAGTAGCCTGTCTATTAAGGAAGAATACCTGAATTAGAATACTACTATTTGGCAATATTAGTCAAATATACTTATATCTTTAAATAACTTTTAAAAGTAAGTGTTAAGGAAATTTTTAATGTCAGTGAGAAGCCAGTCGTAGTTAAATACATTAGATGCAGAGCTTCTTGATGTAAGGAGGAAGATTGAATCTTTTTGGCATTTGTATTAATTTTGGAATCTTTCTTTAACTTAAAGATCACAGCGATACAAAACTCCTTCCAACAAAAGAAGAGGGGAAAGAACTTCAGACAGCTGAAATTAAACCAGTAGATTTTACAGAAAATAACAAGCTCGAAGTTGACAGACTATCAAACTTCCAGGCATGTAAAAATGACATCTCTGTAAGTCATAGGAATTATCCTCAACTGATGTCAGAAAAGCAAGATGACAAAACAAATCAAAGCAGCTTGGATACAGTAAAAACTCAGGATGTTGCAATCCAGACAGGTCCTTCGGATAGCAATTTGGGAAGGTCTACTCGGAAAGAAATTATTGTTCCTCAGGGTGTTGAATCATCCACATTCAGAGAACTGGTCTCTCAACATAACACAGATACAAACAACCCCCTTCTTCAAGTGATGCATGGAACGCAGCAAGGGGATGAAGATACGTCAATAGAACAAAACCTTGAGACACAAGAAGTTACCCATGGAAATATAATTCCCATAAAAGACCAGAGTCACGTCTGTATAAATGGCAGTAATTTTGTTTTACCAGAAACAACTGCAAAAACTCCAGATGACTTTTCTGTAAAAGGTCACCCTTTTTATAGACAGGACACCAGACCTAAACCCAAGCCTGCTAATGAAATTACAAGGGATTACATACCAAAAATTGGCATGACTACTTATAAAATAGTGCCTCCAAAATTCTTAGAAATAATGAAGAACTGGGAACCAGAAGTTCCATCAGATCATAAGGATCAAGAGGTATCTACTTTGGAAGATTCTCTGAAGCATGAAGACCCCAAAGAATTCATAGTGCAAGCTGAAATTCCTCATCTGTCAAAAAGTGTGGGTCATTTACAGGTTGGTTCACAAAATGAAGCTGCAGCAGCGAATGATCTGCTGCAGAGAGTGAACAGCATTTCTGAACATACTGTGACCTCTGGAGCTGAGATTACTACTGAGAGCAACCAGATGGAAAAGGAGTCTTTCAAGCAGCGTGTCCCACTGATGCTAAGCCTGGATAATACAAATGCTTCTTCTGAGACTCAGGACAAGTCAAATGCATTAAGTCCTACAACAAAGCCTAGTTCTTTTTATCTGCAGATGCAACGAAGAGCTTCAGGTCATTATGTGACATCTGCAGTTGCCAGAAGTACCATTTGTGCTCCTAATTCAATTCAAAATGAAGCTAAGAATACAGAGATGGGGAAAAAAATCTCATCACCTGATCTGACTTCTTTGGCTTTACATAAAACAAGTATTTCCTCTTCTCCAACAGATGAAGAAAAAGTTGATGATGGAAAAAACATTGAATCCTCCACTTCTCCTGTTAAAAGCAATAAACCTTTAATTTATCCCCCCTGTCCTCCAGCACCACTGAACCTAAAAACTCTAAGAACTTTTGCAGTTCCAAAGCCATACTCCAGTTCAAGACCATCCCCTTTTGCTCTTGCTGTCTCCTCTGCAGTCAAAAGGTCGCAGTCATTCAATAAGATGCGTACAATCACTAACCAGGCACCTAGAGAGGAATTTCCTGTTGAACTCTCCTCTGCCACTTTGGCAGCTGAATTCTCCTCAGCTACCTCCATGCCTCAAGTGAAAAGCCCTTCCTTACAGACCTTAACAGTGGGGCCACAAAATAGTCTAATGGACAAGGTAAACTTTATTTCTAATACTGGTTGACTGTTGATCCACTGCCATCTAGTGCAACCACTCTAAAGGCTTGTCTGTGAACCACTTCCTGGTCAGAAAGGGCTGTATTCGTACAGTGAAAACACCCAGTGGTGTTCAGCAGTAGCACAGCATTATAATGAAGTACATGAATACAGAGAATGTTAAAAATGAGAACAGTATAATTCAGATGATTTGAAATATTTATTTCTTGCCATAATCAGCATCCTCTGCTTTAAAGAACTGTAAATTAAATAGTCATTTATCCTGTGTATACCTATTATTATGCTTGGAGTGCTTATGATTTGTTCCTTATGGTTCTCTGTGTTAATTTCTTGAATTTAATTCTGAGTGGTGTGATTAGTTTGGCTTCAAGTGATCATGCCACAAACACACTTGAACAGAGGCATAAAATTTTGCTGGCATAATTATTTGAGGGAGAAACTATTCCAGTGGGAATGTGGCTGGTCTCTGAAATCTTGAATCAACCAAACACTAGAACGGCAGCAGTTTGCTATGCAACCTTGTGCCAGGTTGACTCAGTTTTACATTTATAACTAATTCAGATTAAAATTTTTTGGTTTCTTTTTCCTCCCACTTCGTCCCTTTATAGAAAGACAGCAATGTGAATAGTGAGCAGAAGAGTCAGGCGCAGTCAGGTGCTTCCACTGACCACCCACCCCCTGTCACTAAGAGACAAACCGCGATGACGTTCCCGCGCTCTGACCCAGAACAGATCCACCAGAGCTTGCTGGCTGCAATCCGCTCTGGAGAAGCTGCTGCCAAATTGAAAAGGGTGAGTTTTCATCACTGCATCCATAACAATGAATTCATGGTACTTCCTCCAAAATTGCCATACTAATGCCTGACACTAAAAGCAGTTAGCTTTGGCACAGAGTGCTACCAGGAGGTCTCTTAACAATGGGAGAGGAGGTGAGGAAGAGGGGTCAATTTTCCAGAATAAACTGGTGAATGCACACGCAAAGCTGTATTTTCAAACAGTACAAATGTAATCAAATCTTTCTGAAATGAAACAATTCTCTAGGTTATCAATTAGGCATATCTTTCATGATATCTGACTTATGTTTGAGAGTGTATGGCTTTAGAAAACTGCTAAGCAGTTTCACTCTAGACATGAAGTGGCTGCAATCTTTTGCAGGCAGATAACACAGAGCTCTGAAGACTATTTTCCTATTTATTAGACTTTATCAGATAATTCTTAAATGTTCTTCAAACCTCCTGCTGCTGTTTGGCATCATTACTAAGACATTTCTCAATGTTTTGTCAACAGTCCTTGTAGGACCATCTTCCCCCACCCCCTCTGGTTAAAACTGGGGCTTAATTTTTCTTTTCTCTTTCCTAAAATTAACCTATAAATGTCTCATTGGATAAAACATTGCACACTTTAAAAATCTGTACTGTTTTAAATTTGCAACCAGACAATCATAGTCTCAAACAAACTTTTCTCGATCTTACATTAGTATTTTGCTTTCTGTATTAAGAAATAATTTCCCATTGCAGAAGGTTAAAGAAATTCCGTAGTTTTTTTCTCTTCCCTTTTCCGCTTGAAACTTGAAAGAAACAAATGATGTGCGGTGGGTAGATACAAGGGATTTTTTTGTTTGTTTGTTTTATGGAAGTCTTTGACACCCTCAAAGGTCAAATTCTTTCAGTGGATGGTCAGATGTTGGAACATTTCATACATAAGGTTTTGTTTCAGTGTAGTGGTGCAACAGCCTCTCTGAGGCTTATAGGCCCCCCATGATTTCTACACTGAACAGGAAGATTGAGTTTCCTGGAAAAGTTACAGGCATACTCAAGTAGTTTTTGATCTCTAGTCAGTAAAAATGGTACATAATACGAGTAGTATTACTTCTAACTACATGTCACTAACTACAGCCACTTTAAAAACAGTATAAGATTTAAGAAAATGCTGTGTTGTTCGGAATCAGTTAGAGGTTAAATCTGTCTGTTCTACCAGAAATACTGTTTGGATTTCATTTGCATGTATTTTCATCAAGGCTTTTTTTTCCTCCAATGCATAATTACATTCTGAACAATACAGAACTTTATTCGTTTTTCGTAGTGTGTCACCTTTGCTTTATGATTCTATGGGAAATATGCATAGGCATGGCAGTTGGCCCAGTTGCTTGTAACTGTTTTAAAAAATAAAATCCATAATGTACTTTTCAAAATTCAAGAAAACTATTTCTACTAGAAAGAAAACAAGGAAAAGCTTCATTACGTAGTTATTCATTCTTTTTTAATACAAATGTCCTTCTTGTAAATTTGACTCATATAGCCTTTATCAGTGTAGGTACAAGAATGGCTTGTGGAAAGGGAGAGAAATGATAATTGAAGTCAGTTTTCCCCTCCCTTTCTCTTCTATGGGTGGGATATGTCCTTTGTCAGTGTACTATGTGTTGAGGAGGCTGGGGTGAGGAGAGGGCTGTACTTTTTAAGGAGAAATTAAAATAATGAAGAAGCCATAACCATAAAGAAGAGCAGTCTGCAGCACAGAAACCTGAAACAGGCCTCAAAAAAAACCCTGGAACACAAACAAAAATGTAATGAAGAACTCACTGAAGTTTTGCCAAACATAAAATTGTACATGCTGTTCTTCTCACTCTCACCCAGAGCACATATGCTGTGGTACAGGTATGTCTGACAGCAGAAAGAAGTTTCTTGGCCTATGGCAAATTTAACAAAAACATGGTCTCATTTTATGTTTAACATGGAGAACTGGCAGTAGGAGGATAGAGGAATGAAACCTTTTGTATCAATAACTCCTTTTCACACAAAAGTGATTTTTAGTATTGAAAGGACTTTTAAAATGCATTCACCTCGTATCTTCCAGTATTGTAGTGCAGTCAGGAAAAGGAGTGATAATCTGATCCATTTGAATTGTGAGAGAGGTCTGTCAGGTGCTTGCTTCTCTCTGTGTGAGAATCATTAAAAATAAAATCTTGGCACCACTAGACAAATTCCTTAATTTTTTTTTCACCCTCTGTTTTACTTAATATGTTGTGAGTATGCAGTGCTGAGATCTGTGGCCTTTTGTGTTGTTGGTCTTTCCTGTTCAATAGGGCCCTCAGTAATTACTAACCTAAAATGGGTCAAGTGAGGTTTCTTTTTAACCATTTTTTCTCTTGAGAATGTTTTCATTGTGTTTAGTAAACTGTGCTTTGGTATGTGGTTCTCATGGCTGCGGAGCCTCCACGGCTCCCATTAACTCCAGTTGGAATCATTGGTTTATGCAGCTCCACTGAATGTCAGGCCTTTGCTGTCTATCATAAAAGATATGGTTTGCTCTTGATAAAAGAAACATTACCATGCTATAAAGGAGTGTTAGAAAGAAATCAGCTCTATTCAATAGTTAATAAAAAGTGTTTAGTTTAGTGATGTTTTTCAAGTATTTCTTTGCAACTGGGTCTGGAGAAGGAATAAAAATTATTCATGTTTTGAGTAGTTATACATGGAATTTTTAGATAGGATAAAATATGTTTTTAATAAAATATGGTTTTAAGTAATGTCTTATATTTCCACTTCTGTAGCATATATGCTTTGTATGGAAATCATATAGGAGGTCATTGACTGCAGTGAGAAAAATGCTAACTGAAGTAACAGTATTTCTGTTTCCTTAAAGTAATACTGTCTAACATACTGTAGAGAGAAAAATATGGAAAGTTAGGCTAATATTTCTTTAATATTTTTTTCTCTTTTTTTTTTCTCTCCCCTGCCTCCAGGTTGGTCCTCCATCAAACACCATAGCTGTTAATGGAAGAGCCAGACTTAATCCTTTGTATTCCACAGAAGCAAAAGCTAATCAGTAGATATTATACCAAATATTTTGCACTTTACTGCTTCATAGGCCAACTTTACACTAACTACAAATTTTTGAAAGTGTAAATGCAAGTGTATGTTAATATATTTTTGTCAGCAGTTATAAGGATTTCGAGCTGTGTCTTTTGATGCCTTGGAAAGATTATTAGCATATGTAAATTATGGTAATATTTTGCCTTTTCCTCTTTATAAAGCTGACTATGCTGCTAAAAAGGTTTAAGAAAAGATGCATATGAGCTTTGCTTATGATAGAAAGAGAATCAAAGATTTTAGCCTCAAGACTGAACAATATGTAGCACTATGCTGAAATTACAGATTGGAAACAACCTTAGAATTCTAGATCACATCATTAATTTTCAATTGTGTATTACTTTAACAGATCGTAAGAACTTAAATCTACCACATGCTGCCTCCATATTCCTTTATTAAATTAAAATTGTAATTACTAGAATATCTTAATTAAATGCAATACTTTGTATCTGTCTAAAAAATAGATGATTTTGTTCCTTTAGCAGAGAGTAACTGGGATACGTATTTTGATTATTTTTTTTTTAACTCTCCTGTAATTTTTTCCTGGTAGCACACACATAAAAAAATCAGGATATAAATTATTGAAAATTTTTGTACTACTTAAAAACTTTTATTAACAGTAGCACTACATGACATTTCTCTTTGGGTATCTGTATATAGTATTTACCTAGCACTCAGATGAGCAATACTTTTTGTGAATTACATATATATTGAAGTAGTCATCAGCATATACTCACATACTGATAAAATGCAAATTCCAGTTTTGATACTTAATGAAATAGAAGAAATTTATTTTTTTTCACTTGAAGTATAACTAAAGAATGAACTGCTTTGGATTTATTCATGTGAAATATTTTAATCTTAAAACAGCACAATAACGCACTTACAAATCATGCTTGTGTCAGAGACTGTCTATTTATAGGTTAAGCATTAAATACCAAGATGGGAATATATATTAAAAGAGAATGCATTGTGTTATATTTTACCTATTTTGAGTTTCTTGTCAAGATTATACATTTTGGGGAGGGAGTGGAAATATGATAACACCCATGATAAAATAGCTAGATTATGGATGCATGCAGGAAGTGCTGGGGTATTTGCCATTTTAAAATATTTTCTTGCTGGACTTGATTCAAATAAAAGTAATTGTATTTCGTTTCTATTCTTTAACAATATATTTTGTACTTTAGAAACATTCTGTAACTCAGTTTCAGAAACTGATCTATATGTGCATTTCAAAGGGTTATTAATTGTTTGCTGCCAGGTTTTTGTGCAATAATCTCAAAGAGGTCTAATTACTTTCCACATAGAGTCAATTATTGATAACAAGTAACAGTGTTAATGCTGAAACTCTTTAAGGAACATTTTAGTAAATAAAAATTCATAAAGAGGGTTGATGGACATTTGTTCACTGCTGTTCTCTCCTGTTTACTCTCCTGTATCTTAGTCCCCTGTCAATGTGTGTTACCACTTCTGTCTCTTCCTTGTTTTGCCTCCAATCAAGGGCTTAATCCAAGGGTGGGGGAACCCACATGGTAGTTCAAAAGATCTGTTTCAGGATCTGACTGCGAAAGAACACTTCAACCTTCACTTGAAATCAGTGAGATAGAAGAGGTGTGGGGGTTTTTCTAGTTTCCAACTGGGGCTTACATTCTAGATTTCACTGGATCTTGAGGGACAGACTTGAAAGTTGTAACTCACTCCCAGGGTTCCAGTGTCTATGTTCGTTGTGGTATTTAAAGTCTGTGTTTTAAGCGCTCCTACACAACATGCAGATCTGTAACTGCCAGAGAGAGGCTGCACTGCAAAAAGAGTCTCCTTACTTGTCCTTTGGGTGCAAGTATCTTACAGATTTTTTCTCAAACCTTAGTATTCTCTGCCAAGGTGACCAAAGTTATTTCATAAAGTTAATTTAATCTCCATCTGTGGTAATACAAGTCGGTATGGTGTTTCACTTTTTCAACCAAATCAGTAGAGTCCAATTATTCTTGTTTTGGACAAAGTTCAAATAACCATGCTTTGTTGCTTGCTTTGGTTTTGAACACAAAACTGTACTATATGTTTCTTAGTCCCATATGTTAAAAATAAACTACCTTTTCATGTGAACTCCTGAAGGTAAATATCATCTTATGTATCAGAGATTAAACTAAAACCACCTCGCTTGAATTTTAAGGTTTCTTGTCTGTGTCACTGAACTTGCTTGATAACTGAAATGTCTACACATGCTATAGCACTATGAAACTCTTTAATGAGACTTTCTGTTAGTAGCTGGCAATACTGCTTAGCAGAAATTTCTCTTTCCCTCTTCTTCCAACACGTGTATGTAAGACATTTTTAAATCTTGCTATTGTATTTTTAGAGACTCATTTTTTCTTAATACTCTTTTATTAAATTCTACTAAAGAAACTCTTGCTGGTGAACTTGACATGTTTGTTCAAGTAAGTGTTTCTAGTAACTGCAAGCCCAGGTTAGACAGCAGTAAATTTTTATTATGGATGCCTTACATGCATAGTAAACAGACTTGGTTTTGGGCCCAAGAATACTTACAGTTTGCACAACATGTATCACAGCTGTCCTCCAACAGGAGGCAATTAGTTATGCCATACTTCTTATAATCTCCTTCCTTTTGCATGGCAGTCAAAATGTTTAGGAAGGAAAGTCAGGATACTGAAGTTAGTGATAGTCAGTGTAATTGTCTGAACAAAACAGCTGACCCCAGTGAAGGTGCACTGTGAGTTACTGTTATGAGTTCCTTGAAGAAGCAGCAGGTATCCATGTAGCACAATGCCATCTTCATCTAGTTTACATTCCAGGGCTTTGTAAGTAAAGGAGGGCTAGAAAAGCAAAGAGATCTTGTTAGTTGTTATTATAGAAGATTTCTTTTTTTATTTATTCTACAGAAGAATAAAATTTAGACTACAGATGTACCCTGCAGAAGGGAGAGTTTTGCTGGGGCAGCATCGCCAGATAACTTTTGGAAATATTCTTGTGACTAGAGGTTGTAAGATCAAGGCAAGAACTCTCATACTTGCAGCTGAAAGATGTTAAACAGCTTGATGTCTCCATTTTTGGGACATATATTCAGTAATCAGTGCCCTAGTTTTTCTAGCTGCTTGTAATTTTAGCATTATTTTAGCAAGCAATATGAAGATCTCTAAGGAAGATATGAAAATTACGTGGATGTGGACCAAGAGGCATTGTATCACACATACTAGGTAAAGGATGAAAATATAACATAAAAGCAGCTAAGAGAGACCTCAACAAATCAGAGCACTGGGCAATCACCAACCATATGAAGTTCAACAAGGCAAAGTGCTGGATTCTGCACCTGGGATGGCGCAACCCTGGATGAACATACAGACTGGGAATGAGATGCTGGAAAGCTGTGCTGCAGGAAGGGACCTGGAGGCCCTGCTTGATGGCATGTTGACTCAGCAGTGCCCTGGCAGCCAGGAGGGCCAACCATGTCCTGGGGGGCATCGCCAGTTGGGTGAGGAAGGGGATTGTCCTGCTCTGCTCTGCACTGGGGCAGCCTCATCTTGAATATTGTGGCAGTTTTGGGCACCACAATATAAGAAGCTATTAGAAAGTGTCCCAAGGAGGTCAATGAAGATGGTGAAGGGCCTTGAGGAGAAGCTGTATGAGGAGCAGCTGAGGTCACTTGGTCTGTTCAGCCTGGAGAAGAGGAGACTGAGGGGAGACCTCATGGCAATTACAACTTCCTTGTGAGGCAAAGAGGAGGGGCAGACACTGATCTCTGCTCTGTGGGGACCAGTGAAAAGACCCACGGGAACAGCCTGAATTTGTGTCAGGGGTGGTTTATGCTGGATATTAGAAAAAGGTTCTTCCCCCAGAGGGTGGTTGGCCACTGGAAGAGGCTCCCCAGGGAAGTGATCACAGCACCAAGTCTGACAGAGTTCAAGAAGTGTTTGGACAATACTCTCAGGCACATAGTGTGACTCCTGGGGATGGTCCTGTGCAAGGCCAGGAGTTGTACTCGATAATCCTTGTGGGTCCCTTCCAACTTGGCATATTCTGTGATTCTGTGAATACTTTAAAGTTTGTTACAGGCACCTGTTACCAGCTAAAGCAAACATTTTCAGTTGGAGCTGCTTAGGATCCTGTTTTAATATACAGTTGCTGAGAAGACTTCTATTACATAAAAACAAAGGAAAGATGCTGTTGAGCAGCAGGGTGTACTTCCTTGAATTCTTGGCCAGGCTGTGTCTATCAGGTGTTGGATAACTACAACTAGACAGGAGACTAACTGTAAATGACTAAGTAGATGGATTGGTAGCCAAACAAATAGAGCTCTTTGCAGAAGGGAACGTGTCTTAATTTGTCTGTCTGTGGTAACAGAATGTGAGGCTGAAGTCAAAATAGTGTGTTTGGACCGGAGCTGCTGTAATCACAGGCATGACAACTGTTGGTGGGTGCTGTGGGTCTGAGGTTCAGAAACTGTGACATTCTGTTAGTGCTTGGCCCCTGTTGGGGTAGATGAAACATCACTCGTTGTAGACAGGTTGCTTATGAAGTCTATTTTGATGATAAAGCTGTAGCAGTATCACTGGAAATATTTTACACCTTGTAATTGAAAAGGATGCTTTCTATGTGAATTATTTTATACAATCCAATTGAAAATAAGATAAGAGATTTTTTTTTTTCTTTAAAATTTCTGATTAGGTAGCATTGTGAGAGGGAGGGTGTTCTTGTTAAAATGACATGAAATTTGCAAATAATGGGAAACTACACTTGTTAAGGACTTAAATACTTAATTTTGTTTTGTCTCCCTTGAAAGAGCTACGTGGCATGGGAACTAACACAGGAACTCTGTCAAGAATCTATTGTGATATATTGTAGATAAAGCTGCATTATTTTTTGTCAGCTGTTCCTACTTGTTAACACAAGCACTTTACATTTTTTTTTAAGTTTATGGGTTTATGTCTTCAAGGAGCATATTTGGAAGAGATGTATAGTTTTTTCTTTTTAGATGAATTAAGCCTCACAACTACTAGTGTTTAAGTGAAAGAGATTAACACTTCCTTCTCCTGTCCCTCCATCACCCTGGAAAGACCACCAAGACTGTTAATGGACTAAGTTATTCCTAAATTATTCAAGACACTTAAGGGGAAAAAAATAATGGGAGGGGGAAGGAGAAGGGATAAAGTAGAGAAAAAGATGTTTTGCTTTTTTTGATCTGGAGAATCAGCACGTCTCTGAGGACAGCCAGAAACATATTTCTGCTCCTCCCCTGTTTTCTACACAAAGGAGTAATCTACAGGCAAATTATCAGTTGAGGAATTATTTCACTTTTTTCCCACTGGAAGATGTTAAATGAATTTGGTATTCTTCATCAGTGTCTAACAATAGGCAGTGCTGCTTCTCCCTTCACCTCATGTTTTATGTTTTCTGTTTTACCTTAAGGGTTCTACAGACATTGTACCCTTTCAAAGCATGTGGGACAAACCAGAAACTAAAAGCTTAACTCTGAAAGCCTGATAAGTCCTGATAGCCATTCATGTAATTGGCACAAAGATGAAAATGCAATCCTGCACAGAACAGGATGTTCTGCATTTGCTCTTATAGTGATGGAAGAAAATCTCTTAGCATTGGGAAAAGGAGAAAGAACTGTATCTGAAAAGGACACTAAAACTGTTAGGAAATTTCAGCTACTTGTATTGGTAATGTTATTTCAGAGTGATTGTGCATATATGAACCTGGAAATAACAAGGGCTGTATCATTCCCAACAGAAATAGATACAAATCTAGTGCCAAAAAGAATGCCAACGAGTTGAATTTGGATGTAAGTTGCAAGTTCCTCTGTGAACTTTTTAAGCTTTGAGAACAGTCTTTTGCCCATAACACAGCAGTGTCATTATACACAAATGCCAGTGGTGTTTACTAGTTACCAGTTTGTGATTGTACAATGAGTATATTTTTAGTAGCTGTTTTGATGGTAGCAGCTGTTACAATTGTCTTCTGTTTCAACAAATTATCTGCTTGGTGATTTCTAAAGCATTGCTTTCCATGAGTATCTAGGCATTCCCAAACAATGCTTAAAACAGGAGTTTGGGCATAGGATGGGAAGCTAATTCTTAGGTTTGTCTTTAGTAATTTGAATACTTCTCAGAACTACTGATACAATACCCTTGATGTCCACTCTTTACTGAGAGAGAGTTGGGTTACTATTAATACACATAACAAAACAATGACACCTTACGTATCATGTAAGAGAAGACTAGAATGTATTTTTCGGAAATTCCTAGTTTTTTACACCGATAGTTTTCTTCAGCCTCTTCATCTATTTTACCAGTTGTTCTAAGTACTCAGCAGGGCAGACCTTGCTTTGCCTGAGATATATTGATATCATCATAGCCAGAGCAACAGGAACATGCTAAAAGACAGTATACACAAGAAAATCTTCACAAGTGACAGAACAGTTAACAGGAATATTGAAGACTGGGCTTGGGTATGTGATAGTGAACATCCAGAGCAGTAAAAGCATTGAAGTGTACAATCAGCTCAGGGCAGAGGGAGAGTTAAATCCACAGAACCTGCAGCTGCAACAGCTGTTAAAATATAAATCTGGCCAACAGGGGCTATTTGCAAGTACTAGTGTACTTAGTGTGCCAGTGCTGGTGTACATTAACCACGAGAGTACTTACTAATGGTTAATATATTTCTAGTTAAAAAAAACAAAACAAAACAAAAAAACCCCAACTATAGCTGGACTCAGAATTTCATTATTTCTCCTCAGTTATATGTGTCTGCCTGTTAGTTTAATCTCTCTTTTTCCTTTTTTTTCCCCTGTGTGATCCTGAGCAAGAAGTAAGACACGATAGCTACAATCACACTTAATTTGAAGTGGTAAAGGAAGGAAAAATGAATTTATTTCACAGTTGCTTAAGGCTTTATATAGCTCTGAATTATCAAAAATACAGTAAAAATAATATTTTAAATAATTAAGCTGATTGCAGTTTTCTAAATTAAATACTTGAACTAAATAGGGAGATGGAATGCAGGAAGAGCTGCAATTGGTCACCTTTGTTAAACAGCATGATTGGTCCCATCAGCAGACACTATTTAATTTCTTCAATTGCTAAAAGCTAATTAAGCACTTGTGCTTTTCAAACTGAAGTGTATTTGGCCACCTGCAGCTACAAAGTGCACTTAGCAAACCAGGAAATCCCTATGGTATGTGTGTCAAGCTGCTGCAATCCTAAATTCCAGCACCTACGTGAAGCAAAAGCTC
Organism: Pipra filicauda; assembly: GCF_003945595.2. Classification (NCBI taxonomy): domain Eukaryota; kingdom Metazoa; phylum Chordata; class Aves; order Passeriformes; family Pipridae; genus Pipra; species Pipra filicauda. The sequence goes on along the minus strand of NW_024104369.1, from coordinate 2,084,281 downwards.
AAGAAGTGAAATACAGAAGACTTCCTTTTTAAATTGGAGAGGACTGGGAGAAAGATGGACACCCAGGCAGCTGCACAGTTAGGTGCCTGACTTTCTAGGATTATCAGACTGTTACCCCTTATCAAAAGCTCACTAGTACGAGGGGCAATTCTTGAGTGGTCAGAAGGTCTGCTGGGATACAGCCCACAGGCAGTCAAGCTGCTGGTGGTCCCAGCTCTTTGAGTTGGCATGTTTTGACCATCTCCAGCATGCTGAGGACAGAAAGGTCTCAGAGGCACCATTTACCTGAATCTCCCTTTACCAAGAGAATTGAGGGGGAGAAAGAGGAGGACATTCCAGTTCGGGTAGCTGCTGTTAAGTGCATGGCACCCCTCTTACACACACATCTGTGTAAGAGAGCTCTACCAGAGCTCTACAGTGAGCTGTGTTAAGAGCTTTATCAGAAGCTACGTGAGACACAGGCACAAGTTTTATGCATGGAGTTCACCTGGGGCTGGCCTATCAGGAAGAGGAACCTTGAGAGAGCGAGGTCTGGGGAAAAGTGGGTTTCAGGGCTCTGCCTGGAAATTAGTGAGTTTAATTTTTTTACTTTATTCAAACTGTGTCTGCTATTAATGCCTTTCAAAAAAAAAATCATAGTGAAAAGAAATATTTTAGGCTGTCAGATGTGCTTGGAAGTTCAGTAGATGTAAAAGGCACCAACTAAAGATAAAAGTATAAGAAGGTGTAAGAAAGGGTCTGCTAGACCATATTGTCAGGAAAAGGAAGGTGTGTCTTATTTTGTGTAACTATTACATTACTTTAAAAACATAGTTTGCTGGTGATGTGAAATGTGAGTTGCCTGATCATCAGTAGTAAAAGCAACATAATCTCCAAGTGAAAAAAAAAAGGCCACCAAAAAACAGTTAAAAGCAGCAGATATTTTAGATTGAATTCTGACTTCTTAGAGTGCTAACCTAATGGTGGAAGGCAATTTGGGCGACAGAGAATAAAACATGAGTTATAAGACCTTTAGAAACCATGTCAAGACAGATTAAAGGAATGGGGCTGATTTAGATTAAAAAACAAAAGTGGAAGACTGATCAGGATGACATAACCACGTTTCAAAACAAAAGTTGCTACACAGAGGCAAGATTAATCACTGTATCTTCAAGCAATAGTCTTCAAGCTATACTGGGCCAAACTGAGGGTTCATTTAGCCTGTTACCTGGCTTTTGACAAGGATGAAAAATTTATGCCTAGGGAAAAACATAAGATTATAAAATATAAAAAGCATGCTCAACCTTCCACAATTTTTGGCTCTGAGAATGCAAAAGTGAAGATGGTTTCTATGTATTTAATAGTCTGAATCTTGTTCAAAACTCAGCAATTCATTCTTTCAACTCCTGTAAATTTTGCGCAGCTACACAGCACAGTGTGACACGGAGTTCTTTGACTTAATGACACGCTGTCTGAAGAACCATCTCTTTTTGTTTGTTTGTTGTGAACTTCCACTTTGTAGCTTAATTTAATCCCCTCCAATTGTTCTTCTGAAAGAGACATTAACTCATCAATCACCATTCATGTTCTCTGTGCCAGGCATAGCCTTACATAACGTAAGAAGTTGTACCATAGGCATTTGAAACTTATACGCTTTTGCCAGTTTATCAGTTAAATGTCATCGAGGTTTATCAAAACAAAGATCTAGGTCTGAGCATGCCTTATGCTTCATTTATCTCAATATCTTGGGAAGAGAGTATTTTCTCCTAGACACATTTATTTTTTGAATCTGCCTCCTTTTGTAGCTGTAGCAAATCGCCTGCAGGATACATGTTCAAGATCAAGAGTTTGAGAGAAGTTTGTGGTCACACTTCTAAAGCAGTAAATATCCAGCTGAATATAATCTTGCTAAGTCCTATTTATTCACAAATGTGATCATCTGAATCACAGGCAGTCCTTTCAGTTCTCTGGCCAGTGAACAAAAGAGCTCAAAACCTTAAGGATCTGATATATAGGTTGCTATATGTATATATATATATATGATATATATAGGTTGCTTAGTTTACTGGGATAGTTGTTTATTAATTTCAACTTAGAGACCATGTACTTGCACGATAAATACTTCTGCCTACAAATACAGGTATCTGTCCAGAAATACAGGGAGAATGCCTTTAGTTCAAACATTCTTTCTAGTCTGGCTTGCCATCAAATGCTATTTTCTTCTGAACTATTTTTGCTGATTCATTATCAACTTACTTTGTATTGCAATGTTAAAGTGAAACATGCTGCTTTAACTCTCTTTAAATGAACTACCTTTGCGGCAGTATTTTTAGATGGGTCTTTTGATGCCTTTTTAATGGTACATTAAAACTTAATGAACGCTTAGTAACAGTAGAATCCCTATGGAAGCACATACGGTATCTACATAAATACTGAATGAATGCATAATGATCAGTAAAATTTCACTGATTTCCACATGAATCAACAGTGATGAGCCACTTAGTGTTACACTCAATTACATCATGTTTAATTTATGTACCATTGTTTGGACATTATGTTTAAAATGTCTTTAGTAAATCATTGAGACTCTAACTGAGCCTCCATTTCAGTGACAAATAGCACTGTAAACATAAAATTCATTTTTTTACACGACAATTAATTTATGTTGAAACCTGCTTGCAAAGGGTCAACAATTTGATATATTCTCACTATTGCTCCCTGAAAAATGGAATCCTAATATGAAAACAAAGTGGAGGAGCTGTTAAATTGTTTCTGTTTCCTTAGTTATGCAGCAGCTGGACACTGGAAATGCATTAATTCCTTGAACTCTGGGAACAATTGCAATACCTCACCTGCTCTAGCTGACTGCTGCCAAGCAGTTCACAAGACCTCTTTAGGTCAGAGTATCTTGTCCACATCTGTGCAGCAGAGTCGGAAGAGTTCTCCACAATGCCTGCCTCACTGCAGCGTTGCACCACACCACCTCTCATGGATTTGGAAGGCCCTTCTACCACATCCATGACTCACTTGCAGTGCATATATAGCACAGCAAGGTGTACCGAGAGCTTTTGAAGAGTGACCATGCCATCAATCTGCCAGAGGTAGACAAAGAGATGGTCAGGGAACCTACACCAAATGCAGACACACTGTCTTTCAGCTGTTCTCCCATCCTGTGCAGGACCACGAAGCAAACACTTATTCCCATGGTGTTGATTGCCTGTGCAGAGGAATACAATTTAGCCTCACTTCCAAAGTATGACAAAAGTATGAGGACCCACTGCATCAATTCACCTCCGCTGTTCTGTCTCGTAGCACACTGAACACAGGCAGTGGGTTGGCTCTGGGGTGAAGGCTCTGTACAAGGTTGCCACTGGCCATAGCCCTCCACTGAAGTCCTCCACAGTAACTGCTGCAACAACACTATTTAAACAGGGCAGAGACTTATCAGAGGATGCTATGCTAGACTCCGCTTTTCCCAACTGACTCCATGTGAAAACTAGAGATATGCACATATCTGATCATGGTGAAAAATAATACAAGCAATGCACTTTGTAGGGGAAAATGGAAATAAAATATGCATACTTCAAACCTCCCTAGGAACAGTAAACTTCTCCTTGGCTTTCACTTTTCCTGATATCTTTTAGCAGATAAGCTCCTGACGCAGTTTCAGCGAGCGTCTGCTTGAGCTGGTTTTGGACATGTTCCATGGCAGGTCTGGAAAGATTCATTCATTGAATAAAGCTGACATTGCTTATTTTACTCAATCAGCTCAGTTACCTAAAGAACCATCTAAACTAGTCTGACTTTTGGCAGAGAAGGCACCCTTTTCCACTACTCCAGAAGGGATCTTGCACTCTCTGTTCTCTCAATCCTTCTCACTGGTAGTTCAGGCCAACAGAGTCTTATCAGGGGTCTTTTTGACTTTAGTGTTTGTTCATCCTCAAATAGCTGTTCAAAATACATTAAGCTTGAGAGATCTTGGCTTAGAGGAGTTTTTAGCTCTGTGAGGTTGTCCAGTCCCGCTGTCTTAACAAGAAGAACTGGGGGAAAAGAGAACGGTGTTTGGAGACAAAGATCCTAATAGCTATTTACAAACAAATCCAATAATATATCTTTAACTTCCACAAGCTTCCTGCATTAGCTTCTAGCACTGGGCACTGCATCCAGTTGCATTAGTTTACGGAGGATTTACCAGCTATGAGTATACAAAACTATCATTTTATTTTGCTGTTCTTTTTGATCTACTATAAGATTACCCGATAACTGGCAAGGCATCTAACAAACAGCTGACCAACAACTTAGTTAGAAGGTCCATATACAAAGAACTTTATAATGGTAATGCTCATAACAGTAGCTGCTCTAATTTCTCTGGATTGCTGAAAAATGCAAATTCAGAAAGCTCAGGCTTTCATTTCTGACAGCAAAGTGAGAGAGAAAAAAAATCTTTCCATCCGAAGAAGCTGTAAAAGAGGCTATCAACTTTTTTTTTTATTATAATTCACTTCATTCTTGTTAGAAGAATTTAATAAATAAAGTATGAGAGAAAATATACTTATGGAGAACCTTTTGATTTTGCTTTAAAAAGTTCTTTTTTGGTTTATGTTGATCATTTTAATGATTGTGTTCTCACGATTCAGGAATTCTATTCTGTGTTAATTTAATTCAGCTTTAATTTGAATTGAATAAAATATTGGCTAGCTTGCTGGCTATGATGATAAAATGCATGTACTGCTTAAAGAGAAAAGTGTTTGAAATATATAAAATAATGTGAAATACACATCTCTTCAAAGTATGCCTAATAGATTTTAGTGATGTAATTATTTCTAATTTGTTATGTAGCTATATATTTTTAGAACCTGCCGTGCAAGAATATTTTTTAGAATTAGATGTAATGAGGTAATAATATCACCATAGCCTTTGGCATAACACCAATATAAGAAACAGTACAAGAAAATAATCAAATGTATGCCTTGAGCTACATGATGACTGTACAAACAGACTTCACAGAAAATTAGATTTCCTTGACTAGTACTGTGGTTACAGTGGTATAATTCATGTTTCATAACTCTGAAGAAATAATGAAGACATTGTAACCAGAAATGTGTCAATTTGAATAAATTTATTACGAATTGCTTTGGTTCTGAAAGCTCCCAATATGTTACAATAGAAGCCTACGTTCTTGCTTGAGAGCCAGCCAAACTCTGTAGAAAATGGAATGGGGTTTTAATATCTTAATAAATCACTTAATGGTAGATTTTCCCTTAAAATAAACAAACGGAGAAATGTTCCAAAGGGACTGTTATAATAAAATATATTAGAATACACCTTTCTTTTAAAGACACTTTAAAAGTAAAGTGTTTGGAAGTCTTGTATTACATGGTGGCTTCTTACTCCCCATGGAAACTCAAACCAGCTTTTGTCTGAATCCAAGTTGCAATGAAACAAAACTTAGCCCAGGCAAGAATTAACTCTCTTCACCTGTTGCTGAACTAAAATTACATTGGATCAAATGCAATATTTAATGGGTTACCTCCAGCTACACTGCAAAGTAACTTCTCCAACTAAAACCATGCAGGCTTGGGAATATCAATTAGAGTTTAGTTAAGGAACTTGCACAAAATACAATATGTTAGTAAGTTTCATGTATCACCCTCAGTGATACGTCCTGGTTTAATATGATTAATATGTGTTAATGGCTCTGTGGCCATGGCTTGACAACATGTCAGAATGGGCTTGAGGCCTTGAAGAGTTGCCACAGAAAGAAGAATCTTCAAACTCACTTTGTTAGTTCACATTTCTTAAGAGGTTTTCAATGGGTTGAACTTTCACCAGTAGGCTTTTTGCCAGATTAGTTATTGTCTGTCCTCCCACAGCCCGTAATGACAACACAAAAGCATAAAGCTACTATGGATTCTTTATCATGTGCTGTGGTGAATTTGACAGAAATATGACTGCGCGCTTCGTTCATCTGTGGAATGGGTATGTCATCGGGAATGATCCAGTAGCACAGAAATCCAGTCATAAGAAAGTATAACAAATTTATGTCTAATGTGGATGTATAAAGACCTGGACATTATGAGAAGGGGATGTATTAGACTGGTAGTTCTTCTTGAGTGATAGGATGAAAGCTCAAGGGGGTTTTAAGTCTGAAAACTGCACTGTCACTGTTTTATAAGTTCAAATAATGTAAAAAAACCAGAAACCATTTTGCTTTCTCATATTTGAATTTTCAGACAAGTATAAGGGATTGGGAAAAAGTTTATGGAACTGAAGAGAACACTGAAGGTTGAATTTAAAAGGGCTGAGTGGCTATAACAATTTTCTTAATTCTAGATATGATCTCAGTTTGTGATCCTTCCCAAATGCTTCTGATACATCAAATGTAAAATTTCTTCAAAGTCAGGTGAAAATTACTTATGAACTTGTTCAGTAGCCAGTGTTTTTCTCAATCGCCCCCCAATACCTCAAGGGAAATTTCGTAAGACTTTTTGATGGTTAAATAGATTTTATAGGGCCATTATGTGTAACACATTTGTTTGGAATTATCTTGTATGTTATTATTCATGTATTGTGTAATATCTCCTTCATAAACACACAAAAATGAACTAGAAGGTTGCTTACATTTAGTGTTATGAAACTGTTCTATCTGTCATGGTAAAATTAGGACTATTAGAAAAAAAACACTTTTTAAATGAAATAGAGTTGCTACTAAACAACTCCAAAGCACAGCTTCAATAAACATGAAATCAAAGGAAAAGGTACTTTTTTCTCCAGCTCAAAGGAAAATTGCCTTTTGGACCAGATCTAAAGCTGATTTGTTGTTTGGACTACCAAAGTATTAATGCATTTTACCTTTTTATGTTTTTAGAAACAAGAAACCTTCATTATACAAAGAAGGATGGCCTGATTGTTAGAGTACTAATTTTGGACTCAGAGTTTGCATTCCTTGCTCAGCCACAAATTCCATTAGATTTTAAGGAAATCACTTAGCATTGTCTAACTTTTGACAGCAAAATGAGATACACAAGTCAGAAGACAGTTCTCCTTAGGTTATCCATGTATTTAGAGGAAACAAAACATTATCCTGGGATGGTTGTCAGCATAGGTTTTTTAGCTGACCTCTGGAGTCTTCTGTTTTTCTTCTTGATGATGGCCAGCCTAACTTGGTATCATGTCTAAAGTCAGGTACTCTGAGTACCCACTTAGGGTTAATTTTTAAATGCGTTCAGGCACATAAAGATGCAAACATTTACTCATCCGTATGAAGGGAATAAATACATTAAAATGTTAGGTGCACTGATGTTGTGATAATTAGGTCCTTAATAAGTGCTGAGATTGTCATTGTTAGGGTTCCTGAATTACAGAGATTTGCATTAATAACCTTTTAATATAATAACTTCCAAGTAGTCAGCACAATGCTTTTAAAATATGAACAGTAGGCTGATTTTTCAAAGGTTTATTGAATACCTCATTTCCTGAATATAGATTTCTTGGAAAAACTCTTGAGACAGAACAAATGGCCTTCTCTGTGTGATTAATTAATTCAAAAGAGTACTAAACGTCCTACCAGGTGATGTATTAAAATGGTGGCAGGCATGTTATCATACAGTGGCACTACCTTAGGAATTCCAGCTGGACTGATAAGCATTTGTTTGGTTTCTGTCATTTGGCAGGAACATAATGACTCTATCATCAGGGTTCAGCAGAGTTTTCCATTTCAGAGCCCATTTTCAAGGTATTCTAAATTGCACATGCACAGGTAGATTGATTTGGAAATTGCTTTGCTCAACCAGGGCAAATTTGGGGGTGCAAATCTGGGCTAAATTCTTCTAGTGATTTTGGAAGAGAAGAATTCCTTCTCCCTTCACGATCATGCAGATATGCATATGCACATATTTTAAATTTCTTACTGTTCCTAGAATTAGGAAAAATCTCCTTAGATCTGACAAAAGTTTCCAAAATCCACCTTTACACTCCAATATGTCCAATGTTACTAGACTTTCACTTTGTTTCTTAAAGTCATGGATAGTCTATTGTGAGCTGTATGTTATAGAAGCAGAAAAGAAACAATATGAGTGAAATCCAGGCACCTAAATACAAGCGTCTGTTGCCATATTTAATGCCTAATGATATCTGAAACATCCACACTGTGACACGTGTCACATGTAACATAGGATGAACAGGAAATCCATGCCTTCTTGGGGCATGGTAGAATAGGTACCTAAATTGGTATTAGATGTCTGCATTTAGTCAAAAGAATCTCTGTACATCAATTTTTCAGAATACAGATTTCATTTTATCTTTAAATTTCATAAAACATCCCTGTACTCTGATAACAGAAGTGGAATGCTGCCTGCCTTGAGTCTGACCAGGTATGTTGTTTGTTTTAGCCCAAGAGAACTTGACACTTGTCTTCCTCTTTGCATGTATCTGGAGAGTCTTACTGCGCTCTGCCTGATTCTGTTTCAGTGTCTTTGGCAGCAGCTCAGAAATGGCTGAGACTGTGTGGCTGTTTGTGAAAAGTCATTTTAGCTCTATGTTTCTTCTTGAGTTTTTGGGGGGTTGGTTTGTGTTTGTTTGTTGTTTCTGGTTGGGTTTTAGTTAGGATTTGTTGGTTTTGGGGTTTTTTGGTTGGTTGGTTTTTCTGTGGAGGGTTAATGCCTGTATTTTGTTTCTCATTCTACAAAATGACTAGCATTAAGGATCTTGAATCTGATTTCCCAACAACTCACATTATGGAAACTGAACTTTTATGTGCTGGATAAACACAAGGAGTACCATAGATAACACAGTCACCTGAAACCTTCCCTCCATAATAATTTTGTGGTTTTGTGCAGGATTCGGAAGGCATGTAAGATCAGAAATTATGTTCTTTGTGTAAGGTGAAGTTCCAGAAATAGGGTTGTAAAAAGTATCAGCAGTTCTTTGCTGTTGTGAAACATCGTCTGTTTAATTTAGCTAAATAGTTTATAATTTATGTGATGTTTAAAGTCATCCAATGTCAATTCACTTCCAGAAGTACCCTTAGTACCACAACATCTACTGGACTAGATGTAATCTTCTGGATAGTTATGGACAAATGAACCACATAATATACTGCTGCAGTTATTTCTGGAAGTGAATTGACAACCTTCAACTACCATTAGATGCAGACCTAGCCACTGTAACCCATACATATGTAATATTCACCCTGGACTATTACAGTTCTCTCTAGGAGAGAACTTTATGCCTTACAGAAGTTCAAGGTTGGCCAGTGCAAATGCATCGTTTATTACAGACACTGCTGAGTGACTGATTTGATGCAGCCTCATTGCAGAGAGCAGAAGCCAGTATGTCACATTGTCTGACCTGCGCCTCACAAGCCTTACATGCCACCCAGTCAACCCTACACTGAACCTAATTATTTGTTCTTAGCTACAATGACCTTTCAGAAATCATAAGCCCTTGATTTGATTTGATTTGATTTGATTGATTTGAAGGGTATCATTCCTATTCTCAAAACCCCGTATAGGATTTAATTCTGATCCTATGTTACAGTTCAAGGTGAAATTCCATCAGGGGGATGTTCTGTCTGAGGACAAAGCTGTCACAGGGAATCACAGAACTTGCTATTGAATCAGCAAACACTGTTGTCAAAGCTAGCAATAAAATCCATCCCTCTACTCAAGTTTCTTACGAGTACACTAAAGTATTCATGCTTTTCAATAGATAAAAAATCCCAAGCCCAAGCCAAACAACAACAGAAAACACAAGTGCAAATCTGCTTCTTGATAGTAAGTACTGAAAAAGAGCATTTAGTCAGAGGGAATACCAGAGTGTTACTGTGCTGCAGTTTGGGTTACTGTACACACAGTGAGTTTCAGATTAGGGAATGACTGAGACTGGTGGTACTGATGTAATCCATTGGAACCTTTTCCTTATCCGTAATAAAAGATACACATTTTAATAATAATTCTAAACTGAACATTCAACGCGAGCTGTAGTAGGAAAGACTCCTCACGAAACGTTCAACCACAGATACTTTTCAAAGACTTTTGCACTACTGGCAAGAAGTTAGCTAGTGGTATCTCTACTCATGCTCAACGGATAAATTTGGCTCCCGTGAAGTATTTGGGCCCATTTAAAAAGTTAAAAATGGGCTTTTGAAATGCTCAAGAGCAAGAACGCACAGGATCATAATATGTGTTCAACGCATTCTAGGTCCATCAAGATAATAAATACACTTAAATTGGGGCGTGCCTTTTTTACTGAACAAATCACTTTTTTCTTAAGGTGATCCTCTGTATCATTACTTCTGATGCAATTTATTTTGGGGGGCTTTTAGAGAAAACATTATAGGGGGAGACAAGACTAAGGACTGGTTACAGCCTTGCACTAGAAAAAGTAGCTAGTTCTGTTGGCTTCAGCCTAGTACTTCAGTAGAGATAATTCTTTTGTCTACTACTGCAGCTAAGACAAAAGATGGTGTAAAAGTATGACATTAGTTTTCTTACTGTAACCATCTTTAAGAAATTGTAGTGAAGCTTTTTATGGTAAAGCCATTATATATACAAAACCACATTGTGAGTATTTTGATAAAAGCAAGGGGGAATGTGTGGAGAGGTAACATAAAAAATCCAACAAAACCCTCTACAGTTTTCAAAGATAATCACAGGTGGTTTGGATTTTTTAAACCTTCACTCTTCAGGAATAACTGTGAAAGTTTACTCTAATTAAAGGCATAATTTTGTCACATTAATCAAGTGTTGTGATTCTAAATAGCACACAGGCTTTTGAGAACTGAAGAGCTTGATTTTCTGGAAGTGGGGTGCATACTGAATAGCTTGAATACATTGAGATTTTTCTCAACATATATTTTAATTTTACTTGGTAAACATCTGTATCTGATTAGGACTAACAAAGATTAAATTAAAAGAGAAAAAAAACCCAAACCTACTGAGTTGAAGAATGCCCAGAAATTTAGTTTTAGGGGAATTGTAAGTCTTAGAACAAGAACCACTGTGCTGCACAAGCATAGCAAGTATCAAAAACCACACTGGGCAGCTTAGGTGTATTTATGATGAAAAGGAAATCAAGTCACACAGCTCAACAAATGTTTTGGTGTCAGGACTTAGCAGGAATCTGCCAGCCTTTTAATATTAACTCTATTAATTGTTCAGAGATTACTGGGTTTATACTTATTCAAACAAAGGGTTACAAAAGGTTATGCCTGAACAGATTCTTGGTCAAATGCTCTCAGATATCTTTATTCAAGCTCAGGAAGCCTTTTTTATTCTTAGAGTTATTTGCAAAGAGAAACAGTAAGTCAGGAGAACCTTTAGTTTCACATTTTCTCCTATACAACATTTCCAATGCTACAGTGGAACAATCACATAGGTCCTTCTGTGCCTCTGTATTCCACTGACTGTATTTTCCTCATACAATGCTATTCCCACAGAAAACACTCACAGCAGCAAGTATCAGAACGGGCTATGATATATAGAAAAAAAATTAATTTATTTCTTACTACATGCAAGTGAAATTATAATAGCATTTCATTTTTTTTGTTGATCTTTCCTACAAGTGGTATTGTTGCTGTCTTGACTAATTAGATTCTTAGCTAAGTTATTTAGAAAAATAGAGGTATTTAATTTATTTGCTATTATTCCTTCTAATTGTGTTTTTTTATTTGCCTGGCATTTTAAAACAATTACGTGACTAAGCCAAAGACACAAAAACGTGCCATGTATGTCAGGTTGCAGCTATGTAACAAGTTGCACAGACTAGGTGCAAAGTCAAAACATATTTTCTTTTTGTGGCTGAACTTTTTAAATGCTGACGAATATCAGCATACAATTGCCACCTGCAGGTTTTCATCTCTTCCAGACCTCAGTTTTCTACCTACAGAACCTATACCAGTTGTCCTTCCTTCCATTGTTTTCAAGACAATGAGGTTTAACATGCCACATTTATGCCTGTAAAAAAAATCACAGTGATCTAGTCTGTGCAGTTGTGTAAAAAGATAGCTGTTCTCGAGCAGCGAGCAAATACAGTCAATTGTCTGACCCTGTAAAATTCCTGATATATTTGCCAGACTCTGTGTATAAGAACTGTTAATCAACTCAGACTTATACTTCTGCTGTCAGCATAAGAGATGAGCTGTTCAGGGGACAAGGAATCCTTCGTTTCATTGAAAATAAATGTCCTGCAAAATCATCTGTGACTCAGCCAAAATGAAAACCGTAAGTATTGCTTTTATGACAGAAAAATCTTTCTCCAGAATTGAAATTTTGGCTTGTGTGTGATGATTTCTTCAGTGGGTTCTGGAAAACAGCAAAGCCCTTGCCTCAAAACATTCTGTATTTTCACCAGTCTGACATCTCAGTTACTGCCCCTGAGCATGCCAAGGACAGTCAGAAGGTTTTTACATCCAGCTGTCTTTACAGCAAAGGGCTGGCCTTTCCTTTTTTGACTATCAAACTGACTGACTTACACAATTTTACCTACTCTGCTTGGTGCCATCAAACCGTTCTTCGTACAGCCAAGTGGCATTTTGCATTTTGAAACAGGGTAAATGCTGATAAGGATGGCCACGGAATTGCCAAAAAGGTTTTTGTGTACATAAAGCAGGGCAGGTGCAGGCTGCAGTGAAGGGGAAACGTCTTTCCTTTCGGCTGTCCTCGGAGCTCTGGCTGGACGTGGGTCCTGGGCCCAGCCGGGAGCCCACGAGCCGCTTTTCTGGCACAAGGCAATGGGTCTGTTCCCCCGCCTCGGTCATTCCTTATTTCTCCAAGGCATAACCATAAATTCCCGATGCACAGAGGGATGGGGCAGCCTAGTTAATGATTTGTCAGGCGTTGAGCCGAGTGCCAGGCCCGTCCGGCGGAATGCGGCCGGAGCCGCTGCACCGCCGGGAGCAGGAGGTCGCGGGTCAGGCCGAGGGCAGCGCCGGCTGCGGGACCCCCGCTCGGGGCAGGGGCTGAGGCACAGGCGGGCAGGGAGCGCTCGGCGGGGCTCCCGCTGCCCTCGGCGCCCCGGCCCCGCGGGGTCACACCGCGGCCTCGGGCCCCGGAGCCGCGCACCTGCCGGGCCCGCCTGGCTCCTCCGCCGGGCCTGCGGGGCGGCCGAAGGGCACGGCTCAGCCCCCGCCCGCCCCAAGCGCTGCCTCCCCGTCGCAGCGCAGAGCCGGCGGCCGCCCGCCCCCGCCGCCGCCCGCGCACGTGTGCCGGGGAAGGCGCTCGGTGCCGCCCGGGCGGCGCTTCCCCCCCGCTCCCCGTCGCCTCCCCCTCCTCCGCAGCGGGAGCGAGAGCAGCCTCCGCCCGGCGCGCCCGGCAGCGCCGGGGCCGCTCGCCGGCCGTGCCGCCCCGCCAGGACGTCGCCGCCGCCGATGGCCGCCCCGCTGCCCGGTGTGCCCGGCGCTGGGCGGGCGGCGGAGCCCGCTGGCGGCGGCCCCCGCGGCTCCCCCCGCCCGCCACCTCGGCCCCCCGGGGACAACCCGCCGCCCTTGCCCCCCGACAGGTAAGGCTAGAGCCCGGGCGGGCACCGCCGCCCCCCCGCTCCCCCGAGGGCCGCCCGTGCCGTCGGGGTTGGGCAGCGCCCCGCGGGCGGGACGCGGGGCTGGGGGGGCCGGGGAGCGGCGGCTCGGGGAGGGGGCGAAGCGCAGGAGGGGGCGGCCTGGCCAGAGATCGGCCCGCGCCTCCCTGGTGCACAAAAGTTGTTTCCCGGCCCTGCAGACACTTTCCTCCGCTGCGGATGCGTGTGTGTCCCCCCACCGCTTTTTTTTTTTTTTTCTTTTTTTCTCTTTTGAGGTTTCCCAGTTTGAGGTGAAAGGAGCCGGCGGTGCCGAGCCTGCCTTGTCAGGCTGAGCCAGCCGCTACTTTATCCTTGCAGTGCCTTTCTCAGAATATTCGTGAGATAAAACCGCTTCACCGTGAGCGATGCCGCTGCAATTGCTGTCAGCGGTGTGCACCCTGCTTGTTACCTCTCAGGCTGTTCTTAAAGGCATTGGTCTCTGTTCTTCGTAAAAGAAGGTGGGAGCTAGGGTTTTTCGTGAAACATCTGATGAGTTTTGGTAGACTGAAGTTTACAAAATCTTAAAACTGCATACAGGATTTTTTGCTCCTTCTAAAGCTAAATATCACTTTGGAAGCATCTTCATTCTGTATCATTACCCTACTCTGACGGTTTTCTGTACTTTGTACCAATTAGTATATGAAATCTGGAATGATAATAAAGAAGGCAATAAAGTAAAATGTTAAGCTTGGAACCATCAACTCACGTGTTGGCAGACACAAATACTTCAAGTGCTTTGGGTGCTCCTCTCCAAATGAAATCAAGTAGACAAAGTGCTGTTCAATATTTTATGTGAGAAAACGGTGCACTGTAATGTACACAGCAGTCTAAACAACCACGTTATTAATGTGATACTTTAAACCAGTGCATAACTGAGCTCTTCAGCAAGTACAGTAGTGATTATCTTCACTACTCTTGCAAATGCTTCTTGGTGGTACTTCTGACACAATCCTATTTAAGTAACCAGCAACAATTGAGATATTTATTTTATGATGGAGCTGTGGAGATTCAAGTACAAAAGTAACTGAAAACAGAAATGAATGTATTGCTTTGCCCTATTTTGTCTTGTCAGTCACTTTGACTCCTGATTCTGGTGAAAAAAAGTTTCCATTTGTTTAAAATACTGTTCCGATGTACTTGGGAAGTTTTACTGAGAAGTTACATGCATCCACTGTTGTAATATGTGTACACAGGGATTGGCATAAACACAGGGACAACAAAATATTTACTAATGTCCTTAGAAGCCAAAATAAATATATCTGTGTTCTTACTCTGCAAAGACTTACGCATATTCAGACAACTTTATATTCAGAGTTGAATACTTGGATTGCTTTCAAGTAGTGCTAGGCGCTGTATGTTAATATATTCAGCCTACTGATTAAGTAAAATAACTGCACAAAAAAAAGCTAATTGCTGCAACCAGGAAGTATGGTGGTATTAGTACCTTAGTGTTTCATGTATTGTGTTTGGACATTGCAATTTTAACAGTTGTTACAGTTATCACTTGATATTATGTATTCTGTTGCAATAGGAGAAAAAAGAAAGATGACAGTATTTTGGAGATCCCATCAATTCCAAATCCTTTTCCTGAGCTGTGTTGCTCGCCGTTTGCATCAGTTTTGTCAGCCAGTCTGTTGCCCAAGGCAACTTCAAGAAAAAAACAGGTAAGATGTATAAATTATTATTTGACAATTTGTAAAGTGTTTTAGTGAAAGTTTGAAGAAAAGCTTGGTTACCTATTAAGTTATTCTTCTATTAGAAGTGTTTCATATTTCTGTTAATTTGGTGAAATTTTCTCTGTAGGTCATTGATGATTGTAGAAAGTAAGGTTTTGGAATCTGTGACTTAAGACATGACTGTTCTTTCACAGAGTCTATGTGTGACTCTGCAGATTTTTCAGTTAAAGTGGAACCAGAGGCAGGCAGGCAGTACTTTATATCCTTAAATGGGGAGTTAATTTCTTTCTTCCCTTCCTCTCCGCCTCCAATTACTGTCATCGGTGTTATAGAACAGAGGGTTTTAACAGTCGCTGAACAGCTTGTCTGATGGTCTAATTTTGCTAGGATAATGGAGTAAAACCTGAATTGATGGGGAAGGAGCAAATGCTGTGTACCTGGCTATTTTTTTATAGCATCTGAATCTATCTCTGTATGTCTGATGTTACTATATTTCCATAAATACCTTAAACTGAATGCCAAGGGAAGATCTGAGTGGGTAGACAGACCTGGCAGTGCTCTGGCAATAGTGTTCACACACAGTGTATTTGTGAATACCCCTGAGCAGGGGTAGAGGAGGAAGAATTTCCAGTTAATGGAAATTATTGATGTTGAAGATCTGTTTCACTCTTTGAAAGCTTGCTTGTCTTATTTCTCTTTTCTCATCTTGAGACTGGAAAGAGTTCTGGCAAGGAACGTCTGTGGGATTAAGAGTACTATCTCCACATTCTCTTTTTTTGGTGGTCTGCAGTCTTAAACTTCAACTGCTATCTTAACAGTTTTAGGGATGATACTGGAGGTCTAAGAACTTATACTGCTGCTGGTTATTCGGGTTTTAGATTTACATAAAGAAATTGTCTGGAAGTTGAAGTTTCTTGTAGTTGTATTAACTTTTCTGAAGCTGACAAGTCATGGCTGTTTCTGTGCATGTGCTGGAGAACTTTGCTAACGAAGTTGTGGCACCTTAAGGAGGAGCTTTCTCCCCCGTGCTCCAGTGAAAAACATAGATGTGTCTGCTAAACTGCTGTAATTCTCTCTTGCCATTTTTTGTATGTTCTCTGAAAATAGCTATTGTGTCTTTCTGGACTACTTTTATTGCTTTTAGTTCTTTTCCTACAATAGAAATACTAATCTGAAGCATTTCTGGTCAGTGTGTATGTGAACATTGCTAAGGCAGTGGGGTAAAATTGTGCTAGTTTCATGCTAGGGCAGGGTGGAAGCATTGACTGTCTCTGCAGAGACAGGAAAAACACTGAATTGGTAGCATTATTTTTCAGAACAAAAGGACTAGAAGTCACATTTAAAAAAATAGTTTAAATTAGTCATGTTGCAGGCTTAAATTGCAGTCATTGTGGTAATCTTTGTACTTGAAATAGAAGGTAGATTTTCTAAGCAAGATTTAACACACAAAGGTCAACTATCTGCTTTTGTGGCCAGTCATGTTTAACAGTACTGACTGACTTGATCAGTTAAGCCATCTAAGTGTTAGCTTCAGTCTCTCAGAAGCTGAAGTTCATAGGTTCACTAACTGTACTTCTGCTTCTTCATAAAGGTTCTTGTCATACTTTTTGTGATGATTCCTGCTCACAGTCCTTCCATTTCTCCTGGTTTTCCATTTAGGAATGTAGTGTTTTCTCTGGTAAAAGCAGGATCAAGAACAACTGGTTTCCTGATGGAAGTGAGCTAACATAATGCTGGTGTCTGTGGAGGCCCTGACCCATTTTTCAGCTACCAGAAAAATGGAGAGAAGTCTTCCTGTTATTTTCCTGGAGGCATTTTAACAAGACCATGGCTTCTGTCAAAAAGCCTTTCACCTGGGTGTCTGTTTATGGCTACTGCAGGAGAAATGGTACTTGGCTAAGTAGACCATTTGTCACACTCAGCATGACTGTTCCTATGTTCTTCATCTCAAGTTATAAAAGGTTAAGGCCAAATAGCAACTGTCAGATTAAACTTCTACCTTTGAAATTCAGGTTGAAGTCTTCTAATAGGCTAATGAAATTACTCAGGTTTAAAAAAGAAAGAGAACGCTAAGCAGGTGTGTGAAGAGAAGTGAACTGGCTGTGATTTTGACTTCCCACAAGTGGCTGTGGAGACTGTACTTGAAAATGTTGCGTTTTCCACCCTGTGTTCTTATTTTGTCAACTTTGTAGCAGCGCTATGTGCAACTACATTATCCATATACAAAAATTTCATAGAATACAGCCTCCAAGGTCACGAATATTACTGTTACTGTTTGATAGTTTCCTAACTCTTAAGAGAAACCAGTTACTCTTAAGCATTTTTTTTGGTGTGTATAGTGTTGAAAGCTGCCAGAATTTTTTCTGTTGCCTCTCTGATGATCTACATATGTTTTCAGTGATTCTTTTTTAGATCGCTTGATTTTTTTTATTGTTTCTTTTTCTGCTGTGCTTTTAATTTCAAGCATGGTAAAGATAAATTGCAGAGTGAATTTCTACTTATGTCTTGTAGGTGTTTCTAAATCAAATTGTGTGTTTCTAAAAGAAAAAAAAAACTCTTCTGTCTTGCTTTTCTCTCCAGAAAAGATTTTCTACTTCTAGAGAAGAAAGAAGTTGTCACTAATATCTACTCTCTTATTCATAGCACCTGTTACATGTGAAATCTTTCTACTTCTAAATAGACTATTAATGTTATTTTGAATTCTTGTTTTTCTAAGCTGAAATTCTTACTGTCTTCTGATGATCTTTTATCATAAGCCTCTCAAAATGTTGAACATGCTGCTTGAACAGCATGTTTGCTGGGTTGACTCACTGAAAATAAGTTTATAAAAACAAATAGGTAAAAACCACTTAGCAGACCAGTGAGTTGCCTCTGTGCTTGGGAAGTAGGATGTCTGTGTCTCTGAACTGTGTTTGGTCTGCCTCATCAACACAGCTGCCCATCTCTTTCCCTCTTGCACTTTGGAAGAGTATTACATCTTAGAATCAAAGAATCATGGAGTCATTAAGTTTTGAAAAGACCTCCAAGATCATTGAGTTCAACCTTCGACTGAACACCACCACGCCCAAGTAATCCACAGCACTAAGGGCCACATCTAGCTGCTTCTTGAACAGTGCCGGGGTGGTGACTCCACCACCTTCCTGGGCAGCCTGTTCCAGTGCTTGACTCCCCTTTCACTGAAGAAGTTTGGAAAAGCTGGTAGCCCATGGCTTGGACAGGTGTGCTCTTCACTGGGTTAAGAACTGGCTGGATGACTGGGCCCAGAGTGTAGTGGTGAATGGTGCTGCATTCAGGTGGCATCTGGTCACTAGTGGTGTCCCCCAGGGATCAGTGTTGGGCCCAGTCCTGTGTAATATCTTTACTGATGATCTGAATGAGGGGATTGAGTGTACCATTAGCAGATTTGCAGGCAACACCAAGTTAGGTTGGTGTGTTGACCTGTAAGAAGGCCCTGCAGAGGGACTGGAGACAGGCTGGATCGATGGGCTGAGACCAACAGCATGAGGTTCAACATGACCAAGTGCCAAGTCCTACACTTTGGTCACGTTAATCCCATACAGCGCTTACAGGCAGGGGGAAGAATGTCTGGAAAGTGGCTCAGTGGAAAAGGATCTGGGGGTCCTGGTTGACAGCAGCTGAACGTGAGCCAACCTGTGCCCAGGTGGCCAAGAAGGCCAAAGGCATCCTGGCTTGTATCAAGAATAGTGTAGCCAGCAGGACCAGGGAAGTGATCATACCCCCCTGTACTCGGCACTGGTGAGGCCACACCTTGAGTCCTGTGTCCAGTTCTGGGCCCCTCACATTAAAACGACCTGGAGATACTGAAGGGTATCCAGTGAAGGACAAGACTCGTGAAAGGTCTAGAAAACATGTCATATGAGGAACAGCTGAGGAAGCCATGTTTGTTTAGTCTAGAGAAGAGGAGGCTCAGGAGGTACCTCAGGAAAGGAGGCTGTAGTGAGATGGGGGTAGGTCTCTTTGACTGTGCCTGCAGTGAGAGGACTAGAGGAAATGACCTTAAGCTGAGACAGGGGAGATTCAGATTAGATATTAGAAAAATCTTTTTCGCTGTTAGGGTGATCTGGCATTGCAATAGGTTGCCCAAGGAGGTGGTGGAGTCACCATCCCTGGAGGTGATTAAAAGGCTTCTGCATTTGCATCTGCGTGGTACAGTTTACTGGTTTAGGGGTCACAGTGGTAGTGATGGGTTGATGATTGGTCTTGATGATCTCTTCCAACCTTGAGAATTCTATAATCCTATGAAGCACGTTCAAATAAGCTGAATTTTATGTTTCAGGGTGGAAGACTTATCTGAACAGGCCAAACCCCCAGCTTTTCCATGTCCAACACAGTATGGTCAGCTTGGTGGATGGTGGGAAATGTTGCCTTCCTTTGGGGAATCAAGCATTTGCTGTTATTAGGTGGAGTTTGTGAACTTGTGTGAAAAATCTAATTGTGTCTCAGAGCCTGTGTTCTCTAAGAAGTGGCAAGGAACTGAAAATATAAAGCACTTTGTACTTTTGTCCCTAATTATGATCAAAAGAGATATTAGTTGGGAAAAATATTAACTGTAAGAAAACTTGTTCTGTTCTTTAGTATGCTTTTGGTTGTCTTTGGTCAAATGAACTAAGAGATTACTGTAGTTTTATGAAAGCTTAGTTTTTAAGGCTTTCTGAAAACAAAACCTGAATCATTTGCACTGCAGTGACAGTTCTTGCCCTGCTCAAGGATAAGCCAAAAAGTGTTTCATGACAAAAGTAGTTCAAGGTAATTAGTGCCTTGTTTCTTTAAATTAAATTAGAAGTGCAAAAATAAAACTCAAGTAAATCTCAAGGTGAAGAACACTCAAATCTTTGAAATTTTACCTTGCTGCTTTTGTCTTTTTCGATGTTCTAAACAGGTAGATATTTTATCATGTCGAATCGAAATATACTCCCACAATGTTCTTTCCAGGAAATCAGTTGTATAGGGACCTCAAATACACATGACTGTAGTGGAACGTCACTTTGCTTTTTGTATTAACAAAGATTTTCATTTAAAGCTTTTTGACAAAGAAGAGCTAAAAGGAATTTTATGTCAAAGAGATGTTTATTTGAATGTGTGCTATTCTAAGTTTATGAGTAATATTGAGCATTGACTGTTGTAATTGGAGTACCATTAGGTTTTTTACACCTATAATTCAGGGTCTTTTAATGAACCTGCTTGAAGCCTCATTCCTCAAAACTTTGCATATAATTCTATTAGCAGACATAAATGTCTAAGCCTTTGGTTCTTAGACCTTTTCATGATGGATTTTTTGGCTGATGTATTTGTTTTCTCAACTTTTAAACAATGTGAAAACAAAAGGGGTTTTTATTGAAATGTAGTAATGCATGAATTTCCAAGTAATTTCTGAGGGTTGAGACATCTTTTCCAACCAAAAGATGCATTGCTTAAATTTACTCTGTAATTCCAGTCTGTCTGTTTCTTACCAGATTTCCTTCCAAGTTGGAGAGCATTGCACATAGCCTCCTTTATCAGTTCTCAAGTCTTTTTGCTTTTCAGCCTCTAAACATATATCAGTTTTTCCTATGTCTTCCCCTTAAATTACATAAAAAAGAGTTTGAAAGTCAGAAGGGAAGGGAAAAAGTCTTTCCAACTGGTTTACAGATTAGCAGTAGAAACATTCTGTACAGAACCGACTCGAAGAGCTCAAGGTTTTTACATGAAGTCTCCAGTATATGGATTGCAAAAAGGATTTGGTTGGATTCCCTTTAGTGGTGTCTCATCTAGCGGTCTGCTCCAGTCTCTGTGTTCTGTTCTTCATTTACATGGTTGTACCTCTGCACCAAGGAAAGATTTATTGATAGTACAGTAGATTAAAATTCTTTAGAGCCCCATTAAAACTTGCTATCTTAATGCATGTACCTTTGTACTTTGACCAGTCATCTTAACACTGTGACAGAAAGTCACTTGTCTGTACAGGTGAAAATCAGAAGGCAAGGTTGAACAATTTCGCATTTTAGCAATCAGGAGTATTGCCTGGTTTATACTGGATGTGCCTTAGCACAATCTGTCTGATACATCAGCCTGAGGAAACTTCAGAATAATCATTTGTTTGTTTGTTTTCTTTTCTTTTTGTATTTTACTTTATCTTCTTTACGTTGGTTCATTTGTTAGTATATCTTTCTTTTAGAGATGAGAAAATATTTGCTTTCTGTCAAACTATGAACTCTCAATATTTTAATCTATTAAATGAATGTAAATAAATATATTTCATACATATATATGTTACTGTCCAGAAAGAACCCAAGCAAAGACTGTAAACGTTGTAACTTCACAAAAATAGCATGTCTTTTTTTTTTCCTTTCTTATGAGCAAGAAAACAAGGTCATTCTAACTTTTGTAGTTACTAAGATGTTGTCTCTGCAAGCTTGTTTTTTAATCTGCTTATATCAGGAAAATGTTAGGCTTAAATTTTTGCAATTTGTACTAATATAAAATAAAAAAATCAGCAGTACTGTCAAAGATTCTGGTAGACATTTTCCCAATGTTTGTCAGATTGAAATGATTTTAATAATCCTTTGGATTTTGATTGTTTTGGGCTTCATCAGCCTCAAAGTCAAACCTGAAGTTTCTTTTCTTTTAGGACTGTTTTCTCAGTACAAGAAACTGGCTTTTCTGTGCTGTATTTTGAATAAGAAACCTCCGTTGCAGTAGATCTAATACCTTGTCTAGAAAACCTTCTCTGAAAATTTGGAAACCCTGATTTTTCAAAAAGTGATTCTTTAATATTCATCCCTTGAACTCTGAGTTGACTACCTGGTATTTTGATTTTGTGATATCTCTAAAGTACTGTGTAATTACAGGGTGGTGAGGGCAGGTTATGGTACAAACAGTGCCCATTCCTTTGACTTGACCATTAAAGCCAGGTGAAACTGCAGGGAATTTCTCTAATGCTGCTGAGTCACTTTTGATAACTCAGTTTCATTGAATTTGATATTAAAAGATTAAACTCTCATGAATGGAGCTTGAATCGTCATAATTTTCAGAAGGGAATGAGATATGATAGATATTAACACTGTTCTTACTCATAATTGTTCCCAGAGGTGGATGCTTTTATTTAGGGTTAGACTGGAAGTTCAGGTCGTTTTGTAGCAGCTCCATACCTGCCATAGGCAGATCCATGATTAAATAAGTATTTTACTGGCAGATCTTTCTCGAGGTGGCTTCCCGTTGGTGGCACAGTCAGTAAGTGATACTGCGGTAAGGGAGGGATGCAAGGGGTCAGTAAGATTGTAAGAACAGAACACTACTGACATCTTCCTCTAACACACCATTGTCTGAATGGTCTTTTGATCAGAACAGATACATGTTCCCATCTCACGTCCCAGGACAAATTGTCTAGACTAATCAGAGTGGTGTTTAGTAACACTCATAAAATGAGACCCAGCCTTAAGTTTGGTTTTGGGGTTTTTTTTCCGTTTTGTTTTTCGTCAACATTCTTCTCTGGTCTTATAAAACCTCTGCAGTCCTGTTCTGGTCTACTTTTGTCATCTTATTGCCCAGTATTGTAGACACCTGCTTTATATCAGGTACTGCTGTATTTATAACATAAATAGCTTCATAGTTTTGTACTATTAAATGAAAGAGGGTAGTCAGTGATTAATAGTTACATTACCTTAAATGCAACAAATTTGGTAAAATTGACAACTTAGGTGTTTGTTATTGAAAGTTTACAACCGCCTTTGAATTAAAAGCTTTGCAAAAGAAGGAGAAAATGCGAAGTAGTTTACTGAACCTTTACAGTGCTTAAACTCATGTAAGATGATAGCATTTTTATGATTTTATCATCATAAGACTTTGTTATTCTAGTGTTGGGCTATTAACTGAAGAATGGAGCTCAAAGTCAGATCAGTTTTTGTGAGGAGTTTTGGTACAGTTTTTAGCATATCCTTGCGTTGCTGCATTTCTGATGTTCTGAGAGTTATCTATTCAAATAAGAATTTGAGAGCTGTAGAACCAAGCAGAGGAATATACCCATCCTACTTCTGTGCATAAATGTTACCACAGTAAGTGTAATTTGGATTTTACATAAACAAAACATACAACATACATGTCCATATAAACATCACAGTTAAACCTGGTTGGTGTCCACCAGGTGGAATTAACTTGATCGTGCATATAGAATAGTATTGCATATTTGTGATTGATAAAACAATTTTATATTCTTTATACATGTGTATTTTCTTGTTTCTATTTACAATAGATAACTGAGGACTTCCTTGTTCTTTCACATGAAATTCCAGAGCCACTAGTACAGTATTGTTGTTCCCCCAGAATTTTTGCTTCATGGTCTTTTTAACTCTTTGTAGTGGTAATCTTTATGCTGTGCCAATGTAATTAAGAGATCAAGCTAGAGTTGTAATGAAAACTGGACCAAATGCATGTATCGTTTCCCTTTTGTAAGAAAAAGTATAGAAACTGACAATAAACCTCAGATCTCTCACCCTTCTTACCACACTGTGTAATAGAGGACAATGGGTATCTGTGTCTTAACATCTGCAGACCACTTAGATGAGTATCTTCAGGATAATAGTTTTCAGTTTTGTGCTTGTATGGCAGGAACTGCGATGGCCAGGCAGTGGAAGGGCATCCTGTTACGGACAATTGATGTTCATTCTTTTTGTGTGTCTGCAGGGGCAGGAACTGATACATCTTCCAGTTGAGGATTTTAGAGCTTAGGGTTTCCAGACTTTTCTAGCAGTTGATTATTCCTATTAACAAGGTGGCATATATCTTTAGCAAGTGGTGAAATGCTGCAATGATAAGTGGGAGATAACCGTTGCCCAATGGCAATATTCTCCCTGTCTTCAACGTACTTAAAGTTGCTATTTCTGAGGGCACTCACACTTTTATGACTGCCTTTAATTTATGGATAAAGGGAAACCTTCAAGACAGTATACTTAATCGTGTCCCTCATGATAGAGTCCTGATGGGAGTCACCTCAAATGGGAAGATTTAAAAAAAAAGCTAATCAGGCCACAGAAATTTTTTCAAGAAGGGCAGCTGTGGGAGGAGGAATTAAGAGGGAGAAGAAATTAGACCTCTGCTCTAGTGACAACGTGAACTTTCTTTTCTCCCGTTTCAGTCACAGAACATTCATTTGCAGCTAATCAGCTCATATTTTAGCCCAATAGTGTACATGATATTTAATACTTAAGTCTCAAGAGAGAAATGTATATCGGTTATCTTAGAGGTGTGCCTGTGCTTCTAATTAGGGTACTGATGAGTTGTTCCTGCCTATTTCTGATATGTATGCATATGCTGCATACTGGTATATCTGTCTTTTTGCTTCTTAATTTGATATTATATCCACAGGAAAACAAGATACACTAGATTGCCTTGTGATCAGAATGGGATTTTTCAATTACTGCATTCTTAGGCTATAAATAGCTTTTTTATATTAGTTATGTTATGATAACTCCTGTTACTGATTACATTAAGTCTTGGCGTTTATGAACAGCTGCAAGCTCTTGATAATGGCACAGAAATGATATCAGCTGTTGAGAAACAGGCTGGAAGTTTGCAAGAATTTATTCTCATAATCACTAGAATTTACTGCTATGTAGTGAGAGGGAAGTCCATGTAATAGAAGAGTTTTCTTATATAACTCGGCTGACAGAACTTTATCCGTGTGCTTTTCTGTTGGGCTTGAACCTATTGATTGCAAAAATAGGCAGCTGAAAAGCTTTGCAAGGAGCACGTGTAACAATGTTTTAAGATTCCACAAGTTTGTGAGGAGAATTGGTGAGGATGGAAAACTGCATTCTGTTCTTTGATCTGCAAAATTTAGAGCTGCGTTAAAGAGCAATGTTCAGATTTTTGCCATTGTTCTTGCAATGTGAACCCTTCCATTTTGGTAAGCAGACAGGATCTGCCCAATTTCTGCCTAATAAAATAATTTCTCATTAGGGCGAAAGGACAAGTGTCCATATCCTGATTTTCATATTTAGTTCCTATACTGTATTTTAGCACATAATACTTATATCTATTTGTTCTCATTAAGTTATATTTTAAAGTTATTTTCTTCTTTGAAAATTTCTCAAAGTATGGGTCATTGGAACAGCTGAATGATGAAGTCATCATGGTTGGATGTTATTTTTCTTCTGGGATGGAGACTTCTCAAATCCTAAATGAGTTTACTAAACAAACTACTCATCTTTTCAAGCCCAAAGGAGTGGAATTTGTAGGATAACTGCAAGGAAGCAATATGTAACTTAGTGGAGAGGAAAGGTAGGTCTAGACTTTTTCTATACAGTTATTGTGGAGAAGTGATGAAAAAATACTCTGAGTCATTGTATTTGGGGCTTATACCTTCATGTAAAACCTTATATGAATCTCTTAGTGTTTTCCTAAACTATTCCAGCAGCATTACAATTTTGAAGTAGGGATTATACTTGAAAATCATGACCTGAGAAAGAATTCATAAATACTTTTCTAAATAAGATATAAGAGAATACATGCTTTGTGACTCCAGGATAGAAAATGCATTACCAAGTCAGTCCAAGCAGTCACAATGTGCAATGAGGAAAGTACATGGTTTGTGGTGTTCTGTACTTGCTTGACTGAGTGCTGGTGGATGACTTCTGTGTAACAGAAATACGAACATGAGAAAGGCTTCTCTTTCTCAAATAAAACTAGTTCTTTCAGAAGACAAACATATGGAGACAGTAAAACTGAAGCCAGTGATTCAGCTGTGGCACTGATAATCTGTTTTATGTGTCTTTGTCCCTTCACTGTCTTTCTGCAACCTCTGTTTCTCTTTGCTTTGGTTCTATATGTGTTACTAAACACATTTGCCTGTGAAAAACTGACCCTTGACGAATTATTTTCCAGTACAACCAGCCTGTGATCTTGACTGCCAGAAAATACAGTCACTGGCAATTTTTATCCAAGAATCTTATTTTAAGTGTGTTTAAGGATCAGTTTGACTCAGTTCTATCCATAGTTATAACCAGGGGGAAGAAGAAGGCTGACACATGGGTTAGTACTTGAAAGATTGCATTAAAATTAAGGAGTTCATAGTTCATGTGGTACATGTTTCTTGGCCAACAAGAGCACAGTGATCTGCTGAGAACTAAAAAATGGCATATTTCTGGATGGCTTTTCAGTGCAGGGTTTGAGATCCAGAGTTATCTTGCTTTGCCCTTAAACTGCTCCTTCATGGTGTGTGTGCAAAGGCTAGAAGAGGGAGAGCTAAAACTATGCATTGTGCTTGTTCTTTTTTTGTGGTGCAGCAGTCTCTTAAATTAGAAGCATTTAATAGGTGGATAATTGTATGAATAGACAGGAGAGATCACAATGGCTCAAACTTCTTTGTGAAGTTCCTAGGTACCTTATATCTGTGTTGCTTTGCAGGTAGTACAGTCTGTGCAACCGTATCTGCATATCTTGACCCTCTAAGAGGGTGTGCTGTGTGTTCTGTTTGAAGACTAAGATCTTGCTACATTTCTTTGTCTAAGGGACTAAAGGAGTAGAAAGACAACTACTTACTCAATCACTTTGAAACCTTTCTTTTGTAGAGTGATTTTAAAGAAACTGGTTATTTGTCAAGCACATGGAAATGTACCTATGTAAAAATACCCTGTACGTGTTTCTACGGTCACGCAATAACTGACTCTTCTAGCAAAGAGACAAAGAGACTGTCTGTGCCAGGCAGACAGGAGCACTCTCTCAAGGAAGTGCAGGTATCACCACAAATAACTTACCTGATTGATATTGGTCTTGTAATAAACTTATGCCTTAGCTTAAAGAAAAAATAAATACAAAAAATGGCATCAAAGTTTTTATAAACCTTAATGGAATTATGTTATCTAGAATTTGGTTTTTTCATCAGCAAAAGCTGAGTCTGATTTGCTCTTGTTACTTATAAATGCTCACATTCCTGCATTATATCCGGCAGAGCTAGGAATAGATCAGCTCTTGTGACTCCATAGTCAGTGCC
The DNA here is from genome assembly GCF_003945595.2 of Pipra filicauda. NCBI lineage: Eukaryota > Metazoa > Chordata > Aves > Passeriformes > Pipridae > Pipra > Pipra filicauda. The sequence continues at coordinate 2,057,089 of NW_024104369.1, read as the reverse complement.
TTAAGGACATCACTGACCTTCCTCTACTGACAGGGTATCTCTATTCCATATGTTGTTATAAAACCCTTACTCGGAGCTACTAATTTACTAAGGACATTTCAATTCTTGCCCACTTCATTTAGTCTTGCTTTCTTAAGTGGCAAGAAGTAGAAGTGGTTTATATTTTGAAGTATCTAAAAAGTATCTGCACAATGTTTTCACAACTGTATCTGGTAGCTTAGTGACAAAAATAGGAGTGAAAAGCTGCATAAACATAGTCATTTTACAGAGCTCTCAAGCAAGTGAGCTGGATCTGATTTCCTTCCTGTCCACCAGCACCAGCAAAATTCTTTGCAAACCTGCCATGGACAAGTCAAATCTTTTATCTGTAGGGAAAAAAAAAAGTGGTTATATATGTTTCCCTGAAGGCATAATTGGCTTTCAAAGCCTTTCTGTATCTCACATTTATCAACAAAACTCCTCTTGACTTTCACATGGTGAAGTGGTTCTGCAAGGCTTGTGCTTAGAAATTGAGATGTATTTTATTAACTTTATTTTATTAAATGGGTGTTTGTGAAATTTAAGAAAAGAAAGTATTCCTTAATATTATTTATAGTGCTCTTAGGTGCAACTGATGTTTACTTTCATTAGCATAGATAAATTACTGTAGTATTTTTATTTAAAATCTAATAATTATTTGAATATTGGACTTTTATTACCAAGTCAAATACAACACTTAAGTTTTTCCTTACTTTCTGAATAGGTCTGGTCTTTATATCTGATTGGAAAAGGTAAAATACAGATAATTTCACTGAGGAAAATAAACCTTTGCTTCACCTTGCAGACAAATAGGTCAATTTTATTTCAAGAGCCTTTAGTACCCAGGGATAAGGAAAAATGGCTTGGGTTATTTTTGTTTCTTTCCCAATAAATTCAGTAATGCGGTGCTCCAAGTTTTGCAGCTACTATTTCTCAAATGTTTTTTCATAAATCCAAGGAAAAAAGATTGTAGAGGGAGTTTTTTTTCCTGTTGCTGCAAACATATGCATGTTTAATATTCCTGTGAGTAAAATGCCTACAGGATCAGGCTCTGATACCACAAGTTATTTTCTAAATCTTACAGCAAAATTTTGGAGCTATATTATAGAATTTTGAAAACGTGCTCCCATAGGAAATAAAAACTGCGTGCCTGAAAGGTAAAAAACCTAATTGCAAATACTTGACATTTATCATAGCTATAGTACAAAAGATTGTTAATTCCAAATGTTACAGAATTAACACTTTAAACTTGATCTCAGGAATACTTTTTATTTTCTCAGAAGAGTCATAAGGATTTTGGACTGGAGTTTAAGAGAGAAAAATAAAAGTCAATAAATACCTTAAACCTAGAAGGTTAGTTGCTATGGATCTGTTACTGCTATAGACTGAATGTAAAATGAGTCAAAGTTAAAACTGGACTTTTATTATTGAAGCAAGGAAATGGGTAGTATCTGCTGTATTTTACCTTTTTTCATAGCTTTATTAAAAGCTCTTGTTTTAAAGCTAACTGAACAAGGATCAAATGTCTGTCTCCAAAGAAATTCTCTGTGACTTGGCATCGGTTTCTTATCAGTTTTTTTCCATATTGTGTGTCTCAATCAAGAACAGGTTTTGAAAGTTTAGGAAAATATTTGTCTTTACTTCCTATTGCTTGGCAGTATTTTATAACTATTTGAGAGCTGCTGGTAAAATGCCAGTGCAATGCAGGTTATGGTGTTCGCTCCTCTTGTTCATTGACAGAACTTACCTAAGCCCTACTGATTTTAGGATTTCAGAAAGGTGATTTAGGATGAAAATAGATGCTTTTAATCCATAGATTCTGAAGTATCTTGTTGGTGCTAGTGACTTGTTATGTTTTTGCCATTTAGAAAACTTACAAAACAGAAAATTAGATGCAATCGAATTGTTTATTTTTAATTTCCCAGTATGTAGTTTCTTATGTCTTGGAGATGAGATTCTTCTCTAGATATTTTGGGGTTACTAAAGAGTGTGCTGATTTCCAGTTACTGAGGGAAAAATATTATAAATATGATCTAGTGAAATTAGCATGGATTACCAAGTCAGTTCTGAATAATTATAGGACATATACATCAGATATGTGCTCAGTAATATACTTGCAGTGGCTGCCTATGAAGCTACAGTAGGCCTGCACATGTGATATGTTATTGTTTGAGATGCTATGAATACTTAGTACAAATAATTTTTTCAGAATGTCTGCAGTATTCAAGTACAGGGAACACTGTTTCTGATGAGAACTGCTTGTTCAAGAATTGTAAAAGAAATATCCAATATTACAGTTCTAACATCTGTTTAATAATTTGTTTTACAACGGGATTACTGCTTTGTCATGCTGCATAAAAGCAGAAAACTGTTTTTCTGCTATTAAGCACATTATGAGACCTTTAAAAAAAGATTATAGCTTGACTTATCATGTAAGCAATGCAAAATGTTACCCTCTTTGACCTAGAAGGAAAGAAAAAACCCTGACTTCCTTAGTCAAACCATGTTAATGTAAACAGATTTGTTATGCAGATATTTGATACATAAAGTAATTATGTGAGTGGGGGTGATCAAAAACTCGAGTTCATAAAACAACCTTCATTTCTCTCACTTGCAACATTTTATGTGCCATATTTTTGGGCCTGGGTTGCATTGCAAAAGTAGGAATTGCATTACTTAAAGGGGTGTTTTGCTTCTGCTTTGAATACAATTAATTAAGAATCAGAAAATTGAATTCCATGGATTCACTGCATCTATTCTTATGCTCAGTTACTTTCCTGAAACCTTAAGGTCAGGAGTACCGAAGTATGTTTTGTTTGCTGGAAAAAGCCAGGAAAAAAACCCTGAGACTGTAACCACTCAGTGTGAAGTGCTAGAATGCAATCTTTAACGATTTGGTTTTTATTTTGACAGTGAAGACAAAGTTCTGAGTGATAGAAATGCATGTTGTTCTGCTTATTTTTATAGCCAGAGATAATCAGCGTGGGCCTTTCCAAGGACAGAAGACAAGTTTTCAAGCTCTTTGGTTGGTTGATTTCTAGTTTCTCCTACCCCAGTGTCTTCTGTCATTGGCTTTGAGTAGGACTGAATTCACATAAATGGAGTGACATTTACTAGAGCCTTAGTCTTTCCTTTGTGCTGACTCTCCAATATTTAGGCTATGAGAAATTAGGCTTTAAGGCATATTGCTAACTACTTTTTCTGCTTCATGTTATCATCTGGATGAAGGTTGGCGAGTTCTGTGAAAAGCAGGCATGAGTTTGTCTTCCAGAAGAGTAACATTGCCTGCAGTTATGCCAATAACTCTGCAGAAAAGGGTATGGCATTTAAATCAGTCTTGTAATTCTGACGTTAGTATGGGTTGGTAACAACATTTAAACGTGGCTATATTTATTTTTGCACTTTTTATTTCATTTCTCCTATGTAATAAGAATGTTTCTTTTCTGATAAATGTAGATTTTTTTTATTTCTCTATGTGAAATATGTTTGCATAATATACATAAATATTATGTGTACATAACTGAATTTTTTTTACGGGTGCTTTTTTTCTCTGTTTTGTACTTTGTACAAGAAATTATTTTTCTTAGAGATTAATGTAGTTTTAAAATATAAAGTGTCATGATTACATTAAAGTATGTCTCTGTAGAAGGCTATGTTACTGTTCCTAATGGAGGATTACTGGAGTCTGCTTCCACAGGTTTTGCACCACCTTTAAACACAACATACTTTTTCCTGCCTTTTCTGGCTAACACCTTATTAGTGGATGGCCCATCAGGTATTTTGGGAATTAGGGTCACACTGTACAGTGTTTCTCCATAGACACTGTACTTGCCTTTTTTTTTTTGTTGTGTCAATAAAAAGTGGAAGCAATGCAAAATCATTACATCTATGTGCACTAGGATTGCTTAGGGTAACTCTGTGCATGGGGGTGTCTATGAAGTTAAAAATACACGTGGAAATGAAGTACGGAAATATGACTCTCTGCTGAGCCAGATATATTAACTTATAAGAAGTTAGTTCAAACAAGCTCTAAGTTATTAATTAGTTTGATTTATTTTGTAAATGTGTAGATATTTTTCAAAACCTTATTGCTGCATAATATGCCTGACTCACTTTTAATAGACTCTTCTGTTACTCAAAGGCTTTTAATGTACCAGCATTATGAAAAATGAAAGTTCATTGAAATATTACTACAGTATTAAATGGTTCTCATGAGCAATTTACATAGAACACAGTATATACTTATGGCATAAGTCCAGTGGGTCTAAAGTAATATATGAACATGTAGAGCTTTCATTGATTTGGGATATATGGTATTCTTTAGATTATTTCATTGTTTGAGTTGGAGGGGAAGCCTGTGAACATACAGTTTTATTGGGATTGATTGGTACAGATTAGATTATACTACTGTCTTAATAGCACGATTACATACTACTTTTCTGGTATAGTAACTTTCAGATTTAGATATGTGCAAGATGTGCTCTTACACAGTGTTATCTAACAATTTGCTATATCTCTGTTGCACTTCTCAAAAACATTCCTTTAAAAATTGTGGTTTAACTTTTCAGCTCTCATCCTCTCAATCCTGTGGTTCCTTCCTCTTCTTCTCTTCCTCCCCCCAACACCCCTTTAGATCTCAAATCTTCAGTTGTCATAGTTATTATTTTTGTCTGGTTTTTGTTGTTTGCATGTTAGGAGAGGAAGGTCTTTGTTCTTGCAGCATGTAGTTGTGTTAGACTCCTCTGGTATGCACACAGCAGTACTTGGTGCTGTGTGGGAGGGGAGAGGTGTAACTTTGCTCGATCTAGCATTCAGAAGGCTAGGAAACTCAGTTTTAACTGTACTGTATATTTCAATGGGTTGCTTTTCTTTTTTTTGGTGTTGAGAGGTAAGAATAATTTTCTGAGGAAATGTAAGAGTTTTTCTTTTTTGACAAATTCAAAGTAAGATAAATTTCTGTGCATCCTCTCTCATTTTTGCTTTTCATGCTACTATCAAGTTAGCTGTCAACAGTTACTGGCTTTACTTCTCTTTATCTATGCACTTTGTAAGCCCAAAATAAAATTAATGGAAGTAGTAGGAGGAAGCAGCACAGGATGTTGCCTTAGGTAGGTAGCTATTGAGTTACTGTTGCAAAAAATTCTTGAAGGCATATGTCCTCACTGAGGGCTCACTCTATGCCAAATTTGTTAGGCTTGTTTATGCTTGTGGTGGTTTTATCTGTTCATGTAGAATTCCTCTTGAAATTATCTCTTCTTTCTATTTAGAAAGTGCTCGTGTTATTTCTGTAGCAATATTCTGATTTCTAGAGCTGGAATACTGCAGGAAGGGAAGGCAGGAAGGCAGACAAAAGCCACGCTTGTGGGGGGGAGCACATGTGCATGTGTAAATTTGTTCTTGTTTCTTGTGGACATTAGAACCTTAGACATAACCTTTGACTTAAAGTAGTGCCCTTTCTATTTCTTGTAGCACAAGAATGACCTAGAAAAGTAGAAATGTTACATTAGCTCTGCATAGTCAAGATAAACATTAGCTCATGAAGTATTACTTTAAAGTATCGACCATCCCCAATCATTATTTCTTAAATTCACAGAGTGAGTAATTACGTAAGAAGTCTAGTTTAATTATGGTACTGCAAAAATTGCAAGTATTTTTGTCCCCTTATTTCTCTCACACAAAATGTAAAATTTTGCATTGTCAATGTGCTAATCTGATTGTTCTGCCAATTTCTTGAACACATGGGTTTTTCTCATTTTCATTCCAAATGTCTAATATGCTTTGTCCAAAGTTATTTCATACTTTGTTTTAAAATCTGATGTGAAGTGCTCATCACAGTTGATGTGTTTCATTCTTAAATAATATATTTTTAACTAAAGCTGCCAGGCCTTATTTAGATTCCAAGGGGTCTTTTAGCACAGACAGGAAAATTACATACTTGATAAACATGGGGAATTATATATATTGAGTACTATCACAACCAGATTTATAGCATTTATAGACTAGACATGTAATTAATCCAATTCAGAGTAAATGTCTTTATTTTCTGTATGAATAACTCTGTACTCCTCTATAAGTGTTTTTAAGAAATTAGATTTGAAAGGTCATAATGAATTCAAGACACTGTTTTACAGTCAAAGACCAATAATTTATTCAATATAAACACTCACAAGTCTACTAGACTTGTTATATAATAAGTAGAAGTCTTGGGCACATGATGTTGGATGCAAGGTGTAGAAACAGAGAGACTTGTAGATTTTTTCCACAACAGCTGGGAACTTCATAGCACAGTAGGTTGGGTGCTGTTAAGAAGCATTGTGTAGGTAGGTAGCATATATTGCAGCTGAATAATTTCCAGTGATTCTTGAAGGGATTGTGTAGTGTCTTTTAAATGGAAGAAATATTGATTAGAAAATGAGGATATGATTTAGATTGCTCAAATCTAGGGCTGCTGTAAGCATGCAAATTTCAAGATTCTCTTGCATCTTTATTCCATCTATTTTTCTGGCCCGAAATCACATGCTTTAATCAACACTTACCCCTCTCCCAAGGAAAAACGGTCTCTTAAGCCAAATTGTACCGAGAATTAGTAATGTCTGTCTGCAAGATGAAGAGCATGAAAGTAATTTTTCAGTTTTGCATTTAGGTTCCCCGAGATGAAAGGCCAATGTGCTGATCCAGGAATTTTACATAAGGCATTTTAAGTGACATGATAATGGGGTCATTAAATGAATACCTTCTATAAAATAACTGGAGGCAGACCAAGCATTCATGTGTGAAACATCTCTTTGTAAGGACAGTTTGAAAAATAGTAAGTTAAAGATGCATAAACAGCACCAGTGCCCTTTTTGTCTTTTCTACAGTAATAGAAATAAAACAAATACAATAATAAATAAAATAATTCAAGACTGGGTTGGATGGGGCTTTGAGCAATGTGGTCTGTGGTCTGTGGAAGGTGTCCCTGCCCATGGCAGGGGTGTTGGAACTAGATCATCTTTAAGGTCCCTTCCAACCCAAACCATTCTATGAGTCTATAATACAATAATAAAATGTTTCTATAATACAGTACATCCTTGAAGTTTTGAAGACAGATGAGAGGAGATGGAGAGAGTGGGCTTTAAAGCCTAAAGAGTAGTGGTCAGCAAACCTGTGGTAATTGAGGTGAAATATTTGAAGTTTTTATTCAAAATAGAATATTTTACTTAATGAATTTTTGTGGAATCTGAAAGAAGTAAAGGGGATAACCATGATAAAGCAGTAGGATTGGCCTCACTGGAAATTCAGTATAGGATTAGGTTTTAGAGATAAATTACTAGTATAAAACATCAGTATATGCTACTACTGTATCTACAGAGTTTGATACAAACAGAAGATTTTGAGCCAGGGCAAGAGTTGACAAAGGTTGAGAAGGATGAATATACATGGGAATGGGCAGATACCCAAACTGAATTCAGGAGAAGGTTAGTGTGTTTTTTGAAAGAAGTTTATATTTAAAATTGCCAGAAGGCCAGGCTAGTATGCAGGCTCACAGAAAGGTCTTGCCAGCTTAGCACATCTAACATGTGCTAATATAGCTGCATTTTGTTTGGGGACATCTGAAATTCCTGCTTACTCTTAATACTGAAAAACTTTGTGAAAGTAGCTTTACAAATATCTATCTCAGATACTTGTCTGAGGGAGCATACAACTTACGTGTTAGCTATGTAAAGATTAATGAACTACCTAAAACAGTCTTCTGTCGTACAATACTTGCAGATAGTAAGGTACCTACTTGTGATAGAGGATGGCATGCGGCTAGAGATTCAGTTTATGGATGATAGGGAAGAAGGAGGGTGGCAGACTAGCATTTTCTGTCATCATGGAAGAGCCCTGGTTAGGACCAGGGACTGTTTAGGAGAGACCTACAGACAGGACTCCTCAAGGGAAGGTGTTGCAGCACTTTTCCCCTCCCTTATGTTGTTGGCCAAATAAATCTAGATCTGATACTATACTTGAGAAGGGTTCTAGACCAATTTTTTCATTGAATATGTACTCTTTATACTCAAACAGGCACCTAAAAATGGATTCTGATATAGCAGTCATATACCAGTTGACCTGTCATATTTCCTGCTTTGACAAGCATAAAAACAGTAAAACTTCCTACTGTTTTTATTGTGTATAAAAATGATCCCACATAAAAGAAATCAAAATAGGACTAACTTTAACAGTCCCTATGGTTCAGGTGTGGGTGGGGAGAGGGAGATTTTTTCCTATCCTATGACATTCCAGTGTCTACAAACAATCAAATTTTACAGGATGTTTTGTACACAAAATTATCAATGGTCTTGGAATTTAAAATCTGTAGCACTATGCTGCATAGCTGTTGTGAAAGGTAGGTAGGGATGTATGTGTGTGTGTGTGTGTGTGTATGATAGGCTGAGTAGTAAGCACACAGAGCTTTTTAAGAAGTCTTTTAAAATCTCAGTGGTTTGATACACTTGGTCATTACTTGTCCTTTGTATAGTTTGACAAGGTTTAGTGGCACAATTAATGTTGCACTCTGTCTCCTCTCTGTCTTCAGTTCTTGAACAGATCTTTGATATGTTTTTCAGTTTCTTCTTTCCTTCTTTGAACATCTAACATTCTTCATACAGTAACCAAGGAAATTGGCAGTGTTTAGTGCCCTACTCTGCTCATAATCCTTTTCTGTGGGCAGAAATCCTTTGGAAAAAAAAACAGCTTTTTCATCAATTGAAGAAAGTGCTTGGCCATTTCCTAGCTCTAGTACTTTAGTCGCCTCTTGAATAAATTAGGCTTCAAGAAGTCAGAACTTGACCTTCAGACTGTGTTATCTAGCCTTGAAGTATATCAAGAGCTATTGCTGAATAGTTATTTCTGCTAAAGTAAACCCTCTTCTGATTATGCTGCATTGCTCTATATGAAGGGAGAAACTCAGCAAATGGCACACAAGGTGTTGGTATCAGTCTTATTTGAAAAATCACATTTCCCCGACTTATATGTCTTCTTATATGTTCTTTTACTTTGAACATGCTATAACACGTAAGCAAGTACCTGAAAAATTAGGTTTTCTTTACTTTTGATAAACTGAAGCTACATCAGTGAATACAAAGAAAATTCATCACATTGAACCAAGGAATTATTCATATTTAAACTTGCTTTCTTCCTCATTTTAATGCTGTTGGCATGGGTACTGCCCATGCCCTATACTTCACCACTCCTTGTTTTTCTGCCTGTGGGTCAGGAACAGAGGCAAGACCAGCCCAAAAAAACAACAGCTACCTTAAGGACCTAAAGAAGGAGTTATGACTTATCATGTAGTGGGTTTGCATGGCAAGTTTTTGGTAGCAGGGGGAGAGGGGCTCTACACAGGTGGCTTCTGTGAGAAGCTTCTGGAAAGTTCCCTCCATGTCCAACAGAGCCAATGTCAGCTACCTCCAAGACAGACCCTTCAGTGGCCAAGGCTGAGCCCTTCAGTGACAGTGGTAGTGCCTCTAGGGTGACATATTTAAGAAGGGAAAAAAGTTTGCTGTGCAGCTGCACCTGGAGAGAGAATATGTGAGAGGAACAGCCCTGTAGACACCAAGGTCAGTGGGGAAGGAGGTGGTCCAGACACTGGAGCAGAGATTCCCCTGCAGCCCATGGTGCAGCCCATGGTGAGGCAGCTGTGCCCCTGCAGCACATGGAGATCCAACAGGAGTGCAAAGATCCGCCTGCGGGCCCTTGGAGGCCTCCACACCAGAGCAAGTGGATGCCTGAAGAAGGCTGTGACCCCTGTGGAAAGCTCACGCTGGAGAAGGCTCCTGGCAGGACCTGTGGACCTGTGGGGAGAGGAGCCCACGTGGAGCAGGAACAGAGTGTGAGGAGTCCTTCCTCTGAGGAGGAAGGAGCAGCAGAGACAACATATGAGGTACTGACTGTGACCCATGTTCCCTGTCCCCCTGTGCTGCTGGTGGGGAGGAGGTAGAGAAAATTGGGAGTGAAGTTGAGCTTTGGAACCAGGGAGGGGTGGGGCAAGGTGTTTTAAGATTTGGTTTTATTTGTCATTACTTTTCTCTGATTTGATTGGTAGTAAAACTAATTTCCCCAAGTTGAGTCTGTTTTGCCCGTGATGGTAATTAGTGAAGCGATCTCTCCCTGCTCTTATCTTAACCCATAGGCTTTTCTCTCCTCTGTCCAGCTGAGGAGGGAAGTGATAGAGTGGGCACCTGGTGTCTAGACAAGGTCAACTCACAACAGATCAAAACTCCTGAACCAATATAATTATGTTGTAACATTGGAAATTTTAGCCTGATTCCAGTTCATTTAAGTCTCTTACACTGATAGTGACTTCCTAAAGTTTCTGGTTTGAAGTTGTCCTTATTCAGTTGCTTTCAACCCTTTATTTATGTTTACATTATTTCAAAGCAACTAATTTTTCATAGTTTAAAATAGTTAATATATAAACAGTTAATATATAATAGTTAATATATAAATCTGTTCTTAATATATAAGAACAGATTTATTCTGCTACCGTACAGTTTATAATGGGTGCCTTGGGAACAGTACAAAGCAAGGTGAGTCAAACTTTAAGTTACACTTTCCAAGAATACCCATCCAGTTTCTTGACCCAGAGTTGATAGGCTTTCAGCATATTTCTCATATTTCATCATAGTTCTCATATATGGCTGTCTTCGACTGCTGACCATTATCTTTACCAATACTCATGCTTAGGCATAAAAAATATTAACTAGGAGAGGCATCTTTCATTCCTTTCTTTCCCATGCCTTGTACGTCACTCTGGTTACAACTTCTTGAAATTTGTGTTTTTGCTGATACCTTTTCTGTTTGACACTACTAAAATTCTTATGAAGGACTGAGACCTGGGAGGAAGTGTTCAGTTGACACCTGTAATGCTTTTCCTTTATGTCCTACTAGAATTCTCCTTTTTTTTTCACTATTCTTTAATGTACTCCTATTTCTTTGCGGTCTTATTCATCACTCTTGTTGCATATTGTATCATTTCTACTGACAACCTTTGCCCTAACATAACATTGTGCTTTTTTCTTAGACCACTTAGACTGCTTTTCTGAACTAGTTAACTCCCTTCTCCAAGAGGTTAGCAATTAAATAGTATCTAGACTGAATAGCAGTTGGAGCCCTCTGCTTGTCTTGTATTAGCTTGACAGCCAGACTTCAGTAGCTCATCGTATTATCCACCAGCTGCATATGCAAGCCCTCAGTGTTGTGATTTTTCCTTTGGTTCTTTTGATTGTAACTTGTTGGATTGGTGTCTGTCACCATCTTTTCGGGTATCCTGTTTGACAAGACTTTTAGGATGATCATAACACAAATAAAATTCATAAATACATTTATGGTAATATGAACATGACTTGTGTGTGGGAAAGAGAAGCAGCAGCCAGACAACCCAGAAGACCTCTGAATATGGGGTATCACAGCGTGTGTAGAGATGGGAAATGTGCTACTGCCTTCTCAGTTTTCCTGTATGACTGAAGACTGTGCAGTCTGCATACCTTATTTTCCTTTTAGAACAAATGATTAGAGGTAAACATTGTCAAAATAGAATGAATTTTTGAAATTAGTAGTGTCCCTTCTTTACTGCATCAACTACTCAGCATTATCTTCCTATTTCACTTTGTTCACTTGTTTTAGTCTCCTGCATCAGGTGATTACTACATTTTTACCAACACAAAGGGTCTGATTTCCATTCCCAGGCTTCCCTTGTCTTTTTTCTGTTTCTTTAGGAGTCTGGATTTGTTGGCAAAAATTGCTGACAAAACTGTAATAACACAACAGGGTATAGCTGAAGGTTTTACATGGTTTGAGTAGACTTACTAGCTTTATTTCAGGATTTACGCTTTATTTGGAGTTTATGCTTTAGCCAGAGGGAACAATGCTATGTGAATAAAATAGAAGTTCGGAAGTGCTGAGGGATAAAGTATTCTGTCAGAATAGTTATCCTACAACAGTTAAACCTTGCTGTTATATTCTACTGGTGACTAGAAACAGATACCCAGAGATGACAGTACTGGACTGGAAGGGTTATAGTCTGACCCAGCAAAGCAAGGTTTTTGCCTTATACCAAATGACAAAGTATTTCAGCATTCTAAAATGAGCATTTATTATAGTGGGTTAACCTACATGGTTGCTCTGGACATTTCTTCTACCACTCCAGAAATTCAGAGAAAATTTCCAAACTATATCTTCTTTAACTAATAGTATAAACTTTTCTTTGTCTTAGAGTCTACATTCCTTTCTCCTCTACCTTCATGGCGATACGTAGCTGATATAGCTGATGACAAAGGCGTTATTCTCTTTGAAGCTGTGTTGCAGTTCAAGCCTAAACTTCTGTATAAAATTGCCAAAGTGAAAGAGTTTTAAGAAAAAATCTGTTTTCCTTTTTTTTTCCCCCCCTTCTTTAAAAAATCTATTTCAGGACTGCTGCAAAGGAAATGAGAAAATAATTGGTCTCTTAACAGTGTTATTCAGAGACTTGGTCTTTCTCACCTTCAGCAAGAGATCTGCTCTACTGAGAAACCAGCAACATAGTGTGAAAAACCTGGTAGAAACAATAGGTGTACTTCTTTTTATAGCTGGTATCTCTTCAGAAACATAGACTGCAGCCAGAACGTGGCAGTAACAGATTTGCTTTCTCTTGTGCTGGAACACAGCATTCTATTTATCTCTGACAAGCGAAGGATATGTTGGACAAACTGCGCTATTAAATACAGAAAGCCTCATTTAAATAATGTGACATAAATAGGGACAAGCTATTCAAACATGAAGCTGATAACATTTTGCCCTTAACTTTGTTGTACACAGAAAACAAAAATCAGAAGTGTATTTTAGTGGCTTTGTATTTACATTTCTTTCTCCCTCTTGTCTTCATACGTGACTTCTTTGGAAAGTAGAGTAGTATGTGGATAATTTCTACCATATTTCTAGATTTGGGGTTGAAACCACTGGTACACTGGCAACTTTTTTCATTTTCCATTCATTTTCTATTTCACTAACTTTTTTTAAAAAATAATGAAATACTGAAATTCCTTCTTAAGTCAGACTCTTTGACTCCTCTGCTATGATTTTTCCATCCCCTCCCTCTTTTTAAGTCCAGTTAGTCTAAGTGGATCTTTTCCCATCAGTATATGGTTAAGTACATTCTAAATATTGCTCTTGTGTGTAGTAAAAGGTAAAACTGTGTATTACTATTTAATATATAAAAGCTATTTAAAGTTAAGACTTAGCTGGCAGTGTGAAAGTGAAGGACTGAAGATACTAAATACCATAAATTTACTAATAGCTGATCACCTCCACTAAATTAGGTTTTCATGAAGAAAAGTTCATGTGAAAGTAAACTTTTTTAACCTGAACAATACTGATTTCTTCAAATCAAAGAATAAGGCTTTTGAAATTTTTTCAGAAAAGGCTTGGTTTGGGATCAAAATATGAAACTCTTATCCACTACCAAGATGATTTTTGTACCTTGCTAATTATTTGCTGTGTGTTTCATGAGAAATAATAAAGTAGCTCTGAGTGAAGATAATGGGTCATAAAACATGTACATTTAGCCTAGACAACTGAGCTCTATTGGCTGGACTATATGAGCTGAACTGTATGAAAGAGTGTGATGATTCTGACACTAAGAAGTGGTGATGCCTGGCTAAAAGGGAGAACAGCTTTGTGTACCAATATAGTTATTTGGAAGTTGGATTATGCCATGGTCTCAACTGAGTTTTAAAATTACTTTCCCTTGGTTAAAGAATTTTAGTGAAGTTTCACTGGGATGTTGTCATTTATTTATTTATTCTTAATGGTTGGGAAGGTGTAAAAAACTCTCTTGACTTCGTAATAGTCTGTGTATTGGGTTTAGATTAACTGGAAAGCCATGTGTACTGTGCACTGGAGTCGAGCAGTAACCTACGTTGGATTAGCTCTCTGTAAGTGATACAAAGAAGACAGGAATAGGGAACCTCTTACCTTTCCTAGGGTCAAGAGGCTTTGCAAATAGCCTTGTGTCAGATGTTAATGTACACAGGTAGCATTATTCAATAATGTAATGAAAAATAGCTAAGACTTATTTTTGTCATTGCTTGTAAGACATGGGTCCTCCACTCTGATTTAAGGGCTAGTATGAGTAAGAGTTTGAAATTCCTTGGCAATAGACAGCTGTTCTAAAAATGAACTGTTCATTCCAAGTTCATCTTTATTTTGCAGTCTCTTGCTCCATAACTGTTTAATCTTCATAATAGCTCTTTGTTCAAAGGACTTGGGAAAAGTTATTGATACCAATCAGTGTGAACTGCATTACCCCACTGACATTTTTCAGAATTATGGTGATTACTCAAAACCACTCTAGGAACTGCTATGAACAAGATGGGGAAAAGTTTTCAGAAATTTAAGAGTAGATTTTCTTCTAGGAAGAGACAGATTCAGATAATGTTAACAGATTCTTACCTATCTGCCAGATGATAGGCACTGGTGACTCACAGATTCACAAAGCAATACTCCAAAATTAATATGCTGCAATAGCCCTTGGGCTTTTCCTCTTTCTCAGGACTGAATAGAAGTTTATACTCTGTGCATATCAGATGAAGTAATAGGTGGAGCCTAAGCCTCCATTTCTATTGGTGTCAGGATACGCTGAGGTTTGCCATTTAAGTTTCTTTAAATGTTAGACTGTATAACCTCCTATTAACTACTTGCCTTTTCATTATCAGAGCCCCTCTATTTAAACTGGCAATTTTATTTCACCTCTAAAGACTAGATCTGGGAACCTGTTCTTCCATATCCGTTGTGAATAATTAATGCAAATAAATGATTTAGCTGCTCTGCAGTGTGTTTATCTTGTATAAGTGCTCCTTTGACAGCTTAATCATTTGGCAAGTCTGCTAATTTTCTTTCATTTCTGCTGTTCCGTGGAATTGTATTATTTGAAATTTTTGCTGATAATGTTTAAACTTCCTCACAACTGTCTAGTTATTTACGCACATCATAACAGTTATACTTGAAATACCTCTTTAGTTGCTTTTGTGTGGAATTTCCGTGGTCTGAAAAAAATTTTTGGTAAGGCAGAATAATTTGAGACTCTCTAGTTAAATAAATTGTCCCATCCACCCCCACCTTTCCTATAAATAATCTACATTCTTTTTAAGGAGTTTATTGTGAGTTTTACTTCTGTAAATCCCTTTGTATTTCTCACCCTTTACCTGGTCCTTGGTGGTAATGGCTGTTGATAAGTCTTTCACTTTTAATCTGTTTATTACTTCCATTCTTATTTACAGTATGTTGAACTTCAAAATGTAGCTGTTGTTATTTAATTCTTCAATGATAGTAAATTTTTGAGCCAAGTGTCATATAGTTATTGTATAGTTTACAATAATCTCACTTTTTGCTCTAAAAGTAGAGGTACTGTGATTTAATTGTCCAAAGTGTGGTAGTTGCTTTCTCTAGACTTTGCCTTTTGTTCAGTTTTATACAGGGAAATGAAATCTTCTGTAACTATTTTATTACCGTTTATAGCTATATTTTGTTTCTGTTGACCATTATCGTAAAACTGAATGTATCAAATTCAGGATTAAATAATGTTATTTTGACTTTCCTGTTGTCTTTCAAACCTTGTTTCTCTTCAGTTTTACTGATGTTGTCTTTGACGTGATTGCATGTCAGCATTGTCCTCATTCTGCCATTTGCTCCAGTAGCATAATGTGATTGTCATAACCTTTGTTTGAAAGAACTTTGTTGTGTATTTTTACACATAACTTGTTATAATTTGGAAATCTGCATAATTCAACCTCCCTTTTTATAATACAACATATTTACACATCTAAAGCAGTAGTCATACGAGGGAGCCTAAGTGCTTTACAAATCTTAATGAGTTCAATCTGTTACCTTGCTGTATGGAAACAGATTTCACCTTCCTTGCCCCATTTTGCAAAGAGGAAACTGAGGGACTAATACTGACTTGCCCAAAATCAGATGGGAAGTACATATTTTAAAACTAAGAATTGGACGTTTTTGCCTATAGGTAATATAAAGTATTTTTTGTTAATTCTTCACCAAATTGCTCTTCAGTTCCTATTTTTGGTGTGGTTTTTTCATTCATGGGATGGTCATGGATGGTCGGATTAGGTAGGGCATGGAATTCGTGTCAGGAGTCTGAGAGAGGAGAATGACTCTATGGGCTACATAATATGGATAGTTGCCATAGTGCCTTAGTAAAATATCAGAAGACTATTATAGAAAATAAGTAGAAGTTGTTTTAACTGGTAATATGTGCATACTGTTTCTGTGCAATTAACCAAGTTTTTCAATACCTTCTAAAAGAATATTTAGGTTTAAAAAGATTCATTGTGTTTTAAGGCAATAAATTCATTCATCACTGGAGAAACTGACCTGGTCCGTGGTCTTATATTGAAATAAAGGCTGGAAATTAACTTTTTTTTTGCTCTTTGAAACGTCATTTTAAAAATGGTTAGATTATGGAAAAAGTATAAGACTTTTCTAGGTTGTGGTAGGAAATGTGGGCAATTTTCCTAGATTTTGCTCTTCCTTTTGTGGCACTTTGGTTTCACTGCAAGACAGACATAATTGATTATTAGTGGTTTTATATCTTTTTAGTGCTTGCAGTCTTAATCTGTCAATAATAGATATGTGTATACAAACTTCACTTTTGGTCACTTGGAAGATCAGCTCCTCCTCCTTTGGGCAACTCCTTCCTTTTTTGCTGTCCTTTTATTCAGTGCCTTGGCTTACCCTTGCTTTCTTTAAATTAGTCTCCTGAGTCTTCAATATGTCTTCACAAGCCATAGAGGTGCTTAACTTTTCCTTAATAGTCTTGGTGGTCCTACTAAAGAAGACGACAGCTTCGGTTCATTTCAGGTCATTTCTAAGGTGTCTAATCTGCCTGTTTGGGCTGGTTTTTAATAAATTTTCTGATTTGTACCTTAAGAAGAAAGCAATGTATTCTAGAAAAATACCTTGACAAGGAGTCTGTGCATGATGGAGATGTTAAGTCTAATGCTCATACCACCTAAGGTACTGAATATTTTTCTGTGTGGGAGCAGTGGTCCTTCTGACTCTTGAAGCTATGCTGTATTCCAAAAAAGAAGTCAGGACTGCTGCAGTTAAACATTGTGTGCACCTTGTTTTAATGACAGATGTAGCTTTCTAAAAACTGTGTGAATCCTTTTGGCCTGGAAATCTTCCCTTTGGAGGAAATATTGGAAGCTGGCATTTTAATTGTAGACCAAGATATTTAAAGGGAAAGTCTTGCATTCACAACTGATAAAGACAGTAAACTTTACTAACATGCTATTTGTTTTCAACCAATTGTGAGTTAACCTCTTAAATATTTTTATGAATGCAGAATTTTGCCGATTCTCACTAAAATCAAGACAGACTATTGCTAGAAGTCATAAAACAGGTCAAAATGCTAGAAATTTCTGAGTGCCTCCACTGTACTTAAAAAACACTCCAAATTCCCCTACCCTCTGCCAATATCAATAAGCAAAAAACTTTGTCTAGCAGGGGGCAGGGTTGGGAGTTGAACAAATGCTTCAGGCAAATAGCCTGATAGTTAACACTAAAGACAGGGGTTAGCTTAGTATCAGGCAGCATTTCAGGGAAAGTATGGCACCCTGTAGTGTGAGACTTTTTAAGGCCTGGTTTTGCACACAATAACTCTGCATTTAACATAAATGTGACTGGAATTATAATATAACTACAAAAATGTTCAGTGTTTTATTCATGGGGGAAATAATTTTAGAAAACACAAGCTGAAGTTAGGTACTTTTATCTTTATAAATAAATGTGCCTTGTTATTTTTTTAAAAGGTGATGACTATGCACTGTGTTAATGGCTATTCAGGAGCATTAAGAATCATATAAATATCAGGTCATATTGGTGTAGGCACCTAAGTATGGAATCCATGTGCTGAGTGGTTCTTTTTCTGTTGGTTCTACCTGGCTTTTTTCAGTCATTAGGACTTTGGTTTGAAATTTGAAATTCCTCACTGCAGGGCATATGTTTGTGCTGTTTCTGCAGATTGGAACTTCCGAAACAGATGGCATGAAGATTCTGAAGAATCAGACTTGGACACCCTCTCTTAAAAGTCTACGAACACATTATTTAATTATTGTAGTGGAGATGACAGTTGAGTGTGGAAGAAGACTTGGGGGAGTAGAGTCCAGCCTTGCTTCTCTTGCTCCTCCCTCCTCCCACGCTGATTACCTTATGTGCTCTTATTCTTTTAAACACTTTCTGGCTTTTTTTCTCCTTCTGGTTGTTTTTTAGTATAAGAGCTAGGGTCTACCTTTTCTTTTCCTGTATTAAATGCTAGGTTGTATTTGTCAACATCTATTTTACATTCTGAGTTAATTTGATTAGTGAAATATAAACAGTAATATATTTTATTTTGAAGCAACATTTTTTATAAGAATAATTTTTTTGAGGGATAAAGATGTGTTGCACATACTTCTGGGATCTTGGCTGATTTTTAGTATATTGAAAAATGGAAAGGGGATATGTAGGAATGCTGTACCTCCTTGACTGCTCCCATAGGCAATGAAAATGATTAATGCTTGTCATGCTGAGCCTGGTGCTTTCCTCTGATAGGAAGATCTTGGACCTGCTTATTTCATACTTCCAGTGACTGAAATAGAAGTTATTGAGGTGTTCCTTTTTCTGACCTTGGGAAGAACTGAAATTTCCTTGTATTTATAAACTAGAGAGGAAAGAAGAAGATTTAAGTGCTACTGAGGTAATTTTTTCTGTCTACTAATAGGTATAGTCAAAGAAAGTGAAACAGCTTGGTTTAGAACAAAGTTTGAGAGTATATGGTAATGAAAACTGTAATGAGAGCTTGTTCTCAATTAGTGCCTCTTTTCTTGTCTGCTGCTTCTGAGACAAATTTTTCAGGGAGAAAAATGGAACAGAGTGAAGATGACTGGCCAACTTAATGCATCATGATAACCACTAATAAAAATAAAGTGGTCACTCAAGATTCCTCATCTCTATGGGAGGTCAACACAACTGCATCTTTAACGTAGTCCTTCCACCCTTTAATTCTTAAAGTATCCTCTGTTTCTAGGAAGAGAAGTATAGCAACGTAATTCCAAGGAAAAATGGGATTTCGAATTTATCCTTTTTCATCTGATCCACTCCCCTTGAACTACATTGCCGGCAAATCCGACAAGAGACTTTGCTTCAAACACAACAGAAAGTACAGACTGAGCAACTTCCAACTGGAAAAAAACCTCAGAAATCACTCTAACTGATGAGTTTTGCACCATCACGTTTAATTCATTAGACAAAAACTGTGACAGAAGTTGATGATGGTCTATTAGGTGACTGTCTGTTGTCTCCTGCTGCATTTGAATCCCTTACGAGGAAGAGAAAAAGCGCACAGCATTTGTGTTTTATAAGGTAGCAGATGTCATAGCTGTGAGCTGGGGTGGTCTGTTGTCCTAGACTTGCACAGGATTTATTTCCCTGTACTGGAAAGCTGAGTGAGAATACTCACAGAGAATATAAACTGATTTTTTTTTTCTCATTGCTTTTTGTTGTGTTGTTTTGTTTTGCTTTAGCTGTGCTGCTGTAGTCCAAGGCCACCTCCAAGGCTTCCTGCTCCCTGAGCTGAATGGCCACAGGCAGCTCATTATCATGACTTGTGTTGCTGTCTTCAGCATTTTAAAAAGTCTTTTTCTATTTCTTCAGCAATAAGAGTGTAGTCATCTGCACTGCGACTCTTAACCCTTTTAAGAGGAATTTCTGTTAAAATCATCCGTCAAGAGCCTCAGCATGGGCTGTACGTGCTCCTGCTGTAAAACAAGCATATCACCAAACTTGATGAGCGCGTGGAGAAGACTGTAGTTGTGGGTACGTGCCATAGGGTCCCCAGTCAGGGTACTCACGTGGATTCCTACCCTGGCTGTATTGTGAGAATACTGAGAAATAGAATAGAATATTTCAGTTGGAAGGGACTTAAAAAATGATCGTCAATACTTGGAAAGGTGCTTTAATTCTCTCCTTTGCTTTCCCTTTCTATACTGTCTCTCTCCTTTCTGGCACTTCAGCTTGTAAAATCCTTTAGGTTCGGACTGAAACAGGCTTGCTGGAGAGACTAATGAAACTGTCCCTGACCTTCAATGCTGCCTGAGTAGTACCTATTTTAAGGTGATGGGATGCTGTTTTGTCTACTCACCTCTACAGGCTCCGTCCCATTCACAGTGCACCCTACCAGACACCTCTTTTAATTTCATCTTTGAATCCTTGTAAATACTGCAGGGATTTAAATATTTCATGCGAGTTTATCCCGAATGGCTGAACATAGTTTCTGTGTGACTGGAGTAGGACTTCTAAGTTGTGTGTGTGGAATCAGGCTCTGCTGCAAACAGGCTGCATTGCTGCTGATCTCTCTTGCTTAGCAGTGGGAATGCTGCCAAAGGATAGGCATCTCATAAAATCAACTGTAGGCATCAACCATGGGTGTTTTGGCAGTATTGAAATCAATAGTGATGTGGTCTTTTTGCCTTTTGTATTAAGTGTAAGTACTGGGCTGCAACTTAGGCCCATGGAAACCTTGGATCTACTTTTTCCAAGGTCTGCCTCTTTCCCCTGGAAGACTTAGATTTGAGGCTGTTGATTCATGAATACAAAGAGATTTTTCAGTGTTTTAGGAGCTTGAGATTAATGTTTCCCATATCCTGAAGATTGGTGTTGTGGCAAGGGTGGCTTAATATCATGTGGAACTCTTGAGCTACCATCATTTAATAGCTGTAATATTAAAGCAGATCTTCATGGACTTCATGCTTATTTAGTTTGTAACGAAACTGCTGTATATGTAGTTCCACTGAAAAAAACAGGTGTTTGGAGAGGAGTTAGGCCATCAGTGTGCATTAAAATCTCTCTGTGGTTTTCAAATGGACTTGTTTTTCCTTGATCTGAAGTTTGGAAAACATGAGTGAGCTGATCTGATTTTTTTTTAATTATTTTTGGATTTTTGCCATTAGTGAGAGAGAAGCATGGTGGCAGGAGATACAGTTGCAGTTCCTTCCTCACCTTCCTACCAACTTCATCACAAACTAGAGAAGCAGCTGCCGTAACAAGTTAGGGCAACAATGCATTGCTGGTTGTTGATTAGATGCTTGAAATGAGCATGTGTTCAGTAAGGCAACAATTAAAGACCAACTGATGATAACATGCTTGTTTGTCTTTAAATAAGAACTTCTATCTAGCTGTTTAATGAAGGGTTTACAATGGTTATTTAGGTTTTGTGCATGAAGTCCAGGTGAGATGTGTCCTGCATGCTCATGAATAAACTGAGAGGAGTATTTTTGAAACAAATTAAAAGCATCTTGAACGCCCTTTTGTATTGAGGTTGTCGGTGCTTGTCAAAATTTGAAGCCACTTGGTAGCATCTCCTGTTTTTATTGTGTGTAGAGTTATGAGCATCTCGAATCTGATTGCTGTTCTCTGAACTAACTCCTTTATCAAATATATCTACAGTTCTCCAGTCAGAGTTCTTGAGTTTCACTGTTTATGCTCTGTGGTTTCTTTTTCAGCTTACTTAAGAATGTATGGTTTCACCACATTTATTTACCCCTTCATTAACATTTTTTTAAAGGGAATGCATCAGTCTGTCCGGTGTCCTGTGGCAAGGGATGTCCAGTAGCCAAATTTAGAAGTGGAATGTGCTTTGCTCGGCTGTTTTGTTCTCAGTTATGCCATTGCACTGGAGAGGAATGGCTGTCTTTCATATTGCATTCAAAGCGTATGGGTTCTTGTCTCAGTCATGAAGCTGAGAGAGGAACATATTTGGAGTAACTGAAGCAAAGATTAAACTTACAGATATTTTAGAGTTTTTGTTTATTGCAGGTAATCAAAGTGTATAGTGAAGATGATACTAGCAGAGCTTTGGAAGTACCCAGTGATATAACAGCCAGGGATGTATGTCAGCTCTTGATATTGAAGAACCACTATATTGATGACCACAGCTGGACTCTCTTTGAACAACTTACCCACACAGGTTTAGGTAAGACTAATACTATATAATAGTATGGTGGTAAATAAGGTGTTTGGTTTTCATTTTCACATAGAAGTACAATTTCAATAGAATGGCTTGAAAGGAAAATGATGGGAAGTCTTGCGTGAATTTGTTCTTTTGGAGGATTGTTGCTTCTGGTTCTCTTTTTTTGAAAGCATAGCTATAAAGTGGATTTTTTAATGGTGCATTTGCCTCACATTGCTTGATCTGCATTTGTAAGAGTGATTTGGAAGACACTGACAGTTAAGATTCTCACTGCAAATTCTTCCTTGCTCTTCCTTGATATTCTTTGGCAGTCCTTCCTCTCTTTCTGGTATCTCTAGAAAGACTTGGGTAATTTTCATTGCCGATAAAATCCTGTTTGTTCCCAAGACACCTGAGTGAAATCTCTGACATCAGGGGCAGAAACCAGTTACACAGTGCTATTCTACCTGGACAATAGTACTCAGTCTTCAGAAACTACATCAGAGTGGGCTGTCAGTATTTTCCTGCAATACAATCAGTTTGGCTGGATTTATGGTGAACTCTGGGATAGGGCTACTTAAAAAGCAGACCAAACCCATTCTTCTAAACCTCCAGATATGGACCAATGAACTGTGTTGAAGTGACTCCATGTATTTTAAGTTGCTGGAAACAAAATGTTCTGAACTCCTTTCACATCATCAGTGTTCCTCTAGTGTAGTAAAACTCTTTCTATTATACAGTTTAAAAGGTGTAACCTGTGGTTTCAGAACATAGCTATAAGTTTAACTCCTGGTTTCTGTTCCTTTTTGAAGTGTATAGATGTACTTTTGTAGTATAAAAACAAAAAGGCAAATTAATTATAGTGAGGAGTGGGATGTTTTCAGAGATGTAAAAAATGCAGCACTCAGGAAAGACTTCACTCAGCAAGAGATGAGTTTAGAAGTGCACTGCTGGGATGTAGTATTGAACTGAAACTCTAGTCAGACAATCTTAACTCCTTTTATAGCACTATGTTTCTGTACTGTATTGTGTATGGTTTTGATAGGAAAGTATATTAAAAAAAATCTACTAGAGACAAATGCTGTAAAAAATCTGGCTTTAATTTCACGTCACCCAAAGTTTGTGTATTATTCTTGAACTTTGGCACTGGACTGGAGTTACAAAACGTAGTACTTCTGCAAATTCAAGGGCAGTTCCAGCTGCTAGTGCAAAGTGTACCTTGAGAAGGAGGATGTTCTAGAGGCCTTCCTGCATTCTAAAATATGTAGGAAACTCCTTGGAGTTCTTAATTCTCAGAAGAGACTGCACTGGTACCTGGTAACTCCAGTACTGTTGATTTTTAAAAAAAAAGAGTACACATCACAAACAAAAAACCAAATGCCCCCCCCCCCCCTTCTCCCCAACCATGGATATTTAAATATGTCTAAAAGCTGTTTTTAAGGTCCCTTTCTCTGTATGTATCTAGGGAGTGCAGCCTTGTGCATTTGTAGAAAATAAACTTGACTGTGCATCTCTGACTCAATTATGTTCAACAGCTGTATTTTAAGGATGAACTACAAGAGCTAAAACGGGTTTCTGCCCTTTAATGCTCCTTTATGCTATGAAGGCAGCCACAAACGTTTTTCAAATTTCTTTTCTTGCTTTGTAACATTTCAAAGATATTTGTAACCTTTTGCACTGAACGTATCAGCTGTAAGATGCTTCCAACTCAGAGTAAGGTCAGAGTTAAATCTGGGTCGAGGCTGTAAACGACTGCTATAGAAGAGGAGGTAGCAAAATGGCTTTAGAAAACACTTCTACATAAATAGCAAAAGTGTTTTCTGTGTTTTATAGTGTAGCTGGTGTTTAAATAGCATAGTAACTATTGAAGAAGACACCTTTGACAAACCATGCCAGAACAATAGTGGCACTGTTTATCCAGGTTTATTTATTTACACGGTACACTTTTTGCCAAATAATCTGTTTTCTTCAATCTGAAGGTTTTCTTGGAGGATTTCAATATCAAATAATTGGTGAAGTTGCTTTTCCTAAGATTCTGATATTTTCAATTGCTGGAGACCTACATTAACCATGCAGTCTTCTGACTGCTCCAGCTGCTTTCAACATAGTTCTAGAAAAAGGTTCATTTTAAAAGTAAAATTATTTCCTAGATGATGAGGTTGGCAATTCAACATTGCTAGCCAAGGAAAGGAACAACCTGAGATATCCTCTATTTTTTTTTTTTAATAGTACTGAACGATAATGGAATTATCTTTACGATACTGTTAGATCTGATTTTGTTTGAAAGGTTTAACATATTGATCTTGACTTGCGTTAAGTATATTCGTAAGCACTGGATGAGTGGCTTGAACAAACATTTTTCTAATGATGAGTTAGTTTTGGATTGTTTGCTGTTTATTATTGCGTGTTTTACTCATGTAAATTTGGACAGTCATTTTCATCTCACAAGTGAAGTGAATTGGTAATGAAAGGAGCGAGTCTAATGAAAGCTGTGAGCGAGTGTGTGTGTCTGTGTAAATTCCAGTATGATGTGGATTAATAATTCATCCGTCAATTAGTGAACATTTTCTTTAACATCTAACAGCTGTCTGAATACTCCTGAATTAGATATAATTGCATGAATCTTAGTGAGTTGAGCACAGCGTTCTACTTTTAATCAAGACAGACATTAATTACATCACTGGATTGTGCCTTTATTTCCGTGTGGAAGCATCTGCTGTGAAGGTTTAAAAAGGGAAAAACCCCAACAAAACTGCCACCTAAACCAAAACATAAACCCACAGTCTCTATATTTTAGTTTTCACAAACATATATGCCCTTTGGTGTGGAGCTATGTTGTTGAACATTAAGCATGGTATCCTTGCTGTATTGCCTGGCAGGTGCTGACCAGGTGGAGTTGGCTCAGGGCAAGTGGGCAGGTGAGGTGGTCCTGCTTCCTGTGGCACTGGCTGGTGCACCCCGTCTGCCTGCCATGGAGCACCCACACTGCACCCAGCCCACTGCCTTGTCACCCGGGATGCTCAGACTTCCTCCCCACCTCCAAAGTTTTGCAGTAGCCTGGGCTCTATTTCAAATATCTGAAGTACAACAATTATTGCAGCCTTATAAATGACAATATATTTCAGAACTGTATGTTTTTGGTATGTGTCCTCTTTGTCTTAAAATATTGAATTCAAATAAATTTTTGAATGTTTTTTAGCTTGTCTAAAATTATTGAAGGCAGCTGGAACATGCCTAGATTTGGATGATCACCTACCTTGGTGCTGGGAGTCCCATACTTTTCAGTACAATTCCCTTGTGCGAGACAGGCTCTGAAAACAGAATGGTTTGCTATAACTGCTCTCCTTTTCAAGAGAAGTACTGTCTTCATCCTGAATTTTCTTCCGAGAAGTTTTTGTGCTGACTGTAAATGGTTTTGTTTACTTCTGCAGCTGAACACCTGTTCTAGGGCTCCTCTTTGAGTAGGTGCCTTGGCCAGGCACATCATCGATGTCTTTCAGTCTCTCATTTTGATTTCACTCTCTGCATTCTCTTAGGTAGCCTTTGGGAAGGCTTGTAAAGCACTACCTGTGCAATAATACTGAGCAATGGCTTTCTGGTTTTTATTTAGTTTAAACTTTTTTCCTTGCTGGGTGGCCAGAGAGGAGGCTACCTAAAAGGTGTTCTGTCATGCACTTCAATATTAAATCTTCTTTTATGTGCATTAGTTACTTTCCATAGTTAAAGAGACTGTTTTCGATTGTAACAAGCACTTCTCATGTTAGAGATAGTAATAATAAAGACCACAGAAAGGACGGTAGAAACTCTCCAGTCTAGAAGAGAAAAATGATCTATCTAAACTGAAGTACAGCTTTTGCATGTCAGCATTTAGGGATTTGATTACAGGGCTGTGTTTTGGAGGGCACTAACTCAGTGTTTCAGTTCCTTCAAGAAAGCAGGTTGACTCACTTGTAAAGTATTCTCTGATGTGACACCTTAAAAATAAAGAAATACCAGCATCCTTAACCATCCATTGGAGTGATGCAGAGTGTCTTATTTTTCTACCAAGAAGTAAGTCTTGAGGAAATGGTGTTTTCTTAAATGTCACAATACCATTTAAGAGTTTTAAATGTCACCCTAGAGGAGCACTTCCTCTCTATAAAACTGGAAGAAAAAAAAAGTAAGAGCATCAGTTCTTTAGTGTCTCTTTGCCCTTGCATCTACAGAATGTGTTTTGGAGTAGAGAAGCCTGTACAAGATTTTAAAATGCTTACGTTTCGGTATTTTTAGGGTATCTTTTGT
Source organism: Pipra filicauda (assembly GCF_003945595.2). NCBI lineage: Eukaryota > Metazoa > Chordata > Aves > Passeriformes > Pipridae > Pipra > Pipra filicauda. The sequence continues at coordinate 2,030,790 of NW_024104369.1, read as the reverse complement.
TTTCTGAATTGCTTTATGATTTTATTTACTTCATTTAATCTGATTACAAAATGTGATTTTCATATAGCATCCCTAATCTCTGTCTTTATGGACGCAAGTATTAGTTAAATTCAATGGAAGTTTAACTTTGCTCCACTTGATCTGTGGATCATGAGAGTTCTTGGTCTTCTGCTACTCATGAGCTTGATATTTGCTTTTGTTTGTTTGTTTGTTTGTTTGTGGGGTTTTTGTTTGTTTGTTTGTTTTTAATTTGCTTGTGGGTTTTTTTTACAGGAAGAGCTATAGAAGACCATGAATTAGTGATGGAAGTTCAATCAAATTGGGTAATGGAAGAGGAAACCAAACTGTATTTTAGAAAAAATTATGCCAAGTATGAGTTTTTTAAAAACCCCCTGGTAAGTTCTAACATTGTATCTGTGAAGTAGTGCAAAGACAAAATAGTCTTTTCTGTTACAGACAGATAGGCAGAGTGTGAAGTTGTTAGCATAACATGAGTCAAAAGGAATTATTGAGAGGGAATATATGAAATATGGGAATATATTGTAGTGCATATAACTGTTGGCCAGTCCCTTTGTTGCAATTGTAAAACATCCATGTTCAATATTTTATTGTTTGGGGGTCGTGGGGTCAGCAGTGGGTTTAACTTCATTGCACACGGACCTGCGACAAAATAAATTTTTTGCAATTGAGTGAACTTTCCAGCAAGTGACCACAAAATAGCAGTGTGAGGAGGGGCACCTGTAGCAAAGATGATTTTATTGTTGAAATGCAGATTGAATATTATAGCCCAGCGCTGCCCAGTGGCAGCTTCTCCCAGCTGCAGCTAAATGACAACTGACACAAAACACCATGAGCAGCCATAGCCTTTTAGGGGTAAGTGAAAGTTAGTGTGCATAAGGAATGGAAAGAGAGAAGAGACGACTTGTAATACAGGGATGTAGCCAAAGGTTAATGCTGCTGATTCAGACTTTGGCTGATGGCAAAGGCCATGGAAGCAGTCCTGGCTCAGCAGGAGAAACCATCTGGTTGCTCAAGTGCATGGTGTATTTGGACCACTTCTAATGCTGTCTTTTATAAAGCCAGCTCATTTCAGATGTCAAAGGGAGAAACAGCAGAAATATATGAGGGCTGAAAAGGTAACAAGTGGAAGGGAACTCAAATTATCTACCTGTGAAAAGGATAAAAAGGTAAATATAAGGATAACAAAAAATATAAGAGATTTGAGAGGTTTTATGTTTGATTCACCTGTGTGTCTCTGGACAAATCATGTACTCCTCACATATGGAGATGTCAGTACACCAGTAAAAAATTTCTTAGCTTAAGATGGTCTAGAGTTAGTAAAGAAGCTTTCACAGAATCACAAAGTGGGTAAAGTTGGAAGGGACCAGGGTCATCTGGTCCAACCTGTCTGCTCAAGCAGGGTCATCCTAGAGCACGCGGCACAGGATTCAGACAGTTCTTGCATATCTCCAGTGGGGAGATTCCACAACCTCTCTGGGCAGTCTGTTCCAGTACATGGTCACCCTCACAATAAAGATGTTCTTCTCATATTAGCTGGGACTTCCTGTGCATCGGTTTCTGCCTCTTGCCTCCAAAGACTGAGTTGATGTATTGGTTAACCAGTGAGAGGAACCAGCTGTGGAGTGTGGCAGGCATGCAGCTATAACTAGAGTCAGCAGCTGTAGCTCATTAGAGTTCTTGCTGTTCCTGCTGAGTGATTCTTCTGTGGTCCCAGGTGTAGCAAGAATGCTTTATCAGAATGAATTTATATGAATTACCCTACCAGTAGTTCAGTGTTATTAAAAATGGAAATCGGTGGACATTGGGTGGCCAAGGGAATATTAGCTTCAAACTTCTCCAGGCCTTGAGAAAACATTATTTTTGATGGTCAAACCCTTGTCTAGTTCGTATCTGCATGACTATATTGAACTCCTCAGCTGCAGGTCTTGAGCTTTCCTTCATAATGAAATTGTCATTTTAAATGTGGACTTTTTAATCCCATCATGTTGATGTAGTCAGATTTTTATGTTAATTCATATCATACAAAGTGGAAAATTAAAAACCACAAAGACTTATTCTGTATTAATGGAAGTTATTCCCAAATATTTTACTGGTTTATTTTATTTTATTTCTAGTGTAATGGAAACAGTAGAAAACAATATAGTTTTCAACACACTGGTGTATATCCTCCCTACTTTGTAGCATATTGAATCCCCAGGCAAGAAATTACTACCAAAAAACCAACACTAAGGCCCAAATATTGCAATATGAGACCCAAATATTGCAATATGATTTGCACTGCTGTCTGAAATTCTCTTCCAGAGACCACTGATGTTTTCTCAAAATTTTAAGTTTTTCAGCAAATAATACATAGGATGTCACAAATTTTGGGATGACATTAAGGTAAGCTTAAATTATTGGATCAGAGAATCTGCAGTGCCTTGCACCGCATTGAGAACTTAAATTGGACATCCAAAAGAGATAGAAAGTTTTATATTTATTTTTACAGAACTTTCATACACATTTTTGTTGTTATAGAACTTTTTTCCAGATCATATGATATCTTTTCCAAGTGAGACAAATGCTGCTCTAAGCCACTCTGGGATATTACAGGTATGTAACCCTTCAATGAAGATGAGCCAGCATAGCTCAGAATTTCCCATTGTTTGTGTTGTGTGAGCATAGTTCTTTATTGCTGTTGGATCTGTTGCTGTGTTTTGAATAACTCAAAACATGGTTAAGAACTTTTTTCCTTATGAGATATGAAATGCTGTGTCCCTTCCAGGCAGTTATTATATGTCCACACTTGCAAACTTTCACATTCTTTCAGAAGCAAAAAGCACCAAAACAGACAAAATGCAATGAAAACGTTAGATACCTTTATTGGGTATTTTAGGTGAAAGACCCTTTTTCCTTAAAAACTATTGCAGTACTCAGCACATACTTAGCAGAAGGCTATGGTAGAATACTGAAGAACTGGTGATGTGATACAAATGGATATAAAAAGAGCTAAATGGTTAAACCTAATGAGTAGAAAATTTAGACTGACTAGTATGATTTGTTAGCTTGAAGGCTACTGTAGCCTTCAAAAGAAATTATGGTAGGTCACTCAGTGTTAGTCATCTTTTAAGCAGACACAAGATTCTAATTTACAGTGAGAATAATGAAATGATAATACAGAATGACCATATCAGGGATCATCGTTTTACTTTCAAAGGGGGCAAATGAGTAATAAAGGTGGAAACATACACATCACTCTTGCTTGCTTGTCACTAGAAAAATTAAATAATAGAAAAAGAACTTCCACTGATCTTAAGACAACAGCACTATGTATAAGTTTTGCTGATCAAGAATAACTGGAAAGGCAACATAGTAACACAGGATATTTAAGGTAGAAGTAAAAGAAACAGAAATTACATTTTTTTAAAAATCAATATAGTAAAGTCTACCTTAGCATCCACCAGTAAATGAAAAACATTTTAGAGAACTAATTCTCAAAGGATTTCTCTATATTAAATAGTTGTATCCATATAAAAATATTTGCTCTCAAATATAATTTGGTAGTTTCAAAAATAATAATAAAGACTTTTGAAAGGGAACCGTTTGACATATACTCTTGCACAGAACATGTGCAGAGCTTGTGGGTAAGATTAAGAATCATTCTAAATATATCTAGTTACTTGCCATTTTGATAGCTTGAAAAATATGTTGCAAACTCTCCTCTGTTGCTCTTTGATGTTGTATTGTATGTTTAATTGTATTTCATCCAATAAAACTTAGTAGGCACAAAGTAGAGAATACCTCGGTGAATTGTGCAGCCTTTGTGCACGTTTCAGCAGAAGCTGTTGGGTAAATTGTTTACAGTGAGTCACTATTTCCTTGGAAACTCTCATTAAGACAAGTTAATGGGCTTGCATTATTATTTGTGATGTGCTTAGTCAAGTATCAAGAGAGACATTAGTTTTAACAACTCAATGCTTACAAGTGATTAAAAAATCACTTCTGATACTATTACAGCTTTTTGTGGATTGAGCTGTAAGCAAGTAAATATGTTTTTCTTGACTTTCACTGAAAGTGAAAGAGTGAGTATTTTGGCTGATGACTTTAAATCAGGGCATCTTTGTAGAACAGAGCCACAAAACCAAAAAGAAATTCACCTGTCTTTTATCCATTTAGCATGTGCTAAGTAAAAATACTAGGTCTGGGATATACTGAATGTCTGTGTATCCCAAAGAGAGAGGTTTAATCGCTGCTGTGAAGATCTTTAGCCTAAGAAAGAAGTGTGTCGCTGTATTGATTACAGTATAGCTGCTCTGAGACACAACACTCTGCACATGTCTAGTGCTAGGCAATATGGATCATTTGGAACTTGCTTCAGGTTATTTTTGCAAATTGGATGCTTTAAAATATGTCAAAAAATGAATATAGTATGAAGATTTTAAGATTATTATTAAGAGCCAAGCTTTAATGTCTTTAATCGCTCTGCCATATAAAGTCTCTCTTTCCCTGGCTAGTTTCTCACCTGACTCCACCATTCCAGTCTTTAGGCCAAAATAGCCGTGCTCTGAATTTCAGTCCCTTATCAGTCTCCTGGATGTTGTTTTAATCTGCCTGTTGCCTTTCTCCATCTTCCACTGTAGGTTTTGTTGGCCTTTCTCCTGGTTTAAACTCCTCAGGTTGACTGAGGTCTCTAGGAGACAATACTGAGAATCAGAATCAGTTCTTCACTAGAATTACTTGGTGCTCCCAAAATTTCTCAGCAGGTTCAGGGTAAAATCCAGCTCATTCCCAATAGCATTGGTCTGGATTGTGGCCAGCTGTCTCACATCTGTGAAGAAATCAGTCATCAAATTCAACTTGAGTCACAAAGTCTTAGGATAATGATGGCTTCTTTAACTCTTTAAAATACTTTGTAAATGCTCAAGAAGCATCCACCTTAGCAAATGTTCCTGTTTCTGTTGCCGCAACCATTCTCTCCTTGAAAACATTGAAGATGCAGACAAATAAGTTGTGTAGTTAGAAGTGAAGCTCTCAATCTTTATTGCATTCAGTGACATGTGATTTCTGCGGTTTATATTATTATATTCATCTGACACATTGCAATGTTTTATCTGTTCTGTTGTTTTATCACTTTCTAATTGATTTCATATTTTATTTGTTTAGGATTTTTTTGCAAAAAAAAAAAAGACATTTGCTTTGTTTTGTGTTCAGATTGGTTTTAAATTAGTTGGTTTTACGGCTAATCAAATGGTAATCAAGTCCTTGGTGCTGTCATATATTAGTATCTGAAAGATATATGGTGGTATTTGACACCACTCTACATATCATGTTATATATTTCACTGTGTGAGGAAGAGAGTGCAAGGAGCGCAAGTTTATTTCTGCATATTGTGTGACCACTAATCCCTGTCTGCAGTATACCATCATTTAACTCTACTTTTCTTGTTTTTGTCCTATTCCGATTACCTCTTATCTGCATAAACAGGGATCCGTTCCCTTCTGTTGTAAACTTGCATGTACCTTCACTAAAAACCCCAAACAACAAACCAAAACAGCCACAAAAAACCTGACCAAAACCAACCTGCAACAAAAGAACCTTAAGGAAGTATCTCTTCTACTATCGTTCATTTTTGGCATTTATTACAGACATTCAGTTCTCACTCTGAAATATTTTTACTGCTCATCTTTCTGACAGTTAATGGTTTTGACTACATCTTGTTCATGTTCTATTTTCTCACACAGTCCTCAGATGTCTTGGAAAGGAAAAGATGGATTTAGGATTGCCTTTTTCCTAGCATTATTGCTACTTTATTTTAATTGATAGCTTGGGTACAACAGTGACTGTTGAAGCTTAACATTGTATTGCTCCTCAACTTTGGTCTGCTGAGTAAGAAAAGTGTTTTTCATGACAGAATTTCTGATTTGAAGCTCTTATGGCAGGAATCCTGGGGAAGACACTTGTGCAGGCAGGAAGCCAACCACTCCTTTCAGCTTCAGCAGAGATATTAAAGCCTAAAAAGATGCTCTTTTGTTTTTTGCATACATTGACTCGTTCAGATTATCCTAAAGCTTCCATTTGACTTTGTTTGTGGATTTTATACTTTTTCGATTCAGCCTTTATATTCCCCACCAGTGAACCTGTTAATATGTGGCAAATGGGAAGATTAACAGGCTGGAACGCCTACCAAGACCTACCCGTCTGCTTCAATATGGCTAAAATAGCTTAAACTACATTTGCAGACAGCTGTGTGCCAGCAGCACATGTAGATAGATGTACCTATTTTTGCTGTAATTTAACTATTTGGGCGAATAGCAGTGGAGCTGCTCATAGCACATTCCTGGTTGTGGGCTAGGGCACTCCCCTGGCCAGTGGAGCCTGCCCGTGGTACTGCATTGACACCAGCTCAGGTTGGTCTGCAGGTGGTACAGTCATGCATTTCACTGCAAGGTAGGAAAACAATAAACGTCAAAGAAACCTTATGTAGCTTGGTTGGAGTGCATTATTTAGTGGCCAGAGAACTTGGTGTACTTCCAAAATCATGTTCACTTTTTCATTCTGCTGCAGTCCGGTACTGGCCAGTCTGTCTCTTGCCTTGTAATCTGTTGCTTCATTCCTCAGATCAGATTTTCTGGAAATGGCGGTGGATAGGAAGAAAATTCAGCCCTGAAAGCTGCAGATATCAAACAGAAAACCCTTTGATCCCTACCTCTATGTAAGCCTAGATAGTATTTTTGATACCACAGGCCAGCTTGGGGCAAGGTTCTTTGAAGACCTTGGTAGTAACACAGATTGCTTTGCATATTTATGGAAATGGAAGAATTCTGGGTTAATATGTTTAGAATCATATTTCTGAGTAGTTTTATTGGAAGAAGAGTGATAAAAATGAATGCATTATAAGGAATTAGAATAAAGTTAACTAGCTTGGTTGCTAGCTTTTAGTGGGTACTTTTGCAGACTGAGTAGAACTATTCTAAGCCTCAGCAAGATAACAGCTGTGTTGCACTCTGGTTGAAATGGCTGAAGAGAAGCCACTGAGTATCTTGAGTAGAGGCAGGACCTGTCTTGGGGACTGGCCCAGTCTCTCTGGTTTTGGTTCAGCTACAGCACTAGCTTAAGTACCACTTCAGGTGTTGAGCCCTTTACTCTCTCCTTTTGAAAATGCTAATATCTGCCTGACCTGCATGGATTTGTGATTCAGAGTTTGTGGTTTGCTTGTTGAATAATTTTAACTCAAGATAAGTTCTCTGATTTGTAACATGGGACTGGGGGAGGGATGTATTTTTTTTCTTCTGTTGGTAGCATTGATTAGCAGTTTTATATAAATAGGGTCTGAGGCATGGGATCAGTACTTCTTACACTGGTTTTGTTGCTGAAGTTAACATATTGCAGAAGTAATGCTCTCATTTCAAACCATATGTTCCATATAAATATGTAACTTGCTTAGCATACCTTGGAGTTGTGTAACATTCTACATGCTTTAAATCAGAGGTACTGCTAATGGGATTAGATGCAATCATAACTGAATTACTGTGGTGTGACAGTGTATTTAGGGGTTTATTCCCCTTAGTCCTGTGTGAGTATGTTAATGAAACAGAAAGCTGGTTTCAGATGAAAAGAAAAATGGGTGTCTGATATTTTCTTTCAGATGTTCCTAAGCTCCAGCACATATCCTGAGATTCATGGTTATTTGCATGCAAAGGAGCAGGGGAAAAAATCATGGAAAAAAATGTATTTTCTTTTAAGAAGATCTGGCCTTTATTTTTCCACTAAAGGTACTTCTAAGGTAAGGGAGGAAGAAAAAAGAGAGAGTGAGAACTATGAGGTCAGAGCAAAGATATATGTATTTATCATTTGTTGTAAGAAGAAAAAATATTTATAACCAATAACTTATAGTAATTAAAAAAAGAGAAAAAATAAATCTGTTTATTATGGATAAAATCTAGAGAGATATTGAGATATAAAATTGGGAAAGTGTTGTCTTAGAAACTGTACTTTCTTTTTGCCTGACAAGTTTGCTTCATTCTGGTTAATATTTTTCCAATCAGTTGAGTACCCTTCTAAAATGAATTTTCAAATACCGGTTAAAATTCTGAAGCACAAGTAGATACTCTGAGAAGTAGATATAGTACTTCATTATCTAAATTTAGAAATTTTATAGGATGACTTTGGGATTGCTAAGAATTTGTCACTGGACAGTTTTTCATTCTACTAGTTCAGATTTTTGATGGTGGTACTTTAAACCTTATCATATTAAACACTGGAGTCGAGACACCTTTTTTAAGTAGCTGAACTACTTAAAACAATGTTTTTTCTTGTTCTGAATTTGCTGTAATTAACTACCAGAGTATTCATTGAGCTGTTTTTGTATCCTTCAGCAAATGTCTTTTGTTTGCTTCCTTAAGATAATTAGCCTTAGCTGGTGGAGATAATGTTTAGGAATAGTACTGGGCAATAGTTATTACAGTATGTTGTTTTTCAGATCATGAAAGTATATTTTATTGGATTTTTGAAATGCATATTGCTCTCAAGATTTGACTCCTAATCTAATATTATTATGCCTTGAATTTAGTGGGAGTTTTCCCCAAAATTATATAATTTGTAGTTTGGTTTTTTTCCCTCTCTAGAAGAATAAACTCTTTAAGTAGTTTGTTTTTGTTTTTTTTTTTTCTCTGCATGATAAAATTAATATTGAGTTACCTCTTTCTAGATTTCATGATGTCACAGTTAAAACTGCAGTATGTAAGACTGTATTTTGGAACAGAATAACTACTTACTCTTCTGAGTTTCTTGTCTAGAGAGACTGGCTAAAGTAGTCTAACTGTATTACATTGCTTTTCTTTTCAGGAGCCAAGGCATCTGCAGTTTTTCTGTGAATTCAGCAATAGTGATATGTACATGTCTTTAACAGGCAAAAAGATTTCTGGAGCACCAACAAACTATGGATTCTGCTTTAAGGTACAAACTTATTATTCTGATACATATTAAAGCAAGCCACAGTTTTTAGGTAAGCTTAAATTTCTTTAAGGTTTTTGAAAACAATATTCAGCTGTCTTTTATAAAATAGGAGAATTAGTGGCTTTTATTTCAACAGGTATTATCTTCAAGATATGCATTAATGCTAAAAAAATGTGCTGTGGCCTTCTAGCCTAACAAATCAGGAGGAACCAGAGACCTGAAACAGCTCTGTGCAGATGATGAACAAAGTAGGACCTGTTGGATGACAGCAATTAGGTTGCTTAAGGTAATTTTTCTGTGTGAGTTAACTTGCTGAAGTTTAGTGTGTGATATTTTTGATGCTGTGCAGTAGAGAAGTAATATAATTTTAGGTTTCCATGCAATAACAATATAAGTTTTATACTCTGAAAGCTTATTTTTATTTATCCCAAGGAACAGAGAGACCAAATTGTTGGGGGGATTGTAGGGGATGAAATGATGCCTCAGTCCTGGAAATATTTAACATTAAGCGTATGCTTCTGTGTAACTGTGTTGGATTCAGTGAGATTGTTGACTAATATTGAACAAAGGGACAAGAATACAGAAGAAGGGAACTTTAGTGTTTTAAAAATGTGTCTGTGTTTGTGACAAAATAGGAATAGGTAAGTTGGCATGTTAAATGGGTAGTATTTAATGCAGAATGTACATTTATAAAGGCAGGAGCAACAATGAGGATGTACACTTCCTTATCCTAGCAGCGTTTGTCCCTGGTTTCTAACGGTGAAGAAAAAAATGTGTTATCTTTTACATCTGAAAAAAAAGCTTAATTGGCTTAAGTTTATAATTTAAAATGCTAACCATGTTATTTTCTGGTTTTAGTATGGGATGCAGCTCTATCAGAATTACATGCAACCATATCAAGGTAGAAGTGGCTGCAGCCCTTTGAATTTAACACCTATGGTATGTCCCACAGTAGCTCCGTGAATAAATACATGTTTCTGCAGTCATGCTGTTTTTAAGTAACTTGTGTCAGTTATATTACTGACCTGGTCCTTCAAAGTCTTGCATGTGCGAATGCTTGCTGAAATCTTTAGGGCTGTCAGGGTTGACTAGAGAGCTAATTAATTAATTTACTTACTTAATAGAAATTGGGTAGTTCAGAGCAATTAAAAGGCTTTTCCCCTTTGTCAAATCTCCTGCTGTCAAAAAGAATGGAAAGAGGATTTTGAAAAAAAAGAAGCAGAACTATAAATGCATTAAAAGAGAAGTAAAGTGTTTAAGGTTACACATGCTGTAAATGATGAATAAACAACTCGTAAAAAATTCTCTTCGGCATACTTCGTATTTAATTTTTTTTTAAAATATAAAATATTAAGTACTTGAGATGAATTTCAGGTGGTGTAATACTGATTGGACTTCAGAGTAAGATCATAATTTGGTAGGACTGGGTTATAGAGAAAAAACAGCCTGTGTGTCCATCTCCTCAGTCAGATAGTTGGAATTGTCCTTTTCTTTAATATAGTATCCCAGTTCTTTAGGAGTCATTTGATTTCAGACTTTTTCATGGATGATTTATATCCCTTTTGGTTCTTTTTTTTGGCTAAATTGGATAAAAATTACTTGTTGCAGGGATCTGTGACAATGATTTTATGGCGGATTTTTTTTTTAGTTTTTATTGTAGTTCTTGCTGGTAAAATGCATAAAACCCTCATTTGCTATTACAGACATTCACAAAAATAGTTTTCAGTAGTATTGCTAATAAGCATGGCTTCAGACTTGTGCTTAATATGCTGACTGTGTCTTTACTTTCTGTTCTGTGAAGCTGTTGCAGTTGGCAGCTGTGCTCTTGCAGTGGATCTGGGAGCCATTACTGATTCTCTCCTCTTACACTGTTTTGTGCATTTAGCTCCCATAGCTTGTAACACAGGCAGAATGTAAGCACTGTTAACAATGGCACTGCTTTTCTACTTGTGTATAATTCACAAATTAAACAGCATATTGAATAAACTTGGGGATTAAGTGCACACGCTAATGAACATACTTCAGAAGGGAGCCACTTCCATGTTTCACATTCCTCAATAACTCTCAACCACGTCAGCTACGAAGAGTTCCCTCCACTTTGCTGGAGGCAAACATTTTCTCATATTTTATCCTTGTTTTTTTATTTTTGCAAAGTTCTTTACAGGTTACAGTTACTCAGAGAGACCTTAGTTAGAGTATCGGGAATTACAGACCTTAGTTAGAGTATCAGGGATTACCCTGAGCTACAGAATTGCTCTTCCATTTCTAGTTGTATTCATGCTTGTAACCAAGCAAGAACAAAACAGAGCTGCTTTGGTTTGGGATTGGGAAGTTTTGCTAACCCTACAGAAATCTGGGCCTCTTGTGTACAGATGTTACTTTAACTTGTAGAGTGCTAGAATGTTCTTTTAGCTATTAGATATTCCAATGCCTGCCAACATTTGAGCTGTTACAATCCATATGAAACTTGATTTTGTAAACTTTGGTTTCTGAGAAACATTTTGGTGATTTTTAGGACTGTTTTGTCAAACTTCAGTGTTTTTATTCTGTTATCACTGAGAGAAAAAACCACAAGTTTTTTTTTCATAACTGATGCTGCAGTTATTGAGTCTGTGATAGGGGTTAGAAGGGATGTATTAAAATAGAAGTTATACTCAATAGAAATTGCTGTTTTCAGTGCTTAAATCTGGTAAAATCTGAGTGGAAGTTTATATATCAAATATATAAATTTATGACATTTATAACGAAATATTTTGAATCTTTTTAAATTTGATCATTATGTATAAGAATTTTATATTTTTTCTTCTTTTTCTGTTACTTGGACATCTGAATTACAGTTTCCTGCCTTGCTTTGATGTGCAAAGGGCTAGTTACAGTTAAAAATATAAGTAGAGTTAATGGTAAAGCCATGTATTTATCATCCATTGCAGTAATGCAAAAAGATGGTCTGTCCTGCCACATTGTAAAATTGAGCTTTGCAGCAGCATACTGGAATCACAAATGCTCCCTGGGGTAAAATGAGTTTGGCTCTGATGGGAAACACTGCTGATACTTGAAACATCACTTACAAAACATAGTGTTTTCTCAGAAGCTCGCTTTTAATGATAGATCTTGTAAAAAATGAGCAAACTAAATTTATTTTTCTTTGTTGCAGAGAAGCATTTCAGAAAATTCTTTAGTAGCAATGGATTTCTCAGGACACAGAAGCAGAATTATAGAAAATCCAACGGAAGCCCTTTCGGTTGCAGTTGAAGAAGGATTAGCATGGCGGGTATAAATACCTTTGCTTTATCAGAATAGTATTTTCTGATTTGCTTTTTTTTTAACAGAAAAGCTTTGAAATCATGTTTTTACTTCTCTCTTATACAGAGGAGAGGGTGTCTCCGACTCAACTCACATGGTAGTCCTATTGCCATGTCTAACATGGGTATGTGTGAGTTAATTTATTGCTAGAGAAATGCAATAACTGGTTCTTTCAGTAAAAGGAGAATGTTTTTCACAGATCTTTATTTCTATAGCTATACACAGATCTCAGTCGTGGTTTCATCATAAAATCTCTAGAGAAGAGGCTCAGAGACTTATTTTGCAGCATGGACTTGTAGATGGGTAAGTTAATTCTTTACATGGTTTTTTTGAGACATGTTCCTAGTGAACAATTCCTTCTTTTTATTGGAGAGGAGTTGGAAGAAGGAAAAGTTTGCACTAACCTAGTAGGAATAAAAAATTCTTTTATATAGGGCTATCTGGGGATCTGTTGCTTTCTATTTTATATCATTTGGAAGCAATAAAGTGGTGATCTAAGACTTCGATTCTGTCACTGACCGATTACTTATGTCCGCTCAGAGCAAAGCACTTGAGCTCTGTATTTGCACAATATTCTCTGGGAACTGTCAACTTTGGCACTAGTGTCTTTTGTATCTCTTAGTGATGAAAGAATGAAAGCAAGCCTGAAAAGATTTATTCTGAGATGAACTGTGCTGGGACAGACGTTGAAAAAAAAGTATGCTTTTTCTCGTGAATTGACGAAAAATTGTATCCTGCTTTAATAGTAAACAATAAAGAATAGGATAAAGGCTTTTATTTTTCTCTCATTTAAGTATTAATTTAAAAAAAATTACAAAGTAAGCAGGTATTCTATGTTCACATCCTCCTGGTTTTCGTTCCTGTATTTTTGTCCTTACTTCTGTAATAAAAGTAAACTTGGACCTCCTTCATTCAGTGAGTAATTCCGTAAAACTCTGTTTCTTTGAGTCTGTTTCCAGTTAAGTACCTGGAACATCAGATTGCTTGTTAAATTCCTTCAGTTTTAGATTAAGTATGTTGTAATACTATTTTCTACATCTACAGAAAGGGCTCCAGGGAAAAAAAATATGAAGGGAAGGAAAGGGGGAAAAACCCAGTCATACTTAGTGCAAGGATTGTTAATTGGTCTTCTGCTTTTGTATTTTTATTTATTATTTAATTTCAAGGGTCCTGTTTTTAGGCCTGGCTAATCATCCTGAAACCGATTCTGTACTCTGCATTTATTTTTGCATTTTTTACATGGGAGGGACAGGACATGGGGTTGCATCCCCCATGTATTTCTCAGCAGGATGTCATTCCAGGCCTGCTAATCTTCCAGTGTATTTCTTACACAGTAGATGAAACCCAGGAGATTTGGCGAGTAAAGAGCAATGGTGTTTGAAACGAGCAAGTGAATACCTTGTTAGCATTAGTTTAGTACAGTGTTGTTTACATGATATTCTTGGCTTTATTCATAGTTATGCACTGTGCTTCTTGGGAAGGATGATACTCTTGTGAGGACTGTCTAGAATTGATTAGAACATTGGTAGTATGAGCTCTCATATGCTGTCAGATACATATTCAGGAGTTACAATGAGGTAATGAATACATGATATCATGTGACTAATGCTGTGCTTTTTGATGGGCCAAAAGAATGAATTATAACCAGAAATACAGCCATTTCTGATGGGAATAATAAGACACTGTTCTGGGAGGGGAGGCAGGGAGAATAATCCCTCTTGAGCCTTTTAAGGTGATCACAAGCAAGGAGTTCTTGTGCATATATGACAGAGGTAGTAGGTCCTATGTAATACCGTATGTACCAACAAATATGTTGTCCGTGATAGTTTATAGAAGATAAGGGGACTATTATATAAAGGATCTACAGTAGTCTTAGTATTTGGATAAATCAACAACAGAATTAAGGACAGCAACCATCTTAAGGCACCCTATGAAGGAATAAAGTTCTGTTCTGATGTAAAAACAATTTTCTTAAAGAAACTTACATAGCAATATTGTAGATTTTGTACTTTACCCTCTAAAGGATGTTTGAAGACTTTTCAGTGATAAATGGTTAACAGGATTGCGAACTGATCAGCATCTGGTTGATGAATGGGATAACAGAATTACCAAAAGGCCCATGGAAAATGCAACTGGTCATTCAGAGAAGTTTATTGGGGAGCAGCTCTCTGGAGTCATCCAGCATGTCTAAAAACCTCCTGCCAGCCAACGTTTCTAAGATCCTGTGAACTACAACCCTTTCTTCATAATAAAGTTTTTAAAGGTTCTTTGACAACTAAAGTAGGTCTATTGTGATAAGGTTAGAAAAGAGTAAAGATTTTTTTATCTGAAGGAGAAGAAATGTTGCTTATCTTTGCTGTTAAGGAAAAAAGTAAGAAAATATACTTTAAAAGAACTGATGAGTGGGAACATAAATCCTAATCAATGTGTTTAGTTTGTGTGTCATTTAATGCAAAGAATCTGTCGTAACTGTGTTCTGAACAATTTCCTTCATGTCCCGGAGAGGCTGAGAGGCCACTAGGTGGTGAGAGCGAGCCAGCTCGCGGAGCCCGCGGCTGTGGAGACGTCTGGCTTGTACTTGTACTGCCGTATGCTGAGTTTGCAGTTATCCCTCTGGAATAACTGAATTACTATCAGAGCTCCAAATTAGTCTGGATAAGGATTTTGATAGAAATGGTAATGATTATGGACTCCAAATTTCTTAATTCCAACTATTTTCTTACTTTGGAAAAGTAGGACTCTTAACAAACTTTGAGAATGAAATTGGTACTTTGGAACCATGCCAGTAGTCAGTGAAAATCCACTGTAAACCTTTGGCGGCTTTCTTTGCCTGAAATTCTTTATTTTCATATATAGTAGCTGGGCTCTCATTTCTGGTGTGTGGTGGGGTAAAAGTAGGTGTTCACTAATGCTCACTTGATTGATACCTGCAAGTCCATCTTGCCCATTTCTTTTGTGTCCTGAAAGAGGAGCATGCTTGCCATTGGTGCATTGGTTAGCTACAACAGTTCCAGACCTGCACAGTGCAAGCAGTTCATACTCTGTCCACTACAAAGCTATCTATCAGGTACTTCCCTCTGTCCACCAAACTGTTCTCTGCTGATATTCCAAACCGTGGGATTTGATGAAAACTGTCTCATACTGATAATCATCCTTTCCTGTACCAGATTATTCTATCACAATTACAGCAAAATTGTGTTTTTGTCGATGTCCTGGTTGGAATAAGTTGTCAGTGAACTAGTTGCGGTGGCACTATTGGCCATTGAGAGTGTTGTGATTTGAATAATGATTCCATAAAGCAAGCAGGATGTAACTACGTCTTGGTGGGAATTTTGGTGCTGTGCAGAAGTGAATGTGCGTTTATGAGTATTGGCCAGATGTGGAAAACATTCTGGTATGTCTCTCATTACCTTTTCTGTAAAATTTCTGTTTAACTACCTTTGAATTTTCCCTATAATGCTTGCAATTTCGATAACTGTCAGAGTCCAAAAAAAATTTTTGTTCAAAGCACAAACTTTGAGGGTGCTTTTCTGTCTGAAGAGATGCATTGTAATTCTATGCAGTGTAAAAACTAACGCCTACAGTGTCATTTATTCTGAGAATGCATGTTTTTCACATAATAGACAAGGTGAAGAATTTAAGAGAAAGTATTCCCAGTGACACATTTGCAAAGAAATACAGATTAAAAGCCTAACTTGCGTAATTGATATTATTTTTGCTTTTCACTAATACTTACTGTAATGAATTTCAAACAGTTTTAACTGGATATTTACAAAAGGATTTCAAGTGATCTTACTGTGAAAATTTTCAATCTCTTTTAGGGTATTCCTGGTACGTGATAGCCAAAGTAACCCCAAAACATTTGTATTGTCATTGAGTCATGGATTAAAAATAAAACATTTTCAAATTGTACCAGTAAGTAAATTTTTTCAGTTTATGTGTGCAGTTGTAAAACCAAACAATTGAATAACTGTGATAGAGTATTGATGGATTTTTTTTTCTTTTGCTGTTCTATGGAAGATGTAAACCTGTATCACTAAATATAATTAGTATTCCCTAGTAGACTTGAACATTTTTGAGCTTTGCTTTTGATTTGTTCTAAAGCTTGACTAGTAGTATGAAATCCAAAAAAGTTTCTTGAAAAAACAGACAAGTCTATTTCAACAGGAATAGAAGCAACCCTGAAGTCATGAAAATCATGTATTAATAGAGGTCATGTTGCCTTTTCATTTTTCAGTATGTGCACAATTTCTTAGTCATTTGTTTTGGACTGTCTACGATGTGTGTCTATGTCTCACTGAGTCATCTGTTCAGGATAGTTTCAATATTTGTAGTCAAACATATTTTGTTGACCTCTGTTCTTGATTCATGTTATTATGATATATTCATGTCCAGGTCTTCTTCAGCGGGACAATTTTGTAAAAAAAACCCAAAAAACTGATATCTTTATTTAATCCATCTACTTTGTAGGTAAGCTGAAATTTCCTAAACTGGAATCATATTTTTATCAGTTTTCATCGAACATACTGTCCAGTTCTGCCAGAATAGCCAGCCTTCTCCATTGCTTCCACTCTCTCACGAGGTGGTCTGTGCAGGTTTCTTTACATGCTGCTTCTGTTGAGATGAGAAGCACTTAAGCATTATGTGTTTTGGCCACAGATGCTTGTCATAACTGAGCAGACCCATAGCTTTTTCATCTCTCTTCACAAGAACCTTTCTTCCAGACCACTTAATACTCTAGCGTCCATGTTTCTTCCTGCTGAAGTTTCTATGAGATTCTTCTGTTTCTCAGTAGAAATTTGTGTGGTGGCACATTTTTTTTTGTTTCTGGTCTGTTGATCCCCTGTGATCATTCACCACATTTCTGTATGCCTTACCTAGGGCTTGTAGCTGATATCCTCCCTTAAAAAAAGTTCCTGTAGAATAAAAGACTGAAGCATTATTTGGAAGCAAAAAAGCAAATCAGTTTAGTTAAAAGAGCTGTCCAGGATTTTGTTATGTTTAGATAAAGACAATGGAGGAGTCCTTAATCCAAAAGTGATGACTATGCCTTGGGTCCCATGTAAGCATCAATATATGGTCTGTGATAAGAATCCCAGGTGTAAGATCTCTATGATTCTATTGACTGCAGTAACTTCCGGTATTTACTTTGGGATAACTGTTGTTAGATTTAGAAAACATCCTGAACTCCATAGAAATAGTGTATGAGTCTGCTTTATTAGGATGTCATTTAACTCTCAAATTTGAGACCACTTTTTCTTTCCCTATCAGGAAACAGACCCTCTCTTTTCTAGGAGCAGATGTAGCAGGAAGCTGCAGTTACCTTCAGTTTTCTCTGAAATGGATGATTCTCTTTTTCCCTTCAAAAAATTATGCTAAAACCTCGCTCTCGTGTTGTGGGATCTTTGGAGGAACCAGGAATTCTTTGTTTTGATATATTCTTTGTCTATACACTTGGGTCACATTTCACCATACTGTTGGTTGAGAAGACCTATACCACTTCATTGCAGAACCTGTCCTACTTGATGGAAATTTTTTTTAATTGGTTTTTAAGTAAAGCAATTTCTCCTATGCTAGTAACCAGAAAAAAAAAATCTGTAGTGAGAACAGCTTAGTCCAGGGAGAGTATGTGGGTATGGAAGCTGTTTGTCCCCCAAACATAGGCATGTTCCAGTTCCTTTCTGTCACTTAATTTCCAGTTGCATTCAGTACCCTCATGCCATTCTCCATAGCCTGACTTACACATGCTCTATTTTTGCTAGAACAGTGCTCTTTAAGGAGTTCAGAAAATTATTCCTTGAGGAGGGGAAGGTTTTGGTTCCAGTTTCTGCTAATCTAAATGAAATGATTATTTTCTAAGAAACAAGGCATTTTGTATTACTGCAATAAATTCATAGCTTATTAGCTGGAGATCAGGGTTACCTCTTTGAATTTCAAATTCCACTGTTCTTCTAAAATCTTGCCTGTTTCCAGTCATTGAGAAGACAAACTTTCCTACTAAATGTAAATAAACAAATGGCATTATTTTTCTCTTGTATTTTAGGTTGCTTCAGATTATACTGCATTTAAAAAATGTCTCCTTTTAGGTAGGGCATGCAGCTTGCCTAGTTCAAGCTTCACCCATGTTAACAGATACCTCATGTTAACACTGGTAACCTGTGCAAGAGGTGTTGCAGGTGGGTGGTAGCGAATTGATTGTAAAAAGTTCAAAAGAAAACCTTTGGGATACGTTCAGGATCCTTTACTGTGTTTTTCAGCCTTTATACTCTGAGCTTATACAAGTTAACTTCAGTGTAGTCTTTCCCTAAATTAGCTCTTCTGTAGTACGTATGAAAAAAGGAGAATTGATACACAGTTCTGGGACTGTCTTTTTCCAAT
This sequence comes from Pipra filicauda, assembly GCF_003945595.2. Lineage (NCBI taxonomy): Eukaryota > Metazoa > Chordata > Aves > Passeriformes > Pipridae > Pipra > Pipra filicauda. Next base: position 2,012,154 of record NW_024104369.1, on the reverse strand, counting down.
AAATGTTCTCTCATAAGAGCCTTCTTAGCTTGCAGAAGGTGTTAGGTTCCTGGACAGCATAACTTTGATACGACTTTTTACTTTGCAAAATATTGATAGCTTTAGAATTAGCAATCTGTCTGGTATTCATTTCAAGGTTTGGAACTAACTTGGAGGAGGAAACTAGACATTTGAATTGTTAACTCTTCCTTGTCTGCTGTCAGTTGGCAGGAAAATTGCATGCATAGGGAAAGTCCAATGAATGATAATCCATTTTCAGGTTCTTGGCTGGAGCACAGGAATTTACACATACACACATTGGTAGTTCCTTAACTAGCAGTGTTTGACCTGGTCTGACCAAAGTCTGAGAATAAAGAAATTACAAACTACTTCCAGGCATGGTAGAAAGGAGTAGAATAACCAGGCATCATAAGCAGTTCAACAGCTGCTTGCAGATAAGAAATCATAACTACAGGTAGCAGAGCTAATTATATCTTCTCCCTTCCCCTGTACTCAAGTAGGGTAGTTGCATCTTTCCCTAGCACACCATCTGCTACTCTATGCTAGCCCTACTTCAACATCTTCTGTTCACTACTCTGTCAATCTTGTATCTTTTTTCCCTTTTCTTTTTAAAAATAGTTGAAGAAGTTTTTTACCCTCTATTTACAAGAATATTAATTAGTCGCTTTTCCACTAAAGCTTCTTGATATTAGACATATTAGTAGTAGAGGAAATAAATCAAGAAATTATATAGTCAGTAGCACAGTCCTAATTGTGCAAGAGCTAACATTCAGTAACTTAGAATAGGGAAATACTGATTGTAAATTTTTAAGCATCTACAAGTCAAAAGGAATCTTTTGCAGTTTCTTCTTTCTCTCCTGTATCTGTGCTAATACACGCATTTGGAACTGCAGCAATTTTTTCTCCTACAACAAAAAACATCCTACTAAATCAAGCATGTTACTTTTGTGATGGGCAGTGTCTTGTGCAGCTGATACCATCCAGCACACCCCAGTGCACTAGTGTGTAGCCTCATCACACCTTATGAATTAAGTGATAGAAAATCATGGAATATGAATGGAGCAAATGTTGGAATCTCTGAGTAACTTGAAACTTGGTTGTTTTGTGTCACTGTGTAAAAACTCAGAGTTCATATTAACTCCAGCTATCATTCCAAAGCATAAAGTAGCATTGTTAGTGCAGAAAGAATATTCCTATATTTATTTAACTGTTCTTTCCTTTTAGGTGTGTTAAAAAATGCATTATTTTTCTGTCGTTTATTTTTGATGTTGGTGTGAATGATCACTGTATTTTTCCTTCTTTCAGTAGCCGTAATATTGTGAATATATTGGTCTCTAAGAACACTTCTCAAACAAGTATTCCAATCAGGAAGAAATACCATAGCAAAAGAGGATTTTATTGAATCTTGTTTTTCCATTTTTACAGTTGGAAGATGATGGGAAGCTATTCTATACCCTTGATGATGGTCATACCAGATTTACTGATCTCATCCAGCTAGTGGAATTCTACCAACTTAATAAAGGAGTTCTGCCTTGCAAGTTAAAACACTATTGCGCACGAATTGCTCTTTAACCAAAGCATCTGTTGTTTCATCAGAGGGAAAGGAAGATACTAGAATACTTTTCCCCTAGAGGCAATTTGTATAGTAAAAAGGGGGCAAAAAGCATTACATTGTAAAGATTCTATGTTTAAGCTGCAAAAAAAATTTATATTCTATATAGATAAGAACTTTGCTTTGTGATTGTCACAGCAAAATTAACTTTATGGTTTTAAAAAACCGTTCTTTCCTATGTAATTCTTCAGTGCTGTCTTGTACTTTGGGTTTTTTTTCAACTGAAAACAGTTTTGAAAAATATTGTCTATCTCCTACAAAAATATAACTGAAGGAAGATCTTCGTTCTTAGGTTAAAAATTAACTTTTTGTCTCTATAAATGTTTCTCATAATTTCTGTTCATCACATAAAAGAATAACATTTACTGTGGTGAGGTTAAGAAGCTGAACTGCACATTTTATTTGTAAATAAAATGAATAAATATTTTGCACTATATTTTTGAATGCTACTTTGAGGATTATCATATCCAAAAAGTGAAAAAATCATTAAAACCACTTATAACTGCTCAGTTGTATTGAGTTGTGCTATTATTGTTGTAATATTTTAAAGGATTTTTTTTTTCTCTAATGACTAAATCTATATCTTTGTACAGAGCAGGAGTGTCACTTTCTTGGCTGTGGAATGTATAAACATGCATAAGTTATTATGTAGTGCATAACATGGTTTAGTGCATACCTATAGTCTCCGACACAGAGAGAGAGAGAGAGAGAGAGAGACCTCTTAAATTTTGTGGATTGTTGCACAGTTAAGAAGGGAATCAACTTCAGTTACTCTTTAAAAATAAAGGTAATGTCTTAATATTTGCAAATTAACAATATTTACAGTACTTGCAAATAAAAATAAATTCAGTGGGCTTGACTCTGCTGAAAACCTTGTGAAAGTGTATGTGCAGTCAGTTCCTAGCTTATTTTATTATTTATCACAAAATAAAAATGTCAATACAGCTATCGGTCAACCAGTCTTTGCAGATTACCAAGTATCTAACAATCCAACTAAAAGGAACTGAGGTGGTAGACCAAGTCAAATTTGGGACCATAGCATTAGAAATACTTTTAATATCTGTGTTTTGAAAGAGAGATGATATTGCTGCATCCTTGAACAAAAACTCGAGTGCAATGGGGCCTGAACTGAATGAGGCATCCCTGGATGTCCTGATGCTTTGCTGTCCAAGAGATTTGATCTTGTTATGAGGGTTCAGGACATTGTCCTGGATATCTCTGTATGGTAAAAGGTGCTATTTGAAGATGGGCCATCACACCGAATCCAGCCCCCTTTCCTGTGCTTGCTTGGGTTCTCTGACTGTCAGGCATACCATCTGTGCTGCTGCAGGAGTTTCTGGGCAGAGAAGGTAAAGGAGGCCTGGGTAAGGGATGGAGTGAGTTGGACCCGAGGCACAACAGTGCCAGTGTGTGTAAGCTGTGAAGGCCATGTAGATGGAAGCATTAGAATAGTATGGTAACTGTAGCCTATGGTTTTGTTATTGTGTGTCTGTGGAAGGCAGGCATAATAACATAATACTGTGATACTTAATTTACTGACTTGATCCACACATCACTGACCTTTTCCTCTGGTATGCATATGCAGTCTTTAAAGCTCATTAAAAAAGCTGCTTTTCCTAATGTGTACCAAAGATGCAACATATGTGGTGCCTAAGCTCATTACATTAGGAATGCCTTGTAAAACTCTTTGCAGTCTAATAAATTTAACTCTTAAACCTCAAACAAAATTTCAAATTGTACTTAACAGAAAAATACCATTTTAATTAAAGCCTCTTCAGATTCACTTCAATAATGGGATTACTTCTCAGGTAGTGTTACTTTGGGTATTGATGTAGAATAAGGAGAAACTTTCTGTGCATCCCTGGGGTTTTTTTACCATCATGGCCAAATGAATTGTCTACTGTAATCCATTTCTCCTTGGACGTGTGAAAGCTTTGTATTTGTATTTAAGTATGCATGCTTGGTAGAGAATCTAACTGCTCAGTGAGTGAGTACCTGTCACCTTTGGACCTATCAGAAAAGAAAAGGGAGTGTAAGTATTATGTCACATTTGTCACACAGTGGAGAGCCATCAACCATCGAAGCTTTGCCTGCTTTTCCACTTTTTGTTTCAAAAGTGAAATTGAAAAAAAAAACCACCAAAAGTAAACTGAAATAAATAAAAACCCCCAAACCCAAGTAATTGCTTAATGAGTGTCGGATATGGACATTTGAAAGTTTTTAACTGTCGAAATTTCTTACACTGCAAAGCGTTTCTTCCTGCATTTTGACAGTTCTCTTAATTAAAATCTAAACAGAAATGTTGCTGAGAATACATTATTTCTTTTATATGAATGTGCATACCTTTCCTGAACTCTGTGATTATTTGTGACTATGCCAGAAAAAAACAAACAAGTAAAACTAATAAAATCTAGGCTACCTCCTTGTTTAAATGTTACTGAAGAAAGAAGCACAAAGGAGGTAGTCTTAATGTGTAAAAAAAACCCCCAAATACCACCCCTCAAAAGCCCCAATATTGTGATATCCCAGACTACTTCCAAATGTCTTAAATGGTACAAGTGGTTGATATGTGACTTGAAAGATACTTGCTAGCAAAGAATATTTTCTTGTCAGGAAAAACAGCAAGGAATTTTTGTGAGATCGCCCAGAATATGTCTGACCACAAAGTTCTTTCAGGGTGTAGGCAATGCTGTTTAAACAGAATTTCAGTGTGTTAACTGGCGCTTCTAATTAGGAATACTACACTTTGGTGCTCACCTTCACAAAGAAAATTGGCTGATCAGGAGTTGTTAACAGCTCAGGGAGTAATCAGTACTATTTTGGGCAAGCCAGTCTATCTGTCTCCCAACATCTGCTCCTCTACAAAATATGGACAATGTTATATCTATCTCATAGAGTGTTAAGGACAGATTTTATTCTTTCAAAAAAGACCGTAGAAACTGGTATTATGTGCAGAAGGTTTTTTTTTAATCCTTTCAGAAGTGATATGTTTTTACCTTTACTTGATGGAAAATCAGTGCCAGAACACCTAGTTTGAAGCACGGTATTTGAAAAACTTTTTATGCTTTCTTCAGAATTCAAATTTTACTTTCTGGGAGTGTGTCTGTGTAGTGCACTGCCAGGAAGAGAGAACTGAGCTTGCCATGCAGAGGTACTAGAAGCAGCATAACTGCTGGAGTCCAGCTTGCTATCTGGGGTAATTAGCCCTGCAGGGGTATGCGCTGCGAGATGTGAGCTGGTTCAGAGATTGCGCTAAAGCTCGGCATTGTATTTGTTGGCATGGCCTTTGTGCCTTGGTTTCAAATCTTAAAATCTTCTTGGCTCAAAGGAGATTAAAAGTTAATTCACTGCTTTCATAATGCATATACATACATGGCCGGAATTAAGGTTACATGGACGGCATTAAATGACATTTTTAAACTTCTGAGTGTTTTTACTTAACAATCTTATTAAGTCATTTAATGAATTTTTTGAAATGTAGTAAGTCTTCAAGTCATCCAACCAAATGTTTTGAAAGAGAGCTTTAACCCATTAAATAAAAGAGGATTATGTATGTAACTAACTACAAGTGGTATCTTTCAAAGATAATTGAATTTGTGTCAAATGTCTGTTACATCCTGGTTTAAGAATTATAGCATTTTGTGCTTCCCTTGGGGGTAGAATGAGTATGTAGTGTCAGTAGTCTTGAGGTGCCTCATTTTAAGTTAGAATCAGCTTATTTCAAGAAAATGGTCTTTTTTTGTTGTTACATTGGTAAAAGCTACCCAATCTAAACAGAATCCACACAGTCACCAATTAGTTTTAACTGTTTTAACCTGTTTATTAGATGTAACTTGCAAATCAGTCTAGCACTTGTCTCTAAGAAATCTGGTATGTACCTTTTGTTACCTTTATTAATTTAGTTTAGAAAAATATAAAGCAATTTACAGCATTTCTGTTTAGTTAGAAAAATAATTATTTTTATTATTGTCCTGATATTTCAAACTGCTATTCTAATACTCACACTGTAATGCATTCCATTTCTAATTTCAGCTTTCCCTGAAATCATCGAAGATGGGACATACCCCATTACTTGAATATACTTGTAAGCTTTCAGAGGTTAAACACTTATGGTCTATGCATAATCAATGTGTATGGTAGTGCAATTAATGTTAACTTTAATGAAATGCATGAATATTTAAAACTTAATGAATCTGGCTTTACAGCCTGGCTCACATATGTGAACAGTATTGACTGTTGGCCTCTGGATGTCAGCAGTGTATCACGAAATTCCTGTAATCAGCCGCTGTTTTCATGCTTCCTCCCAGAAATATCTGTGACTTGTGGTCTCTGCACACCTCCAGAACACCCAGTGCTTTTTCCTCTTATAAATTATTCACTTACTCTGTACCAATTAGTTCTACTAGTTGCTAGGTTTGTTATCAAGTTAAGCTTCAAGACAAGAACCTGAACTCAATGAGTGATTAAAAATTTATTAGCAGAGATGATTAAATATGCAGATAGTCTGTGAAGCTTGTTCTTGAAACCATTATATTACCTTTTTAATACTAATGATTTGTATAATTAATTTTATAAAAGCCTGAAAGTCTTTTAAAAAAAATCAGAGTAGGACATAAAAGGGAAGAGATTAAATGCAGAAGAGGCAGTGAACCTGAGCATTAAAACAGCTCATTCACATGTATAGGCAATAAAGTGATTTCCTTACAGGAATAGTTTGTGGTTTTTCTTCCCCTCTGCTAAGTTGATTATTTTATTAATCTTCTAAGCAATTTGGGAAAACTCTTATCAACTAGTGAGTTGTATTTTCAAAATAGAACTTGATGTGATTAACGCTGATAATACAGATGGTTCCTCTACACTTTACAGTTAAAACCATATCAAGATGCAGTTTATACATCATTTGAGCTCATGATGGATGTTAGGCATGTGAGGAGCCCCAGGGCTTCCATGGCAAGGAAGGTACAGGTGCATTAATGCCACATGGAACTGTGGGGCAGTGTGGCCAGTTCCAGGTGAAGTTTGTGAAAGAGGGGTTGTCCCCCACACTGGTCTTTTTTAGATGGTGTGTTGGGTGGTGAGCAGGGTCTTCACTATCACAGTGGGGGAGCTGAGACCCTCCAGAGCCTGGATTGATTAGGAACAGCCTGGGGCTGTTGAACCTGCAGGACTGGCTCAGGAGATGGGCCTGTCCTCCTTCCCATGGGGGAAAGAAAACAAATTACTTTATTGCCCCTTAAGGGACTAGGTGGAGTGGAAAGTTGGTCCTGGGGCCTGGCTTCTTGCTTTCCATGTTCCTGAGAGAAGAGAGCCCTCATGGCAGTGTGGAGAGCCAAGGTGGTGGCATCAGCTGTGGCCGTGGGCAGTGCAGGTGGCTGGCGCCATCCAACAGTGCTGGCGTGGCACAGCTCTTGGCATGTGCTGGTGTGTGCTGTGGTGTGTGAGATGGTTTGTATCACCTCTGTGAGAAGACTCAGGAGGTGACGAGACCTGGCCATGCTCTGGGAGCTGAAGCAGGCCAGATGCGTGAGGGAGGTGCAGGGTGAGCTGTGGCTGTAATCCCTCTGTGCCATGCCCTGCGGGGTGGGGCAAGCAGCATTCCTCAGGCACTGCAGTGGGGAGAGCCAGAGCTCACCGTTCTCCCCTCTCCTTCCAGCTCTGCCTGGTGCAGTGCAACCAAAGGCCATGACCGGTGGCCCCAGGCACCCCATGGGAGTGGGTTGCTGTGGATGAGGCTGGAAGAAAGGTGAGGACTTAGCCCAGCTTCTCCTGGGGGCCCTGGACAAGAGGGACATCAGCAGCCCAGTAGATGCTGTGGTGCCCTTTGCCTCCTGGAAAAGAAGGAGTTGCCCCTCAGGTGAGGCTGATGAGCCCCACCAGCTGGAAACTGCCAGAGTTAATGAGTTTCACTTAATAAATGAGGGTGGTTTCTGTTTGACTTGAGGGAGTGTACTGTGAGGAGGTGTGTTGTGCCTTGAGGTTGGCATGAATAGTGAGTAAAATTTATCTTTTTTGGGACTGGGGCTTTGAGGTGGGAAGAGGGAAACAATGAGTGGAGGTTGTCATGCACATATTGTGTTGCCCTTTTTTAAAACTCTTCTTTCTATAAATTAGAGTGTGTTTATTTTTAATAAAGTGCTAAGCTCTGTAGTAGCAGTATTTAGGCTTCAGTTCCATGAAGTGCAGTATGTGTTTCTAGCCTTGGCTGTAGTTGGCAACAGAACTACAGCACAGCTCTTACAAGAGTGAGACCCAACCATGGTGTTTGTATTGCAATCACCGCTGATCTTACATGGCTAGGAGGTCATGTGGAGGGTAAATCTAAATAAAAATGGTTGTTCTTTAGGTAAAATAGAAGGTGTGCCTCTTTGATGGTGAGAAATTGAGACTGTGACCTAGGAACTTCCTTAGCAGAAAGAGAAGTCTCTGGAAGTATTTCTCTAGTACTCTTGGACATATGTTGACTGAGATGTACAACTTTCCTTGCTTTTTTTCTTGCTCTAAGTCAAACCACCACTTTTTATAAAGATACTTTGGCTTCCCCTTCTACAATACCAGATATCTACTTAGGGAAAGGGAAGGAGCAGAGGAAAGAACATTAACTAGGGTAAGATTGTTGGTAGGAAAAAACTGAGAGCACATTGACTGAGGTGTTTGCTGCTTTTCTCATTGTGACTGAAGCTGAACAAAGTCCTTAGTCTTGCATTCCTGAGTATGGTGTAGTATGACATGCTGCTAATTAGGATCATAAGTTTAGACTGGTTTTTAATGCCAGTGAAAACTTTCTAAAATGAAGAAAAATCCTTCAAGTGAGGGAAATTGAAATATATAATTTCAAATGCCTTTACTGTGCAGGAGGGAGAAAAAAAACACATGAAGCTTTCACAAGTTGGACTGTTTGTTTTGTTTATTTGTAGTTTGTGGGGTTTTTAACAAACAAAAAGCTTTCCTTTTTTTCTGAATTTTGCAGAACTCTGCAGTTGCCAAATCTACAGCCTATGCTAAATGTTTAAGTTCTGGAAAATAACTCATGGAAAAATATCTTCTGATGATGGATGTGAGGTCAAGTATGCAAACTAAAATACTTTCTCCCCAGTTACATGGTATAGGGCTGTGGTGCTCAGACCATATGCATAGCTAGTTATTTTTAGGCATTTAAGGAGAATGTAAAGGAGGTGATATGTGTAGGAGGGTGGAAGGGTATGGAGAAAATTTTAAAAGATGCTAACACTTGGAACAACAATACTTATGGTGTTGGAGTGATCCCCCCCAACCTGTACACATCACGTCTGAAGGGGTTTGCTTCTGTACTGGACAATTAATCAAGTCCTCATTTCTGAAATTATGCATGTACTTTTTTGTGTGCTGTACATAATGGTATGGATTTCAGTATGCTTAAGATAATGTGTGCAAGTGTTGGCAGGATCAGAGTCAAAGATGTCAAAAATAACTTGGAGGGCTTGTGGAAATTCACAAAGTGTAATAAGGTGATACTTCAATTGGTGCTGAAGTGGAAATTGTAGCTGATATTATATTTAATGATGGACTGTGGTCACTGGGTTCACTGTGACTGAACAATATCCATCTCTATTTTTGAGGTAAATGAAGAGCAGTATATGAAGTTGAACTAAGAATTAAGAATGTTTTTCTCTTGTACATTGATACTGCTATTTATACTTATTATCCTGTATTGTGTGTATAACAAAAAAACCACACAAAAATGCCAACCAAACCTCTCCTGTGCCAGCACCAAGCCTTCCTTAAAGAAAGGTTTGCAGTAGGAATCTATATTTGAAGTGGCCTTGGCCTTGTGAAAGTGTAAGATGTATGATACTTTTGAAGAAAAGTTTCCTTATTCCTCACCACTGTAGATTAGGGAATGATCTGTTTCTGTTTCTTTGCTAGCAGTAAAGCTGACATGCTAATTCAGAGTACCAGCAGTTACAGCTGGTACTCATAAGGGCCTCCCCATGGCCAAGAAGTACAGCTGAATTGTATTACCCCTTTGCTCAAGATAATGGAAGTTTGCAGCAAATGAATTCTAGGTTGTTCTATAATGAAGTGGAATGCTTATTTGTCTGCAGGAATGTGTGTTCCACTTCTGCTCCTACTTTGACTTGAAATAAGGCCATATAACTCAGCATGGATTTAGAAACACAGGGAAGAATGAATATGCTTTTACCATCTTGTTTATCCAAGGAGTTGCAAGACTGTTAACTATTGATATTCTTCTAGGATTTCAATTTTTCTTTCCCTCTGTATATAATTCTTTCTAGATTATATCTTTGTTACTTGCAGAAATTAATCTCAAGTATTTTTGTCAGTTATTTATTTTACTAGAAATTTTTCTATAGAACAGAGGTTTGTAGTTCTTTGAACAAGTTTTTAATGTAATCTAGAAGCAACATTGGTTCTGTAACTACAGTTGCTGAATCTGGTGCTGAAAGCATGATACTTATTGGATTCATGCACATGTATTGTTCAGGATGCTTTCAAAGTTGTAACAGTAGGAGAAAGATGTATTTGATGTTATACAGGCTTATCACAAATAAATGTGGTGTTGGAGGAATTCTGCTATATTAGATTATATAGACCAAAAAAGTCAAGTTTAAGGTAACTGACCATCTTTGTAGTGGTTTGCCTTTATAGTATATGAGACTGGTTGTGGGTAGCTCGAGAGAATAAAAAAAAAAAATAGATCTCCTGAAGAAGAGAACAGTGATGATGAAGAATCTGAGGAAATGAGCTCCAAGTAAAAGCTGGAGAACTATGGCAGTTTAGCCAAGTGATCTGTGGCAGTTTGAACCCTGAAAAGCCCTAAAAAGTGGAAAAGTAAATGACAAGATGAAACAGAATGCATTAGAAAAGAACAACCACTTCAGCTGCTTGGGGCAGGGGAGGAGTCTGTCTGACCCATAATTGTGAGGCATTTTTGCAGCGATGTGCACAAATTTGAAAATTCTCATCAACTCTGTTAATCACCTTTGGAGTGTCATGGAGCAATTCTGAGCTAGTGAATTACTGGTGTTTTTACTGGATAATACTCAGCAGCCTAATGTTGTAGGGGAGGTTTTTTTCCGAAGGAGGTGTATTTGTTACCTGAATCTAAACTTTTTATGCTCTACCTAACAGAAACAACATAAACTGGAGGCAGGTGGAAAGATGGTAAGACAAAGAAATGAGATATACACATTGTATGGGCTGCAATTATGAGGCTTGAGCAATGGTGGAGAGACTGGTTAGAAGTCTTATTTCTATTTAGTAATATGGCATCATTTGCTGATGGCACGTAGTTGTAATTCAAATGTAGTGTCTTGTGACTCTTCTGTTTTAGGGTTCTTATGCTGAAGATATGAATCTACACTTTAAGACTTAGCTTTGGCAATTGTTACTTGTTACTTGAAAGTTTCATTGGAAGCTGACTTTGAAGTGTTGAAGTAGTTGAATGTGCTGTGAAGTTTAAAAGTAAACTTTGCTGTGATATCTCTACTGAAAAGCAGTGTAGATATTTACAAAAAAAAAGGCAGAAAGGTGGAAACCACATATGTAAGCATGTTAACTTTTTATTAAAGGAAATCATTCCAGGAGTCCTCATTAAGCCAGGACAATATTCTAAAAGTGAATATACATGTTGACAGCTACACCCATAAATTTGAAAACTGCAAACATGTTCAGCATAAAAACCATTTTTGAAAAAAGCTGTTACTCTGCCCTTGTACTAATTTAAGAATTGTTCATTCATTCTGATTTTTATAGTTTCTTTTCACATATAACTGGGGCAGTTTAAAAAGTACTGTATAGACTCTTTCATGATGTCACAAACTTCATAATGACAATGATTATTTTTAAAAATGCACACATAAAGGCTCAAAGTTTCAAATAAGATCAATAATTCCATTCTTTTTCATTTTAAACAAAGTCACCTGTCCATAAATTGCACCTCTGTACATCATCCTTGCAAGGAACTTCGGGAGTTCCCGAGAGTGGTGATGTGAGTTTAAGTCTCTTGGCTCTACCACTAGATTTGGTGAAGTGGTTTTCTTGTTCTATTTGTACTCTACCTAGACATAACAAAGTCTTCACAGACAGCACAAGATTACGTCAAACAGGCTCTTCTTTCAGTACCCTTCTGTCAGAGAACATTCAAGGTACACACATGTTTAAGTTGGTTTCAGTGAAGTACAGAGTTCATATTAATGAAGCTTGGATAAGTGTAATTGGTATGGAGAGAGACTTGAGTATTCTGCCTGTGGATGCAGACTCTGAGGCAAAAGAAATAATCAGTCCTGACCTCAGGTTTGTTTTCTCACTGGAAAGGAGGAAGAAGGATTCACTTGGTCTGTTCTGCATGGGTGGAACCAAAATGGTATTTGGGATAAAACTATGGGTTGAAATGGATCTTGGACGTTAAGAAACATAGTGCCATTTTTTTTTCTTTTTTGGAAGGGGGATGGTCCTTGTTTGTTTTGTTTGGGTTTTTTGGGGTTTTTTTTGAGTGGGTAGGTATTTTTATGGTTACTGTCTGTATCCAAAATGTGTGTGTACAATCTAATTACTTGTATTTAGCAAATGGCTTCCAGGTTTTACATGATGATAATTTGTTTACTTGGGAAGGGAGTGCAGTTCATGCTTAAATGTATGTTACCTTAGATCTGACAAATGGCCTGCACTTAGTTGTTTTCTCTACTACTCAAGTTAAAATACTTTTCATAGAAAATATATTCCTCTGACTTTGCTGGCGTAGTGATGTAAGAAGGAACAGGAAAGACAAAGAACTGATGCGAAAAATAATTTGATGACACTTGAGATAAATCAGTACCTTGCCCATATAAATAGTATTTATGAGAGATTTTGATATGTTGACTGATCTCTGTCAGTATAGTGGTTTGAAACTTTTGATAGGTACATAGTATGTTTACTTTGATAAATGAAAGACTGAGGTAGAACTATGACTTGAATCCTCAAGGATTCACATTAATACATGCATGTTCATATGTTGGTAGGACTCCAGTGAAGACTTTGAACAACTAAAAAGTACAATTTTGCTACAGAAAGGTTGGCAGGTGTGTTGCACTGCAGAAAATAAATCTACACAGAGTTAAGGTAGTCGTAAAAGCTGCAGAGTTCCTGGACAGTACTGACACAGAATCTTTCCAATGAAATTAATTGCTGACGTAGTGCTGTTTCTTGCCTCTTCCAGTCTAAGTAAATGTAAGTTTCCTCAAACAGGCTTTTTATTAGTGAATTTTAGTGGAAACCATCTGGTAAAGGAGACTCTGTTTGTGCAAAGTACTTCTTTCTCTCTGATTAGTCTCTAACAGATTTTCATCTCTCATTATACTATATGTTATTTGTGGGTAGTGGGAAGAGAAATAAGAGTAAATTGATTATCTAAATCAAGTGTGTCAGCAGCAATTCTCAGTCAGTCTCTGGGTATTACTGCTTTCCTGTGTATTGAATTAGACTTCTGCCTCAATTTTATGATTTGTAACACATTCTGGTATCTTTGATATAAACAGGGCACGGAAACAACCCCCAGTATTAGTGTACATAAAGAATTATTTTTCTTTTAAGGTGTTCAATAATAAAAAAAACAAACCCAAACCTTGATGCATCCAAAGGAGGGCCACAAGGATGGTGAAGGGTCTGGAGGGGAAGCTGTATGAGGAGTGGCTGAGGACACTTGGTTTGTTCAGCCTGGAGAATAAGAGACTGAGTGGTCTTCAGCTTCCACATGAGGGGAAGAGGAGAGGCAGGAACTGATCTCTTCACTCCAGTGACCAATAATAGGACTCCAGGAAATGGCCTGAAGCTGAGCTGGGGAAGGTTTAGGTTGGATATCAGGAAAAAGTTTTTCTCATGGAGGGTGGTTGAGCACTGGAACAGGCTCCCCAGGAAAGTGATCACAGCACGAAGCCTGACAGAGTTCAAGAAGCATTAGCACAATGTTCTCAGGTGCATGGTGTGATTCTTGGGATCTCCTGTGCAGGGTCAGGAGTTGGACTCAATGATCCTGATGGGCCCTTCCAATTCAGCATATTCTATGATTTTATGCATAGGAGATGTTCTGTGTAGTAGAAACTCAAGCACAAGTGAGGCTTCAAAAAGCTCATTTGGCTTTTGCACATTGTCTACAGCTAGCACTTCAGAAATCATAGAATGACTACACCATGGGCTTCCAAAAACAGCACTGTCACTGAAGATGAGAAATAAAGCAATGTAGCCTACAGCCAGTAACACATTAGTCTGACATAAACACCTCTGCATTGTCTGGTGTTTGTGCTGGAAAAAACATCTTTAGAAGGAAGAAGAATAAAGGCTCACCGTGTCATGCTGATGAATGTGGACTAAATATAGTGACTAAAATTTTTTACTTGCGTGAGATTTTCAGTTTTCCTCTGTTGACTGAGCAAGATTAGTTTTCTGCAGAGGTAATAGAGAGCAAGAGTACATGAAACAGTGGAAAAGAGTGCCAAAGAACTAGGTGCCTGACACTGCAGGCATCTTTCACTTCAAAATTGAGATATCTGCCAATTCACTCACTGTTGATTCTGGTGATAGGTGGGACAGAATCATGCTGGTGTGGTACTCTGAGGTCAGAGAAGAAAGTGTGCTTTCAGTTATTTGCTTTTTACCAAACATTAGCATTAAACTGTTTTTAAGATGGCGGACTCAAAAATAATTCCATGAACTTGTTCAAGAATTAGACTACTGGTACCTAGCAGGAAATATTCTGATGTGTAACCTATGCACTGTGTACATATTAACAGAGCATAGCAGTGTACCAAATATATTGATGAAATATTAGTACATTTAATGGCATCCAGATGTGACTATTATTGTGTACAGACTTTTTTTTTTGTAATGCAAAACATGTTATGTCTTTGAGTAAGAGTTCACATTTTTCTTTTGTGCCAGGTGCAGGAGTTATCAGTCAATTAAGTGAACAGTGATATTTTTATATGGGCTAACAGATTTTTAAGTGATTCCTAGACTAATACCTTTTCACTTAATGGTTTGGAGATTTTGGGAGGTTTTTTGTGCAAAGCAAGCTGCTCTTGTATTGGAGAAAAAAGTAGATGGAGCTGGGCAACTGAGCAAATATGACCATATGGCAGCATATCTTAGCATATCCTTCCAGATTCTGCTGAGGCAATAATAGCAGTAAGACTTCTATGTTATAAAATAACTTCTATATCTAGGCCCATTTTCCTAAGGGTAGTTTAACAAAACATAAACCTTGTAGTATTAATTTCATAGTCTAGTCAAAACTACCTAGATGTGTACAGTTCCTTGTTAAACTTCCTTTTCCAGTCAGCTTACTTTCATTTTTCAATTCCTCAATACTTTCTTATAACTAGAGGTAGGGGCCCATGCAAATTAGTTGAAGGCTATTATTTCCTTTGGATCAAGGAATAATTTTGATGTATCCCCTCTCCTGTGAAACCTTCTGCCCCAAGCTTCTGCACCTGGAAAACTGCTAATGATTGTCAGAGGTGGAAATGGAAGCTGATTGGTTCAGTGTGAGAGATGGAGAAAACACAATGGAGCACTGAAGAAATGACATTAAACTATTTGAAAAGAGAAGTACCCTTTGCCTCTAGGAACATCTACTTTGAGAGTAAGGGTTTCTCCTCCCCTCATCCCAAGAGTCTGGATAGGATAGGGAAATGCTCATTGTGATTTTTGGTAATGTCTCCAAATTAACTTAAGTCAAATGGACTCAATGTTCTCTTCCTACTAGTGGTCAATTTTAAATGCTGTTAGCAGGAATAAGATATAAGAACTGTAAGGAAGAACCTTCCTTTTTGTGCCTCCTTTTGCAACCAGCCTGTCAGTAGAGACCTTCTTACAGTGGGCTGCATCTTGTCCTTAATTAGTCACTACTGGACCATGAACTATTGGTAGCTGTTTGGTTCCATTTATTGACATCCACCTTGTCTCAGACAAAGAGTAGCACTTCTCATTGTGTGGATGAAGTTCTTTGTGGCTTTTTAAACATGCTGCTTGATATGTTTGCCAGGTGTTTATAGGCAACAAGTAGTCAGCAGGTGATGCATCATCACCTTTACTTCAGCAATTGTTACTTTATAAACACGGGTGAAACTCTCCTTTGCTGGGAAAGAGACTAGTTGAAGAGTTGAACTGTCTCCCTTTTGAATGTTTTCTATATTCCTCTTGGCTCTTTAATGAGGTTATCAGAGCTGCATTTCAAGTGAAATGTCTGTGTGTATTTTGATTTACAGAGCTGCATAATGTTTTGATTTTTTTGTGTTGGTGGATTTTTTTCTCTTTTTTTTTTTCTTCTTCAGTTTTTAATACTTTGCTAATTTTTTTCTGCCCTCTGAGCATTGAACTGATGTTTTCATAGTGGTAGCATCTACATTCTGACCAATCACTGAATATGCATGCCTCAGGGTTATTCTTTCCCATTACTTTGAATTTAATGACACTTCTTATTTTCTCTATTTAAAAAAAAAATTAATTACTGCAAAAGTATCATGTTGGACAACAAGGTAAAGGGAAATTAAAGAGGATTTATTGGAGATAACTAGCTGGTCTGGCTTTCTAAGTCAAGAAAGGTACTGATCCTGAAAAGAAGGGCTGGTAAATCTAGGACTCTAATGAAGAAAGCAGGAGTGGCATGAATGAAACAGTATGAACTTCGGCTGGAAGGAAAGTGGAGCAAGAGATAGCTTGATTACAGAGAAGTTTGAAAGTAGAAACTTTTTTTGTTTCTAATTTGGTTCATAGAATCATTTGTGTACACTTTTACAAATGACCAGTAAATTAAACTTCCGAAAATTGCCATTTGTAACTATACCAAACTGCCAGTTTGAATGGTCTGCGAAGATATCTTCCCATCCACTCCACTTCCCCTGCCACTTTCAGTTAAGATTGGATCCTGATGGATAGCATCATTTTGTCACATTGTGGCACTTTATAAATAACATAATGCAGTGATGTACAGTGCACTGACAATTGCAGTTTTAGTAGCTATTGGAAAAGCTAAAAATGAACATTTTCCATAATCTAGATAGTTTACTTGGGCGGCTGGGCTTTCTGCACATCTCCAGTATGTATTCCCATAAGATATTAAAAAAGATGTATATGTTTTTATTATATTGTGTATACACTTTGGTAGGTGTAAAATAAGTTTACATTTTAAATGCATTTGTGCTGCTATCAGAGAAAAGCAAAACAAAATAAATTGATGCCAGGGGAAATGTCAGGCATGCAACACAGATTTGTTAAATAAACATTACTGTGTGGCATTAGCTAATGTTATTACTTTGTTTCCCTAGTGGCTCTTTTTTTGATTATCTGCATTTCTAAAGACTGTGCACATTTTGTACACAGTAAGAACAGAGCACAAGGATTCTACTTACATGAAGAGCCCGGCAAAAAATACAGAATACAATGGCATTTTTTTATTTACAGCTCTGCTAAAAACAGTTACATTTTTTGCTGTGGAAGAGATGATGTGAAGAAATTTAAGTATTGAACTTTTTGAAACTATATGTAGGAAAGCTTATGAAGCAAAATAGAATTTCAGGGATGTAAATGAGAGTAAAAAGTATACCGTGCTTTTCCTGAATATCTTTCAGATTAGAAACAGAAATAGAAGCCTTAATTTAGAATTCACTCAAACCACTGGACAATGGATGGCATAGATAGGATTGTGACTGTGGAAGGTGCTTTCATAACTTCCACTTGACCTTTTACATGTAAATGCTTCTTATTTGTAGAGCAGGGCTGTTGAAGGTAATATGCAGTGTAGATAGTGTTCACGCATAGTGTAAATTTGGGAAATCTTATGAAGAATTCTGTGGGTGGGAAATCCCTTCCTCTGTGGCCAATTCATATCCAACACCAGAGACTGGAGTACCTGCAGTGCCACTGCATGACTTATTCAAACAAGCTGGATTTATTAGCAACAATTCATAGTAATACCAGCTGGGGGTTGGCCTGCTTATATATTTACTGTTGCAATATTAGATTGCATAATGTATGTATATTTGTCTGAAGAGGATAAAGCTCATTTTCAGAGTTTGCATAATCAGCATACCTCAAGCAAATCTGATGCAGAAGAGTGACTGGGGTAAAAAAGAATATCAAAGCTGAATGTTCTTACCATCTGTTCAGTTTATTTCCTATACCATGTTGCTAGTCTTAATCCAAGTCCAAATAGTCTTGTATCCATACTACAGCTGACATCATCTGGCCTGTCTTGGCTGTTGGTAGAGGAGAGGGAAGGCTGAGGCAAGAGGACTGATCTTGACACATTGTCTAGAATATTTAGAGGGGAAAGTGTGTGCTGACGTTACCTTTCTTAGGAAGAAAACCTCATTTGAACTCAAAACAGTACTTTGCACCCATGTGTAATTGTCAGTGCTTGTTTGATGCAGTATTCCTCCCCTGCTTAATGTTGACTTTGGTGCATGACTTAAAGGTACACTAAATTTGCTGATGACACTAAATTGGGAGGAACTGTTGGTTCCCTTGAAGGCAGAGAGATCTTGACCAATGAGAGGGCTGGGTAATCACCAGCTGTATGAAGTTTAACAAGAGCAAGTGCTGGATTCTGCACCTGGGATGGGGCAGCCCTGGATGTACATTACAGACTGGGGAATGAGAGGCTGGAGAGCAGCCCCATGAAATGTGGTCTGGGGGTCCTGGTCAACAGCAATTGGAATATGAGTCAGCAAAGGGCCAACCATGTCCTGGGGTGCATCAAGCACAGTGTTGGCAGCTGGTCAAGGGAGGTGACTCTGTGCTTGTGTGGCCTCACCTCAAGTCCTGTGTGCAGTTTTGGGTGCCATAATATACGAAAGATATCAATCTATTAGAGAGTGTCCAAAGGAGGGCTTTGAGGATGGTGAAGGATCTGTAGGAGAAGCCATGTGAGGAGCAGCTGAGGTCACTTGGTCTGTTCTGCCTGGGCATGGGAGACTTGGTTGCAGTCTACAGCTTCTTCAGGAGGGTAAGTGCAGGGAGTGATCTTTCCCCTGGTGACCAGAGACAGGACCCAAGAGAGTGTCCTGAAGTTGTGTCAAGGAAGATTTAGGTTAGATATTAGAAAGAGGTTCTTTACCCAGAGGGTGATTAGGCACTGCAACAGGCTCCCTAGGGAAGTGGTCATGGCACCAAGCCTGATAGAATTCAAGTGTTTGGACAATGCTCTTGGATGCATAGTGTGATTCTTGGCAATGTCCTGTGCAGAACTGGAAGCTAGGCTTGATGATCCTTGTGAGTCCCTTCCAACTCAGGATATTCTGTGGCTTTGCAACCTAAATTCTATTTCAATATAATTAGTTGGGTTTGATTATAAAGTAGGGAACAAGATAAAAATTGTATGTAAGGAAAAATATTGACTTCTCTCTTGGCTAATCCATCAGGTATAGCCTACAATACAAATCTTCAGTTGACTTAATGGAGCAACTTGTAGCAGTGGCAAAAAGAAATAACTTAGAAGGACATTACCATTAATATCTGTTGATGAGCAAGAATGTACAACGAGAGTTTGGAGGATTTTTTTTTTGAATTGTATTTTTGATATATGCATGGTCTGACTTTCAGTTTTTTCTGTCAGACTCAATCTTCTGGCTGCTGCTGCTCACTCTTTCTGAAAAGAGGGCTCACAAGGTGCTACTCTCCTCTTACTGACTCCTGTTTTTTACTTTCTGATCATTGCACTGTTTCCTTCCCTAATATAATGATATCTTGTATGGGTAAAAATAAAGAATGGTCTTTCTGGTTTCCTTTGTAGTACCCGCCACACCTGAGGGATTTCCTGCTGCCAAGGAAATGGTATGGCTTGGGTTTGACTTTTCCAGATCCTGGTATGTTCAGAGCAAACATGTTTTCTGAGGGCTTTGCCAAAATATGACAATGATCATTTCAGTATGTGCAAATTAAATATAATCAAAAGCCTTGTAGCTTTGCCAGAACAGGTGGAATTTCTGTGTAGGAAGGACAACTCACTTTCCCAAATTTCATGTTTATTGCAAGAAAACATGTTCTCCAACAGTTAAGTTGATTGGTTGTTTCTTTATTTTTCTCCCATGAATTAAAAACATTGAAGCAAGAAAGGATCACTCTGGAGAAAAATCTAATCTCAGGAAAGTTGCGTTCTGGTGACGATGATTTTGTGCTGGAGAACAAGATGTTTAACTACAAATATTCTGTGTCCTTTTTTAAATATATGGTGTGTATATGCCAGAAACCTTCTGAAGAGAAACCCTATTTCTTAGGACAGGTGGTATGCCTGGCTGGACAGCTGTGTCAGGGGTTCATGGTACATCATACTGAACATGTATTGGGTTATTTTAAAATGAAAACTTCAAAACACTCCTGAGCTTGATCCAGCTGAAGATGACAGTTGGTATATGATTCATTAATTTAGGAGATGGATCAACTCCTAAATTATTCCTCCTTTGCATAAAACTGAAAGAGAAGAAATTCAATGAGTTTTGCTGTAGGTATAAAACTAATTGCCACCACTCTAATTTCTAGGCTGGTTTTCAGCTCTTTTAAAAAATGAACTATAAAAATAACCCTTTTTTGTTATCCCTATTAATGGATTCTATCACCTAGTGGTAGGACTTTAATCCCATCCCCCACCCTTTCTCGTAATTTTCCTGAAATCTATCATTTGCAGCATGTGGCAATGGAGACTCTTAAATAGTCACATATATTTATCCTTAAGAAGCAGGTTTTGCTGGGGTTCATGTTTGAGTCCGTTTTTCTTATCTTTCTCAAATGGCCAAAGTTAACTGATTTGAAAGGGCCTCATTTTAAATTACATTCATTCAGTGAAAACAGAAATTAACACTTAGAGACATCTATATGCTAATGATTGTAGCTCAGGGAATACCCTTCTAACCTTTTCAAACGGAGTTGGTAAAAAGCCATTTCACTTGAAAGCAACTTAGTAAAAATGGTAGATTAATTAAATACAATAAAATTTCCCTAAAATCTTTATCCCATTTATCACTTATCATTATTTTTCCTTTTCACATATGGTACCTTAAATCCAAACTGAATGTTCCAGGATGCATTTATTAAAACTGTTTTTCTAGTGACATCTATTAGATGCTGAAAAACAGAGGTTAATAATGTCATGAGTTTTAGGGATGACAGGCAAACAGAGGTGAAAAAGAGCTTCATCTATCACAGTATATAAGATACTAAGTGTATGAATTTTGGAAAAAAGGTCAAAAATGTGTAGGGGAAAGATTTCCTATAGGCCTTCCAGATGCTAAGCAGTGAACTGAATGAGAAGATCCCAAGCTTTCAGATCTTTTAAGGGCTGTGCATCCACATCCATTAGTGAGTTTACTGTAAATGCAAAATATGACTATTGGTGCTTATAGGCATATTTATTATAGGTGCAGTTCCTGTTTGTTCTTGACTTTGCTTGTTGGAGGTTAGAATTCCTGAAGAGAATAAATAGACTATTGCACATATGAAGCTCCTTGTGCACATTGGTATTCTACCTCGTAGTACCTGTGTTACTGCCTTATGTGTAACATTTCTTAGATAAGGTCACTGCTGTATATAGAGGGCTTGCAGGTTCTCGAATCAAATTCCTATTTGGAAGAAAAGGAAAAGCTTGTGGAAGCAGTCTTTATTGTTCTTAAACTGACTACTGTTCAGGTTGTGCTTGTTCTTAGAAAAAAAATTTCTAAGAAAAAGGCCTAAAAAGCTAATGCCTGATGCTTCTTTGAAGCTACCCGTCTGATTAGTCTTGTAGATCCTGATATGAAGTCAAACTAGGGTCAAATAAAGTATTAAGCCCTGGAGTAAGATGTGTCTGCCCTAGGCTAGAAACAATTTGCAGCTCATACTTAGTTTAAATTTAATAGCAGTAAAAATCCTATTGAAACAAAATGTGGCAATTATTGCACTTGAAATTCCGGTGCAGGAGAGACTGGAAGGAGGTCATGAATCTGTACTTGGTTTACTGATGAAAATCTGTAAAAGTGGTGTGCCGATCCAAAAAAATCATGAGCTTTAGTAATACTTACTTAAACAGGTGTTATGGAACAACATTCTTTCCACCAAGTAGAAGAGAAGCCTGGGAACCTTTCTGGTTGGCTGAGTAGTGCATCTGCAAGTCCCAAGGAGGCAGGTGTGAAACACTGCATTCAGCTCTAGCTCAGGAGAGAAAGAATCAAATACGCTGGGCAACCAGACAAGAGAAGATAGGTGGTGATGGTCCCTGAGCAGAGAGGAACACTTGTGACTTGGGGATTGGAGGCTGAG
Organism: Pipra filicauda; assembly: GCF_003945595.2. Classification (NCBI taxonomy): domain Eukaryota; kingdom Metazoa; phylum Chordata; class Aves; order Passeriformes; family Pipridae; genus Pipra; species Pipra filicauda. The sequence goes on along the minus strand of NW_024104369.1, from coordinate 1,990,277 downwards.
ATTTTTCTGCAGAAATTGAGAGAGAAAGCTATCACCCAGTCTTTTAGCTACCTCCTATATAGCAAAGGAAGAGAGACTGGGAATCTTTTGACTAGGAGCTGCTAACAGGTAATATATGATTAAAAAGGAGTAACTGTGCCTTGAAGACACACCAGAAGAGTATGTGGGGTGTTAGAGAATGGCTTTTGCAGGCTTTATTAGCAGCTCAACTGTACCCTAGGTTTTTTAGTGTTATCAGAAAAGTAATGATCTACACTGCTGTGTTTTTGTCCCCCTGGGCTGCAGAAAGACAGTTCTTAAACAGCTGTTGCTTAATGCCACAAAAAGCTAACATGACCTGGGATCAGAGCAGTTATGAACAACAGGATCTTTGTTTTTCACTGTTCTGAGTAGGAGCTGTTCTCTCTCCTCTTATGACTTCTGGTTTCCCCTGGGTTTTAATCAAAATGCTGTCTCCTTTAAAATTCTTCAAAAATGGGAAAACACCTCATTTGAGCTGGCAGCTTTTAGTGTGTGTGCAAAAAGGCACATATTTACAGTGCTAAATTGTCTTTCAGTCTGTTGTTCCTCCAACCCTCTCCGAAAGCCAAGACAACTGTTAAATTGCAATTCTGCACCTAATCAGTTTTGGAAGCAGTACTTAGTTCAGTGGCTGCCAGGAAGAAATGCTTTTCTACACTGCTTTGGCTCTGGATAAAACATGGTAGTTCAATTTTCTTAATTAAGGTGAGACTCTGTCCTTGTCTTGGACAGTTGGTACTCTAGGTTCTAGGTTGGTCTAGCTAAATAAAAGCCTTGATGTCTTGGCTGTTGTATGGGGCGCTCCAGCACTGTTAGAGCTGGAGACGCAAAGCTTTGTCCTTGTTCTCTTGCACTTCTCATGTCAGTGTGTTGAGCACAGCAGGGAACTGTAACATACTCTGCTGCAGTCTGAGACCGGATACAGGCTTTCAGGACTCTTGCAGAGGGCAGGACTGAGGAACCAAACATCTGTAATCTAAAGTATTTGGTATATTATAAAGCTACAGCAAAATGCTTGTAGACTAAGCATTAACCACAAGTTCAGAGGTCAGAATACTTTTATAATAATTGCACTGATTTTTGTAGTGATAGTTGATATTCTCAGTATTCTGTGTATATTTAGGAATGGTCATGCTCCTTAAATTATAAGCTTTGAGTGCTAAACAGTATGTAACAGTTTGGATATTTGTGGTAAATGGTCAAAATTGTACAGTGTTGCAGTCACAGTACGTGCAAAGATGTATGGAATGGAAAAAGGTATGAACAATGGAAAATGAGTAATTTTCAAGGCATTGTGTTGTTAATTAAGTGTTGTTAATTAACAGTTAACCGTAGTTAACTGTTAGTTAACTGCAGTTTAACTACTCTTTCCTCTAGCTCTACATGAGGGTAACCATGCAGTTCTCCTGTTGGTACAAGATTATTTTATAATGAAGGGTGTGTAACTCCCAAGGTAGTGACTAGGGCTGTACGTGCCTTTCTGTGTGAGTCTCCCCTGAATTAAGTGGAGAAAACAACAAACTAACAAACCCCTCTCAACCCCCCATACACAAAACAAAATAAATGCAAACAAAACTGATTCATTGATTCTTTGCAGAAAGAAATAATGACAAGGTCCATGGTTGCATTCACTGTGCCTCCTGTGAAATAACATCTGATACCAACACGTTTTTGTCAGCTTCTGCACAAACTGTGTACCCACCACTTCTTTCCATGGGTGCAAAGGCTATGCTTTGGGGGTGCTATCAGGCAAGAACTTGGTCCTCAGTTTGCATGCTTTCTGATATTACATTCTGTGATTTCTATAAAGAGCTAAGAATATATTGTTTGTGTGTGCATACGTTGCATTTTCTGTTTAAGGTGGGAAAACTTGTTTAAATCTTCTGGGCTAGATGTTATAATTATAATATATATATACTGTACAGTTGGTGGATTTATTGCTTAATTAACAAAGCATTGGTATGTGTACTTTGGTGTTCTTTGTTTTTGGACTTACCTGTGTACATTTAATTTGTTCTATTTTCTTATTTCCACCTCTTCTGCTAAAACAACTGAAGTAAAATTGGCTGTTTGGAGATGTCTTACTTCACTGGTGCTTGGTACCATCACAAAGTCCATGTGTTGCTAGTAGCTTATGTCTCTTGCTCATGAACAACTTAGTAAAATGGGAGCTGTCACCTGGGGGCCATTGACTCTTTTTTTCTGGAAAAGGGGAACAAAAACAGAGGAATGGGAGCATATAGGATAGAGGATGTTCATGGTATTTTAAACTAAGACCCAAGAGACTCCTTTTTACAGTTTAGTAAAGATTTGGAGAGGCACCTGATATCCTGATAGTTGTCCTTGGTGGGGTTGAGTTGAGCTCTTTGTGCAGTGACAGTGGGAAGCTGGAGAACTGATGGAAGTCAGGACCTTCCAGAGCTGCTTTTTGTCTTTGTCCCCTGTCCTAAGGCATATGAATGTGTGGAGCTTTGAGTTCCCTGGAGTTGGTGGGACAGGTGACTGACTTGAGCATCGTGTACCCTGAGAAGGCTCTTCATGTCTGTCAGTAAACCTACCCAGTCCTGATTCATGGTCACTGATGTGCCAGATTGGGCCTCTTTCTCAGAGGTGTCAAATATTGCTTGTCTTCAGTCTGTGGTTTATGAAAGTAAAACTACATATAAATCCTTCTGGCACTGTAATAGAACTGGATTTGCAGGACTTTAGCAAGCTAAAGCAGATCCTGCAAGTTGAGCAGATACAGATTTAAAGCAATGGAAAAACTTGACTGGGAGAATTTCATAAATCGTGTTTGCTGAATGCATCAGTAAACCAATTGTTTGGTTTACTATGGTATGAAAATACAGTTAGCTGACAGAGTTATCTATCTTTTGAAGGTTGTACTCCCTGCAGGAAGATCAAAACTGACTGAAGTTGACACTGTTTATGTTAATGAAGATGTTTTTAAATGGATAGCTATATTATAGTTATGAATTGTCATGGTTACAACAACAGAAAGGAAAAAGCTTATCAGAAACCTTCTGCATAAAGATAACTGTAAAATTTCAATCACTTAATAGTTTATTATAAAAATAAACGAAGTCTCTTTTGATGAAATCTTATTTTCAGTTGGTGATGCTCTGCTTTACTGTATTTGCACAAGTTGCGGCATAGACCTCTAAATCTAGAGCACATATAGACTATAGCATGATAGGGAGAAAAATGTTCTCTTGTGGCCTATTATAACTATCAGATGATGTTATTTTTTAAAGAAACCAAATTTAAGTGGAGCACTATTTTTCAGGCTTATTTGAACAGTGTCAGTAGGATAAGGTTGTATTGTATCTGTCTCTGTCACCGGCACTATCTGGAAAAAAGTCTTCAAGGTACTCCACCATTCTCCTTTATCATTTTGGGACAATATTCAGGCTGGAATTTTGTCTGTAATGTGTGAATTTGGTACATCTTGGTAGTCAGCTATTAAAAAACATACCAATGTCTTAAATCACCCCTTCCTGATGCATTACCAAAGCACTTATGCATCCTTTTGTAAATGAAGCATTAATTGCCATGTGTTGGATTCTTTCATTGCCTGAATTAATGTAGATATGAATGAAGAATTATGATGATTAACAATATATAATAATAATGCAAGTGTCACTAGGGTAAGATTTCATCCCCATTCAGAAGTAAAAAAAGAGGATGAATGGAGTTTTAGGAGTAGTAGGGTTTTCTTGGGTATTTTCTCATCTTTGAGATTGTAATTGCGGCTGAAAGTAATTTCCCTGCTTTCATATTTTTTTTTTCTGGGAAACTTAATGTAGAATTTTCTATTGTAAATGCTTCTGTATTTTTGAACATGTTTCTTTAAATATAAACCCAGCTTTTCGTGATAAGTAGTAGCAGACTGGTGATACTGCTTCTGAGAAAGTTTAAGAACCAATTTTTTTCTCTGCATCTTGATTAAAGAAACATCCATGTTCAATTACACGTAATTTCAGCTGATTCAGTTGAAAAGGAAAACAATTAGTTTTCTTTGCTTCATTATATGTAAAACTATAAAATCCAAGAAGTTGCTTGCTATAAGCTAGTCATTTAGAATATTAGTGGAATGGAAATCAGCTTGGGCAGGGTGATGTGTGTTGGAATCAAAACTAAGCATGCAGTTAGCAAAAGAAGGAGAGCAAAAAGGATTTCCTGCATGCATAAGCAAAGAATGTACATTACGAAATTTAAGTGAAGGAAAATGTGAGTTTAATGGATTTCAGGAAAAAATATGTTGCCTACTCTAGTTCCTTTCTACTCTGTCTCTGCTGGTAGTTTTATTTGTCTTTGCACAAGGTTTTAGGTATTCTGTTCCTATAATAAGAGCACATGTAAGGACAAGGAGAAACCCTCTCAGGAGGGAAGAAGGACACAAGGCCAGCTTTGAAGGCTTGGGTCTCCCATGCTGTAGCCAGGCACGGAGCCAAACATCCAACTGATACCCAGTGTATCACATGTAGAGGTGACAATGGGTTTGTAATCCAGCCACAACAACATTAGTTAATGACATACTGCATTAGAACAGTCTGTAATTTTAATAAGTGTTTTATGGAAATAGATCCTTTGGTGAAGTTCAAGGGAGTTAGTGTTTTCAAACAGGAGAATGTGATGAGTTACGTAAGAAAAAAAAAAGCACAAGCATGCACAAAGTTTTGATTTTCACATGTGCTTTACAAAGTCTTGTGATTGTATGGGTATTTGCACTAGCTTTGTGGGAATGCAAATCATGGATAGTTTGTTTCATTTTGAGGCTCTTTGGTCAAGCGTGTATCTGTTCCCTTCTGGAGTGTTCACTCACTACCTTATTTCCCCCCCACCCCATCTCACAAGCAAACCTGAGAGTTATATTTACATCTATACATCTGAGGAGATACTTCATGCTGGCACTGCTTGTGGTAGAGCTTGCTAACCAGGAATCAATGTCCTTAAAGGAAAAGGCGCATTATGGCAAATGTGAATTGCCTTTCCCCCTTCCCCCAATCTTCTCTGACTCAGCTTTTAGGCTCTATGAACCACACTGGGATCACTATTTATATAAAGCTTCTGAGGCTTGTGTCCACCTGGCCCTTTCCTGCTTCCCTTCAACCCTACCCCCTGAAGTACTTATTGTGGGACTATTTGGAGATTACCAAATGCACTCCATTCAATACCATCTCTCCCAGCCTACATAACTGAAGAGTACAAGACTAAAAGGAAGCATAATCCATTGGACAACTACAAAATACTTCCTGCTATCCATAATAGCCTGCTCAAATGAATCAACAAATCTAATTTTTCACATCCTTCTGTTTAAACTTCAATCTCATCTGAAATCAGAGCCTAACAGGTAATCTGCTGATGTTTTGAGTGCACTAAAGACCTTGCAGATATCCTGTGTGTTCAATGAGTCATAGGATGAAGCCGAAAACTGAGCTATTCAGGATTTTTTGTTTAATGTTCTGAGCCCCATTCATGTCCTTATCATTAGAATACCTCTCTGACATGAATTTGCCTGTGACCAAAGGGAGTGAAAGCCGGTCCTCATCTTTGCACTGCTAAGGTATTAAATAGCTGGGATGAAGTGCAGGCACAATGAAGTAAAATGCAGAGCAGTGTTGTTGATGCTGTGGAATATCATAGGCAAAGAACTTACACATTTTTTGAAATCACAGGGAGAACTTGATTGTTATAATTAAAGACACAGTTCTTCTGGTTCTACCCCTGTAAATAATCCTATTGACATTTCAATTTATAATTCCCTGGTCCTAATCTGACAGTGCTCACTCAGAAATAATTTAACTTTGGAATTTTGTTATCTGCCAGGGAGTCTCAAGGTGTCTAGTATTCATAAAAATGCAAAATGGTTCACAAAAGAAAATTTGAATAGTGAACTCATCCTTCTTTGCAATCTATTCTGATTTGTTCTGTGATTCTATAATTTATAGTGACAGTACTTTTTGCTGTTTGGAGGAGGAAAAGAATCTTGGATCTATCTGTGTAAAATGTAGGTAGTTTGTAGAGTTATACATGTAACAGGCCTCATGAAATAATAACCCAAAACTTTAGGCTCCGGCTTGTCTATGTTTAAAAACAAACCATGGGCTTTTTGATCAACTGTATACATCTTGCAACCTACTAGACAGGAAAACAGTACTAATTTTTTCCTTTCTAATAGAAAATGTTTTTAAAGTCTGCTGTCTCATGAGAATAATATATATGCAAGAATGGATCCTTAAAGAACACTTCTCTTGTCCTATGGATACGGTATCAGAAAGGAGGTCTCTAGTACCTGATGAAGACAGTTCTGCATTTTGTATTTTAGTAATAAACTTTAGCTAGTAGAGTGTTGTGGATGCACTGAAGCTAGAAAGTTGAGTTTATTTGGTTCTACGCTGTGATTCAAACTATGGTTCAATGCCCCTCATGCATAATTCTTATAGCATTAGATGAGGGATGTGGTACAATACACCTTCAAGCACTAATGAAAAGGCAGCAATAGCGCTTCTGTGCGAGCTGCTCAGGATACAGAAATGCACTTACTTGTAACACTGAAAATAAAGTACATATTTTTCAGTTAATATTTTACAGTTAATATACTTGCTGTTCTTCATTTGGTGGTAACTATATGGAGGAAAACTGCTATTACTTTATGCATCGTGTACTGGAGCATACCCTGCTAAGGATATGGGATTTCTCTCTATGGCATATTTTGAAAGTATTGTTGATGTTGTGACCCAAGGTGTTACTGGAGATGTGTTAATGCCTCCTGTTAATCATTCTGAATCTGTCCTTGCCTTGTGCTGAGATGGTGCAGCCTATGCTGACATATGCATACAGTGAGTATCATTCCTGCACGTTGATTTGAAAGGAACAGTCTTGAGGAAGAACTGAATGGAAGAAAATGAAAGCTGGAATATCTAGGAGAATGTTTTTGTAAATACTATTTGACTTGTGAAATATGCTCATAAAAAGATCTACCCTAATTACAACAGGACAACATCTTTACAATATATTTTGGAAATGTCTTTGTGCTTTTTAGGAGAAGTAACGTAGGCAGTAAATTTCTCTTGCTGGAGAAACTAGAAAAAATACAGCAATAGATTCATGCAAGTGACATCTCTGGCAAAGAGACTACTGTTAAACAGACAGGATGAAACGATTAATTTCAGTTGTTTAAAGTTCTGCTACTGTGCAACAGTCTTGAGCTTCGAGTGGTCTTGTATCATTTTGTGAAGTGTGGGAACTGACAGCATATGCAAATGCTCCCAGAAAGGTAATATCCTTATTAACTTTAAAACTTGGTAATAAATATAATTATTTTTTCTTGTGTTTTGCCTACGGTATTAAAGTTAGCTGTCTTTGGCATTAAAATTATGACCTAAAATGTTATTAGTCTCAACAGAAAGGCCAAAGAATTACTTTTCTTGTGCAAACTCTCAGCCATTTGGGTTGTACTTAAGAGTTTATTTTAAAATTGGTTCTCCTTCCTTGCAGTCTGGGAAGACTGAAAGTACCAGATCCATCTACTTTCCTTCATTCAGCAGTAAGGCTTTCTTCAGGAGGAAGATGGTAGTCTTCAGACTCACCCCAGACATGTTTCTGTATTACTGCAGGTAGCAAGTCCAGCATTGAATTCTAAAATGTGAAAATAGCCCTAGGAAAAAAAATTCAAATGTATCATATCTATTTGTAGGACAAACAATATACATATTTTTTTTCCTAAACTCCACTGAAATTCTTTGGAAAATACTCTTTGCATTCTGCCTGTGATAGTTCAGACTGAAAACTTTAGTTTGTAGGGCTTTTTGTTATTTTATCTCTGTTCCTTTTATTTTGCTCAGTCTTTGTGGATGTTCTGTGTTTTCATCATCAAATAGCTTGCTGGCTATTTTTGTCAAACAAGAACCCTGAAACTGTTGCACTGGAGTGCTGAGCCTATCTGCCCATTCTGTCAACAGGATGAAAGCGAATCTCAACCTTTTTTAATTACAAGGATAACATGTTCGCTCATCTAATAATGAAGATGGTTAGCAATTTTAAATTTTAATAATCAATTACTGAAAGTAATTCTCCATTAAACCACAAGAGAGCCATTAAATCTCAAAAGATGGAACATGCTGTATGTAACAGTAGCAAAATTTCTATTTTTAAATATCATTAGGGAATATCTGATTTTCATTTCTCTGCTTTTCTTTTACCTTTTTCCTCGTGCAGACCATCTCATTTTCAGCAGGAAGACAGCACATGATCTTATAAATAATGAAAGAAAATCCTTGCAAGACTTGAGCCAATGTATGAAATATGTGCTAAAAATCTAATTTGTTTCAATCCAGCATATTTTGACTGACTAATAAGTAAAGTGACTAATTAATATCTTAATACACTGAGGGCTGGGTGACACGGTGGGCTTGGTACACTCTTCTTTCACCTCAGGAGACCTGAGTTCAGATCTTATTGGTATTGCAGGTGTTGAACAGAGTTTGGTGACTTCTCTTTTGCTGCTGGTAAAACTGCTATCTAAAATCATAATATTCAGTACTATTGGCAGCTTCAATTATAAGCATGTTGAGACTTGGAAAGGATGGATACTACAGCTCTCAGACAGCTTGGTGTGCTTTTGTGAGGATGCCTATCCATGACAAGCAAGTTGGCAAACATAAATCAATAGTTGCTTCCAGCAGAAATAAAATAAGCCCAAAGTATTGAGGGGGGAGGAAAGCAATAGGTTAGTCTTGCCTTATCTGAAAAATAGCTATTTTTCTTTCCAAAGTATTTAAAATTGAAACCCGCAGAAGTGATTTGGAGTGGTTTATTGATAATATTGGACTAGATTTTAAAACATACTGTGATTTAGTATATAATAGTAAAGCATGATGAATGTAGAACTTGAGTTAATTTGTATGGGGAAAGGACCTGAAACATCTGTACCAGTTGGAAGGAAAAATAAAGCTATGAAATAAAAAGCTGATACAATGATTAACCAAAATTATACTTAGTCTCCAGCTACTCAGTCAGACACTGATATTACAGAGTACACACGTCTTTCCAGAAGACACTAGTGTGTATTAGGACTTAAAAGATTCAGCCTGAATGCTTGAACCCCACCACTGAATTATCCTGCCTCAATGTGCCTGATGGCCCAATACAGGAGCAGTATGCATTTGAGAGACTCTTAATGTTAGCTGAAGTCAATACCCTGTACTTGGAAGGCAAGGTCTGAATCTTTGATGGCTTGGCTTAAATCAGAATCTGATAACATCAGCAGAAACTTTATCAATCTTTTCAAAGGATCTGAGATACCTTAGGAGCCCAAGTTTTCTTGGAAATAAGGTGGAAGAAGGTTTAAGGGGTTTTTTTGTTTGGTTGGGTTTGGTTTGGTTTTGTTTTGGATTTTTTTTAACCCACAGCTGTGTACCATCAACACTTGAAAAACTTTGTTTTGCTTGTCATAAAGCCTGCTGCTGCAGCCACGGTAAATTTGGTTTAAGGATTGAGGAGGAGGGAACTTTCTTAATGTAGAACTCTGCATCAGACTAAGGGCTGTTATCATTGCATTATTCTTAGCTTGTGTTTTTATTGATCTACCTACAGAAAAGCATGTGGGGCTCTCCTATTTCTTCTTCCAGCACTTCAGGTTACAGATATAAATTGGCTCTTTACTTAAAGTTTCCACATATTTGAAGGCTGAAGTAATGTAATAATGGCATGATGTTCAGCTTTTTAGTTAGTTTGAACAAATTTTATTCTCTTTGATAAGGCTGATGAGAAAACAACTGATACAGAGGCAGGCTTGGAGGGGAGGCACAAACAAGGTTTTGAAGACGAAGCTATTCTTAGTGTCTGAAATAGAAGCAAAAAACCTTCAAAATTAAATACAGGTGGAGAACAATTGCTCTGAACTTAACTTTATTATGTTCATCAACTAGGCAATTTGAAAGAAAAGGTGATTGGACCTGTGGAGCAAAGGGGAAGTATTAACAAGGAGAGGAGCGACAAGGTCACTAACCTTCATGACACAGAGAAAGAGACAGATAATTATCATTTTTGGAACATTAAGGCAATATTTGGGGGTATACTGTTAGTGAATAAACTAATATTCCCAAAACACATTATTACTTTTTTTTGTCACTACAGTTGTCACTGTAGAGCTATGAATGTTAGTTCTGATCTTCTCTCTTACTTCTTTCTTCAGCTCTTTCTAAATTGATGTCTTAGAAGTTACATATCGCATGGTTCTTTTGTGAAAAAATATTCTGCAGTAATTAGTAGTGTTTCTGTCCCTTTTATCAATTCGCTGTTCACAGTGGTTGTTAGGAAAGAGTTAGATAGCTTTGTTAGAGGCATAAATAATTTTAGCATGGTGTAGTTATGGCAATTAATGGCCATCTTCTGTCTTGACTGCTTGGGGATTGCCTGCTTCCATTAGGTAAAAGATGGCTTGTGGGATACTTGGTTCCAGTGATGTGTTTTGCTTTAAAAGCAGGATCTTCCACTGTGAGTGCACTTCTTCTGAATATCTTAATGAAGTTTCAGAAAAGCTGGTAGATGACAATTTAGTCTTGAGTACGTGCTTAGCATGTTTTTAAAGAAGTCACATATCTCCTAGAAGAGTTAGGAAAGTCCCAGGAGTCTGTGAGAAAAGAGTATCTGCGACATGTCCTTGGGTCCAACAAGGTGTTCTGAGAGCGAGGCAGTGTGTGAGAGCCTCTTTGTGTTCTGGCAATTTCTGTTGTGTTTGAAGGCCTGGGGCTTTTGTGGAGTAGGTCTGCAGGGTTTCTTTTAGTGGTTTTTTGCAGCTTGGGTAGACTGTCCTTTTGATGCTATTGTTTCAGAAGCTGTTAGAGGGATCAGATCATCTCTTTCAAATTAATCAAATGAAATATATTGATAGCTCTCAACTTAGAAACAAGTAAAACACCTGAAGGACTTTGTGCTTGGAAACTTCTATCTTGTAATCTTTGTTAAAAATCTAATTCCATGTAGTTTGATTAAAGTTAAGTTTTCAAGGAGAAGGGTCATCTATTCTACTTACAACTGTGGAACATCGTGAGTACAGAAGCATCACTGTTAGTGAGCAGAGTTGTACAAATATATTTGGACACTCGGATTTTCTGAGTGTTTGGTCTTGTGCGTAAGTTCAGGGAAATTTTGCTTCTAGACATCCTGACTTTAACTGTCATACTGTTAGTGTGCCTGAAGAATTGCTGGGGTGCTGGGGTTTTTTTGTTATTTGTTTGGATTTTTATTTTTTTGTTTGGTTGGTTTTTTTGTTTTGTTTTGTTTATTTTTTTGGTTCCACCTCCCCTCTGCCCCTCCAACCCTCACTGCCTCACTGTTTAACTCTTCTTCTTTTCTCCTTCTGAAATACTTGTCTTGCCTCTCTGGCATATTTGGCAGTGGTTTTCATTTTTTTTCTTTTCTTTTGTTTTTTAGTTTTTGCTCCACCTGTCCTTTTTCTGTCTGCACTTTTCAAAATCTGAAATTCATTACATCTAATGTCCTCTATCTTCTATACAGCTTCCCTCTTGGCTCTGCTAACCTGGCTGGTGGTACAACTGCTTCTTCTTTTGATGACCCCAACCCTGTTGTACTGTGCTCTCAGTGCTTTTGTCTGTTTCCTTCTTGTTGTAGAGTGAACACAATTTTTGGAGTACAGACAGAAACTTTGAAGTGTAGGCTTGCATGTTGCAATGGCAGGAACCCTGGAAATAGTTTATCACAGTTTTACATCAATAAGTGTTGCCCAATCATTGGCAGTGCAACCACAACATCTCCCCTGACCTATTGGTTATACAAGATGCCTTGTGCCAGGCTGCAGGAGAGAGTGATTAAATACTTGTTTAATGATGTGTGAATGGAAATGTAACTGTTGGCCAAGTAAATCAGCTGCTGTCCAGGACTGCACATGAACTGTGGTGTAAGAGGTTTTCTCATGCCATAGGTAAGCAGTGCAAACTCAGTTTGGTTGCAACTATATTCAGTAGTGTGAAAACTCCAAACCTGCAGATCCAACAACATAGCCTGTTTCTATCAGCTAAATAGGGACAATTTTTTTTAGGTTTATTTGTTTAGGTGTGACTAGGAAGTCTTCCACTATGAAGATATAAACTTTCTTTTCCCGATTTCCTTCTATTTTGGTCAAAGAGATGGGATTATGTTTTGTGTAATAAGCTTGATGACTTCATATGACCAAAAGCCCTTAGAAAGAGAAGTAAAGAATTTATCTTCAAGAACCTAATAACTCAGACCAAAGCATTGCTGAAGCCTAGCCATTCTTGCCATCCAGTCCTAGTTAGTTACAGTAACAGAGAGGACTTTATCTGAAGAAAGAAATCTCATTGGGAATATATGTGTGGGAGGAACTGACTTTTGGAGTTAAAAAAATAATCTGTATTGTAGTCACAATCATACTGTAGTCACACACAATGAAAGTTTAGACACGGCAAGGGAATAAAAGCAAGAGGGAAGTGGAGTCTTCAATATTAGCAAAAGGTAGAAATTATAAAATTGGAGAATTGCAGCAAGTGTTCATGAAAGCATTCCACAATAAGTGAAGTTGCATGAATATTTATACACAGTTTTTAAGGCTGATGCTACTAGATGATGTTCAGCTGACAGAAGACTTCTTAGTGGTTTAAGCAGGATTTAAATAATTTTAGTGATCATAGGGACAGGATTTGAGGAATAGGAGAGTGGGGAAGGGCTGATTTAGACATTCTGAGATGGGTACTGTTCATTGTGGGAACAGCAACAACATCTTCCCAGGATATCCAAATGTATCTATCCCTCACCATTTTCTCAGCGTGTGTATTAATTTTGCATCAGGCACCTGCTTACCTCCACTCCTACATTATCTTTGTAAGCATGAGCTCTGGCACCTTTCTGTACTGCTTAGAAGATGCACAGTGTTGTTTCTTATTACAGGGAGAGGAAGGGTTGATCCCAAAGGGAGCTGGTGAGTAGAAAACTCTCTTGTCCCTGCCACTGCTAGAGTTTGGGGTCAGGAATTGCTTGACAGTTGCTTCTTGAAGTGAAGACTCCAGTGTCTATTCAGTCCTCTTCCTTGGTTAGAACAAGAGTCCCCTTTCCTTACCCCGGAGCAAGTGTCCATTGGTCAGCAGGCTGAATTAGTTTATCATTTAGAGCTTGACTGGGCATTGCGCTGGTGTGTTGTGCTCAATGAACGTGATTTATTGAATAAAGCAACTGAAAAATCCCACAACTTTTCTCTCCCCTGTCTCCAAGTGAAGGGCTCTGAATATAAAAATAAATTTTTATCATTATGATCAACTGCCTTCTTCTTTGGCCCTCCTAGTATATGCTCAAGTGTTGCAGCATGTTCTGTATCTCTCTCTAGTTCCACGTGTTTCTTCCCCCACCCCAAAATTCTGGATTTAATACATTGCTGGTATTCTTGCTTCCTTTATTCAGATGAAGGTCTAATCTGTAGTGAAGGTGTGTAAAATTCTTGTAACATAAAATTAAAACATCTGAAATGGTTTTTGTTTATTTTTTTTAGTGACTTAATGAAAAGTGCTCACTGAGTTTGAGTCCAGGGATTAGATTGTGTTAAATTTTTTTGTAAGTCTGTCTTGACATTTAAATTTAACTAGAAGAATTACCCCTTTGACAGCTCAAGACTTTCTTTTTTCATGCATACTTGCATAACACACTCTTTGCAAGAGGAAGAAAGTTAAGGCCAATGCCCGGGCCAAATTCCAGCTTCAGTAACTATATTCTCTCTTCCCAAAAATATCTTTGCTGTTTACAAATGGAAAATCTACGTGTTATATTCTTCCCAAAATTACGACTTGGTGACTACTAAAACTTTCAGCATGGACTGGAGAGGTTTAAGCACAGACTCAGGCAGTCACTATTTACTTACCTCTCTCTAGAGCTGCCCACCTTGTGCTGAATGCGTGCACACACGCAAATAACTAAAAGGAGTTATCCATAATTCATAGTTGAAGTTTGATTCTCAGTAAGTATTAACTTCTTTCATGATGAAAGCATTTCATACCTTGGAGGATTTTTGCTAATTGTCTTGTGTTTCTTTATGAAGAGTTCAAAGTACTTTTTAAAAAAATGTTCACTATCTTCTCTGTAGTTTTTTTTCTTTGTAGCCAGAAAAGGAAGAAAAAATTGTTCAGGAAATATTTAGGTATTTTCTACTGCTTCTTTGTCTGTTTTCTCCAATTCTTGTTCATGTGAACAACCATTAAAATGTAAATATGGAGCACCAAATGCCATTCTTGTATGATCCTTCTATTCACTAATGCTAAAACAAAAATTGTTGCTCAGTGTTTCTCACCAGTGTACTGCCTTCCACCAGCCTGTTGCTATTTAGTATACCTGTATTTTGATAAGACACTTTCTGGAGGCTTACTTTTGTGGGTAGGAAAAGGATAAAAGTATAAGGGAGGTGATAAAATTTCTTCAGTATAGCTTTGCATTTAAAGGTAGACCTTTGTAAACAGCAGATTATATTTAATTTAAAATTAAATTTGTATGCTGAATATCTTTTGAGCTATGTAGCTAATGATAGGGCACTGGAACATTGGTACAAGAGTGTAGCTGTGTAGCACTCGTGAGCAGAGAGTGGGGAAGAAGTCTGCATGGTGTGCTGGGATGTGCTAAGGGGTGTACAGTTCATCTGAAGAACCTGATAAATGTTTTAGAATTTCTCTAACCCAGTTGGTCTAGTTTGTTTTGCCTTTTGCTAATGAATTCCCTGTACACTGTAGCTTTATAAATAAAACCAACTTCACTATAAGCTGGAACTAGCTCTCTCTCTAAAACTACATACTACAATAAAAATTGAATGTATTACACCAGGAATAATGCCAAAGTTTTTACCCCATGTGTGTAATCAGTGGAGCCTACTGAAATGTTTGAACACTGCATCTGTTTGACTGTGTTAAAAATAAATGCGATTAAAAAAATAATAGAAAGTAAATTGTCAAATTCTACAATGCTGATATAATGATTACTGGACATATGCAATAAAAAATACACGAGTAATTTTTCAGTATCATCATGATAAGACATAATACCAGATTGCAGTTTTGTTAAGGAAAACTTGCAAATCACAATACCACAAACTTTGGAAATGTAGCTTTAGCATTGTTCTGTGTTTCAATAATTAAATACAAAACGCAAGGAGTTGCCTTCTTGACTTTCAAATCATACTTTTGCCAAATCCAAAATGAAACACAACTGCAGGGTACTAATAAAAGCAGGCATGACTAGGCAAGGTAATTTCCTCCTGCATTAATCTTAAAATCTTTAGGAGTCATCAGAGTTTTATTTCACTGGTTCTGGTTTAAATGGCCAAGTTTAACAACACATTAAGACTTGCACTGGGGGGGATCAATTTCAAACAAATGCTCCCTTTGCAGTTGCTCCTGTGTGAAGGAAAACGATCTTCTGTTGATCAGAAATTCAGTGTACTTTAAACAGCATTTAAAGTGACTCTCCTGTATGTTTTAATTGGGCTGGATGCTTGATGTCCCCTCATTTTGTTAAAGAACAGTTTAATTTTAACAGCAAGTACTCAGGACAGTGTTTCCTTCTGCTTTGAGACTCACTGAGCACAGAATGGATGACTAGCTGTCAGGGAGCAGGTAAGTAACCACAACCAAAGTCCTGCTGTGCAGCAGATCACTGAAAAGAACTTTTCTTTTCTTCTAGGTGACAGTGGCTAGCTCAGATCCCAAAGAAATCAAACACTATTTTATTCTGATTTGCAAATTCATCATTTATGCCTTAGGGGCTCCCTTTTGCTGGAGAGTGGTGGAATAGAAAGGACCCTAATTTAATTTCCTGAATTAAGGAAAACCTCTGAAATGGGCTCTTCTCCATGTCCAGTCTCTGTGTTACAGAGAAGATGACCTCGTTTATGCTACAGTTGAAAATAAATAAGGCAAGGAAAGATTGTGTCATAGAACCCTCGTTTATTTCTGTAGTCCTAATTTGGATAATTTCATATCCTAGAATGGAATGGAGGGCAAGACAGCTCTATTGTATGACTCTGGGTGTCATGCCTTGGTATTTGGAGATTATCTAGGTAATGAAATCAGTAGGTAAGAATGGATTATTGGGACCACAGTTGCATTTCCATGTAAATAGTTCTAGTGAAATATTTGCAACTATTCAGTCTGAACTTCCTAATTTCTGAATTGTTTTATCTGATGTCTGGAAGCAATATTTGAACCAAGAAGCCAAGCATAATTAAGTTTGACTTCTGTTACTTAGTAGTATGTATATAATTTTATGTTTATGTTTAATTTTCAGTAATTTTTAACTGACATCAGTGCAGAAGCAGTTGAGTATTTTTGGGGGAGAATAAAATAGCTCTTGCCAAGTCTTACGTTGCCTTTTAGTCTTGACTAAGGTAATTTGCCAGCTGATGATGCTTATGTGGCAGGTCCCTCTGTGACAATAATATAGATATGCCATGATCAGAGTTGTTTCTTATAAAAAAACATGGGATAAAATTTATACAGCTCCTATCCTTGGGAGGAGCTTGCAGTCTGGTCTGGGAGGCCTTTTTTTCTTCTTCTAGTTTGTATTTCATGGATTAGTCTCTTTGCTCCAAGGCTTCCAAGTGTTGTATCTTTTATCAATCACAGGCATCCCTGCTCACCTCATGCATTTAGCTGGCTACAGGCAAAGTCTATTTATTTTTACTAGTTTCTCATAGGTTGGTAAAGGGTCAGTTTTGTGAGCAGCAAATAGGTGGTTTTGTATTTATTTCCTGAATTGCCCACCACATTAGACATACTTGGCTTTTTCTTTCTAACTTGGGAGTTACAGAATTATTAAAAAAAGGAAGAGAAAGTTCTTCAGGGTCTACCAGCTACTATTTTTAGCTGTTATCCGCCATCAGAACTATTTACCCACCATTTGCCCCAGGTACCCTAACAAAAATACTGCCTTAGTTTGCCAAAATATGCCCATGTTCCTACCAACTTCTTCCTTCGTTCTGATAGCAGGAAGCACTGTCTCTGCCAGCCGCTGGCATCCTTAGCAGTTGGAGCTGTTAATTTTTCAGTAACTACCATAAGTCATCACTGATAATTTTCAGACAACTTTCAAATATGCATATTAGGTAATTAAGTTTGCAATAAGTGTCACTCTGTTATGCTAATGTTAAACATGCAACCCTTTCCTTGTCCTTCTGCATTAAGGCTTTTCTAAACTGATGTGTCAATAACTAGTTTTTTCCAGCTGTTCTAGATCAACAGTTATTTTCTGAGCTGTGATGTAAAAAAAAATGCACTCACCTCATTTATATTATATACAAAAGAAACATAGCATCTTTGGAAGTCACTTAATTGCATTCAGGTGTCATAGTCTAGCTTCTAAAATTACTTTTCTCCATTAGTGCCACTTAGAGGTATATGCTTACATTTATTCTGTTTTGGGCCTTTTGAATCTGTCACGGTGCAAGATCAACAAACCTTTAACATTAAAAAGATTCTTAAATTAATGAGGGACTGTCTTCTACCCAGAACAATCTACTAATTGCAAGTAATGAAGTTTCAAAAATATAGAAGTCTTTCCTTTTAACTGTCAGTTTTTCTCTTCAAATAGTTTCCGGATGAGGAAATTGTTCTGATTGAGCTTGGGGTGAATCAGAGCTCAGTCCTTTCAAAAGACTGTTTCTGAGGGGTTTTTCTCTTTAGTTTTCCTGGTATAGGACTCTAAGGTTATTCTTATTTTTACTTAATTCTCAGGTCTTGTCTCGCACATAAAAGATTTTAGCAGTTGTTCAGAGAGAACTAGACTATATATATATAATCATTTTTAGTGGTGGACTTGACAGTGCTAGGTTAACAGTTGAACTCTATGGTCTTTGGGGATTTTTCCAACCTAAATTGTAGAATGACTTGGTTTGGAAGAGACCCTAAAAATCATCTAGATCCCTAGCCACCTGAATGAGTCTGTAATTCACCAGGATTCCAGCAAGTCCTGCCAACTTCTACCATTCTCCCTTCAATTGCTCAGTAGAAGCAGTAGCAGAGTGTTAATAAAAAAATTTGTTCCTTCAGTCTTCCTTACTACAGAATTTTACTGGATGGACAAAATTCCTAGCCATGATAATTGGAACTGAAGAAGCTTTCCTTGCTAAGAAAGTGGTGGTTAATAACTTCCAGGTGCTATGGAGTTACACTGAACCAAAGTAGTCTTTGAAGAGTTTCTTGTGTTTCATGCATTCTTCTCAGCCCAAAAAAGGGAAGTGAAATAACTGGTCTTTTTCTTGACTATGACTATTTCTGAAAATTAAACTTTTCCTTTACCCCATAGTTCCTAACACAGTGCCTACTAACACATACTTGATAAAGCCTGGGATGATCCTAGTAACATATTTTTCGCAGTGGTATTCCCTGAACATGTAAGTCTTTCTCTGCCATGGCCAGCTTATGGACGTAAGTAGCAACTATGCTACAAATTTCTTTTCAGCTGTCAGTGAGGGCTCCCCTAGGCACAACAAAAGAGGTGAGGGCTCCCCTAGGCACAACAAAAGAGGTGAGAGCAGGTAGCGAGGTATTTGGTAGAATGAAAGCATAAAACAGTTGTTTGCACTTGGTTATCAGTTTTCTAAAACGACATTTCTTATTGTAGATAATGGACATTCTAGAAGACTTTCTCTGCTGAAATATGTAACGTAGGATGCTACGTGTGTTTGCCTATAGAAAGTACGTATTATGACTAGGAAAGGAAGTGACCATATTTCAAAGCTGTGTTGTAATACATATGCACCAGGGAGCAGAGCTAATGTAGCATGTGCAGTCTCAAGCCTTTCCACTTCCTGATTGTGAGCTCTTTCCAGCGCAGCCATAATGGCAAATGCCTCGTCCCTGCCAGTTTCCAACTTACCCAAATAGGCTCAGACATCTTTCCTGTGGCTCTTTTGATATTATCTCATATAAGGCAATCCCTACTTTTAAAACAAAGCAACTTTGAAATTAATTTTGCAGCAGAGCCAATTTCATTAAGGAAATCAACAAACTTGACTTGGGGAATGAAATGTTAAATGACTAAGCCCCATTCTGAAAGTTTACAGCACAAGTTTTGACCACACTTCAACTGGAACAGTGACGAGGTGATTACATGCTGTCTTGATGTCTTCCTCAGGATGGGAAATAGAACATAAAAGATTTTTGTGAAGAAAGGTGCTGAATACCCTGGGTTGTCATGTTAATATAATTCGGAAGATAAGGATGTGCAGACAACTGTCCCAAAGGAAAAATTCTTTATGAATATTGTTTGCTTTGTTGTATGTGTTTAGTATGCAAAGGAAGAAATTAATTTTGTTCACCTACCAGCTAAAATACAAGAATACAAAGCTCTAGAGTGATATTTTTTAAAATATACTTCTGTTATTAGGTTACCAGATGAGCTTACAAAGAAATCATAGTTACCAGTGCTATAGAACTTTATTGATTACATATACATAAAAAAAAAGAACAAAAAAACCCAACAACTTTTACTTTTCTTGTTGTTATAACTGTTTTTGTGATTGCCTTACTTTGAAATATTATTAAAATTTGCATGATGACATGAGCTCTCGTTTCCAAAGGCTTCCAAAGGAAGCCCTGTAACATAACAGAATTAATATCAAGTTAGTCAGCCACAATAGATTCAAGGTGGGGTTTAAAGTGCTTCCAAATCCTCTGTATAGCCCACACAACTGTGTGTTTGGAGCTGCAGGTATACATACCCTTAAAGGGCACACTACAGCTGTTATGATGTTGGATATAGAAATACCTGATATTTAGGTGTCTCATTTGTGGCATGAAACCTCTACTTTGTCATGCCTGACTGATATTTACTAATAGCATAAACCATAATATTTACTGATTTCTTTTATGCAAAGACACCTATAAGGGGACTATATAAATGAGTCAATAAGAAATCATGATTACAAGCAGTATTGAAGCACTGCATTAATTTTTCAGACCTTGAACATATACCTCTGTGTGATATTTATAACCTTAATTTTCTCTTGAATGTTTGATAATGGGAGCAGTTTCTTTACAAAAAAAGCAAAACACGATATTCCTTTGAAAGGAATTTCTGTCCACTGGTTTGAGGTGTTCAGCAGAAGGAGCATAAGTCTGACTGGCAGACACTTGAACCTATATCAGATTCAAACCCATGTCTCCTTGTTTTTTGTTTAGTGAGAGGCCTCACTGTCATACTAGATCTAGGTTGTTCCTCCCCTTCTTTGCCGGAAAAAAAAAAAAAGTGTTAGCCTGAAGGGAAAAAGCAGGACTCCTGACTGGGGCATTCTGCTAGGAATGGGGAATCTGTGCTCTGCTTCTTGTTCCAAGGACTGCTTGTTTTATCCATTAACTGCTTCATACAAAGTACATGAAATCTCATTCCTAACAGCAGCTTTCCAGTGGGCTGTATGAATCCATGGTTGTCCAGTGCTCAGTAATTAGATGCTTCTGGGCATATTTAGAAGCAGAACAAGTGTGTAAGTCTCCATAGTCCAGTGAGTGTTGTGAAGAGATACCTGAACTGCAGGCTAAAAAAATGAAACCACAATAGCTGTGGCTACTCTGTCTGTACTAATCATCTCATCTCAAGAAAGCTAATGTGGTTAGATTGCTTCTAGTATCTGAGATACCCTGGGAACCTTATGGGCTATTGCTGACTTAAGTGTAGACTGTCTAAAAGTGTAGATACTTTGTGCTGTTTCAGAGAGTCTTGGAGCATTCAACATACCTGCATTTGGCCAAAAGATGTGCTATGGGAAATCTGCATGTTTCTGAAGTGGCAGCTGGAGATCAGATACAATATTCTAGGCTTCCTACAGAAATACATGTAATGGGTTGCAATGGAATCCCATTCCTGGGTGAGCTTTGGACATCTATGGAATTAAGGAAGCATCTAGAGGCTAGTACTGTTGGATTTCCAAACATGAATCTGTCCTGTCCCACACCAACCCATCAAGTATGTGCGCACGATTCCAATGAAATGGAAGGGAAAGGATAGGCTGGAATTACTGGCAGATGGTTGAGCTGTCCCCTGGGGAGGTAGGAGGTATGAATTTGAACCTTGTCAGACAGCAGAGGAAATTGATACCTTGCCACAATTTAATAACACACTTGAATGTCCGCTCAAAAGCTCCTGTTGGGAGTCTCTGAGTTTCAGAGCAGATGCTCTCCATGGTACAACTTGCAGTTTTACTCCCTGATTGCCTAAATGGAATCCTTCTGGATTTACAGTGAACTTAAGGTTCTCTCCAACGGAACTCTGCTGAAGACCTTGTTCCAACCTGCAATCTGAATACAGACACACATGCATCTGGGTTCCAGTAGGAAAAGGAGAGCATGGATGGACTGAGATGAGCTCAGTTGGTTACACCATGGTGCCAGTAACACCAAGGTCACAGGTTTGATCCCTATATGGGCCATTCACTTAAGAGTTGGACTCAATGATCCTTGTGGATCCCTTCCATCTCAGAATATTCTGTGATTCTGTGACTCGCAGTAGGTGAGCAGTTAAAACACTTGAATTATGATACCTGTGCAGTCCTGCTGTACTTAACTCAAACATATTCTTGTCTATGAATATGCATACCTAGATGATTTCCAGACAGATCAGACTTTTTTTTAAACGTGGTTATGCTCAACTTACATTACAATATCTTTGTGCATGGAGGTGCAGATTCTCATCCTTCTTCCATACTTCAGTGTAACAGAATAATAGTGTAGTTTGAAGTTCTGTTCATAGAACAAAAAAAGTTATTTTCAACATGCTGTGTGTTTTCCTCCAGACTACTCAACTCTGCACTCTTTGGACAGTCAAATCTTTGCTATGCTTATGGAAAGGACCTTACATGAGAAAGACTCCTGTGTTCCTGGTGTTTGGGTGTCATTTTGAAATAAAAAGTATTATTGTAGTTGCAGTTTTCAGTGAGAATGGGAGGGAGTAATAAAGCTTCTTTGTAGATTTACGGTAAAATTAATCTTAAAGATTTAATGGTAAGAAATGTAAATTTTCTATTATGCTTTTGTACCGCAGTGACATATACAAATGTTTCTCAAGCTGATATCGTATGACATATGATTTCATTCTCAAGATGACTGCTTTTCTTATATTTTTTTTGTTAAATCAAAGGTGATGAAGTAAGCTTCAAATGTATGTCTTGTGTTTTTAGCTCTGTAGTACTGTATGAACAGCTCATTTGGGCAATAGCTATAAATACATAGTGGCAGACAAACTGTACAAATGAACTCAGAGCTATATATATATATATGAGAAAAAGAGTGTTTTGCACAGGTTAAAATAGAAAAAGGAACATTTTCCTGTGATATCAAAATACAGCTTGATTGAAGATATGCACAGGCGTACAAGCACACACAATTATTGCTTGAGCTTATGAAAATGTAGCTCTTAATATCTGTTCTAACCTCCATTAGGAATATTATAGAGCTGTGGTCTGCATCTATATTGGTTATTTAACAGTGATAGTGCATATTGTAATTGATCTGGATAAAGATGTTAGCATAAAGTATGGCAGATGTGCTTAAACCTTATGTCCCTATGTAGTCATCATTGGCCAATGATGGCTTAATTTTTCTTTAGAGAAAATGTGCAGCTCCACTTTGTAACTTGGTATAACTTTTAAATGCAAAATTCCCGTGCATCTTTATTTAAAGTGACAGAGGTTTTATCAAATAGTACAGATAATTAAGTGCTGAAACTGAAAACCACGTCCAAGTGAAGAATTCTGCTGATTTTGTGTGTGTGATTGTTTACAGATTTCATTCTCCATTTGCTCCCAAAGAATACACTTAAACACTCAATCAATGAATAACCTACAGCAGTTTGTTGTAGATTCAATAATGGGGAATGGTGCATTGTACCAGGATAGTCAGATATACCCATAGGGAGTGTCAGTGGTCAAAATGCTTCCATTGCCAGAAGGTAGTCTGAAAATGGTCTAGAAATTCAATACAGCATTGACCCTACATTGTATACATGATCTGCAGTCAGTTTCTCAATCTTACTTGAAGTCTAAAAAACAGCCATTTTAATTCTAGGATTCAAAATGTATGTATAAATATATATACTGGATTAAAACTATTTTTCTTTCTCTAAAGCTATAAGTTGCAGGTGTTTGTGTTTGTTTCCCCCCCCCCCCCCCCCCCCATATATGCCTTTGTTTTGTTTCAGCACAAACACATTTTATTACAGTGAAGTTTCTGAAATTGGAGTCTTGGAAAAATTATGCATGCTCCCCCCTCTCCATTTTCAGATATCTCTAACTGATACCAAATGTTTTCAAAATGCATAATGATACCAAATTACAGAAAAATGTAGGTTGCTAGACTAACTGAAAAGCATTAGCTCCTGATGATAAACTGTTTTGGGTAATCAAAATCACAATTCTGTCTTTTAATGTAGAAGTTTATTTAAATATTTCAAATTGAAACAAAAAATGTGAATGAAATTTTAAAAATATAAATGGAAGATTATGTTTCTTATACAGAATTATAAATCATTTTTATTGTATAAAAGAAAGCTAAACTTGTTCTCGCCTATACAAATTTTTATTCTATACTTTTGTTTTTAATTTTTTTTTTTCAAGTGAGAGTAATAATTTTCTTAGTAATCCTACCTGGGACCCTGCATGGACCTGGGACCCTATGCCCAAATGGATCCTATGCTGCAACTTCCTGGATGGAACAAAAACTTCCTGCTAATTGACACATCACCTTGCTCCAGTCTACTGACCATTCGAGGTAAGTCAGACACTTTTGTTGTGCAGTGTGTTTCTTGTTTTCTAAATTGCCAGTGAAAGTCTTGCTAAAGTAAAGCAAACGTGTGTTGCCTTACCCCGTGCTTCAGACTGATGCATATTAAAGTGAGCATTGCTACTAAATACTCAGAAAAAGTCATTGTACTTAGTACCTTGAGTTACGCATATGACCATAAAAGTGAGATTACACCACTTGTGATTTGTAATGTACAGTGTCACGGGCTGCCTTTCAGAACTGAATGCACAGCTCAAGCACTCGCTTTCCAAATGGAAGTCTAATTGTTCTATTAAAATATCAGTCCTCAAGTTTATGGTTTAATTCAAATTTTTAAGAAGACCTTCCTCCCTTGAGGTTGTTTGTTTGGAGAAATATTTAGCTGTATCTTATTTAAGAGATGCAAATGTTTTATAAAACCTTTCTGAAGCTTTTTCTGAAGCCTAAAAGTGTTTTGTTTTGCCAGCTGTCTTTGAAAGTTCAGTGCATAAAATGTTAGAAGCCTGACTTTTTTCTATCTTGTATATCTTTGAAAAATTGGTTTATGGCGAGTCATACATCATGTATCTAAGACATATGGGAATAGTTAAAGATTAAGGTAAATAGACAAATTGAACTGCTTTAAATCATTTTTCCCTGTTTCACTTTTATGAAAGAGTTTATGAACAAAAGTTGACATTAAGCAATCACAATAGGCTATTCTATATATTTTAGACAGTGGTAAAGACTTTAGTGTCAGAAAGTGTTGCATCACTGATGCTTGTATCAATTTGATTGGTGTCCAAGTTTTAAAAATGTTACTTTGTCAAGTCATAACCTTTTCTGAGTCTTTCATTTGTCATTGTTTTGATGATTATATCTTAAGAAAAAAAAAAAGAAAAATGTTCTGTGCATCAGGAATCATATCATAGTTCATAAGGCTTATCAATTTTTTGGATAAAATTAGTGTTTGTCCTCTTATGTAATATGATTGCTTAGATGTTTTGGTGTAAAGGTTTCATTTGAAATACAAAGATTAGCAATGTCACTTAAGAAAAGTTTGTTAGAAATGCATTTTAATGAAATATCAGAACACAGTTTGGCTTGTAAAGTCATAAATGAGAAAACTTATTCCCACATAGCCACCATACTCTGGCTGTTATTGACAATAGTATTGGCATAAGCTGGGGGCTTCCAGACCAAAGGAAAAAGTGTCAGCTCACAAAGCAAGGTAATTCAGAGTATGAACTTGATATAAGCAGATGAGTATTTTTGTTCTTATCTTGAATGGTTGAACCAAATGTGGCAATTCTGTAGACATCAAATAGCTAAGAGAAAATGGTTCTCTTTTGCCTATTTGCTAAGTCTTTGGGAGGAACTTCAGAACTGTGAAACAATAGGGGTGTGCACTAACAATGCTATCCATGGTTTAAAGTGTTGTTTCCTTTATTTTTTGGTTTTAGAGCAATTACTTGTGTTGTCATTCTGAAGGGCTGGGAGCTGAGGTGGGTGTTAAAGATGTTGCTAAGATGAATTGACCATATCTAAATATTTCTTTATACTTATAGGAAACTTCAGGGGGAAAACAACCAAGCTACCAGTATTTTATTTTATTCAGATCCTTGGGAGACAACTTAGCCAAGTGATCTTAAATTAAACACAATTTCTTCTGAATGTCAACTAAATATAATGATTGTTGTCATGCTTTTACAGCTATTTAATTTAGTCCTTTACAGTATTTACTTGTTAGTTAATTGTAGGGAGATTGTTGCTTCACATACTTTGTAGGCCTTATATTTTTTTAATCATTTAGTACTAATCTTGTCATTAATATCTAATTCAGTTTATTTTTGCTGCATGCAGTAATAAGCAATACACTGGTGATATCTTTGATCATGCTAGAAATTGGTGGTTTATATCAATCTGTCTGTATATAAACCAAAAAAAGTTATGGTATATGTATTATTTTGCAAAAGGTAATTTTATTTCCAGTACAGATGAGGGACCAAAATAAAATAACATAACATTTAATACTGCAAATGTTCTTTTCTGTAGCAAAGTAATAATGTTGCTTTGCAGCTATTTTTAATGGGTCACTGACTGTTTTGAATTAGAGGATGTATTTGGGCTGTTTCTATGCACTATGTTAAAATCAGACACTGATTATTTTCGGTACTACGGGTATTAGTGCAGCTTTTAGTCTGTGTAGTAGGAAAGTGCTTCTTTCCTGAAAGCTATTGCTATCTTCCCTGCCTATTGAATTAGCTAAAAATAAGATAACTGATGAAAATCCTACAATATTAAAAGAATTCTTAGGTGAGTTATATTCCCTAAATTAATGGAGAAATTGCTCTTTACTTTCCTAGATTAAATTCGTATAATAAACTTGATTATTGAATTACATTGCAATATGTTACGTTAGAAAGATATCTTATCATGACTTGCTGCTAAAGCAACTTCTCTTTCTCTTCTTTTTTTAATATTGTCTTTGGAAAGAGTACCGATAATCTTAGCCTGCCACCCCAATGTTGTGCAGTTTTAGCAGGGGAGCTTTAACATTTCAATCACAAGAGGGAGCTGTTGGAGCTAAAACCACTAGAAATGCTCACTTACGCATTGCCGTTTTAATTGATACTGTTCAGTTCTAAATATTTAATGAAATATATTAACAATTATTAGTTTCCACCATCACACCCTATGACTACCACTGACATGCATTTTCTAAGAGAAGTATGAAAACAATAATTAACGTGAATAAACCTATACATTGGCAATAATATATTTGGTGTGTGTGTGGGAACAACAGCCAATCTTTTCTCCTTATGCTGGTGACAAGCTTAAATCTGCTTCAAAACAAATAGTCTTGTCGAGCAGTGAAACATGACTTTCGTTATAGAAACCTTTGTTATTAATTTATGTTGTTATGTATCAAAAGTCTGTGGGTCCAACTTTTCTAGTGTCTCTGGTAGGAAATTGAGTGCACACATGAATGTCATATGGTGAAGAATGTCAGTTTATATGAAAATTGAAGAATTATCTGTTTTCCCCCTGCAGTTATGCACAAAGGCATCATTGTCAGTTGCCTTTCTTAGGCCTTCCCTGCAGGCATGATCAGACTCAAGCAGACAGCTATTTTCCTTTAATTTTCCACAGCAAGTCAGTAATGCTTATGATTATTGTGAAGTCAGGAAAAGTTTAGTTTCATCAAGTGACATGTAGTGTTGCAATTAGTTACTTAAGCACTTCTTATAAAATTTTCTGCTACGGTATCCGGCTTGTCAGATGCAGCTAAATATTAGCATCTTGTATTAAACAGGATGGTAAAAACTCCTAGCAGAAAGCACAGCTGACAGCTCTCAACATGAGCTGAATGATCACTCACAATTGTAATCGATTCTGTAAGTACTGAACACAAACCCCCAGGCAATTGAGGAAAATAGGATGATGAAGGACTGCAAACTAATACGTTACACATCTTCATTGATTAGTCATTGATTAACCATTATTTTTCTGAATGACAAACAGCTAGTGGTAAAGTAACTGAAGCTGATGATTTATTTACATGTTAGACAGAAGATGACTTCTTTATTCAGCTGATTGTGAGCTAATGTGAAATCAGAAGACAGCAGCAGTTTAAGAATAGAGGCAGGTTTATATATTTTTATTTTTTTTTAAACAGCATGCCTAGATTAAAAATGTTTTTACTGGGGAGAAATTTAACTAGATTTTTCAAGCAGCACATAAAATTCAAATGCAGATTATCTACATGGTACCTGTAGTATAACTACATTTAAAGAGATCATTTTATAGACTTGGTATTTACAAGAATATTGATCAGTGTTTATTGAACTTTTAATTTAATTCTCTGTTTTGTCCAGTGCCTTATTGGCAATTAAACACAACTGTAGAAAAGGCAGAATAATGGTTTGCAATATAACCACTATCTTTATTATTCTGAAAATACCTCCAAACCCTGGCTTTGAACATCCCATGGAATTAGGAATCATGTAATTAGGAAACAGATTTGGAGATCAGTTTTTTCTTTAATACGTATCAAATATCTAAATATAATCAGCTTCTGCCAATACAGTATGAAATAAAACTGATTGCAGTGAAGGGTGGGTGGGGGGTTGGGCTAAGGTTTCTGCCAGTTCAGTGGACTTGTGTTGAGGGTCCAGATGACATTTTCCCCTTCTGTTTTCTTTTGTAACCTCCTTCTTTTTTTTTTTTTTTTTTTTTTTTTTTTTTTTTTTTTTTTTTTTTTTTTTTTTTTTTTTTTTTTTTTCTTCATTTTTCTTCCCTGAAGAGATAACAAATCTATTCCTAGTGAATCCTTAAATCAGTGTAGGAAAAGAGGCCTATGATACTGTCTGAAAGGTTCCCTGGTACAGTCTACTTCAGCTATGAAAGTATTGTGAACAATGCCTGTTATTTATTACTGATGAATCACTAAGAATATTCACTTTTGTCTCTCATAGCATTAATTGTGATGAGCTTTTTGTAAACATGTGGGTATATTTCTTCATAGGGAATTATGTTCCAAATTAACAGTAATAACGTGCACTTAATCTAGATTGCTAGTTATCCGTGATGTGTATTAACTAGTTATCAGAGAGAGTTTCAGTGAAAGATATGTGCTTTCAGGAAATATGAATGTAGAATAACTATTTAAGGGAAATTCATCACTATTGCAAGATTTAAAGGTTAATTATCGTATCATATAAATTAAGAAAAGAAAGATGGCAATATACCATAGTACTGCATTTGAAGTGCAAATGTGCTTGATACTACCTCTAATAACTGTTCCATTATTAGACACACAATTGTGCAATTCTGTTGTTCCCTGGTCCTAATAGTTTTCAAAATGTGTAAATTCATACATTAAAATATCACTACACACTTGGCCAGCTTCTTCAGCATCAAATTTCTGCCTCCATTTTATGGTGAAAAATTATCATATAATTTTATGTTCTGTATGTGACTTTATGAGGGGCTTACTTACAAGTGGATAGCAACTGATATCCAGCTGCTGTCTTTTGATCATGTTTAGTATGAACCTCTGCTACACTGTTAGCTTTATGTTGAAATGCTTGTCAGCTGGAACTAAGCATGATCTTATTTCAGGGTTTGAACATTTTTTACGCTAAAAAAAATAAACCCCCATGCTCCTTGTGTTCAGGTCTGTAACTTGCTTACAAAAGATCTCCAGGACAGTGATGAATTTATACTATTATTACTTTTGACTTTCTGCCAAGAAAGTTGAGCCAGTTTGACTCTTGGCACATCTAGTTGTCCCCTAGTTTCAGGACTGGTTGTATTGGGCAGCAGAAGCATTTCACCAGGCACGAAGTTGCTGCTTGCTGGGCAGTTCCATGTTATGAGCCCTGAAATGATGGTACATATCCATTTGACACCTCTCTACCTTCTCATGGCTAATCAGTCCTGTGCATTTCTGAGGAACCTGCAGCACTCCTGCCTCATGCTGCACAATAAGCATTTGCAACTGAACACTGCTGATTGCTTTAACAAGTCTGAAAAATAGCGAAAGAAAAATTGCTTTTCCAGTAAAACGACAAGGAAAAGCCCCTAGGACAAAGCATGAAAATACTCAGTTCCATTCCTGTTATATGTGCATTTTCAATACATGTTTCTGGTTTCTTTTGTAAAAGTGAGTAAGAAATCCAGTGAATCTTTATAGACTTTTGTGTGTCATACTCTGTTTGTGTTACCCATTTAAATTGCCAATTAAGGGCCCTATCCGCATGAGCAAGAGTTTGATGTGGCCTGCTACGTAGTGCTGGTACATAGTTCATAACTGAAGAAAAGAAAGAAGTATTTTGGATTTTCCTTCTCCTTCTTATGAGTCCAGATATGTTATCACAACTACACATGGGGTAGAATATGCCTTGGTGTCTTCAAGCATATTTAATATCTTTAATTTTTTAAATGAAAATGTAGCTGTCAATTTTAAACTAATTTGGATGGACAGCAATAAAATGCAAACCTCACTTCAAATTAGAATTTTCAGTGAGGATTTCTAATGGAAAGTAATTGCTGACAATAGGAAATGACAAATTACTAATTACTTAGTTCAATTAGACTTTTGTGCCTTTGGTCCTAAGTGGCAAGCATACAGCAAATCTTGCACTTTTATAACAATTAATGACACTAAAACTATTTAAACTGCCAACAGATGTGAGTAAGAAGACATGAGTTGAAACTTACTTAATTTACATACTATCTCAATTTTACATCAAGTAAATGGTGTTTAATTTTTATGTTACAATTAAATATAACTGGCATAGTGGAATTTCTGCAGAACTTCTCAGAATAAAATAGTTTTGCTGAAATGCTACTGTTAATGTTTTTTTTTTCCTCTTATCACAGCACTATTTATCTTAAAGTGACGCTAAAATATATAGGGGCAGTGAATGGAATATAATTTTATTGTAGAGCTTATGCTTTCTAAAGAGTTTTTCTAAAGAAGACTGTAGATTACTGTGATATAAGATTTCAAATTCTGCTTCTAATTTACAGGTAACTGCAAAACTTCATCCACTGTATAGGATTCGGATGCAGTCAAACATTCTATGTATTTGATTCTTGATCTTTAATAAAGCCCTTCTAGAACTTGTGTGTGAAATGTTGTTTCTTGATTCATGCAATGCTGACTTACGCTATTTTTTAGCAAAGAATAGTCTTCATTCTTTCTCACATTTTGCAGTTTTGAATTGCTTTCTGGTACACTTCTACTGAATATGGAGATATGGCAAACCATCAATTGACTGCAATGGTTTCTGTGAGGTCATTAATATGCTGCTGCACAAGTGTATCTTCTCTGTGAAGTTTACCATAATTTCTACACCTCAAAACTCCTAATACTGGGTGCCAAAAAATTAGATGCCCAAATAAACCTTTTATGCCTTAGGAACTACTAGCCTCTTTTCAATGTACTCAGTGTGATCGTTATGATTTCTTTAAGGTGTTTAACTGTTCTGAGAACTCAATGCTTCTGTTTGAATGTTTGAATACCTAACTTTGGAAATATTGCTCACTAGTATATTTTTCATCATCAAAAGAAGGAAAATATATTAAATTGTGAAGCTATTAATCCAACAAAACTCTGTTTGACTTTGCAGATTATTTTACCAAGGCCTATTTTTGACTTCTTCCCTTAGGCAAAACAAAAAGAAAGCTAAAGGCAACATTTGAAAGAATTCATTAATCTAATAATAATTTATGGTTGCTTAATTTTCCAGAGAAATCTTCCTGTCTTTTTTTTTTTTTCTTTTTGTCTTTTGTAGCAAGATATAAGACAGTAGAGGGTTTTGTAACAATGGGTGTTCTGCAGAAAAGATGTATAGAGAGAAGATAATATGCTTAATATGGGAATAGAAATAGGAATGTCTTTATAAAGATTAAATGAGAAGGCTACAAGAAAATTAAAATGTACAACCCAAATCAGGAAAGATTTATTGAAGTGACTACATTTAGTTTCAAGAGTTGTCTTGAAAAAGAAGGTGTTTAGTAAGGTGCATTGTGAAGGTGTGTAATTTTGGTTTACAAAAGAATACAAGTACTGATAATGTTACAAGAGCCCTGATGCAGCATACTTCAAGACAGACCAAGTAGGAAACTCAATATACAGTTATGGCATTTCTTCCTCGGTGTGCTTTTATCTAAGGTGTTGACAAATGACTACCAATTGATCATCACTTTCCTTAGTCTTCCTACACTTTATATAGTACTATGAACAAATATTATAATAAAATTCTCCTTGATTTGAAACATTAGGTGTCAGAGAGCTGAACTGAGTAGATGTAGAGGGTGTATGATGTTACGTTATGAGGGTTATAACCATACAACTAAATACCTGAAGAACTAGCTCTTCCCCTGAATTATGTTAGTGCAGTTTTGTTGTTACTAGAGATACTTCAGTCTACATCACTTAAGTCTAGCAATTTCTGTTGAGCCGTATGGTGCTATAATCCTCTAAAAAGCAACCACCTATAGCATATGCAGTCTATGAAACTCCTAGCAAATGGATTTCTCTAAGTGCATTTCTCAAAGAGATTTTTTTTTTTTTACTGTTTTTATTTCATTTGATTTCTAATTTCCCGGGATTTAGGGCAATTATACTATTACTTCAAAACAAACAAAGCTTCTAACTGAATCAAATTGCCAGCAGTAGTTTTGGACAAACCCATGTTGTTTCACCACAGCTGTAGTTTTCCCAAAAGCTCGGTTAACTTAAGAGCTAGAAATACAAGAGAGACCATATCTCATAATAGAGGAGAAAGGAAAAGCATAGGCAGGGGGTAGGAAACCTGGGCAGGGACAGAGGAAAGAAAGAGTTTCACAAATCAGAAAGAGAAAAAAATGTGGCATTGGTATTGTACTTAGAAAGAGATAATGTGGAAAAGAGGTGAGAGCAGGGAGAGAAGTATACCTGGGCCAAGAAGGACAGAAAAAAAAATAAATGGAGAAGTGGCCTAATTAGAAGAAAAAAGGAGAGAGACAGATGATGGGGGGGGAAGCAAAAGAAGGATAAAAGGTATCAGGCAAAAAAAAAAAAATGAAGCTAAGGAAAATTAGCAGGACAGATATAAGGCTAAGAATATGGTCTCTTCATTCATGCCACAATGAATCATGAGAGTAGAATGTTTAGGCTGATTTAATCATCTGCAGAGTGTATAATTTCCTTTATAGCTCCATCATAATTATTGAGGCACTGGCAATAGATGAAATATGCAATTCTCGATTGTTTGGTTTACCGAGGAAAATGAGGATGAAAAGGATGAAAGGCAGGAATACAGATCTACTGATGGTTAATTGTAGTTTGAATGAAATGTAAGGATATATGTGTACATACAAACTAAGAGATACCTGTATCTCTAGTGATACATTAATGTGGAAACTACACTGCTAATGACAGTGTCATGTCAACTAAAAAGTACTGAGAGAATAATACTTTACTTCAGTGGCAATATAATCCTTTATTAATAGAATATACTGGGTAAAGTTTAGCTTCTAAAATGGACTAATACCATTATTATTGTAAGTATTTCCTTTAGCAAAATATTAATTTTTCATAATAATTTTCAAAATAAAATTTTCATAAAATTTTATGGGAACTGGGAAACACAAACAGTTCTTTAGTTTTAGTAAGAAAATATAGACTATTCAAAATTGTCATAGTCTCTTGGCACCTTTGGCCCAGAATATTTCAAAGTTATGTTTGTCATTATAGAAACTCTTAGTTGTCTGGCATGATTAAAGTGAAAAGCAATAGGAATGGATTTGTAGTGTGCCCCTTTGCAGATAATATTCTGTTATCGTAGCAGTGAAAACTAACAGCACAGGATGATGCTGTAAATATTTTCTAGCATTTGGAAGTAACTACGCTGTTCATCTTATACTTGACTTATTATTCTTCATCATGGAAATTATGTGTTTACATTTTATTTTTAAGACTAATGACTCTTAACCGGAACAACTGGTTTTTAATTTTGTTATTTTTTATTAAATGACAGAGGTTCTACTGTTCTGGTGTTTCTGAACAGATAAACAAACTGTCTTATCACCACTATCACCCCTCCTTCCTTTTTTTTTTTTTTTTTTTTAAGAGGAAATCTGAAGTGCAAAAAGAAAAATTGGTATAATTTAGAACTAAGACCCTGATTCAGCAAAAATCAACTTGACTTGTGCACTAGGCAAGGCCACTGAAGTCCTGAAGAATTGTTTTTCATAGCTACAGTGCAGTGGAAGACAGATAGCTGTTTTGCAAAACTGGTCCAACCATCTTAAATATGCTTAAATAAAATGTTTGTTTAGAATTTTTCAGCTACGTAATAGCATTAAATAATGGTTCATTATTAAGAACAGAATTTTTTTTCCAGATTGACAGTTGTCTTGTATTTGTATATAAGATCTGACAATTGCATTTTTAATGAATTAAAGCTTTGTAAGACTTTGTGCATTTGTTTAACGAATTGCCATGAAGGATTACACTTTTCAGAAAAAAAGAGCAACTGCAAAATGAAAATAGGGCAAAATGTGGTATGTTTTACAGCTATATTAAGGATGAAGCACTGCCATAAGTAAAAGTTAAAACTGCGTATAAAACTGAGAGGAAAGCAACTACTCCCTTGAAAGAATAACTGTATTGGAGAAGAATAGTGAAGTAATGAGAACAATAATCTATTGGAACAAACATGGTAAGGAGGAGATATTTTTAGAATTCATAGTTAAGGTTTAGAGGAATGTTTTTTTTTCGTTCCTAGCAAAGGTAGAGCAAGAGGAAGAAGCTAGTAAACTCCTTTATGGTTTTTTATTTTTCTTTGGATATATGGATTTTGATATTACTTTGTAGAGGACCTGCAGCTGTTGTAGACAAAGTATATGGGGCCAAATGCCTTTTTAAGAAAACAGGGTATAGAATATCTTAGTGCATGCTAAAGGTTATAGATATGTCTTCATATGTAGAATAGACTCTAGTCAAGAGCTAAAACAGGCAGATGTCTGGAGTGGTTGAGACTAAAATTTTACCACGATACTATAGTAATGGAGAAAGAAGCTAATGACTGTTGTTAAAGCAGAATAAGCAAATGTGTTTTGAAATCAGTCATCCACAAAAGTTAGGGTCAAGTTTCTGCTTGACAATGCCTGTTTTGGCAAAACAAAGCAAAATTGAAACTCATACACTCTTCTTCCTGACTTGTTTTTCCCATTAATTATGAGGGGGCATACAGATATGAATAGAAAATGATCTCCCTCATGATAGATTCTCAAATAGCTGTCATTACCAGACTTAAGCAGTCAAAAATCAGCTATTTCCAAAATCATGAACTTGTCTAACCTCATGGCTTTTGTGGTAGTGTGTTTTTATTTAAATTTAATTAATTTGTTAAGCTTATATTACTTTTTTTTTTTTTTGTAAGCAAAAATGGAGTTTAGAAGCACAGTTTTTAAAAAAAACTCCAGTCTGTTTTAAGAGCTTAATGCTAGGAGCACTGGACATGGCAATGCTGAAAGTCTTTGCTTCTTGATGTGGCACATCCTGTAATTCATCATAAGGAAGTAAGAGTGAGTAAAGCTTCTTAAGTCTAGGCTGTGCTTTTCTAAAGAGCAGTGCCTACTGACACCCGAGAGAGGTGGAATCAGCTGTCAGGTTGTCTCAAAGCCTTATGGCCCTACCAGAAAAATGGATTTGTGTGGCATTAAGTTGTTCTTGCCCCCATTAGGTTGCATCAGTACTGCAGCCAAAAACTGCTTTTAAACTTCTCTTGTGTTTGATCCCCTGACTTACGTTCTCTCACTGTTGTAAATTGCTTCTTTGGGAGAAGGAGATGGGCTGGCCAATCCTGTATTGTAGCTCTTACTAACAGGTATATTCTACTTCCTTCAGTGATGACTTTTCTCTTTTCTTTTCTTAAAAAGAAGTCTCATACAGTATTTCTTTTTTTTTTTTCCCCCAGAGAAATACCAATTAGTAGATTTAGAAATGGCTGATAACTTTAATTGCAGAGAGTGGGTGAACTTTTGTTTTCTTAACTTGCAAAAATCTGATCTAACATCATTGGCAGGGAGATGTGTAAGTTCACCTGCATGTATTTGCTACAATTCGATGTCAGGTTCTGCTCCTCATTATGCTGGAGTAAGTCTAATGTAAGTCTTCTGCTATCCATTGTCCCTGGGGATTTACTATGTGAACAACAAGGCAGAACTGAGGAAGAATTAAGTCCTTACCCTGAGGTAGCAAGTGCTTGGTATCTGGCTCCATGTCCTGCTACTTGCCAAAATCTGATGGGCCTTGGTAGAAAGAAGCACCTTCTGACTCCTGAGTTTCTTCGTATTCCTTCTCTTTCCTCCTTCATCTTCCCTTTCAAAAATCTCTACATTCTTTCAGTACAACTACTCACAGCTTAAAGGTAATCCTTAATTGCTTTTGACCAGATATTACTTTCCCTGGATGTATTCAACTGTGGGTTTTGGTTTTGTTTTTTTTTCCTGGGAAGTGTTGACTCATGTCGGCTCTGTATATTCCAACCTAAGTGATTCTATTATTCTATGAAAAGATTAGAAAATAGTGGAATGACAAGGGCTTATGTTAGGCCGCAAAGAGTAGGATCTATTATGTTGCCACACTGAGAAGTATAATTTTGTCAAATACTTTTTCCTCTCAAAGGTGAGATAGCTTTAGGACCCACAGTCTGTCACTGCTATCTACCTTTTGTACCGAAGGAGTGTGAGTGCTGGTACACACCAAGCCTGGGGGAAAGCAGCTCTATAACTCAGTGTGGTACAAGCAATCTTTTCAGTTTTTCTAGATTCTTGCTTAGTCATGAAAGGTAACTTAACACTGACTTTAGTGCGATCCACAGGGTTTTGGCAGAAGTCTATTGATTTTTGTGTTTTATTTTTTATTTACTTCTCTGAATTCCATATGGCTTTCGATTTAGTTGTACTGGAAAAGGACAAAGAAAAATCCCACTCTGGCATGTCAAAAACTACACTTTGACTCAATAGGGAATGATAAGGGGTGAAAGACATTTTTCTCAAGGCCTACAGAACACTGTAGCTGTTTCAATAATTCACAAAACCACTGGTGTTTATAAAACATTGTCTTGTATCAGGATGCTGAGTGTACACAACTGCAACAAAAGGACAGATCCTTCCCCCATAACTGACTGTCTCCCCATTTACTTACTACAGTTGGAGAGCTCCTTTGTTTATTGATCAATTTGTTCATTCTAGCTTATATTAATGTTAACACTGAAAAAGAATGTGGATTTTTTCCCCCCTCCTTCCTGAGCAGGCTCATTTTCTTTCAGGACTTGTTGTCCTTCCTCTGTTACTGAAACAGCTTTCAGTTTCCAGGCTACCTAGCTGAAAGACTGTTTGTGGCTATAAAAGAGCCGAACTGGGGCTCAGTACATGGATCTGAGGAGGATTACTAAGGATTCTAGGGCATTTTGCTTCTGTCCAAAATTACTTTAAGGCATTGGTGTCAGATAGCTTGGCTGTGTCTGATGGATCAAGGGGACGGAGTGAGAGTGAGAAAGAGAGGTGAAAGGGATAAGGGAAGGATTGAGGACAAAAGGAAGATCAGAAAGCAGTCTGGGTAGTGAAGGGAGAGACAGGAACAATATCTTACTTGTGAACTTCTATTTCTAACTCTTTGAATACCAAAGGCGATCGAGAGCATTTCTTCAGTCATATTGACACAAGCTGGAGACAGGTGACTGGCTTTAAAATTCATTGCCAATTGTGAATTGTATATATAGTTTTAAAATTTCTATATTTGACAGTCTTTAAAAGTAGGAAGGTGTATATTCTTCTTGTCAGTCATAAATAAAAATGAATCAAGTGTTTTTCACTGTGGGACTGTTCTTTTCAATTTTATTCATTTTGACAATTCCTGGCAGTAGGTGTTCAAGAAACATTCAAACCCACAATAAGCAGTGTTGGAGGTCAGGACTGCAGTGTGTTTGCAGAACTGTATGTGAAGGAGAAGCAAGCTGACTGTGGTGTGAGGGGCCACGGGTGGTGAACAGGCTGCCTGCCATAAGCCCCAGACCCTGGAACACTCTCTGCCTGGCATTGGACACTTGGGTTAAAGTCAACTGGGAGGCTGCTACCAGTGCATCTGCACTGTAATGCTGACGTCCAAGTCTCATGTGCTAGCTTTGATTGCCAGTATCTAGTACTGTGGCCTTTGGGACAAAGTGCATAGTTCTCTGTGTTGTCTGCAGAAAGGAGACTTAAAGTGATTTTTCAAAAGCATAAGCAGGAGCCACAGAATTGTGAAGTTTCCCCTGGCTCCTCTTCTTTTGAATAAAACCAAGAGATATGTGCTCTAATATAACTATGCATGCACTGGTTCATAAGTATGACCTGGTTTTGTATCTTACTGCCCACCTCTGGATAAACAGCCAGAAGAGAAGGTAAATTTTGTCCAGGCACGATCTGTGGATCTACAGGTGCCACTTACTCTTTGGTTCACCTAGGACAGAGAATAATGGTGATAGTCATGAGGGGTGGCAATGGAAAAGCCATAGTAATATCTAACTATGTTTAGTGCTTAGATACCAGGGTCACTTAGAAATACGTACAACATGTAGATAGTGAGTCAAAAAGAACCAGTCTCTCAGGAGTGTTTACAGCATGCTGAGGGGGAATAAGGTGAACTTTGAAATGGTGGGCCAAATTTTGTCCTCATGTCTTTTGGATTTAGTCTGTGTATTTACTATCCTTTGTGTATTTTGCTAATTGAACTTAGATGTGTATGTGTTCCCCCCTCTGTCAGTTTATAATCATAGCCCTTTCCTAATCTTCTGTACTAAAAAACTTGCAGAGAAATTGGTATTGTAGGAGTTTTACTTCATCCTGTAACTTTCAGTGTTTTGCCTAAAATGTCTGAAGTTATTGTGCAATCCAGAATTTTTGTTTGTAGAAGGTGATGATAAAACACATCAGAAGTTTTGAAGAAGAACTTTTTTATTTTTAGCCAGGAAAATAACACTTGGGGAATCAGCAAACCATAAAAACTATAGACTGGAATTATGTTATCTGCATTTATAAGAATGCATAAAGTGATAAATAAGTGCTGGTGGAAAAATAATGAAGATGCTACTAAACCTACTTTCAGAAGTAAATGGTCATTTGCAGTGAAGGCCTGATTATCCAAATTTGGGTCATAGCAGACAGAAAATGCATATGATTTTATATCTGAATTAGATTTTGGGGGAGGGGAAAAAACACACATCGGTATCTGAAACCTTGTAAAACTCTCTCCTGAGATAGAGGTATGTATAAGTATAAATTACATATGTACATATATCTTCTTCTGTTTGGTTTATTTACTGGCAAAGAATTGGGAACAAAGTGATAAACAAAGCTGTGCACAGTTTTTTGCTTTTTTTTAAGCTTTGATTTTTTTTTTTTTTGTTGTTCAATCCCCCTATATTTTGTCAAACTGCAGTTTCATTGCTGTATAATATGGTAAAAAGATTCATTGTAAGGGTTACCTAACATTGGTGGTGTTGATGAATAGTTGCAATTAATACATTCCCTTAATTAGTCTGATACCCAGAAGATGCACCTGGCAGGTCATTTTAATACTACAATTGATTTATTGCTGCTAGAAATGATTTTACTAGCTATCTTCAGAGAGCACAATTAGAGAGGATTTCAATTTTTTTTTATGCATTTTCACTGAGGAATAAACATAAAAGGTCTATGTAATTCAGAACAAAGCAGCTATAATGTACTAATGGTTTATGGATTTTATTAATATTCAGCTAACATTAGAGTCAATTTTAGAGAATAGCAACCTATTTTCTATATGAAGTATTTTTAGTATGAGAGTGCTTTATTTAAAAAACAAAATCAAACCATGGTATTTAAAGTGAGTTATTTTATCATGTATGGGAAATCTTATAAGTGGTGTAACAGTAAGAATGTATTGACAGATGTATGTTTATCTTTTTTGCTGCATGTGATGTATGTGTCAGATGCACTGAGATTTAGGAAAAACTATCAATTGTGTATATGTATTATATTTTTTGAATCATGATGAAGTAGCTCTAAACAAAGGTGTGTTTTTCTGAGGTTACGATAACAAAGTAATTGAATCAATGTGAGGTTAGCCTGTCATAAAAGTATCAAATTCTACTTTCATATTTCTAAATCTGCTGTTAAAATTGATCTTGAAATTAGCTTGTTAAGTTTTTTTCCTTCCCTCGCCTTACTGTATTTTGCTCCATTTTTAGTGCTGCAGCAGACAGCATGGCTTCCTTTTGTTAGCCTCTCTGTGCACTATCACTGATACCTCTGTGGAAGCATGCAGCAGGATCCCTTTCTACAACATAGAACAAAAGATTGTTTCTTCGATAACAACCTCTTAATTCCTAACTTTCTTAAAAATTACTTTTTTCATCTGTTTTCTAAATGACAAAATGTTCCCTGATGGGGGGTGGTGGGAGGTGTGGTGAGGGCACATACACACAACTCTTCAGAGTTTGGAGTGTGTTTTGCTTGTATGCTCAAAGCTTTAAATAAAATAATGGGGAATTTGTTCATGCAGCAAATGCAAGATTTCCCTTTATGTTTTACGCTAATCTGGATTCACCTAAGTTCTGTCTGTCTTCTGAACATCTTTGGCTCTCCCAGGGACTTGAAGGGCCAAACCTGATATGCAGAGTGCAACTCCATAATTTCTAACACAGGGTTAGGGTGTGTGGACACAAACTGTTCTCTCAGCTTTGGCACCTTGACTTGAGGCATGTGGATTTGGAAATGAGGTTCTGTTATTTCAAATTAAAGCACTAGTAGAATAACTCTTGACCTTGCAACAAATGTGTGAGAAAATGATTATAGTTCAGTAATTATGGGTGGTGTTTAGCCTGATGTGTTATTTTACATCACTCTCCAGTGCATACAAGGCACCACACTGAACAAATAAGAACACATTCCCCTTCACCTTTCAGTCTTCAGATCCATTTTCAATGTGACCTAAAAAATGGCATAGAACTCTAAAATAAAGTAGGAAATTGTTACTAAACAAGGACATTTATAGCATTTTTAAGACTTGGTTCAAGTCTGCTGAAACCACAGTCCAAGTCTGGGATCTCTGCTTTGAAAAGATGTACCCCAGCATGATGGAAATTCTCATTTATTATTACTAAAATGTTCTGGGCACATACATGTGTTGTTTTTAACTAGAGTTACTAGTGAATGTGTGAAGAGTGCTTGACAAAGAATCTCTTAGCAGCTTTGCAGACAACCTGTTTTGAGGGCCAGGCAAACACAGTGGATGAAATGGGGAGACTTCTTGGTAGCAATGTGGGTTTGAACAGCTCATAAATGAAGTAAGAGGAGAGTTTGGGGGTGACAATAAAAATGTGATAGCAAGAGATCGTCTACAAGGCGTGCTGTGAGATCTTCAGGCACCTTGTCTTGGGGGACACATTCCAAGTGGTACCTGTGTCACAGCCAGATCACAAGGACCATCCACAGTCTGTGTTTTTCCTGAGACTCAGGAAGAGGGAAATGCTCAACATTCATCAGAGAGTCCAGAGTAGGTGAAGATGCAGTGATTAGTGATTCTGAGTAACTTTAAGGAGTTTCAGCGAAATAGAA
The DNA here is from genome assembly GCF_003945595.2 of Pipra filicauda. Lineage (NCBI taxonomy): Eukaryota > Metazoa > Chordata > Aves > Passeriformes > Pipridae > Pipra > Pipra filicauda. The sequence goes on along the minus strand of NW_024104369.1, from coordinate 1,949,352 downwards.
ATCACTTTCTTTCAGTTTAGATGACAGGAAAGCTGATGGATATTAGAAATATACTCTGGAATAGTAAGGTCAGAATATGGATGCTGTACATAGAAGACATAGGTTAAAGTTGAAAAGGAATTAAAAAATTAGATTATAAGCTAAAGTAGCATAAAGATAATACCTCTGGATATTGTTTTTTCTTATTTCCCAGCAAAAAATTCTATTTTTTTTTTCTGGCTGAAATTCTCATTAGATTTGATACCTAAGGTGTAACACAAAGCACTTGGATGATTATAGTCTGGAGGCTGTTTGTTAAAAAGTGTCTCAACAAATATTTCTGTTGTGAAAATGCTGTCCAGTCTTTAAACCTTTGTGGAGGGCCCAGAGATTTTTCTACAATTAGAACTTAAGCCAGTTGATTGGAAATATTGTATTAAGGGTGTTTAAATATAGATTAGCTTTAGTTTTTCAAGGCCTAAAACTAGTTAATTCAATATGTGTGAAAGAGTATAAAACAACATCGTTTTATTTACATTGATTCAAAATAAAATCATTCAAAATACAAGCATTTTGTTGTTGTTGTTGCTGTTTTGTTTTTTTTTTTCCCATTTTTTTGTTTTGTTTCTCAGGGACTTTAGTGAAGATTTAAAATTATCATAGGGCTCAGTGCAGTTTGTTTGCTCCCCACAAAAGCAGAGATGATTTTTATTGACCAATCTTTGATCCAAGAGATTAAAGAAAGTACTGTAAGAGCGGTGAAAAGGATAACACCATGGGGGTCAATAGGCTTACTGCTACTTGGAAATGAAAGTGAAGCATTCCATTGGGAGAGGGGGTAATTTAACATTCTTACTGGGAACTTGAGAGTTTTCCCTTTGCTTTTTTTTTTTTAATTTTATTTTTTGAGGGAAGAAAAATTATTCATTTTACTTGCAGGTTTCTTCATGACTTAATACCATGGCCATAATATGAGGTCATTTAGAGGGCACTAGATTCACCCAACATAATTCTGCACAATGCTTTTTAGCCCAAATGGCCTGGCTGTCACATACTCACTTCTTGATTGAAATGTTTCTGGTAGACTTTTGGAATGCAGTCTGAGGGCTTAGTGACTCAATATTTTCAACATGAATACATTTTCTATCTCATAGAAAGTTTCTATGAACTACTGCAGAGTTAATGTGTCTTTCTGTTGTTTCTTGAAGCACTGTGAACTTTACAGAAATCTGGTAAAATTGCATGAGTCAAAAAGAAATGAAATTCCTACCTTGATACAGTTTTATTTTTTATGGCATCATAATCATTATGGCCCTTCTTTATGAGGGTATCAAAATGCCTGCTGAAAAGAAAATTTTTCTTCTTGAAACAGCTATTAATATCCCTTTTTCCTGGTGTGTGTTTTTTTGCCTGTTTTTTTTTTTTTTTTTTTTTTTTTTTTTTTTTTTCTTTCTTGTCCAGGCAGTGTGATTTTTTTTTTCTTCCTTTTCACGGCAGAGAATAAGTGCAGGAAGAACAACAGCTGGTATGACTTTGATTGGGGATGCGCTGAAGTGCTTTTGTTTACAGAATATTCACAGACACATGAGGCCTGGCAGAATACTCGTGTCACGCTTCTTCACATCTTTGGAAAAGTGCCAAAGAAATCTGGTTGAAATTTGTCAGTTGTATTTATTTTGCTGTTTGCCAGAGATAGGTTTGTAAGCTTAGAGCATTTTGACATTTTATTTAGTTTCCTGCTGGCAAGTAGTTATTGATTATTAACTGATTTTAAGAAGAAAAGGGGCTTGGAAAGTTCTCAGAAAACTTCCTGTGTTCTATGAATCTGCACAAGATGTTGCTTAGAGCACATCCAATCATTTCACCCAGGAGACTGATTTGCTTTGTCACAAGGAATGTCCATAGTTAATTTACTTGGTCACAGCTTGTGAAACTTGGCTTTTCTGCTGGTGCAATGTGAAGTAAACATTCCTTTACTCCAAAATCAGGAAACACCTGTCTCTGCTTCTAGGAGTCTCCCAAAACTCTAATGAGAAGGTAATTCTACCAACCACAATGGCAGAATGCCCATGGACCTAACAGTAATTGTGCTGTTTATTTATTATTTTTCTTCTTAAGAATTGACTGAAGACTAGTGACTTTGGGTATTTTGGTAGTCATATAAGAAATGAAGACTTAATTATTAAAATTCATGAAATATCAATACAAAATGACTATTCTGTTTACAATCAGGTGATATGGGTTTATTACAGTTCATTTACTAATTTTAACTGTTTGTTGGCAACATTAGCTACATTCTTAAAATTCTGCACTAAAACATATGTTTTTATGGACCTGGATCAGGTTAGGTTGGTTTTCTAGAAAATCATCACCAACCCTGTTGTTATTCATTGCTTGGTCATGGCCGAGTGCGGGTTTTCTGGGGTTTTGTTTGCTTTTTTGTGTGTCCCTGACCTTGACTATTCAGGAAATTGTGGTATTTGGTTTCATTAATAAGCACTGATGTGTCAAAGAGTGTTTGCAATTAGAGCATGGTGTGAAAATCAAGCTTTCTGAAAGTTTACAAGCCATATTTACTCTCTTCTCCTTTATTAATTTTTAGATTCTGTGCTCTAAACTTACACCTTTCTCCTGATTCTTTTCCTTTAGGGTAACTTGCATGTTTTCCGTCTCTTAGCTGTGGCAACGTAAAACCTAAAAAATGTAGACTTGACTGAACTCTAAAGTTTCAGAAGTGAGAAGACAAATAGAATGAATCCCAAATGGAAAAACAAAGCCCTTTTGATATGGAACAACTTACCTTTTAGAATGGTGCTCTCTTGGGGTGTTGTTCAGTGAATCTAGCACTATTGCACGGTAGTACATTCAGGAACAGGAAGGGCCCCGAGTATAGCAACCAAGATTAAGGCTTTTACTGGCAATGTTAGAAAGGAAATAACTCAGTGCTGCATTTGGGTACAATGGACAAGATGTAGTATTAAATTTTGTGTGTACTGAAACCCAACATTTTCACATTTTCTCTAGGAGCCAAGGGTATTTTAGAGAGGTGGCTTTTTTGTTTTGTTCTTGTTTTGTTTTCTTTTATCAGAGACAAACTGTATATCAAAGCTTGTAAAACATCTACGTAAAATTTCTGCTGTGTTCACAATTAACTGACATGTTTTTAAGATCACTTTTTGCTTGTGGTGGTTTTTGACAACATTAGGCATGTTCCTGAAATTCTAGTGGGATCCACAACTGTTCAAAAAAGAAAAAATGAAAATTAGTAGTGCAGATTTTTGAGTAATAGTATTGAGTTTTAATTTTGCAGGTCAGTTTTGTCATAGGGAAACTTCATAACTAATCTCAGATTTATGCAAAAATAAACAGGCTTCTTTTGACTGTATTTTGAAATTAAGACATAGATCTTCCTTGTTGCAAAGTGTAGGGCTCTAGCTATGACAAAATGAAGGATATACTCAGTGTTATGCAAATTTTTTTTTGTTGTTTTCCGGTTCAAAATTGTATGACTGATTTTAGCAGTACAGAAGAGAGAGAAAAATGTTGAATTGAATTAACTGAATATTGTTGGGAATTGTGAAAAACATAGAAAGTAGGTGAAGGATATCACTGAAAACAAACAAAAAACAAGATGGAAAATACTGCATATTGGATTCTTTCTTGTGTGTTTTCATTCCAGTGAAACATTTTGGTACCGAAGGGTTGCTAGTTCTAAGTGTCGACAGCAACTGACTCTGTCCTGGAAATTTGCGGTCTAATCAGTTTTGGTCCTTGTCTTTCAACTTGCATATTTCCACTCAGGGATAAGAGTTTGGTTGCCATAATTCATTTAATCATAGTTGTTTTATATTTAATCATTAGATTGTCACCAAAAGTAAATCCTCCAGGGAATGAGAAATATTATAAAAAGGTCAAACCAAAGTGATTAGAACTTAGCTTAGAAATGTATACTGATTTTTTTCAGTTGGCAGGAAACTTTGCAGGCTAAGGTGGGGGGGGTTGGATAGCTGTTTTTTTTTTCTTTTTCCCAGTCTCTAATTTTCAGAGGTATTTCTTTCAAAAGCAGGCCTTACGGTTAAGTTTTTCTAAGCTTTTTGGCAGGAATGGAACCGTGTGTGTTTGGCAATTTGGTATTCACTTTGTTTCAGTATCCCAGGTTCTCTGCAAGGTCTGAGGAAAAAAAAAGAAGTGTCTTTGAACGATCTTCAGAGTTACAATCGATTAAATTCTGTCAAATTAAATACATAACATAGAAAACAGTAAGATAGCAAATATATCTTGGAGTTACCTCAGTGGAATGGGCTTGGGGTAGGGGGAAGAGGAACACTGCTGCTCAGAAACTGAGTCCTTTAGGGTGTCAACTTCAACCAAATTAAAAAATGTGTGCCAGCCTCAAGTTGGCACGCTTGAGTTCACTTCACTCCAGTCAATGAGGCACCTTAGCGCAGTAAGCACAATAGAGACAAAGAGATGCCTTGCAACTGACACAGAGAGAAAAGAGTCCTTTGAGATGAAATGTTAACATAAGAAGTGAAAATGGTTTGTGGTAGTCTCAAGCTGGCTCTTTTGGGTTCACTTTCCTATAGTTACTGAACTATAGTGCTGTACCTTAACAGAGAAGTCTCAATAAAATTAGAAAGATATCCTAAAAAGGACAGAAGACGAGAGAGAGTAAAAGAGAGCGAGAGAGATGGAGAGTTCTTTTGATAAGAAGCTTAACAAAAGTGGAAAAAATGGTTTATGTGAATGTTAGTTTTCATGGCAGTCTCAAGCTGACACTTGGGCTCCCTTTATTACAGTCAGTAAGCTACTTTAGCAAACAAAGGAGAATGGAGAGAAGGATGGCTGGAAACAACAGAAAAAGGGAGAGAAAAAGAGACCTCTTTGACAGCATCTAACACAACATGAAATCTCTGCCTCTGTGTTTCCATTTTTGAAACGTTTTTTGTAAGACAGAGAGAAACACAAATGGTTGAATCTTTGTGAAGATACTTCATAGATAATGGAACAAATTAATTGCCGAGATTTTAAATTTGCTTAAGAAACAAGCAGATTAATTGTTCTCAATCAAGAGATTGGGCGAGGTCTGTCATCTCTCTAAAAATAACTTTTTTCATCATTTTGTTTTCAGAAATTAATAAATAGCATCCAAAACAGGAAATGCTACAGTACTGTTGAATTCATATAAAATCCTCTTTATGGATTAAAATGTGTGGGGAAAAAAGTAACTAGAATTAGAGGTGTGGGGTTTTTAATATGGTACTCAGTAGTGCTGAAAACTAAATGGATGCAGGCTTACACTTGTATCATGTTACTGAAGAGTGAGTCTGCCTTTCTAAACAGGTGAAAGAAAATTTGTCTTTTCTCTGCATTTAATCCAGTCCTTTGTTTTTTTAGGTATTCAATTCAGTCTAATATTTCAAATTTTAGGTATTGAAGTTCTGACCTTAGTTCTCAGTCTCATTGGAAAGGAAATACATTTGATTAGCTTCCACAAATTTGAGCTTTTTAAGGTGAATTTGAGAGTAAAGAAGATTTCAGGTCTTTTGTACCTGTTAGGTAAATATAGGAGGTAAACTAAACCATACCCATCAAAGCTGTAATTAAAAGACCCATGAAAATTGGCATATTTTGAACATCATCTATTCACTGCGAAATGGGCCATTAGATATCTGGCTGACAAATGTTTTCATTCTGAACTTAATGTGCACTGATCGTACGTCATCTGCAAATTCTGTAGAGGCACACTTTGGAAAGGAAGGGAAGTCGGTCACAAATTATTCCTGCCCTCCATTAGGCAAATTGTCAACTTTGTAGAATCAATAGGAGATTCTTTATAGTATACAAATTGGTATGTAGCCATGAGCAAAAGCAATGGGACAGCCAAGGATGGAGCTTAATTAGAGAGCAGAACTTGCTTTTAACAATATTGGCTATAATGAAGATGCACTGCTAAGCAAACAACATTGAAGCTTCCAACTTGTTCATAATTTTGTAATGTAAAATCCATGGCACTCCAACTCTACTAGCTTTTTTAATAAAATTTCTGTATGTAGAGAAAAATTACTTTATATAATTAAATGTTAATATATTAAACAAGATGATTAAGTTTATATAACTATTCTAAAACTATGCAATAAATAAATTAACAAACAGTTTAACAAAAAGTGACTGAATAAATTTCAGTTTTTTGTAAATTGTTCATTTGAGCCTTATGCTCTCATATTGCATGATTGTCGATTGAAGTCATGATGATATCTTTTCTGCACTGTAATGGACTAGTTTGAAATGCTTCAGTTTAACAAGTAAAAAATTATATTATTTAATAAAATAAAATAAAATTTAATTCACAATAAGAATAATGAAACTTTTCCAGTTCAAAGTTTTCCATTAATATCCATCAGTAGCTCAAATATTCAAAACCAACCTTTAAGATACTAGAAAATCTACTGATATTGCCAAGTATTTTACTATTTTCATTAATATTCAATGAAACTGTTTGGATTGGTCCCTAACACCTACATTTCAGTTATTTTGTTCTGCTGGCTCTTTGAAAACCTCTGTTAAATGCTGGAGATAGCTGAGGATTGAGTTCTATATATTTTGTCATAACCAAGAATTATGGATCAGTTACATTGTATCTAGAATGTACAGAAGATGGTGTTTTCTGTATCTGCAACCTGGCCAATATTAGAGCACAGATGGACAAAAGTAGGTGAAGAAGACAGCATTTTTTTCAGCAGTGAAAGCATATTCTTGTGATTCAGATTAACAGTGGTTCTTTGGGTTCTAAAGCTGATTGTGATTTTCACAAGTGACTGCCATATATCCACAGGGCTAGGCAGCAGCCCTTGTGACCACTTTCCTCTTGTTTGTTTTGTTACTAATCCCTTAAATTGTGACAACACCCTGAGCTGACTTTGTATCAGCTCAAATAGCGCTGAAAAATGGAACCATTTAACTTGTGCTGGATGAAGAAACAAGAAGTGGAAACTACAAAACTATTCAAAAACTAAAAGAATAGAACCGAAAAGGAGAAAATTGGAAAAGAGTGAAACAAAAGAACAGGAGATGAAAAGAGAAGAAATGCAAAAAGCTGGTTGTCTCAAGGCAAGGAAGATTTCTTTAGTCAAGCCTAGCAGTACTGGTCCTGCGTTTTGGAATTCCATGAATTCTTTTTTATTGATACTCATTTTGACTTGACAAATTACTCAGTCCCCAAGTTTAGATGATTTGAGAGACTAGATCCAAAGCAACAAACTTATTAACTACCTGTGATATGACAACAATCAATTTTTATTGGTAATGGTGGCAAGAGTAATTTTTCAGCTCTAAATTAAAATATTCTTTTTTTCTTCCTTGCTAATGTGTGTGTGAGAGAGAGACAGACTGACATCCATCTGCTTGGACTACAGAGACTAATGTGAACAAACATGCAGCATACTAAAATGGTCCCCTTAAGAACCAGCACTTCTATTTAGCATTATTGTGTGCCATCCAGTTTTGTAAGCTGCGGAAAGACAGACCCCCAGACAGTTCATGTAAATTATGTTAATGATTACTGTCTACTCTCTGAAAAGACCAGTACTGATACTTTGCACCATGAAATCAATTCTTCCTTTGCTTCTAGTTTCTTTGTAATGAACCCTAAGGTAAAACCACATCAGAAAATAGCATCTCCCTATCCTTGGTATATTTTGAGTGATGATTGTTTCTGATGTGAAGGCTCTAGATCTTCAAATTGGATTTGCTGTCGATGTGTCTTTTTCCCAGAAAGCAATCGCGCTTTTCAAAGACACAGTTTTAGTGTCTAGGTGAAGTGATTAAAATTTCAGGGGTTTAAGGTACCTCCTCTTGGCTTTGCTTTGATTTGCATTTTGTGATCGACTGTCTCTCTCAACAGGAAGTACATTGAATTACTGTTGATACATACATGGCACCAGGTGTGATGCCTAGAAAACAACTTTTCTCCTACTTGTAAGGAAGGAAAGATAGAGGACTGTGGTTAACAGTCAGGAGTGATAGAACTAAAAGACCCATTTTTGTTCCACCTAATACTGGCATAATGGAGAGGGAATGTCTGTCTGGTAACCCAGGTCTGCTGCATGAGAGTTCATTTTTGGCTAGGACATAATCAAGCTGTCTTATCTGTGCAGTTGCTTGTCTGTGTCTGTATCATGCTACTGTATAATGTTCAACCTGAATTAATGCAGCTGGAGCAGATGCTAAATGACTATATCTAAGTCACTTGTGTCCTATTTTACACTTCACTTCATGATCTGTGTGAGGCTGTGTGAACATTTGATATTCATTTTAGAGTCTCACCATATGTCCTCGCATTTATAGACCATAAATTCATGATCAACTACTCTGTTGATATTGGTATTGCTTCTCTCAGCTGCCTGTGTGAAAGAAAGCATTTGAAAATAACCTTTATACTAAATGTGCTTACATGAATGACTACTGAAGAGTCTAAAATGTTTCATGTAACACTCTACTAACAGGGAGGAAAAGGAAAGTAGGGGGCTAGCTAAAGACATTGGATACTTCATGTAAACTTCTGTGAGTCTGTTATGCCCATGAACTCTATTCACAGGATTTGAAACAAAATCTCCAAATGTGTGTACAAAATTCTTTCATTATTGCTTAACTTCTGGTAGGAAAAATAATGATTAAAAAACCCTTTCAGTATTGTCTTTCCTTCAAAAAACAATCCCTTTTGTCTGTTGTAGATAGTAACAAACTATGTTAATTTCTACTATATGTTCCCTTCCCATAAGACATTCAAACACCCCACACTTTGTTTTTTATCCTGCAGTTCTTTTAAATCAGCTCTTCTTTCCTTCCCATTTTTTTGTGTCCAAAGTAAAAGGTCTGCTAAAACACTACATTCAGTTCTCTGTCCCCTTCCAACTCTGTTAAACCCACAATATGTCATTTCAGATTATTGGCAATTCTACATAAAGTTTTTTTTTTCTTTATTATTAGCAATTATTGTGGTGAAATGGGAGAGTTTACACCTCTCTAAGCAGACTTCTATAAATAATACTTTTGGTGACAGTCACAGTTACCCTAATTTTCAGTTGGTATTAGGTTGCAGCTTTGTTTTGTAGTTTAATGCTACATGCCTTATACAGTGGCCATAGCATAGCTTGGTGACCCAAGGTGAGTTTTGTATTGTGGGAGAGTAGTAAGACACAGTATAAACATGAAGAAATTGCTTTGCATTTTTATCCCTCAGTATGTTCCAGAAAATGGGTTTTAATACTGGCAACCTCTCTGAAGTACTGCTAGGATTAATAGAGTGCTGAAAAATGCTATTTATGTAAATAGGGTAGATCATGTTGTGCATCAAAGGCCTCCTCTTGAAGAACTACGTGATTAATCTTTACTTACATGAGTAGCTGTGCTGATTCCAGTAGGTTGTAGTCTTGTTGCATGGCAATATCTAGTTACATATAAACAGGTTATTCAACACTCAACTTTTCATATGAATTCCTTCTTCCTTTCTGTCTCTTTAAGAAATTGAATCTTCATTGACTTACAGCTGACTGTATCGGATTCATAAAATACTCTTTCACTTCTCTCTGGGCATATGCTGGATCATGAATTGTCTCCTTAGAGACAGCAGGCCACCTCATTATGGTTACAATAGACAAATTCCTAAGCATGTCATCTGCTTTTATGGCCTTGACTTGTACATTTTTACCTCAGAGACTTGCCACTCATGTTGACACAGATTTGTTGTGTGTGATGAAGTGATAAAATCAATGAAGAGGACACATGTGCTTCTCTAGCTTTCAGAAAGACTTTATTATTTATTGTTTGTTGTTGTAACTTAAATCTACTCAACAATTTTCTGCAAAGGTACATTTACTTTTTGGATTTGTTTTATTCTGCCTGAAGCTTAGAAGTGGCTCTTAGTGCATACTGTATGTGTTAGCTTTGTAAAAGTTCCACTGGAAAATAGAGTGAATATAAATGTATATGTCTTGGCAAGAACTATACCCAAGGGGTGAAGGAGTAGCATTAAGTAAACAATTTTAGAAAAACAAGCAACCTGAATGCCAAGCATTCCTGTGTTATTCCTATTATCTTTCTGGCCCTCCCTTCCCCCCCAGTACATTGCTATTTAAAAGGATAATGAGAGCAAAAAATACTTTTTACCCCTTCTATTTTAAGACTTACTGGTAACCAGAGGTTTATGATAAAATTTTAGTTATTATTTTTGGCAGTTTGAAAAAAAAAAAAGAAAGTGAAACACCTATTTACAGTAAAAGGCAGACAAAAAGAATGTTACTATGGCAGGGGCTGAAGAATGACAATGTATTTTCTGAAAGTCAGTGGTACTCACAGTTCCAGGTACCGGAGAGTAGTACACAGCAGTTGGTTTGTCAATACAGAGAGTAAATTTATTGAAAAAATCTAGAATAGGCTGAATTGTAGAAATTATGATACAGGCAAGAGCAGTATAGCCATAGAGAATTTTGCCAACCAACTTCTAACAGAACCAAAGTTCGTTTATATGTAAGTTGAGATTTGAAAAGAACTTTAGTAAAAAGTAGATTTTTTAAAATCGAATATTACAATGGTATTCTGCCTAACTTCTCTCTACCCCAGGACACACGTTACATCTTATTTTTATTATCTTTGGTTAGCCTGTAATTTTATAATTGAGGACCTTGCTGAGGTAAAAATATAGACCACTGCAACACATCATTTTGCCAAGGGCTGGGTACGATGGTGTCTCAGAAGCAGAAGCAGCATGCAAAAGTATGAGGCAGGACATGACTATGTGAGAGAAAAACATGGGGTCGGTGCTCAGCAAAGTGCATTTGTCATCTCCTTTGGTTGATTTTTTTTTTTTTTAATATGTTTAAAATTAATCTTACTCTAAGGGCTCTTCTTTCCTGCCTCCTCACCACATATAACTTATTGGGAACTTTACAGTGAAAAGGTCAAGAATAAGAGTCCCGTTCAGGGGGATGGATCAGACGTGAAACACAGGATCCAAGTGCTTGTTCCAGAAAACAGCACACAGTCACTGAACAAGCCCAGGCTGTTCTTAGTTTCTGGTAAGGTGCTGCCATCAGAAGCTTTTCCTCCACTGTATGGAACAATTATGCAGAGATTTTCAGATAATTTAATTTTAAAATATTCATTGTCTAAGTTTCTTGACAGATTTGGCAGAATAGTCTTGGTGAAGAAAGGGTAGATATAGGTTAGGAGAGAAATTAATATTCTAATGAATGAATTAACACTATTCACCTTGTTTGTTTGTTTGTTTTTCTTTTCATTTGCATCATCTTAGATAATATGTAGGTCTTTACAGCACCAAGCCTTAAAAACTTGCTTGCTTTTAACTTACTGTAGATGGCCCTGCTGAATCCAGTGAGACTGTCTGGTAGCATGTGAAGTTAGGCATGTGCATACATCATTTGCGAATTCATGACATATTTTTAAATTAGTGACTAGGATACAGAGGCTGCGGTTCTAGATGGTGACCCCTTGTGCTGTACTCCAGTAAGAGGAGAAGTTACTTTGTCTATGAATTTCTAATAAGTTCCCTGAATAGAAATCCTGAGGTGCTCAAACCCAACACACTATGAATTTCAGGGCTTGCAAAATAAGGCAAAACATTTCTTAAGCAAGTCACCCTCCACCTCCCCCACCCCTCAACTGTGTGAAAAATTTGAAAAGGAATATGTACATGCTGTTTAGTGTGCTCTCAGACTGTAAGAGAATATGATTATTCTCTATAGATGCTCTTAATTATATACAGAATTATAGAATATTATAATACAAACATCTTGTATTATGTTTGTCAAGCACAATGAGGATTTGGGGGTGGGAAACCCACAAAAGTAAACCCCAAATCTAAGCACTAAAAATGGTACTAACCCTATTCTTAGCTTTGAGTGCCTTGGCTCTTCCGTGTTCCACAGCATTATCCAATGCTTTTAGAATGATTTACTTATCAATGCATTTTGAAATGGCATTGTTTTGAGTTTTTTTCCATTGTCTGTAGCAACAGTTTTATTTGAATCCTCATGTTTACTTACTGAAGTGCATTTCACTTCGAATGGAAATGCAAAACATTAGTGCAGGCTTTGTGAAATTTGCCACTTCTCTGACATGTGAAAAGTACTTGAGATAAGGACATCTTTTCAATAGTCCTGGCCAGGAGCGGAGTGGGGGGAACCCATAAGCTCTTCAAACAAATGTAGACTGCTTATTTGTCACTGTTGTGTATATTTAATGGTCTCACAGATTCTGTATGCTTTTTGTTAGAGTTTAATTCTACTGATTTCTCCAAAGATAACATCTTATTTTCAGCTGTGCTAAATTTTTTTTTTTGCTCTGCTGCTTTTGTTTGTCAGTAAACAAGAACAAAGAACTACACATACCAAGGGAGCTAAGCTATATAGGGCTGGCTGTACGAAACTGGAATAGGTACAAAATTTTAGGGTTTTACTTCATCGAAACATTATTCTGCTAAATCACTTGGTGTTTGCTCTACTGGGAGTTTGGTACAATTATACTCTGATTTTTCAATATCTCTGTTGTATAAATTATCCATGCCCTAAATCATTACGTTTTGTTTAAATAGTGAACGGAAATGGCATTTAAAATCTACAAAGCATTAAAACTGCTTACAGATTACTTACATCAGTGGCTTATAACCTTTTTGATTTGTGGATCCCCAAGTACTTTTCAGCAGAGGCATGTATCTCTGCAGCAAAGGTTAACTTACTGCAGTAGGCTTCCTTTTCACAGCGAGGTTGTGTGAACCCAAAGAGTCTGCAGACCACATGTTGAAAACTATTGATCTACATTATTTATATATGACTTGTTCAGTGCTGATGTGTTCCTGCTTTTGAGATGACTCAGTAACACCATGCAATAGTTTTCAGGAAGGAACTGGAAAAAGAAAATGTAACCCTTAAAAGGGGAGGTTTAGATCAATAAAATGTTTCCACAATTCAGGAATTAGACCTTCTTCTTGCCAGTAATGATAAAATCTCCAAAAATTATTAATGAATGTCTGTTTTATACATGGTATGCTACAATAATTTGCTGGCATCATGGAATCACTGCAGCTGGACAAATTGGTTCAATGCATATTTAGAAATATGTGAGATTCAGTTTGCTGTTGGCTGCCACACACTGGATTCCTTGTGCACTAAACCGTTTTAAAGATATTTAGATTACATCTTCCAGCTGACTAAAAAGGGTCACCCCAGACATGTTTGACACATACTTCTTTCTACCTTGTGCCTTCATTGAATTCTAACACAATAAGTCATGGACTTGATCTTGAGATAAAAAAAGCATCTCCCTGCCCCTTAAAGTGAAGGTATAGGGTTCTAGGGATAAGATCCATTCCTTTATTGTGTTCAACACCAAGTAAGTTGAAATTCAACAGCAGCATAACACAGCTGTTGGTCCTATTGGCCTGCTTTTAAAATGTTTCTTAGTTTCTCAAGATTTCTACTAGGCAACAGGCTGACTTCATGTTGTAGAAGATACGAGTTGTGGTAAGACTGGTAATATTTAAGGCATGAGATGCTTCTCAAAATGGGGAGTATTTAGAACTTAAGGTGTGTTGGGTAAAGGCAGATATAGAGCCTGGTGCAATTGTGTGCAGTTGCTGAGGTCCTCACACAACCTGAGGTGAGTTGGCTTCATTGGTGAGCAGTTATACAGCGAGTGACGTGGGGGTCTTTGAGGATTTCATAATTATTTTAGTAGTCAAATAAATAAAATATTTTAAAACATTTCAATATCAACATCAAATACCAGGATGTAAAATGAACACTTTTCCTCCTCTGATATTCATGTGAGCAAGCAGCTAATTCTCTTGATGTGTTTCTAAGATGACATTCAGTAATGTCAGAGATACTGGGTTTCACATGGTAGTGAAGTTGTTGTTTTTCTCGAGGATATCGCTTCTTGAGCTATTCTTGTGCTCATGCTTTCTAGGCTTCCTAGTGTACCGTGTTGTGACATGAAATTCTTTTAAATGTTAAGTAAGCCCGTTCTTTTTGGTTTGTTCTTTGATCACTTTCCATCGCCTGAATTTTTTTTTTTTACTGGTTTCAGAAGATGATAAATATGACAAATTTTGAGGCATAGTGGTAAAATGCTTATTTCTTAAACATTTTAAAATATTATTTATACTAAAAAAAGATGTTTTATAAAATGAAGTTATTTGTCACAGAAAAGACCAGATGATTTGTTTATAAAAAATTGTTATAAATTGTTTTTTTATAATATTGAGTTTCTAGATTTTGTTAATATATCATGTAAGCTTTTCTGGGCATCTTGTTGCATAAGCTCCCTGTCTAGGCCACACTCTCTAACAGAAGTGTCTGTATAAGCAGTCGTTCTGAAATGCTGATTCTGTTATTTGATTTGGGATTAAACAGTCTGTTGCAAGCCATCTGTTTCCCTATGCATGTGTCCTTGAGAGGTTAGATTTCCACAGATATTGCCCCATGATTTTAGCCAGTGCTTGAAAGATCAGAATTAGCTGAGACATATGCCACTGAAATGATCTGTCTTATCCTAGAGGACTGCCTGGTTTTTGACATCAGTGCCCATGTTGGAGAAAAGTTTTCTCTCTCTCATTGCTGCTGATTTAGAACCCTGCTGCTTTTGGCCAAATGCCAGGAGACTTAGGAGCGCATCCTTTGAGGGTATTTGAACAGCTGATGCTCAGTGAGTGCATGAAAAGCACCATCAGCTTTCTAAGCCACCGCTCTCCTCCTGAACCAATTCCTCCACCTGATGCTGCATTACTCGCGTCTAAGTGAAACTGCTGCTACTGCCCATGCAACATCATTGTGGCCATTATGGTCAGAAGATTGGTGTAGGCTCAGAGATTCTCTGGAGACTTAAAAAGTCTTACATAAATTGTACCTTGCTCTTGCGTGATGATGTTGGTTGGTTTTCTTTTTCTTTAATTTTTTTTTTCTGAGTGCCTCTTTGTGTATGAGCACATGAGTGCTGGATGTATGTGTGATGCATACTAAAAGACAAGTGCCACAGTAGTGATCTAGCACTGTAAGTTTGGTTTAGGTGTTGAAAGAAGCTCAGGCTGGAGAGCAAATGCTTGAAGGCACTGTGAGAGCCAAGCCTCTCCATGCTCTGTTTACACAGGTGGTTACTTAAACTTGGGATCCTCAGGATGTAGCTTTGTCATAAGCCATGTGGGGCCTCACAGGTCTCCTCCAGCCCTCTAAAAGTTATTTAGAAAGCCACTCACAAATACCATTTCTGGATCACAAGTCTTCATTTCAACTCAGCCTGAAACAAATTCAGGTTTTCTTCTGCTTTGGTATTCCATAGGCATAACAATTCCAGGGCTGGTTTTGTACCATCATCTCTAAAATTTTGCTATGCCTTGCACTACAAACCAATTATCCATTAAATGTGTCAGAGTTCAATGATGTTTTTCAGCCAACATGATAGGCAATCTTGTGCAGAATTATTTATTTTTGCTCTCGAATCTGTTTGTTTCAAGTCTCGCTTGAGATCCTAATTTCTGAAAGTTCTGGAAGATATGGGTTCACAATAGGGTATTGTTGAACCAGTAAATTCTATTAAACCTTATGTAATTTTTTTTGTGGGATTTTTTTTTTCTTTAATGTTAAAGACCGGTTTTGAAATGTTTTTGCTTTTACTCAACAGTCTGACTACAGAACTACTGATGTTTCTATACTTCTGGCTGGAAATTTGCTAACTCAGGCACTACATACATGTCAAATCTGCATTTGTACACACAAACCAGATGCTTGGTCAAGTTAACATTTGCCAACTGCCCTGTTTATTTGCACAAATGTAGTTTTTATGTGTGTGAAACTGATGTGCTTGCAATTCTGTGGTTATGTTAAGGGAAGCTTGCTATAAATGTATCCCCTAAAATTTAGTTTTTGATTAAAAATACCTAGTAGGCAATCCTCCTGATAGAGTTTCCCAATTTACATTTCCAGGTGAAAAGGAGGCTTTAAAACCTTTAAAAGCAGCCATGGAAACAGAAGCTGCACAGAGCTAGGCAGTGACATAGGGCATCACATCTAAGAGGCACATTTAAGGGGGAGCTTGTCAAGAGCAGAAAATGATGCTTGCTCTCTCTTACTGCAAAATACTGGACTGCTGACGTGATCCATTACTGGAAATATTAGGATATGAGAAAAATGAGAAATTTTAATGGAAAAAAAGAAAAGTCTACCTTTTTTTCCTTCTTTCTTCTTCCTCTCAGGAAAGGATTTTAGGAAGTATTGAGCAATTCCTTCTCTAAGCAATAATTTCACCTCCAAATAATCAGTGACAGAGTATTGAAATGTTAGTGAAATCCAAGAGAATTATTTTAAATAATAAGCAACACCACACGCACAAATAGTACATTGTGAATGATGTAATCCTAGGCTTTAGTAATTCCTGCATATAGAATATCTGGATGTAAATAAGCCTGCCTGTAGGTATCGGGATGCAATTCAGTCAAACCAAGTGAAAATTTTGAATTGTTGACTTTCAGAAAATGTTCACTCCTGTTTATATCTGCTAAGTCTCTATTTTAAAAATTTAGAGTTTCTGTAAAAATCTGATTCTGGTATCCATATGTATTGCTAATCCTTCACAGAGTACTATAGTAACTGCACTATGAGGAATAGAGATGGGTATGAGCTCTTCCGTTTTTTGAGGAATTCACAGTTCTTCTGCTTTTGAAGAATTGCAGTACAAGCACTGCTTCTAAGCTGCATGTAGCTGGCTCTTCTGTTAGTTAAAATTGCAAGAAAGCATTCTATTAGTCATCACTTTTTTTTTAGCTCAGGCTCTTTAGGATTTTGAATGCAGTGCAACACTATTGCCTTCATACATAACAACATGGATTTTAACATGGAGTTAAAATCTACATAACTTGCAGTTATTTAGTTAATAAATATCCTCAACAATATTTTACACAAGGCAGCTAAATTGTATAGTATATATTATTAAAAAATGAAATTTAATTTTGAAGATTCTTCAGTTTTTCTTAAAAATTCTACATTTAGGCAGAGGTTGGGAACAAAAGAGACTGGTTCTTTCCACCTTCAAAACTGCCATGATGCTGTACAACAACAAAGGAATTGTTCTAAACCAGGTCCTGCCTGTAAGAACATGAGGGAACCTTATGTGATGGTGACAGCTTTATTCTGCTTTTCTGACGGCACATTCCCGATTGAATGCCAAAATTAAAATATATTCTGCATTATTGAGGTATTGTGCTTCAAGGATTTGGATGCTTATCTTTTGAGTCTGGAGAACTGCTTGGCAAATCAAAGAAACATGAGAGGGCTTGGTATAAACAGGAGATCTAGTGGTTTATCTCCTATTGTTGCTGATGAAGAACATCAAAAGCCTTTTTCCCCTCCAAAGTATTAGTAAATTAAAAGCTTAATTTAGAGAAGTTTGATTAATCTAGAAGAAAAGATACATTTCCAAGCAAACCCAGCATTTCCAAGAAAAAACTTACAATGTTTAAAAAACAGTCCTTTGAAGAGTCCTTTCATTTGTGCCGTGTTTCAACAGAAAAATGATTCTGCTCATCTTGTCTATCCTCATGATTCTTTTCCTGTCATCCTGGATTTAGTAGAATAAAATGTTTCACCTCTTATGCCTTACAGCTCATTCTAATTTAGTTGAACTTGATTTCTAAGATTTCAGCACATTCAGACTGGAATTTTCCCTTCCTGGTATCTCTTTTTGCCTCTTCCTCATTTTTTTCTAAAGCAATTTCTTCTAATTTGGGAAAGTAAGAAAGATAAAAAAGAGATGATGTCTTGCTAAATGCTAGATAGACATAAATTCTTCTATGGGAAAATTATATTTGTGCAACAAGTCTGCATGAAATTTGTTCTGTACATGTGCCTGAGTTGTTGGTCCAAAATGGGAGAGAAGGCTTTTACCAGACCTTTGTGTAGGGGTTAATATCCTCCTCAAAGAATATGCAGGCTGCTGGGGGATGTTGTCTTTTAAAATTTTTGTGCGTGTTAATAATCTTAAAATTATGACTTACCAATACCAAACTGGTAATTGACTAAGTAAGAAAATATTGACTTTGAGTAAGAAAATATAAACTGAGCTCATTCCTCCTTGAGTTTCTTTGGAAGACTGTATACAATTAAAATTAAAGTATTAAAATATTAAAATAATTGTCTTATATAGATCTTTTTGTTCATTTAAGATTCCGGTTTTTATTCTATCTTGTTCCAGTATAGTTCATACATAACACTGATAAAAATATTCGTAGCCAACTTTGCTGCTAGCATCCGTTTACAATGTAGAACACTTACTTCTTCTCTGTTGTCTGGAGATATTTTCATCAATAACTTTTTAAACTTTAGTCTTAATGTTTTTTTGTGTGTTTTCATCTCTGCACTTGATTTATTGAGTGAATGGAAGGAAACGTGACTCACCATTCAATCCTTTTGCACCTTGCTTATTTCAGTCAGTAGGGAGAGTAAAAGTTCTTTATTCCTAAAGAGGTTCCACTCATGAAAGGATTTCAAAGAATATTAAATGGCTACCTTCAAAATTAAGCAGATTAGAATATGTTGAACAGATTCTTTTATAGCACACAGAAGCATCAAAAAGATTTTCTCTGAAAAGATTCTCTACCTTGAATTTAATTTACAATTAATTCCAGGAAAAAGAAGAAAAGTCAATTCCAGGAAAGTAGAAAAAATAGCAACTTGAGACTGTTGAAATATTTTGAGAGGGTGAGTAGGTTGTTTAGTATTAAGAAGAATTTGTTGCTGCTGTTTCCACAGTTTTAGTAGCCAATCAGAAAGATTTGCCTTGAATTTGTCCTATGTTCCCTTCTAGCAATGCTTATGGCTCAGAACTCTTTCTCCAACTCTTGCTCATCTTCCTGAAAGGAGCTACATCAGATGAATGTTGGTCACAATTGGTTTTTTGGGGTTTTTTGGTGTGTTCTAGTTTCATCAGCCTTCATGACCCCATGCCTCTTGGCATGTAGCACAAGCACTACTGGTGACCTGATGTCTTAACTGTCAGTCACTGTGAACTGCTTTATGAAACAGGCTTACCAGCTCATAAACTGAGAGCAATCCTGTTTACTGCCATTTCTAGATTCAGGGACTGCTTGCAGCTTGTTAGTGTTCTACCAATGCTTAAGGCCAGACATCTACACTACTGTAGGTTTTTCTTGATGTTTCTTGGGTAGGGTTGGTCTTGTATGAACGCTTGTAGTGTTTCATCTGATATAATGGGATTAGACCTGAGGGTGACTGTATCAGAGCATGTGACAAGTTTCTGCAGTATATTGTGCATGCAAAGGTCCAGTATATTTTTTTTTTCTTCTGCATTAGTAGATTTACAAGCATTATTTTTATTCCTGCTGTGGGAATTTCTGAAGGCAAAACTCCTTGTTTGCTACAAAAATAAAGTAATTATCATTATTTGTGAATTCTTTTCTTTCCATTACCTGTTTTACCTATAAGTTGCTGTCTCTGTCAGCATTTTTATTCTGTTTGAGCTTTGCAGTTTGTTGAAGGGGTAGATGTATATTCTGAAAATAAACTTGAATCTATTAAAGTGGCTAACATATAGTGATGTCTCTGTTTTGTAAATTGAGTTCAGGCATAGGCTATCTATCTGGTTGGCAGCAGTGGAGGTGCCTTTTTGCTTGAATTTTACTGTTTAAGCTTTTAGAGTTGCTTTCGAAGGTGGAAGAGGGGTCAGGGTAGCATCAGATTCACACATTACTGTCTTTAGTGAATTTATATGAATGACCTCCTTTGAAGATTGAAGAATGTGGCACGAGTATGCATAAAGCCTCTCAGACTTTGAGGAATGTGATCTTTTGTCTTTTGTGCGTGATCTTCTATTTGACTATTGATATGTTTTGCTATTCAGGGATGATGAATTTGGATACGTTTGATTAAAGAAAGGAATTAAAATGTGATCACCTCTACTTAGCATCAGTGCACTTCTGCTGCAGACTCTAATATTGCTAAAATTACTGTGGGGTTAACCTTGATTTTGTTTTATTGTGTTTTAACCATGTCAGGTAGCTCTGGCACTGGACCAACCTACCGTGACTACTGCCTCTTTCTCATCTGTCTAGATTGCATCCTTCAGCAGGGAGTGTAGAGTCTCATTCAGAGAAGCTTATCCAATAGGCACCAGCATAATTAATATATATTTTCTGCTTTTTCTCGAAGAATTGTAATACATAAAGGACAATCAGCTTTACTCATGAAATTGCAGACACCAAGGGGGACTTAATGTAAAAGCAAGTGTATCCCATTATCTCTTTCTCATTCTGCATATCACAGCTAAAGCTATGAGAAACTAAATGCTGCACTTATGGCTAATCCAAACACTAAAGTCCAGTGGATCTTCTGATCTTTAGTATGTTCAGAGCAATGAAAACAAAGGACCAGAGTTCTCCATTTTCTCTTTACTGGAAATCAATGGCAGATATGTGAGTAGGAAACAAAGTTAGGGCATAAAGGGCAAGTGCATTTTTTCTTTACCTAATTATCCTTTTGCCTTTATTTCTAATGATTTTCCCCCCCCCAATACAACTAAAGCAAAACATCTAACATATTGCCTTTTGTACAGTTGGAGAAGTGATAGTGTTCTTCCCAATGGCTCAGTGACATATGGGAGTGATTTTTTTGTTATAAATACTAACTAGCTCTGGTTTGATATGGTGTTTTTTTTAAATTTATTTTATTTGGGAAGAAGGCACTTGACCATACTACTAAAGCCCTTCACAAATGCTTGCTGATGTCTTTCAATTCTCAGTTTAACCTGCCCGTATTTGAATAAGCAATTCACACGTAAAACTATTACTAGAAAGTATAGACTGTACATTAAATCCACTTTCTCATCCTGTACCATGACAATTTATAATAATGGAATACTTGTAATATTTTATTTCAAAAATGAAATATTATACTCCCTTGGCAAGTCAAATTTTGAGAAGTGGCAATGATTATTGAATTCTTTGTCACAAATAGAAATCTGGATGAAAGGGAGAGATCCCATTCACTCAAATATGAATTGAGCCAAAAGTTTCCATTTAGCTGTGTAGGAAAGCATCTGAATGTGTAAAACCTGTTAACAGTAACAAGAGTGGTGTCATTTTAAAGCTTTGCAAATAGTTGTGCTTTCTTCTTGATATTGTTGTAACTGGAAAAAAGTATATATAATGCTGACCTTGGTAATGGGGAATAGTATGAAAGAGCCTAAGCTAATGGAGAATTGACAAAACACATTTCTCTGGGGTGTGTTTTGTGTCTCTCCATTTCTCCTTTTTTGGCTGCCACTGTCCTTGGTTGGCTTCTCCATTCAACTGGGGAGTTCTCTGATGGAATTACTTCCTCAACTGTAGTGCCCTACCAGCCAGTAGCTGCATAGCCTGAATCAGTGTTGCTTGTATCATGGGGAAGGAAATCTTTGCATCAAACCTGTGAATCTGTGAGACTAAAATTTATTTTTCCCCCCTCCAAGGAAAGGATAGATAATTATGGACATTTTCCTTTTATTAAAAAAAAAATTTGCAAAATGAAAATAGAATAAATACCAGGAAAAAAGGGGCATTTCTTTAATTACTTTTTAAATTTCAGGGTTCTTAAGAAATTCTTGTTCAATTTTTTTTGCTTATAAGCAAACATGAACATTGTGATGCAGCTCTGCACAGCTGGCAGCTTGCAAAACATATACAATATGGGCAGTAAGATAAGGTGAAGGCTCATTAACTTAAGAAACTAGTATCAGATGCCTGGAATTTAAGTAGAAAAGCACAGCAATCACTTTATTTGAACCTATGAAATATACACAAACATATGCATATATGATATACAATTTATTTATGTATATCCCTCTGCATAAGTGTGAATATGAAAATATTTTAAGCATTGAATTTTTATAAGCTCTTGCTATGCCTGTATTGAAAATCAGCATTTGATGTTTTTCTCTACTTGCATCTTTTTTTGCTTTTACGTTAAAATTAATTCTTTTTGTCTTGAGGGATAAAGACAGGACTTTTTCCTTGGTGCAGTTCCAATAGAAGATAACTTGATGCTTATAACAGCTTGTCTGTCTGAGAACTGTTAAAATAAGGCTGAAAGAAAGAAAAGCTCCATTTACTGTGAAAACCCCTGGTGGGATGAAAACTATAGTTCGTTTCTTTGGATAACAAAAGACACTTCCATGTCCTCCTCACTAGCAACTTTTTTTTTTTTTTTTGACACAAAAGGCAGAATGAGGGGGCAAGCAATACCCTAATTATAACTGCTTTCCCCCAAGAATTTTAGCCTACTTTGCTTGCTCTGGCTTAGCAGGACATCCTGCTCTATATTACTTAAGTAATAAGAACTATGAGTAAAGGGTTAATTTTCCCTGTTTGGATGCAGTGTGCAGTGCTGGAGGAAGGACAGCAATATGCAATGCAACTCTGACCTTCTCATTGTTCTATAATGTCATTGGCTGGTTACTCTCGTGCACTTTCACAGCCTCAGCACTTGTGCTGTTGCACGGAGGGGTCATCAGTGACCAGTCAAACACGAGATTAAAAAAGCATTAAAAAAAATTATGAGTTATTCTAGGCCTCAAAACTGATGTATTGTTCTTTTATAAAGATGTGAAAAGGATGTGACATTCACCTGTTTTTACAAGTTTGTGTTGGAAGGAGAAGCAAAGTTAACATGGCGTTTACTGCTTTAGGAGTAAATTTTGCTTTACAAAAATATAAGTACTTTGTATATATACAGGTGTCTGTGTTGTTGTCATTGTTGAAGATGTGTATTTTGTCATCACCTTTAATGTTATAAAATGAAGTTAGCATCTTGAGTCTGCTGAAATAATTGTCATATTTCCTGGGGTGGGGGAGAGGAGTGATCTGTTTTGTCTCTTTTAACAGTCTTTACATCATTAAGTTCTTCAACGTTCTTGCTGCTACTGCTCCTTTTTTCTGTTCTCTTTTAATGCTGGTGTCATTGTTATGAAGGGGTAGGATAAAACATACACTAAGATCAAGGTTAGGGGGCGGAGAATTTTGTTCTAACACCTCTGTTCTGAGGACTGAGCAATGATCAGGAAGAGTTTTTCTTAATCTTCTAAAAAGGGCATTATCTGCCAGGGAATGGGTGAGTGTAAAGCCCAAAATGCAATAGTGGAAATGGAAGCAACCCTACAACTTCACTTTAAAAACCTGAGTATGTGCAGATATAGATTTGCCATTAGATATGTAAATGCTCAAGTAATGTGTGATCTCTATTTGCAGAATCTACAAACACAGAATTTCTGTAAATTGATCTTTGTACGGAAGGAGTTAGAAGAAAATGGTTTATGGTTAAGGAAAACCTTAAAGGAGGAGAGTAGGTTCCTCCTGGTCTGATACTGAAGGACTATGTTGTATTTCTGAAATATGAATTTTTAAGTTATCTACATGCTTTATGTACAGTTTATTCTCCAATGTCACTCTGAGGAATGCTCTCCTGAGCTGCATGTCAGTGACTGAACAGGACTTTAGTGGTGAAGATACGAGATAAAAACCCCAGTTCTGCAGTTACTGGTTGTAAAAAATGCAAACAATATGCAGCACAAAGGAAGAAGTTTACATAGCACGTTGTACCAGACTGGATCAGTAACCTGTTCTTCAATGAAGTAGCACTTACATGCTGCAGTCTTAGGAATAACAGTGTCCTTTTTCTTTGCAAAGTTTACTTAGGTGGTTGATCACAATATGAGGCTCATCGTAAACACACCAGCATAGTACCAACTACAGAAATTGATTGGAAGACAACTTTCAGCTGGGGGAAAGTTAAGGAGAATAGTAATGCAGGTTGCACTGGTTGTCTTGTCGCAATTTTCCACTCTCAAAATCAAATTATTTTGTGTTGGCATGAAAATATCACAGGGATTTGCCAAGGTATTTTCGGTTCATGTGCTTGGTTATGCCTGTGTCATACACTTTTACAGTTTATCTGTCAACTTTGTAGATTTCATAAGGCCTTCATTCTTCTGAAAGTTTTCAGGTATGGTTTATCCTGGATGGCATAAAAAACAATTGCATCTTCTAAGGAAGATAAAGCTAGAAAGCAATAAAGCTTTATATCCCTTACCTTTTGAAGAGTCTGTTTTTAATATTGTTCTCAGAAAATGTTCTCCATCTGCATCTAAAAAGCGATATTGGCACAGAGCTAGTCATTACATAATATACAGAATCCAAATACATGGTCATTTGAGCTAATTTTGAAGCAGTGAAATGAAAAAAAAAAAGAGGCATTTTCATGCCTTTGTCAATGTAAATTTTTGCTGTTTGCTTGATTCAGATTTAAATGTATGAAAAATCTTCAGTCATGGTCTCAGATACATATCACAAATTACTATTTTTGGGAAACAACATATTGATGATGGTGTGTAGTTTCATACGAATCCTTCTTATAGCAAGTTGGTAATGGCATCTTGTGTGACATGTGTTCTGTTTTTCAGTTTGTTTGAAGCGCTTAGTAGTATGATGCACTGCTGCAATATGTGCAAAACTTTATCTAGTTAGGACTCCACACTAACATCCTTCCAGAAATCAGTGATTCCATAAGCAGCATCTGATAAGTGCTCTACAAAAAAACAACAGCTTTGGAGATAGACTCAAAACATGGATATTCGCTCTGGTAGTTCTTACTTTCTTAATGTGAAAGATTTGTTCTAATTTCATGAGAGTGAAGATATTTCCTATCAAGTCAAAAGTGTTGTAGAATTATGGTTAGTGCTGTTTATTTTTGTGTTAATAGTAATTTAAAATAACTGTATTTCTCTAAGCCTGGCAGTGTGCTTGGCACTTTACTTACAAGATTGAAGACATGGTTCTCTCCGTATAAGACCTTAAGCTAATACCCATTATGCGAGCAGTCAAAATTCAGTTCAGAATAAAATGTGTGGTTTTAGCTGTAAAAGCAGTACTTAATAAATTAAGCTAACTAACGTTATGGTAGTTAACTGTGCTTTCATATGTGGTTGTGAGCAATTTGGCATTCAAGAGTAGTGACAGAAATCTGACCATGTAGAAAATTTTCTGGTGAATAAACTTATCTGAAAAGTTCTGTCATGCAGCCATTTAAGTTGATTAGTGGTAGCTGCTGTATGGAGACCTCTATCAAGTAGAATTACAGTATTCCACAACATCATCCAGGAAAGCTGTGCCATGCTTTTTGAAATTTTTGACAGTTTTGGAAGATAGTCATTCATGTACTCTGTTAAATGCAGTCTAGAGGGCAGCTTTTGCTTATGGGGTAATCTGTCTTTCATGAAATTCATCTCACTCACACTAACTTACTGAGTTAAAAATGAGTCTGCAATTATTGTGCATTTGTACTTGGTGTACAAGTTGTCCGTATTGTGTCCCAATTTGTTTTATTTGAGAGAATTGAAATTATATGTCCCCAGAAAAAGAAGTATGTATTTGAAATATTTAACCTTGGGTTTTACGCACTTATTGCCCATTTGATTTGTGATGTTGATTACTTTTGAATGTGAAGATTAGCTAGTCACGAATTACACAAGTTCTCCTAGTGTATATATAAATGCTGGACTTTGAAATATGAGCTTCAAAGAATTTGCAATTATTTTGGTTATTAACATCAGCCAGTTGCTAAGATACACTATTGATGAGGGCTTGTATGCTGAAATTGTAAAACCAACTAATCCATGAACAAGTAGTTTGTTTATCAGTAGTGCATCTACAGATGTTTGTGCAAGAAGACACCTGAAATTTGGGCCTATGGAATGGGAAAGATTTTTTTTTTTTTTTTGCCAACCTAGCTTGGTTTTGACACTACGTTATTGCTTCCCAATTAGCAGAGATAGGTTTTTATCTGAATATTTGGAGGAGAGTTAAAATGAAATGGGGAAAAAAGGCAAGAAAACTGAATTTTGAATAATGCAATATATGCAGAAACACGTAGGCATTAACTTTTATCCATTCAATGTTAGCTCTTGTTTGCTGGAGAAGCCCGTACCAGAAACCACTGCAAGTTCCCTATGGTTGCTATGAACAGCCCCTAAGCATGCACTCAGTACAGGTGCTGCAGAATGTGTTTCTGATGATAAAGTACAGATTTTAATACAA
Organism: Pipra filicauda; assembly: GCF_003945595.2. Classification (NCBI taxonomy): domain Eukaryota; kingdom Metazoa; phylum Chordata; class Aves; order Passeriformes; family Pipridae; genus Pipra; species Pipra filicauda. The sequence continues at coordinate 1,923,227 of NW_024104369.1, read as the reverse complement.
AGTAGATATTGCTGTGCTGGGGCATTGTATATTTCTCTTTTTGTCATCTGATTGTGGCTTTTGTTGGACTCCTTTATGTCAGAATTGCAGACTGTTATTGTAATCATGGCCACAAATGCTTATAATGTCATTTTAATATTTTTTATACATTTTGCTAGTGTGTGCTCTGTAACTATATTTTGTTTTTTCACTGTTGCTTATAACTGCATAAATTGTGAAAAAGTTTTAGACAATAATTGCTAAAGTTCATAATTGCAATATTTTTATTCTTGGTAAGGAAGAGGGGGGAAAAATGAAGGATTTTTCATATCTCTCAGATCTATTGGTTTGTTCTCCAAATGACAGGTTCCTGACTGATCAACTATGCCACCTGCTACTAAAGCTCAGTAATATTAGTCTGTGCAATGGTTTCACTCTCATCTCACACCTCAGAGATCTTGAGCTCAACCCCAGGCATCCCCTGTGTGTTTAAATCAGCTTAACGGCTCATACAGTGTGCTGATTTCCTTGTAGGCCTCTGTTTTCTCAAAAAGTGATCACCTTTTGCCAATGCCCTCAGGATTAAACAGGGCAGTCTGGTTTTCCTTTTCTGCATTGGCTATACCTTTGTAGTCAATAAAAGACTAACTAGAAAAGAATCAGCTGATGAGAGAATCAATCTTCTGGAAGCCTCCCCACAGTTTTCTCATCATTTTTGTGCCGTCTGTCATCTCAGATTGTAAAATGGAAACCAAAACTCAGTATGTGGGAAGACTTTAGTGCTCCTTGTTAACAAAAACAGTAAGACCAGGGGTTTTGATCTTATGAGTGTATAGGTAAACAGTAAGCTGTAAGTGTGCACTCTTGAAGTAGCTTTTCCATGTTTCTAATGGAGGTCTGCGAAAAATTATCAAAGAAGTATCACAAAGGTCTCGTAACATACTGTAGTGTAGATATCCATTCTGAGTAGGTCAGGTTAAATCTGAAGTTCTTCTCTATAACAATACAGGAGTATCTTACAGAACATGTACCATTTATCATGGTATAAAAACCATATAAATAGAAAAGGTCTTTATAATATAAGTGAAGTTTTTTTCCTTTTGCTACTTGCGAAGCTAAAACAGTGGTCTGTCTTGATAACTAGTATTATGCAACAAATTTTAAGTTTTTTGAATAATAGCCTACTTCAAGTTCGTTTATAATGACAGATGGACCAACTTAAAAAAGAATTGGAGGTTCATCATAACCGTAATTCTTTACAGTTCTAAATTTTTCATTCAAATGTATCGCAGTAGTTTACAAATATTAATTCAGTGTTATAATCACCCACCCACGAAGCAGGTCAGCATCCTAGTTTTACAGAAGTTCAAAGCAGGGTACCAAAAGGTTAGGAGCTGTGAGAAATTAAAGGGTCTGTTGGTACACACCATAAGGCTCATGCTGGGGACTCTATTTTTTCCACATCATACTTTAAACTTCATTTGAAATCTGATTTCCTTTCCTGAACTAAAATCTAGGGATGAGTAACACAGGATGTGAGGTGGGGTTATATTAGTGACTGGTTGACAGTCATGCCCAAACACTGAGAATAAGAACTAGCATCACACAAAGTAGCAAAGGTGACTCCATCACCATCTTCAGCAGGAAATGTCCTCTTTCTCTGTCTGCGGGTGCTCTGGGTATTGCCATAATGTTTCCTACAGAAGGGAAGCTCTCAAGCTTTGTATGTTCTGCAAAAAAAGTGTCAAATATCACTTTCTTATGGCAGAGGCCTATGGCAGACTTTAGCCACTCTCATTTGCCTGGCAGTTGGACAGTGTATCTAATGTTGATGAAAAGGTTTAAATATATTATCTGTGGTTCTTTATGCAACAATTAGAGTACAGATCTCTGTCCAATAAAGAGGGCTAATTGCAAGAGTTGAGACACATCCCTCTTGCATCTTTCAGTTAGCTAAATCATAGCTAGCAGTTAGGAAACTGCTAAGAACAGTAGTATCAAATACAGTTTGTCACAAGCTGTACATATTGCAATGCTTTTATATAAAAAATACAAAGGTAAAGAAATGGGACTTTGCCTTGGAAAAGAGAATGGTTTGTCTTTTCTAGGGATGTTCATTTTACCACCTTGAACCAACACCTGAGAAATTGAGAAACAAACTAAAGAGGTACCTGGCTCCATTCCTCCTTTAAAAGAGGTCTGGACTATGAAATATTTAGCAGATATTGGCTTCCTTAAAAGCCCGGGAGACATCACTTCTGAGCAGATAAGTCTCCCCATTAAGAGAACATCTGAAAGCTTTCAAACTAACTTTTGTTTATTTTGAAGTTATAAAATTATTGATGAGTTGGATCTCAGCTGTGGGTTCCACAAATATATAAGGCATCCTTTTGCTTCAGACATGGTGCCACCAAGGTGAGCATACCTGTGACAGCTTTTCGTAGCAGTCATGGATTTCTTCATTCCTTGGCAACTCTAGATGGTCACTCATCATACAGAACTGCTTTTATTTTTACTTCAGAGAACTTTGCCAGAAAAAAAATTGGTCTAGAACACATATCTATTGAAAGTCTCCCATCTTTAGGCAATCTCTTGAGGGCTCATTTGGGGGGGAAATTTAATTTTTTTTTTCTTTTTTGCCACTACTTTCTTACTGTCAGTATTACTTTTAAAGACAGGAGAAACAAGGACTGTAATAATTGCATGCATTTCAGAGGCAAGCCAACAATATAGTTAGGGCTGCTGCAATTCTCAGCTTCTAAAGCAGCGACAGTTGCTGCATTGATGATGCCTAGTCTAATAACACCAACTATCAAACCCCACAACACCTGGCAAATATTTACAATGCAGATTCTGCTTATAGATATCCTTTATTTTTTAAATCTTAAAGTACATTGTCCTTCACCATTAGTAGAAATATGCTTTGCCATCTGCCAGGTGGCTGCTTAGTTCCTACCCCACCTAATCAAAGTTTCTCAAAGGATTGTTACAGATTTAACTACTGGTCAAAGAATCTCTTCAGGGTTGCTCCAGGTTCATAGCACTACAATTATGCTCTGGAATGTTGCCTAGATCACCTAATTTTGAAGTCCATTTGTTTATCTGAGGTTTATGTGATTTCTATGCACACTGTGCTGGGAACTTTTTTGCTGAGTTACTCACAAAATTTTATCCACGTGTTAAATCTACAGTTTACCAGATCCATGCTTTGGGAGCAACTATAATCATATATGCTGAATATACCCCATGCAAAGTTGTTCAGCTTGTTTTATCAACTCTTTATAGTCACAGACAAATATTTTGAAGTGACACTTCAAAATGTTTTAAAAGGGATAATACATCAAAAGAGTTTATCTCATTTTGTAACCTGTTAGCTGTTATACTATCCTAAACATCAAACCTTACTTTTTTGGTGTGCAAGTAGCATGTTCTTGGATTGAGGGGCAAAATAAGAATCTGTAAAGAAGTGTCATGAAATAACTCAGCAGCATTTTTACTGAAAATATTTTAATTGAGGAATATTTACTGATATTTTTCTTATGATTAGTAACAAATGAACTTTATCTATAAAATTGTAATGTTCAGATTGCCAGTACATGGATGCATCTCCTAATATTGCAAATACTTTTTGGCAATCTGCCATTGATTTCTTTTTGCAATATCTCTTAACCTTATAAACATTGTATGTTTAAATCTAGTTTGACAGAAGTTGGAATAGCCTCTATTTCCACTTAGAAATAGAAAACTTAGACTCTCTACATAGTAGGTAAAATGGACAAATTTTTCTTAGAGCTGCAGTTACAATGGTTGGACCAGAATACCACAAGAAATGTTGTCTCCATAGTTTTGTTTCCAGTCTGTTGAATTTGTTAGTTTCTTCCTTATCTGGAAAAACAAAACTCAGAAACCCAAACTCCAAAGAGTAACAGTGGGAGGTGCAAACTACCCAGAACTGTGACCTGTGTCAGTCCAGCTTACCCTTTTCAGAGAAGCGCCAAAATTCAGAAATGAGGAATGGACAAGGATCATCATCTACCCACCATTTTTTTATTTGTTTGTTTGGCAGTGGTTATAATTACTGTCTCTGACCTCTGCATACAGGTCCTGCCAACAGTGTGGAAATTTCTTGTCACAGCTTTTGCCTTCTGTAATTTGGTTAGTTTTATACAACTTGTTAAACTTAGCTTTAGTCTGTGTTGTGCTATACAAAACTGATTTGTTCAGGGTGGAACTTAAAGTGAAAAATTCTCTCAAAACAGATTTGCTTTTGATTGTCCCAAGGTATTTTTCTGTTGCAATTGCATTTTTTTGGATAGTTTTCTCAGAATGTGCTCTCTTCTCATTGCTGATCCAACCTGATATGCCATGGCATCAAAGTTTCCCACAATTCACTCCTTGGAATGCTCAGAAGCTAACATCCAATTAAATCCAGTAAAAGTCTTCCATCTCCTGAGCAGGCATTTTGTGGACGACCTATTTTAAAACAGACTAGAGTATAGGTTTATATTGTCAAGCATCTTTTCTGCATGGAAAGTGGCCTTGATAAAATGAGATACCTACATAAGCACAAAAAATCTCAAGGTATAGCTCAATTAATTGAAGCTAGGAAAATTGTTCTTTGGCTCCCCATGAGCCACATATTGTGGCTTTTACTAGCAGGCATTTACTACAGTGGCTATCATTTCTGTAACCTCATCAGAGAATAGTTGTCCAGGTGTGTTCACTGCAGTCTGGTGTCCATTGGCACAAAGGCACAGGATTAGGAGTGCAACAAACAAGTCATTTCTACACTGGAGGGGAAAAATGAATAATGTGAAGAAACCTCTGAATGGATAAGGATTAGCATTTACTCTGTGTAACAGTCAGTCCAGATTGCAGAAATAATGGTGTACCTGTCAATCATTGGCTTAGCTAAAACGTTGCCTGCATCAACATCTGCCAGCATTGTCATGTGGAACCTTTCAGAACATTATGTAAAGAAAAGAGATCATTGCTGAAAGTGTCTTTATTTGTCTCTTGTTTGAATATTTCTCAAATACAGTAAATATAAAAAGATGAACTGAGCGAATGGAGTGCAGTGGGGGGAGCAGAATATAAAAGACAGACTAGAGAATACAGTCTCTATAGCAGGAAATGAATAATGGATTAAAAATTTGTTAAAACTTTGTTACTTAGGGTTGAAATATACTGAACTGCTTCTGTATGTAAGGTAAACACAGTAAGTTGATGTCAGGATTGCATCACTGCAGGCACTTGAAACAGAAGTGTATTTTTTGTGGTATGTAAGGAATGTGGGTGTTCTCCAGCACCTAGGTGCCTGCAAATGATCTGCAAACACACTCTTGCTTAGCAGATAAGTAAACTGACCTGTTAGTAGGATGAACTCTTGTGTGCTGAAGTGTGTGACACTCCTCAGAGCACCTTCATCTACTCTCTAAGAAATAGATGTTGAAAATTTTCACATGATGAAGTAGTGATCAAGAAAAATTTCTTGGCCAAAACCTCTATTTAAAATTTGTTGGGAAATTGTATTTTGCTGAACTCAAACAGATTGGTGACAAAGGATCAGGTTTAATGTCTTGTTCTTGCTTTTGTGTAGACGAAGTGTCTTTTTTTTGTCAGGAGTAATTTCAGTTTGGGTTAAAAATTACATATTGTTTAAAAAGACAAACTAGTTATAGCAAAAAAAGCAAACCCAAGCTGCATATTTCAGATAGTTAAAACAAGTAATGCTTCAAGTAGGAAAATAGAATTAATTTTGTTGCATTTTATGAAAAGAAGTGGGTTTTATATTTGTGATTATTGAATCAGAAACAGTCTGGTATGGGGAAAAGAAAGTCTTGGAAGTTCTGTCAGCATAAGAAAACAGCTTTCTTTCAACTTCTTCCTGTTCTATTTTGGGGTGGGTTTCTTTCTGGTTTTATGTCACCATTTCCACTGATGAGTGGAGAGAGAGATTGTTGCTTCCCTTTTCAGATGTAATACCAAGTATTAATTAAAATATGGTTAACCTTTAAAAGAAATTCATGTCAAATTTTGGAGCTAGAAACAGCTACTCAATGTAAAAAAGAAATTTTGTTTTCTAGTTGTTTCTGAAAACTATTTCTGTCAACAAAAAATGTAATAATTAGATATGTGCGACAGTGATGCCTAAGGAACTGCTAAAACACAAATATTATCAATGGCAGCTATTTTTCAAAATTAAAAATAAAAAAAAGACCTTATCACTACATTAGGACTCTTGTCTTTCCAATCCATCTGTGCCCCTCAACGCTTTGTCATGTTGTGACTGTATGGGTCATTACAGAGTCACTGGTGGTGGTCACAGATGTTAGAGAAGACTGCTCTCACATCTCTTTCCAGGTTCTTTGTTGCACTCCTTTCTTTCTCCTTGTTTGACTTTCAAGATGGAAAAAGTAATAGATAGGTAAAGGTGGTAAAAATAGTATTTGCACTTAATGTAGTTTAAAAATTATTCTTCATTGTTTCTTTTACACTTGCTTAGGTGTTTAACAATATCTTTTTTTACTCCAAGTATTTTGCGTCATCTCTTCTTTTTCCTCACGGTTCTTTCTGGTCATTGGGCTAGCTTTTGTTTGATTGGTTTATTTATTTGTTTCTACCTAGAATGAGAGTAATTTTTCTGGTTTGATCTCCTTTTCTTTCAATTCCTCTGTTTTCCTCTGACAAGAATGTAAGTAAGGGCTTTTGGCTCTGTTTTCTTGGTTTTTTTTTTTCTCTAACTCCCTTTGGCTTGGCCTAAATTCCTTCTCTTTTCAGCTTTACCTTCTCTTGTCTCCCTTTAGCCTTCACATACCAGTTTCTTCCTTTTATCTGCACATTCTTCTTTTTTTTCTTTTTTTACCTTGCCTCCTTCCCCCTCGGTCTATGAGTGCATCTTTGCATAGTAGAGAGAGAGGCAGCCTCACCAAACAGCTGTTCATCACCCATGCAGCAGCTTCAGCTCACTTTGAACGGGACCATGAAAGAGCAAGGAAAAAGATTATGGGTTAAGTGTACTAAAAGGACTAGGGAGGGTGTCAAGGTGAGGAGATCGAAGTAAACAAGAACATTTGGGTAGAGAAAGGAAATCCACAGTGACTATAGGGAAAGAGAAAAGAAGTGGTGATGGGGAGAAGAGGAACAAGGTGGCATTCTGGATCAATCCAGTTTAATGAAACTCTCCAGTAAGGTAGAAAAGATAGGGGCTGTAGATCCTACTGCATAATTTCATTCCTTTCTTCTTCTGACCTAATTGTAGCCTTTCAGTACCTCAAGGAAGCCTACAAGAAAGATAGGGAGAGACTTTTTGCAAGGACATGTAGTAACAGGACAAGGGTGAATAGCTTTTAAACTGAGAGTTGGCTAGCTTAGCCATTAGGAAGAAATTCTTTACTGTGAGGTGGTGAGGCACTGTAATAGGTTTCCCAGAAAAGTTGTGGGTGCCCCATCCCTGACAGTGTTCAAACCCAGGCTGGAGGGGTCTTTGAGTACCTGGTCCAGTGAAAGGTGTTCCACGGCAGGGGGGTTGGAACTAGATGATCTTTAGGGTCCCTTCCAACCCAAGCCTTTCCATGATTCCACTGGCTAACAGTAACTCAGAGGCAGGGGGAGGAAGCATATGCAGGGAATTCACTCAGATTTGGCATGTGTTTCTTTTAAATTTTTTTTTATTATTATTTATTTTGGTCTGGCTTTTTTTCCTCTTTATTTATTTTTTCCCTGCACTTGTTCTGTGCTGGGGGAGATCTTTTCTGCAAGGTCATTTGACTGTTTTCAGAATTGCTGAATAGTGCATTGATCTCATGATTATTCAGTGACTGTAGATACTTCAGAGATTTTGTTGTTTTGCATCAATTTATTTAAAATATTATGAAGTATATGATCAAAATATTGGAGAGTGTGGTGAAGCACTAAAATAACAGAAAATGCAGCTGTGTTGTGGAGGTGTTTTTACAGTTTTCTTCAGCCATTGTTTCTCTGTCTCTTTCTTCAAAACTGGATACAGAACATTTTTAGAGACATGAGGGATGCACAAGAGTCTTCCACTGAAAGTCAAGGGAGCCTTTGAAATTGTTCCTTATATGTATAAAACATACTCTGTGTTTTCTATTGTGATAAAAATTAAAATTTATTTATGCAGTGGAGTAGATCCTATTTATTGCATTGAACTAAAATTTACTTGGTCACAAAACATTTCAGGCTTTTAGGCAATAATAAAAATATAATAAGAAATGTAATTTTTGCATCGTTCACATCTTGTATCATTTGTAATGTAGTTCTACTTCAGAGTCTCTGTGAAGAGACTGAAATTTCACTGTGCTACGTTCTGCACAAATACTCAAGAAAAAGTAATGTCTGTCATAGAGAATTTGTTATCCAAATAGGTGAGATGGACAAGAGAAGGAAATGAGCACATATAAGAATGGGCTGGTTTTTTTTCTAAAAATCAGTCAACAAGTGAATGGTAGACGAAAAGGCACATGATCTGTGTCTCCTTAAATCTGTCTCATATCCAGCCCCTGGACCACATCTATTCTCCTACAGTAATGTAGTGTATTTTTCCAACTGTCAGTTATTTTTCCATCTCTGACGCCTCAAAATTTTTGCACTTGATCCATAACATTCTCTTTTCTGTGTCTGCAAAACTGGTTATTGTATTCCTAGTTTCTTAAAGCCCTTCTTTTTTAGAGCCCTCTACCATACCGCACACTTCTGTCAATGCTCCTTCTAGTCTCCCTGACACTCACCTTATGTGTAGAAAGTGCTTGTGGCTTTGCTGTTCACAAAGTTTCTGCCACCTGCAGCACCAACACTGATTTCAGAATTGTGGTGACGGAAAAAGCAAAACATTCTTATCTTAAAACTGAATATTCAGTTTATGAATTGAGTCACTATGATGAGCTTACTTGACTGGCGGTGACTAGAAAATATAGCTATATTTATCTTAATATTGTGAAAATTTTTTCAATAATTTCATTTTTTTTCATGGTTAATAGCAATAGGAACTGGAGTAGTCTTATAAAAAAGGCAAAAAACAAGTATCAAAAACTTGGGGAATGCAGTTTCGTTTTTTTAAAACTAGCAAAAATAACACACCAAACCAGAAAATAAATATTCCCTGCCCTGGAAAAAAGAAATAAACAATTGGTCAGTAGACTTTGTGTGATAAGATTTGAAAGAGTGAGGTAATAATGCACATCAAAATTTTCAAGAACTAGTTCTCACTATTTCTTAGGAATTTATTTATAAACCAACTGGAAATTAAAACATATTGCTCACTATGCGAGCAAATACTGTTCTGATATTACCACTTGGCAAATGTGTGCGTGCTGCATATACACAATGTGTTTGAGCACATAATATGATATTTTGTGGGTTTGCTACTGCCCAGTGGTCCCTTGTGGACAGGATGTCAGATCTATTTATGTATTTCATTAGGTACTGCCCTGTTAGCCTGGTGCTAGCTTGAAAAGGGGATATACTCTTATGCTGCTGTTATAGAAGGAATGTTTCTACCATGTAAGCAAAAAGATGCCCTCTGCTTTTAGAAATGAAGCATGTGAGCCCTGTTGTCCAAGCCACATGCATATAACTAGCTGCTGACGACATATTCAGCCACCAGCCTGTATGCACCGGAAAGCTTTTGCTCCTGGAGAATTTCTTTGTTCAGTTTTTATTTCTCTAAAATTACTAATGTTCCCAGAAACTCATAAGCATACACAAACCTGAACCACTTCACCTACTGTCAGAGATATGACAAGCTTATTTTCAAGTGTACAGTTCTACAGCTGCTGTACAAAAGATCATATTTATAAAGCCAATCTCTTATCTGAAGGAGTAGCTTCATTATTCTACTTCATTGCTTGATAGCCCCGACTCCGAGAGCTCTGTGAATGGTAACCACAAAGCTGTTCCATTATTTAACTCTAAGCTGCTCTCCATGACTCTCTCTGGGTGGATTTCATCATTTTCCTCCATGTAGGATTTTTTAGTTTGTTCATATTTGAAGGGAAAAATAAAGAGGTATAGAGAATAAAAAAAAACTTGGCAAGGCCAATTTTACCAGTCTTGGAGCCCCTGCAAAGCCATTCATTTGGTGCCCTTGATTATGGTAAAGGTGAAAGTGACCACTTTCATTCTTTTTTCCTTAAAGGTGCTTTGTTTTGAGTGAGAGTGATGATAAAAGTCAACACTGGCTTTCAGGTTTGAGCTGTATGGGCTGAAATTTCGACCATTTTATTTTTTGTGAAAGTATTTGAAGTTCTTGCTTTTCATGATTGAGCAGACTAAAATGTTTACGGGATATTTACAATTAATTACTATTTTTTTTTCAAACACAGTAATAGTATGCATTTCTGGGTGGCTTGTAGGGAAAAGGCAGTTTGAATCTGGCTATTTCTGAGTTTAAAATACGACTTCAATCTAATGCAAAATTAAATTCTCATAATATATACTGATTTTGAACAGGTGTATGTCTTATTACATTAAGTGATTGGTTTTTATATGATCTATACAACTGTTGATATTTTATATCTTTTACAAAGGGACAAATTTTCAAATTTAGATTTGACATTTACAAATTGAAGCATTTTAAATACTATCTCCATCACTAAGACTTGTGAAAGGAAGCTTCTCATATACATCATTTCTTGGTTTCTTTTTATTTAGGAAAAAAATCAGAAGTAAGTTATATTTTGCTTCAATTTGTTTATTAACTTAATGAAATTGTTTCTATAATCTGATTTCTGATACATATTAGTTGTGGACTCAAATCTGTATTTATTGGAGGAATAAAGGGTTGATAACCTTCCATATTAGCAATTCATGGTCATCAGGGATATGCCTCTCTTGTCAGGATGGGTACTCCATGTCATGGAAATGCAGGGCTCCTGCTTTGCCAGTTTGCACCGGGGTCACTTCCATATTGAGTGGTGCAATCCTTTCCATATGCCTCTAAGCTAGTGACTAGGCTCAGAACCTCAGCAAATGATAAAATCCCCCTTCTGGAGAGGTGGCAAATCTTCATTAGTAGCTTATTGTCCAACAGTTGTTAAACACTCGTTACTTGAGTTGTAGTTCAGATCTATTTTTCCTGTAACCCTAATAAAGCAGGTTAAAGATAACTCTCCAGCTCATGACACCAATGCTTCCTAGACTTGGCAGCCAGGCTTGCAGAGGGCAGTACTAGTCTATTTTTTATCTATAACAAAAGTATTTATCTAACTGTCAAAATTCCACAGCTTCCTGTTGTTGTAGCCCAATGGGCAGGCAGTGTCATGAGGCAAAGCTCTTTCGTCTGCAGGCTCAAATCTTGCAGGAGCTACTGGGATGATGAAAAATAAAAATACAGCTTTCACCCACAAAGGGACAAGTGTGGAGGAAAGCCAGAGGTTTTTACTGTGTCAGATAAATCCATTCAATCAGAAGGAGGCAGGTAGATGAATAAGGAACTGGGTGCCACAACTGCCATGGAGATTTTCCAGGCCAGAGTATCCTAGGGTGGATTTTAAACACAGACTTGTCATGGTAATTCCCTCACATTTGTCAGCCTCTAGGCATTATTGAAATAATAATAATAATATGAAAGAATTGATTGTGGACTGTTTTTTTTTTTCTGAACAGTTCATGCTGAAAACATCGGCCTTCACCTGTGAGGTTTAAATTACAATTTTGTCAGTGAATAATTATTTTGTATGTTGTGAATCTCCTGGGATATAAACAGATTTCCTTTGTGCGTGCACTAAGTGAACTGAGTTAAGGTGAAAACTGCTTCTCTACAAGTTGTTCTGTGGTGTTTGGAAAATGCTACTGAGACTTCAGAAGACTTTGTTTTTAATACAGGAAAGATTCATACACCATCTTTAGGCAAATGATAACCCCTTTTTTTCCCCACTGAACTGCATACATGCTTAAAATTAAGTGCTTAGGTCTTTAGAGGAATGCTGGGGGGGAGATCATAGAAGGGGTGTTTTCACCTATTTCAACTGACTTCCTAGCCATCTGAGAAATCACGCTGTCTAGAGAAGACAATTTTAAAGATACCTTTTGATTTTGAACATAATTTAATTTATAATTCAAAATAATTTTCCTGAATACCTAGACATATGTAAAAGATTCTCTTAACTCTGTAGCCTTCATCCTCTGTAACTTGATTTTTTGGTGGTTGGGTTATTCTCTTGTGTGTGAGGGGGGGTTTCCCTTTTTTTTTTTTTTTTTTAAGTACTGACATTTGCCAGTGTGTCTACAACTTGCTGTGATGGGAGAAGGGAACTGAATGTACTGGAATATTTTCTAAGTAACCCAAAATTGAAAGGATTTTATCTACCTTGTATTGAGGCTTCAGTATCAAGAGGAATGGCTGAGAACCCATGTCTTTCCCCCAATAAAAGTGACTGTGGATGTGAAGGTCTGTCCAATGCTGCTTTTAAGCCTCACATTGGCTTTAGGGCATATATTAAGGAAGTTTGTAATACCTTAATTTTTTTTTAAGGAATTAATTTTTCTGAGCTAGTGGAATACTCCTAAACTAGCATAGCTGTGTTAGAACAGGTTATGCTGAAAGGTGCTCAAGGGCTGCCAAAGGCAGTCACAGACCTCGTGAAAACCAGTGAGTTGTGCCAAGCGTTCCTTTAGACTCATCAGAAGAGTTTAATGCTCTTGGGAGACTCTCCAGGAGAAGGGCTCAGTGGCAAGCTGTGTTTGGTCTTTTGGATTATAGCAAAAGTTTAATAAAAACTTTTAATGCTCAATTAAAAACGCTTCTGGTCTGGGGACGTAACATTTGGTAAGTGTGTTATAATTGTCACAAAGGAGATGATCCAGCACATGGTTAAGTCAAGGGGGCAATTTTATTGACTTCAATAGGTGTTGGATGAAGCCCAGATTTACGACTTAATATTTATATGTGTTTCAGTGAGCAAAATTTAAAACTTTGTAGCTGCTTTAAAAAAAAAATATTAATCTTGGAAGGGCTTGCTTATTTTTGAAATAATCTTCAAGTTAGCTTGGAGTTCTTTCTAATATGTTTGTGATGATAATGTTGAAGTGGCCTTCAACTGTCTGTACGAGACATTTGATACTGGCTTGAAAAATTAGTTTTAGTGTAAATATATTCTGAAAGTATTGTTCAAAAGGTCAAAGGAAGTTGAAAACTTGTCAGGATGCATGTTAAAATTCACTGGAAAAACACTGGCTTCATTGATATTATTTATATGAAATTAATAAAAATCTATTAATTTTATGTAGAATATAAATATAGAATAAAACTGTGAAAACTGCTTTTCAATGACCATACCAATATTAAATTACCAATATTATATGACATTGTGTTAAAAAAAATTGTGTGCTGTTTCCATCTTTCCTGCTGCTATACCTACATATCTATCTCTCTATATATATATTTATACACACCTATACTTGATTTCTTTAAGAGAGCTCTCATTATCACTTGTTACTCTGGAATTAGAACTCTTCACAAAGTAGCTCAACAGTGATTCATTAGGCAGTAACTTCACTCCACTGCAGTTGATCCCCCCTTTTTTTTTGTGCTGAGAGATTTTTAAGCACTAGATGCAAAATCTCAAATAGCTAGGCATTTCTCATGTCTTCTTCTGAACTTCTAAAATGAAAACTGTCCACTACTAACTAGTTGTAGAAAGCACTGATTGTCCTGTTAAACTTATTTCTACAGTTAACAGAGCATAATGAGTGCTGGCAAATGGTTTCTTTCCAAAGATGCATCCTCATAACTTTCATGTTATATGTTTCTGTAAGTACAGTGTTCTATAGTACATCCTGCAATATTTGCATTTGTTTTGCAACAAGACAGGTTGTGATAAGGAATACTGCTCCAACTAATCTCCGTTTCCAAATATAATTTCTCTTCCAGAACTGGGGAATCATAGGAATCCCCTAATCAAAAGCACGTTATACTACTTCATTAGAGTTTGTCACTTGAAAGGAGGCACTTTCATTTTCTGATTACTTGTTATATGTTCTAGTGAGTGATCTGAATTGTACTTTAAAATTAATTTTTTATTGGGTGCTAATGAATTATTTATTTATTTTAAAATGTAGTCATCTGCAATCAAATTTTTTTCCTTCAGTTTCTATATTTGGAATCTGATGATAGTTACTGGAAGCTGTTTGGGAATTGGAATACTCAGCACTATTGTATTGTGATCAATAATTAAACTTAGTGCTGACATGTATCTAGTTTATGCAGCAGCCTCTGACAATCCATCTTGCAAAATTAATCTTTTCCAATTTATTTAAGAGGAGACTTTAACAATAAAATAATTTGAATGAGTAACAATGCAGGATTATTTCTGGTCAATATTACTTTATTATAAATTGGGTCCACGTACTCATTAGTAAATTAACTGTCAAACCTGAAAACAGATTTTTTTTTTTAAAGGTAATTATTGGTACTGAAACAAGAAGGCACTTAACCTTGCTGTGCAGTCGTCCTTACCACAGTGTTTTTATTCCAGGCTATAACTACCCATCAAAGCTGCAGAGGGAAAATAATTAGAGATATTAAATGGATGGAATATTAACTATTAAAAAGCTGTGCTCTTTCAGAGAGTTCTAAGGGTTGTTTGGATTCTCTGTCAATGAAGTGTGTGTTTCTTTGGAAGTTGGTGTTTGTTATTTTTCTAAACATTGAAAAATATTGCTAAGTCTATGAAAAAAAAGAAACCCAAATAAAAAATGACTGAAAACTCTGAAAAAAGAAATCAAAAGGACAAGTTTAAGTGAAATGTTGTATGTATTTAAAAGGAAATATTTATAAGGGAAAGTTGAAAGAAATAGAAAGTTGGTAAAATGCTTAAGGTTTTCTTTGGATTTTTTTAATTAAGATATGTTCTTTAAAGGATTTGACTTAAAAAAATTGCCTGCTCTGAAACTGGGTATTTTCCCATTTGCTGGTACCTTGGTTTAGCAGCTTACTCTGTTTATTCCTGCTTAAGACATTTGATTATGCCCAGTAGAGCATTTCTAAAAGCTCTTCCATTCTAAGTATTTGTGCTAAACAGGATTTAGGATTTGAAAGTCCTGTTTTCAGTGTTTATGAATGACAACGACTTGAATTTCTATAATTATTTCCTAAATCCATTTTGAATCTGTAGGAATTTCCAAAGCCAAATAGAAGAGAACAGGTAGAGCAGCAATTTTATCCTATTTCATTTAATTATTTATTTTACATGACGGGCGTCAGAGCTTGCTGTGCAGCCGTGTGAGCCCTGAACTTCTGGGTCCTGATCTGTCATTCAGGTCTGGCCAAGAGCTCCCGCTGCTGAGCCCAGTGCAGCAGCCCTCCCTTGGAGCCTTGGGAACTGACTGGCATCTTGGGTCTTCCTGCAACTTTGTCCTCATCTGTGCACTGAGGGGATATTTCTTCTCTGCCTTGGCCACCTTCTTACCACCTACAAATAGGAAACTAACTTCCTCTGAAATCTCCATCTCTGAGTTAAATTTGATGATAATCAGTCAACAATTTCTGAAGTTTTTTTCTCCAGGGGATAGAGCATTGGTCAGGCACTGGGATAAGTTGCCCAGGGAGGTGGTGGAATCACCATCCCTGGAAGTGTTCAGGAGGTGCCTGGATGTGGTTTAGGGGTGATTATTGTGGTGCTGGCTTGATAGTTGGAGTAGACAATCTTGAAGGTCTCTTCCTACCCTTATGATACATTGATTCTGTTACTTATGAGACAAAGATTCACTAGCTTTTGTTTAAGATATGATTCCAAGTAACAAACCCTTTAATTTCCTCTGCATTTTGGAGAGTGGCCATGTGGCATGGTATAACATGAGCACCAACAAAGAGACATTTGCTGTGTTAAAAATGTGGTAAAACATTTAAGAATAATCAGACATAATTATTTATTCGTATTAATTAATGTTATAATTTATCATTCATAATTAATGTATTTTATTGTGCAACTGCTCGCTAATTATAAAGGAAAATAAGATAAATTATATAGAGATTACTTGTTAAAAAGACCCCAAACACTTAAGACTAAATTCATATTTTATTTTATCCATGGTAAAATGCTGGAAAATACTGTATGGGTTGTATCTTTCATGCTTAAATACAGTTTCCAGCTGAAGGTAACATTCACTTCTTAGCTTCCCAGTTTTATAATTTTCTGAAAAAAACCCTGACCCAACAACAACAAAACCACATGAAAAACACCCCCCTTTTAATTTTAACAGTGCTTCGAAAAGAAGCTATGCCTTTTTTTTTCTTCTGTATTAATTCCAGCCTAGGCAGATTGATGGAGTTTTAGCTGGCAAAGGAGCAAGGGCAGGCAGACTGAGCTACTGTGCTGGACCAGATGACCACAGTGCACAGAAATGTGTGTGCAAGGGAGAGAACAAGATGAATGTATACAAGCTTGAAGGGGTCTTCAGTTAGTGTAGGGGGAAAGATATTGCAGTATATTAGAGCTAAAGAAGGATGAATGAAAGTGGGTCACTGCACTACTATTCTTACTCCTTCTGTTCTTGTACATGCAAAAAGAAGCAAGATGGTATATATGCAGATGACTGTGGAGGGCAAGTGTAAAGGTCAATGTATATAGTTCTGCCCTGGATTTCACAACAGGCCTGGCAATCACACAGTCTGTAGAGGTAAAAATGAGTATTTCTGCCAATCAAGTCTAAAATCAAATAAGATTCCTTGTGTTCTTTGTGTCCCATCTAGTTCTGACACATAAGATAAACAAAGGTTTGAGGTGAACTTACAGTTTTCAATTTTTGAGAAGTACAAAGGCCCTCTAATTGGCTTGTCTTTAGGGGTGTTGCTTGCAATCAACAAATTACTGTCATATAAAACTGTGTAATGTTCAGATAACATAATCTGTCATTTTTGTGTAAATCCATTGGCTTCTACTAAATACAATGGTCATTTTGGACAATATGTTTTTTGTTTATTTTTTTGTTTGATACTGGTTTGTATAGGATGGCTGGTTGTTTTTAAAGTGTCAGGGAGTGAGTAACCATGGCATAGCTTTGCGTTGGCATCTCATGTGTGGTATTTGTCCACACACGGTATTGGCAAAGTTGATAGAGATGTGTGTTATAACTATTTTTGTGCTCTGTGCCACAGCAAAGCCTCTGCAAACAGAGTCAGGATGCAGCTTTTTAGTAACAATTCATAGAAATAAAATTAAATCTGCTCTTAAAGCCATAAAAATGCCACTCTGTGACTATAAGATATCCCTTAGGAGGTCACTTTAAAGGCGCAAGATGATGCACATGAGTTCTGGGAAATTATTTTTGCTTCTAGTGAAATCAATCAGTGCATGAGAGGGCCCTGAGTGATAGATGGTCACTTCCTTTTATTGAGCTAAATAATTACCTAATAAGGGTTGAGTAAATGCTGCTGTTAACCACAAGAAATGTGTTGATTAAGCACAAGAATAAGAATGCAGCAATCTACAGCACTAAATAGTTTGGAACTGGACTGTTTTCTATTAATAACAAGAGCTATAAATTGTTGTGTCCAACTGCTTCTTTTTTTTAAATATGAAAAAAGGGATATTATATATGAAACGTCAATTAACATGGACTTACTCAATTATCTCTTCAGTAATTTCTCTTACCTACAATTTCAGTTTCAGTCAATAAAATGAAAGTATATCTTGACTCATTAGGTAGTTGACTGTTTACTATTTTCAGAGAGTTACAATGCCGACTACTCTGAATTACAGGGCTATATATTATTTACAAGTTTATATGGCAGGCTACACTGCAAGATTGTAGAAGTTTTTTTCAGAAAGTTAAGGGTGAGCATGAGAAATATATCTTAATTGGAATCAGCTATTTTATTTTGCACGTATATTTTTAAAAACTACTATTCATAGTTTTTTTAATAAAGAGTTTTTTTTGTTTTGAACCAAAGTATTTGAGACTAATTTTTTCTTCACCTTAGCTGTGAAGCTAATTTAAAAATATTATTAGTGGTGAATGTGATTTTAGTCAGGAAATCAAGATGTGAATTTTTGAACATGTTTCTCCAAAGGTGCACTTCTCAAATTATTACTGTGAAAGTAATTTATTTCAGCCAAACACCCTTCCCACATATTGTTAACAGGAATCTGCACTCCAACTCATTTAACAGCTTTTTAATTCAGTAGTTATTCCATTTTAATAGAGCCATTTCTTCATCATTCTGCATTCAGTGATAAATGGTGCCAGGACATATGATAAATTAAACCACAAAGAACTGTGTTAAAGTAATCTAAAGGGTTTAACTTGAAAGGAAGAAGCACCTAGTTTGCTCAGTATAGCCATCTGAGAGTTCCTATAGAGAAAAACACTTCCTCTCAAAGCTAAGCTCTGAAATAAATTTGGAAGTAAAGTTTAAAACTCTAATGGCTTTCCAAAGTTCATCCTGGCATCATCTACGAAGTTGCACAATTGCATAATGGTCTCATCAGTCTGGAAAACTGTCTCAAAAAGCTATATAATTTAAATAATGTAATAATTTAGATGATACCTATTTAAAAATCTGATGGTAATTAAATCTCAGTAAACCAATACCCAGTTTCTTACATTTGCCCTGAGTGTACAACAAAACCCACCCCAAAATTTACACAAACTGTGAAGATAGGTAGCTTTAGACATCTGAAATACAAGTATGTTTGGGTTTTTTTGGTTGGTTGGATTGTTTGGGATTTATTTGTTTTGTTTTGTTTTGAGATTTTTTTTTGTGGTTGTTTTTTTTCCACAGATAAAAAGAACTTATCTGTCACTTATACACAGACAAGTGTTAGAGAATTATAGTGCTGTAATTCAGCAATATGGACTTTTTTTTAAAGATGAGTCTTCTTCCATTTGCCTCAGCTCTCTTTTGCTCTTCTGTTTTAAAAAAGTATGCACCAGCCCTCTATCTACAACTTCCTTGAAAAGGAACACATGCCTTTTGGCTTCCTCCTTTCTTAATTAAGGACTCAAATTTCTGTAAAGAATAACCAGCAAAATGGTGTAGCAACTAACATATAGGCATGTTTTAAAGTAGGTCATTCAGTGCAATATGCATAGCATGTGTCAGCTTTCTGCTCTTGGCATTTTTGTAACTAAACCTTAATTCTGAGCTGTACTTGATATAGTGGCGGTAAATTCGATGGTAATGCAGTGCTTAGATAAATGATAATGAGGTATGAAACTCTTTTATATAGATTTGAATATGTCTATAGAGAACTAAAGTAACATTACATAGATCCATTATGTGGTCTGTGTGAAATGAATTTGAGATCTTAGTTCAGCTTCTAATTGATAACTTTTGTCTTTTTTTTTTTTGAACACCTTGTTTAATCAATTTCTTGTTGGTAGTATGAAATTGAGTGTGCAAAGAGTCATGAAGCAGGTGATATATATCAAGGGGACAGAGTTAAAGGCTCAAAGTCATAGAAAGACTAGTCCACTTTGTTAATTACATTTAAAATTTAACATGTTCATGAGAGATCCCTTAAAATTGTTTTAAGTATTTTAATTTTTTTTTAAAAAACAGATGACAAAACAAGCATGGTTTAAATTTAACTGTGTGTGATGTGCTTTTTTATTACTTAATAGACAGCATATGTCTGAATATTGTATTTTTAAACACCTTTAAAACAAGATCTCTCTCCAAATGACTTGTTAGCAAACTAAATTTTTAACCAGATTGACTTAGGAAATGAAAAAGTATTTTGTGATCAAGGGGGCAAACTGCTAGAAGACTGAAGATGTGTCTTCAGTGGCCTTCTGACAGCCTTGCTGTTCAAAAAAATCAATGAGATAATAGACAAAGACAATTTTCCTGTGCTTTGAAATGTTTAGAAAGTCAATTTTCCATTTCAAAACTTGGTGGAGTTTGTTTTGTCGTTGGTGGTTAAGAAAAATGTAGTCACTTGGGCTCCTCAGCATTGTACTGTGTCAGATTTGCCAGTTAGTCATTTATTAGGAGCAAATAATTAGTGCATTACTATAGTGATAATGAAGTATGTCCAACTGTAAGAACTGAAACTTTTTATGTTAAATTGGAGCATGTGGATTGTAAAGCTCAGGCTTAACACTCTCTAAGCACACAATTTTGTTGGTGGTCCTGAGCTGTGGTATTCACAGGAGTTGATTTCACCTGTAACAAACAATGGTTTCACTGAAGTCAGTAGCAAAGATTTAATTTGTATTTGAATGCTTACGTGGCTTAATATGGGCACAAAGGTCATTTATGGTAATTTTCCTTTTAAAAGGATTATAAAAACTTTGTCTTGTAGATGTTTTTCAGGCATTGCTGTTCTGCGATTAAATAGTTCTATTATTTAAAAAGGCCATAAAGGACTGGTGCTTTCTTGTTAACCTGGTTTTTGGTCTAAAATTAAAATATGTTTCTGAATTGTGAGTTCTGTTTGCAAAATGCTCTCTGTGAACAGATCAAGCTCTCTGATTTTAAAATCCACCAACATTACGTTCAATCCCTGTATAGTGCTGTCAGAAGTTGATGAGGGGCAATGCTAAAAATGCATTTGTATAATAATGGTTTGATTTCTGAACACTGTAATAAACCAAAAGGAATTCCCTGGCATGTGTAAGAACAGAACAGCTGTACTGTGTTAGCCTAAAAGATCTATGTACCTCGATATCTTTCAGCAGACTCCAGTGCTGGAAATCCAGAGGATATTTAAACAAGGGGATATCGCAGACGTTAACAGGAGGGAAGTGTGAAGTCCACATTAATGCCCAGCTGTCAGTGTAGGAGGAAACTCTTTTGCATCCCGGGGTAAGCAGCTGGAAAGCTGCCCAGAGGAAAAGGAACTGTGCTGGTTGACAGCTGACTGAACATGAGCCAGCCTGTGCCCAGGTGCCCAAAGGCATCCTGGCTTGTATCAGAAATAGTGTGGCCAGTAGAACCGGGGAGTGATTGTCCCCCTGTACTAGTCAATGGTGAGACCATACCTCAAGCATGGTGTTCAGTTTTGCGCCCCACGAAAGACATTGAGGTGCTGGAGCGAGCCTAGAGAAGGGCAATGAATCTGGTGAAGGGTCTGGAGGACAAATCCTGTGAGGAGTGGCTGAGGGAGCTGGTGTTGTTTAGCCTGGAGAAAAGGAGGTTTGGAGGGACCTTACTGCTCTCTACAGCTACCTGAACAGAGATTGTAGCGGGGGGGGTGGGGGTTGGCCTCTTCTCCCAAATAACGAGGTGGGGGTCGACCTCTTCTCCCAAGTAACAAGTGATAGGACAAGAGGAGATGGTCTCAGGTTGTGCCAAGGGAGGTTAAGATTGGATATTAGGAAGAGTTTCTTTACGTAAATGTTTGTCAAGCATTGGAAGAGGCTCTCCAGGAAAACGATTGAGTCACCATCTCTGAAGGTATTTAAAAGACATGTAGGTGGGGCACTTGGGAATGTGGTTTAGTGGTGGACTTGGCAGTATTAAGTTAATGGTCTTTTCCAACCTAAATGATTCTAGGATTCTATGCAGCTTTGATTAAAACTGAGATGTTAAAAAGATTCATCCTTGTGAGGGAGGAAAATTAGAGAAGGGTCTAATATTTGGCTTTAGAACAGTTAGTGATCCCTCTTAGGTTTAAGTTAATTACATGTTGTTAGGAATAAAAAGGTACTCTTTTGTTAATACTTTGTGAATAGATTCTCTCTGTCCTAATCCTGGTAGTTTTGGGAAGGATACTTAGGAAAATTTGGGTAAGGAAACTGAGGGTTGTATTCTTAACCTCAAAATTGTTTTCCTTAAGGAATATGAATATAAGAGATTTTTAATTTATTTATTTTTTAATATGTCAATCCCTGAGTTGTTCCCCTTCTAAAAATGAGTTCGACTGAGAACTTAGTAGTACTTTCCATCCTGACACTTACCATCAGCAATTAACTTAATATAAAATGTAGTGTATTCTATGGTTTGTATTACATTGTGTGTTTCAATATTCTTATTGTACACTTCATTTTTTGAATCATGTGCTCAGAATTCAAGGATTTGAGCCCATTTAATTATATTCTTCCATAAAGGGAACTAAGTGTCTCAAAACTTTTGCAAAGTTGGGAATTTGCAAAAATTGAGGGCAAAAACCCCTCATGGAGCTGCCATAGTGCTTTAAATGGACAGTCTCACCACAATATACTTTATTTCCTACTTGTCCAATATTTCTTTTTGTATACTGCTTATGACAATGTCTGGCCTTGGTAGGTTTTTTCACTAAGGGCAGCAGTGCAAGAAAACTCTACCTAAAGTCTTTTAGTGTCCAATTCTCCCCCCAGCTTAAGTTCATAACCCCTTGTACTTCTATTTAACACCAGCTCAGATAGCCTGCAGCATCTCTGCTTTCTGTTCCCTTCAGGATTGTGTGTACCTTAATAGAATTTCTTCTTAATCGCCTTCGCTCTCGAAAAAAGCCACAAAATTTCCCTTAGCTTTATAAATAATCAAGTTTTTTCACATCCCATTCTTACCATGTAAAGTTGCTCTCTTTTTATGCTCAGCAATTCTCAACTATTCTTTCTTTGCTGAGGTGATGACTTACTGGTGTTATCCCACTGGCTGAACTGCTTGCTTGTTATGGAGAGCTTTCCTTGACTCATGTCTGCTGCTTAACCAATACAGAATTTGTTTTTCCTTTTAACCATGGTGAATCACTGCAATGTGACCAATAATGCATATAATGCTAGAGAAAATGGTACATTGTATTTTGCCATATTCCTATTGAGTTCTGTGAAAAGAAAATTAATTTTGATCTTCTGTTTCTTATCTCTTGCTTCATTATTTTATGATGTTTAGGATGACTTTTGGAACTCACTTTTATCCATTTAGACTCCTAGTTTGTCCCAAGACTTTCTGGCCTATATTGCTTTTCACTTCTGTATTGACTCACTCCCCCACCCCATTTTTGTGTCAGCAAAAACTGTCTCACCTTTCTTCACATTTCTTCTGCCAGGTCATCAATACAGAAAGGAGAAATAAAAAACCCCAAACAAACCCAACAGTGTAAATTCTAATGCTCATGGCATCATCCCACTTATCAACTCCCTACATCCCACAAGTAACCTTTGTGTCAGATATCCAAGCTAGTTCTCTAACCACCTCTAGTGCTGTATTTTCTTGACCTTTATAGGGCAGGCTTTTCTGCAATTCTCTATCAGAAGCATTCTTTAATTCCAATGTGTTTTGTCTGAAAGTTCTCTAGTCAACACTTTTGTTACTTTTACAAAGGAAGAACTGTATAATTTCCCATTCTTGGTATTTGTTTCTAGAATCACTACAGAATTTTTTTCCCACTTGTTCTTTTCTCTTTATCTGCATTTTGCTATGGAATTGCTGTAATAGTCAGATATGACAACAGATTTCATCTTGTCTCATCCTGTACCTGGAAGATTTGGTACTAATCTCTACCATTCCATGTTACAGTATCAAGACAAAATTCTTCAACCTATGCTAATATGCCTTAAAGGCACAATTTGGAGGTTGAAAGCCCTTGCATTTTAGTGCCTAACAACACGTCTGGATGGATCATTATTATGCATTAATTTCCCCACGTGTCTTAAATGTTTAGTTGTAATTATTATCTGACATTACATTTTCTGTCAACTTACAGCTTTTTGTCCTCACTTTCGGTATGAAGTTATTCACAGTGCTGTTTTGAGACAGAACAGCATCTGAAGAATAGTGCTGCATTTTGAGAGAAACATGCTGATTACGTTCTGCGGGATTTTAATAGACAGGTATGCCAGGTACCACATGTCTGTGATTTACTGCAAGATTGCTAAGAATCATTTATTGTATCATCTCTGGCTGGGAAAAGGATGGATCCCTTTAGCTTTTTTAATTATGCCATTCCAATAAAAAGGAATGTATTATCATTGAGTTATTTGTATTTGCATGGTAAATCTAGGAGGCAAGAAATGAAAGCTTGTGGTACCAAGATTATTTGTTTCTGTTGGAACCTTCAGTATGTTTATGCTGTATAGTATTTCCAGTGTGTTTTGTGAGTGTTTCTTGACAAAAGTGGATAAATGATACCTTCTAGTGTATAAAAAAAACCATGGTACACTACCTCTGTGGAATAATTGCTCAGATTTTTCTCCTTTCCTTTAATAAATAATTAAGAATCTGACTTGCTGTTGTCTCTAATTTAGTTTAATGAAATCTTTATATAGACCATTTGTGACTTTTTTCCAAATTGCTTATAGACACTCCAAATGGAGATTTTACTATTGCTCGTCACATGAACAAGAGATTTTTATTGAATTTTGTATAGTTTTGATGTCCTCTTCTGCTGCTCAGAGGTGATTTAAATAACCTTGTTAATTGACACAAGGTTATTTATGCAACAAATCACTGACAGAGCAGAAAAACCAAAGTTGTGTTGGACAAGTTCTTTTTGAAAAAAGGCCTGTTATCTACTTCTTGGATTATTGTCAAATACAGTGGTACATTGCAAAAATGACACGCAATGGATGTCATCTTTTAACAGCTTTCTTTGCTCATCAATTTTTCATAAGCAGGGTCCAGAGCATTAAAATTTGGACAGGAGAAACTCCAGTAAAAACGATTGCATTGAGATTCTCTTGGAGGAGGCTTTCCTCTAAAATAATACATTGATATTCAAACTATTCTTTGTTCATTTGACTAATGAGGCTTTTGTTAGTTTCATGTGCTAAAGACAGTGGCTCTTCAACTGCTTATTAAAAAGGTCTGACTGACTGACTTACACATTAATGATAGAGAGGAAAGTCTCCTTTAAAGAGATATGCCTGTGAAGCAGAGAGTAGACATCAAATCCTGGTGTTAAAACATTTTCTGAAAAAAAAAAAAAATAAAAACCTGTGTGAGGTTCTCTGGTGTGGTGATGGATACAGGCCTTTGAAAAAAAAATAGTGTAAGATCTGCAAGACTGTTTTTCCTTCCCCCCCCCTCCCCCCCGTTTGCTGTCACAGCTTCTCTAAAGATATTTCCAAAAGAAGACACAGAAAAGGATTTGGTGGAAATGCATCAATAGGCTCAGAGTAGTAAAGCATAATATCAAGAACACTAAAACTTTTTAAATTCTAATAAATGGGGAATTATGGTGGAAACTCAATGCTCCCTACACAGTGTGAAGTGGAACAACAATGTAAAAATAGGGATAACATTCCCCCCCCCTTTTTTTTCCCTTAAAGCAGCCTCATTCAGATGATTAATTTCCTAATGTTTCTCAAAAACATCTTAAGCCATTTGTAGACAAAATGGGCTCCTTAATTAAAGATATTTACAGCTACTGAAGTCTATCCCTCTTTAGAAAGCACGTCTTTGGAAGCTCCAGTGGGTTTTCTGAGACCCACTGTAATCTGAGGTTTTGTTTCCTTAATGAAAATTTAACTTAATTCAGGCATAAAAATTTCAGACCAATTCTACATAAATATATTTTATTTTTTTAACTTTTGCATAACTGGATATTATTGGGTTTTGTACTATTTTTTCTGCTAATTTCATGTTGTATGAAGATAATTCTAACAGCAATCTCTCAGTCTCATAAGTGAAATGATGACCGTTCTATAACAATACAAAATACTGATTAAGTAGTAGTCATATAACATTATATGTATCTTTTAGCTGCTATTGAAGGGTGTTAAGAATTTTCAGCTACCTGAGAACTGGAGGCTTCATTTCATAAGTGGGTCAACTTGCCATTTCCTTTGAGGCTGTTTTGACAAAAGCTGCTTTTATTCGTGATAAGCAATAAAAAGTGGCTGAGTTTAGTAATGCTGCCATTGTAAAATTGATTAATGTCTGCTACTGTAACACGGATGTTACAGGATCTTTATCCCTTTCTCAATCCTTTTTGGGCAGAACAGGATGTAACAAGCCTGTCAGATTTTTTACCTCAGGTGGTTTCTTGTAAGTGTTTTGGTTGTTTTGGATTCGCTTTTTGCCTCTGTTTCCCTCCAAGAAGTTTCTGGTCTCTGAAGCAAAGTATTCCTTATTGGACATTGGTGCACTCCAGGAAACCCATGGTTTGTGGCTGTCATATAAGTCTGTGAAGCCCATCAGTTTAGTCAAACCTTAGGTAAATTAGTGTTGCACAGAAGAGCAGTTGAGGGTTTTCCTATTTTACTAACATGTAGGTATTTTCCAATGTTTTGCTCTGAGTGGTGTCAATAAACCCCTTCAAAAAAATTCTGGTAACCTCCTTTCATTCAAGTCTCTTGAAGTGCTCCGTCTACATGGAGTCTGAGACTTGATGGAATGCACAACTTACTTTTTTTTTTAAGAATGTATTTTTACACATTTTTTTTGACTGCAGGTTTCAATATAAACTTCTAAATATAACCCTGAAAATGTTAAGACACAGGCAGCTAAAATTAGAATACAATTTCATATAATCTGGTGACATAAAAGATGCTATCTAATTCGTCTCCAGTTGTTAACTGGGTCCAAAATAGTTACCTTGTGTACCTGTGTCTCATCTCTTTCCATAAGTAGAGAGACTGCACCACATGGTTCATAGACGACAGATGGATGGCATTGTAAGTTTTATCATCAGGATAACCATATTACCATGTAAATGTCAACTAAATATAAATTAAAAAGAATAGTGTTTAATCTCGAACTTACAAGTACCACTTCTTCTTTGGAAGTCAGCTGCAAAAGGATTTATATATTTTAAAAGGTACTGAGGCCTCTGAGTTGGTGTAATCAGCATATTGAAAATGGCAGAGAGGTGGACAAGGTGAGCATGAGCATAAGGGAAGACAATGCACAGAATATATTGCACCTCAAATGAGGTGTCAAGGGTAATCAGACGTATAATTTGATGGGAATCTGTCACACATCTGCATGGTTTACCAAATATAAAAATTCAATAATTCAATTTGTAATAAATAAGTGCCATCTTCTAGAATAAACTCTGGAAATCTCTGCAAGCAACATAAAACTACACAATGCATAGTAGCTGTTTTTAAAAACACAAAGAGAGAAAGTTGGATTAACCCTGTAGGAGACTTTTTTTTTTAATAATTCTGCATATGCTGAAACATGAGGCATCTTGCAGTACTGTCTATAGAGCCAAATAATGTAAACAAGATTGATATTGTCAGCTATTGTATCACTTTGGAAGCATGCTGAATGCGAGATGATGTCAATGTAAGTGTTGATGTTGTGAGGTACAAAGTATCTTTGGAGATTCCACAAGTTTAACAAGAGCTACGAATGCCCATGGTTGGCAGCAGCTGCAGTCCTACTGAGAATTTTTTATGTGTGAGTCCTTGATGGTCCTGTTCATTGCCACCATGTACTTCTTCATATATAATCTGTTGAAGCAATGCAGACTTTCATTGTTCCCTTAATTTCTTGTTTCTATAGTGCTGTAAAGAACTCTGTGCCAGAGACTTGAACTATACTGAACAAGTCCTCCAAATGTGCGTACTTTGGGCTTAAGATTGGAATGGCATTTACCTGTTAGGCAGTGATAAAGGCCGAATCAAAGATTGAACCTCTAACTGCTCCAAGGACAGGGGCTAGCAAAGGTGCTAGCACTTCAAAGTAATTGTCATGCTCTCGTTCTGTAGAGTGTTTTTTGAGGTGGATATTTTGTGCGTGTTTATGTGTAATTCAGGGCTTGAGCATGACAGAGAGAGAGAAAAAAAAAAGATGGCTTCAAAGAGTTCTTTTAAGAACCCAAAAGAGCAAAAATTGTTTTGTCTGTTTTATCTTTAAGCATCAGAAAGACTTTAATTAAGATATCCCTGGGTTCATGTGATTTTGCTAGAGCTTACTCACCGGGAGGGTTTTCTAAGCTCTTGAAACTCAGTTTTAATGATATGTCTTCCAGAGAAATATCTGAAGAGGATCACTGAAAAACTCAATATATATTGTATTATCATATCATGTACTGTTACTGTTGTAACCAACCATAACTGATTTACGTGAAAAATAAATATAGGAAATCTAGTAGTCTGTTCAGAGAAATAGGAGACGAGAACATCTCAGTTTTAATTAATAGTTTGGTTCTTCTGTAACCTTGTTAAATTTGCTTAAATCTCCTTGTACTAGGTTTCTTAATCTTCTTGCCAGTGATGATTGGGATAACTTTATTTTAAAGCATTCCCATTACCTTTTAATGCTATCATCTTACAAAATGTGAATACAGGAATAAAATCCTTTGTGCCTCTGTCCCTCATCTCTAAAACGGGGGACAATATTTCCTGCTTCAAGGCTGTCCAGAAGTGGAATTTTGAAATGTTTAAGAGGTATTAGATATTATGGTAATGAGGGCAATAGGAAAACTCATTAACTTGTTAATAATTAATTAGCTAATAATTGTGAAGGTAATAATAGAAAATGGAAAGAACTGTGCAATGAAAAGCTCCGAATTACTATTACTAAGAACATGTCCTACTTTAGATGATTGTCCAGCTCATTTGTAAAAAGAAGGAAAAGTCTACAAATGGAGATTGTTTCTCAGGACGGAAAATAATGCAGAATACAAGTACTATAGCTTAAGAAGACAGCAGAAAATATATTAGACTGGATGCTGTATTCTGCTCATAAAGGAACACCTTCTCATTTCAGTTCGATTCCTATAAACTATTTATCCTGGTAGGAAACAGGTAGGCAACAGCAATTTTAGATCAAAATACTCTCAGCTACTTTGAAGAAGTTGCATGATTTGTGAAATTATATTTAAATCATGTTCTCTGAAATGACACTCATATAGGTAAATAGATACATTTATCTATTTATTTTTTAATAAACCCCTGTTAAGGTTTTTTGAAATAGTAGATTACTGTGTCAATGATTTACTTACATGGATATTATTAATGTTTTCTTCTTAACACAATCATATTAAATTTTAATGACATGGATTGTAATATCTAACTGGTATCTGGAAGCTTGTGGATAGCCCAAAGCTTTTATACAAATTTATATGTATAAAGCTCTCACTGATATACTTTGCCAGTAGATATTGTACCTTGAGTAGTCAGCTCTGCAAATCCCGTCTCACAAAAGATTAAAAACATCCTCCTATTACATCTAGAGACTTCTTTTTGTTATTCAAAGACATGAATATATTTAGAAAAATGTATATGATTTTTAATGCCTTAAACCAGAAAGCTACCTTGATTCCCATTAAAAATTGGAATATTTAATGTTTTTGCTGCTTCTGTGGCACTTTTTTGATATTGTGAAGAAGAACAAAAAAGATTTCTGAGAACATATAAAACAAAAAACTGTGTTTGAAGTATTATAATAAAACAACCTTCTTCTTTTAATGCTAAGTCCCTTTTTAATGAAGATCCTCTGGCAGCTCTTGAATGTATAACTAGTTTATATCATGGGATGAAGCTGTCTGTTCTGATGATTGACATGAGCCCACATTACAATGTGATTCTGAAAATTAGTCCATAGAGGTCCTTTTCAGGTACTACTCAGACTGAGAGCTGCCCTCCAACTACAGTAGAGCCTTTTTAACCCCACTCATTGGTATTCTAATCTGGAAGTGCTGTCCTGCTTTTTAAATAACCCAGGCATTCAGGCTAGTACCCCCCTTGACACATTACTTAGCCAAAGGATTCAAATGAGATTCAAGAAACATGCAGTACAGCACAAAGGGATTGGAATATGCACAATTAATAATCACACAGTTAATTCATTTTTAATGCAAGGAGGTTTTCTGAAATTTCACATTCAAATTTGTAACACAAAGTAGTTGCTGTCTATTCCCATTATGCTGCCAAAATACTATAATGATAAAAATTTCCTTATTTTTCTCTGTCTGTGTGTGGATATTTGGGTGGGTGGGTAGGTGCATGTATATGCTAAAAAAATAAATCTGAATAACACTGAGATTATAATGCAAACTGATAAATAGTAAAGTGTTCAAATCTAAAGATGACTTAAGTCAACTGTGAGCAAAAAAGCAGAAGACCCATTGCGTAAGTCAAAGGAGGGATGACTTTTAGCTTATGGTGGCAAATAGCCTGACTATTGCTGATTTGCGTCTGCACCAAAATATAGTTTGATCAGTTTGTGTTTTCTTTGCCCGTCTCGTTGTTTGTTTTCTGTCGGTTCTTGCATGTATTTTTTGGCAGATGATTGCAGCATCTCTTCTGAGTGATTATACAGTTTTGCCTCTGGGGAAAATTCCCCATTGACAATGGAGGAAATATGATTTTAGGCACTAGCAGCCACAGAACTTGAAAACTAAAATGTGTATTTTCCTAAAAACTTATTTTGGAACTTATTTTTTTACTGCATATCATTTTATGGGCTCCTAATGTTCCTTCTGTACTGTGTTGTTCATGAGAACTGAATGCAGAAACTTTTCAGAGAATAATAGTTATGCTGAGCGAAGGCCGCTGCTCAAACCCTTCTAAAAAGCTACCCGTAGATTACCAGCCATTGTCCCAGGGATCTGCCAGATAAATACAGCGACTGCACTTTATTGTCAGTAGGAAGCTGACCTTTACCAACAGTTACCATGTTGAAGCATGATTCCCTACTCCTTCCTTTTGTGTGGCCCCTATTGCCCTCTGCTCAAGTTATTCAAGCCTTCTGTTAGTAAATTTTACCCCATGAAGAGTGCCTGAAAAAAATTATGCTTAATTCCTACTTAAACCCTGTTTTAAAGACTTAAGTGGTACATAAGCTTTATGTTCTCACTAACACAGGGATCAACTTCATTCTCTGTGACTGTGTTTAACCAGGGTCTGTTTGAAGAGATGTGTGTAAATGCTGCTTTTGCATGTGCCTATTTTTAAAAAGAAGAGCTTGAACTATTTCCTTCCAGCAACTAAATCTACCTAATCGTGCATGAGATACAAACCATTTCCTAAAACATAAAAATGTCTAGAATGTAATGAAAATTGATATTAAGAACAGCATAGCATACTGGAACCAAATGTCTGAGAAACATAGCCATAGATACTTAAATTAGAATGTGAACCGAAAACTTACTTTGCTAAGTTAGTATCTTTGATTTAAAATATTAATCCATACCAAGGAAAAAGAATTGCCATTTTTGTATTGAAGAGTCTCAAATGTCCCCAAAGTTTTCCATGTCTGCTGTGGTGGTTAGTAGAAGAAATACAGTTAGATAACACATGAAAGGAAACTGGAGATATTGTGCTTTGAACTCCATGCTGGGCATCTATTACCCCAAGCAGCAATTTCTGGGAGAAGGGAAAGGGGTCTGTAGCCATAATTATTGGATTGGGTAGAAGATGTGTATATATGTGTATTTTCCTGAGCTGAAAACCAGGTGATGTCTGTTCTGCCCTATGCTCATGGAATGGAAATGTCAGTATGGGCTGAAGGCAAGTCCTGGACCTTGTACCAGTCTCATGGTATACAGTGTGCACTTTGATTGCCCCTGTCTATAGGTTTTCTTCTAACAGACCTTTTGTAAACGTGATGAAAACAGCACTGATTTAAATGCAAACCTGAGTTTACAAGGCAGTTTCTAATGGTGGCTGAATGATTCACTGATTCTGTTATTCGTTTGTAAAATAATTGCTCTGAATTAAACCAGAAGAGCTACTTCTATTTATGTTTTTAAGCACAGTTTGTTTGAAATCACTGATATCTTGTGAGACATGGCCAGGAATGCATATTTGCAGAATTTTTGTTACCTGTTAGATTGTGTAAATCAGTATTATGTGCACTTTTTTTCTGAAATGACACTGATAAGTGCTTATAATCAGATACAGTTGAGTGGTTTTGGATAGGGAGATACATCTTAATATAGAAAATTAACATATTTATAGAAGCATCATTATCGATAGTGTCAAGACCACACTGTCCGAATAGTACCCGAGGATCACAGAAGAGTGGGATCTTTTTGGACTAAATGCTCAAACATAAAATAGGTTATCCCGAAGTACTTCCTTTACATATTACTCACTAGCATTTCATTGGTAATATGCTTTTGGGGGTGGAGGGAAGGAGAAATTTAATTAGGAAGGTACTTGCTAAATAGAAGAGCAGGAGAATAGATAATTTTAAAAAATCATGAGGTGAAGAGTACAAAGAATGTAGTGTTGGGGAAGGGGGATAAGGAAGGAAATAAAATTTTAGCAGTGATGAGTCAAGGTCATCATGGAGTAAAGAAGTCAAGAACCTTTAGACGAAATAAATATATTTAAAACTTAAAGGTTTTCTCACTATCAGTGATGATCAAAAGGTTCCTTGTTATTAAGGCATTCTTTTTACAGCCCTCTCTGTTACCCTCAAACAAGAACTAGTATTTCTCTTCATAAGCACCCTTAGGCAGATAGGTTATCTTGCTGATTGCTCACAACATTTTTTCTGTTTTGCTGGTACATTAGCATTATCTTAAATTTGATAAATTCAGTATGCTATTACAGCTTGCAAAACCTCTGTACAAGCTTGTATATCCAAGCTACCTGTAAGTAATGGGTAATATTTCATTAAATGCGGGTTTTAAGTTTTTAATATTGCACACATGTGACTCTGGATATTCACTGTGACACTGAAGCAATAGTTGCACTTTGTTGTTACAATAAAATCAACCTTATGGACTGCAAATCCCATCATGATGGCAAAGGGACGCTGTGTTAAACCCCTGTTTTATTGTGTCTCTTTCCAGTTGGGATCATATTCTTCTGTTCTTAGAGTGAAGAACTGCATCACTGACAGGGCAAATTGTTCTACCTTCTCAAAGTACAAAAGCAATAACATCCACAAAAACAATCCCTTACAAGTAACCTTGGAAAGTTGTACCCTGAAGTGAAAAAGACAAGTCAGGAGTGGTTGTGCAGTGCTGTGAACCTCACAAAGATGCTGGTTTTCCTCAGAGGCTGCTACAATCCCAAGCATGGTGTTATAAGGTTTGAGAAGACTTGTGTGGATCAGGGGAGAGTGAGTTGACTGGCATGCCCAGCAGCAACAAGCCAAGTCTGATTGAGGTGAACCTTCTCATGGCACCTTGGGGCTATTCTCCTGTCTAGTGTCACTGTCTCAGCCTGGTCTCTATGTACCACACTGAAAGCAAGTCCGTGACTTGCACTGTGGTAGGCATTAAACTGCTGCTCCTCTTACTGTCCCTCTGGGGGGATTGAAGAGTAAGGTGACTTAACTAGAAGAGGGATACTTGTTTTCTGACTTTTACACTAAAATACCCTTTAGCTGACCTAACATGGAGTTTCTGTATTGATGCAATCTTCAGTAGGTATGAATGCAGGAAGGGAGAAGGGTTCTGAAGAAAGTGGGGTTTGTGGTTTGTGGGGTTTTTTTCTCTTTCTTTTTCCCTTTCACTGAGTACCCTGAGAAAATCCGTTAACCTTGGCATAGTAGGATACCACTCAGGCGGACTTGTCTGATTATGCTGTAAACTGTCTTTGTGGATTAAAGTTATAATTGTATTATAAATATAACAGCTTTTCTGGTGTAAAAAATCAAGAAGGCAGATCAAGAGACCATATGGTGTATAATGGAAATGAAATAGTTTTTATTTTGCTGGTGCAGAGGGTAGAAGTAAAGGAATTGTGTTGGTTAAAGTAGGCAGTGTAACAGGAAGATGGGGTGGAAAGACCAAGGACATCTACCTGTTACTACAGCATTAATTCCTTCACTTGCTGTTGAGTACCACTAACTGGGTGAAACAGTTATTTCCTCAACATGCAGGAGCTAAGGTAGCAGGATGTTTCAGATCTCGGCATGGCAGTAGCTTCTCTCTTTCCTTTAAGTTGCTAAAGAACGATACAGGTAGTTCTAAACTGTTACCCCTCTGAGAGACCATTAAGTTTAGTCTGAAGGAAATAAGGCCCAGACTCGATGTTAGCACCCAAGTACAATTTTTTTCCTGGTCTTTTACCAGAGTTTGGCTAATGAAGCTGTCAGCCTACTGCATCTGTTCGGAGTTGTCCTCCTGGTGCCATTTGCTGCTGGCTGTAATGGACTTACTGTTACTTATTTGGCAATGAGGTCTTGAGCACTTTTTGCCTGACAAGCATATGTATGATCAAAAAGGTTCCCCCTCCTCCATGCTCATTTATGTTCACACTATAAATCTGCTTTCTGGCCTTAGAGCTGATCTCATCAGGAGTAAATCCAGACCATCACTTTCAGACAGTTATATTGAGACTGTAACCCCGTGTGTGTATTAGCCTCTCTCTTTTGTGAAGCAAGGTTTAAACGCTACATCAACAGATTTAAATGGACAGTTATTGAAATCAGCGAGATAGTCTTATGTGAGACATCCATAAATTTTCTGGGGAATATTTTTCAAGTGTGTGGCAGTTTTCTGAGACCCAGGTTGCTGTAGCAGGAAATATTTTGGTAGATGAACTGCTACAACTACTGTTTGATTTATTTTATTTTATTTTATTTTGAATGGTGAAATGGTTACATCTCCAGGATCAACTGGATTGCTTTGGAGTAGGTGCAAAAAATTAAGAAGAGATTTTAATTTTATACTACTCCATTAAATTATTGTGTATCTTACAAACAGGATTTGACTGGTTAATATCCTCATGCTCTCTTTAAACATTTTGTTGTTATTCTTCAGTACAGTTTAGCATCATACAATTTCTCCTTTCCCTGAAGCAGTCTTAGAGCAGTTTCAAATGCATCTCTCTCTCTTATGATTGGGAAGTTGTGGTGGGGCTTTAATCCCTGAGTATTCACATCCCTCTTGCACTTCTGTGCCTTTGGTTAAGTAGAGACAGTAACTATGAGTCCCTCAGTGACTAAAATGCCAAACCACACACGACACCCTCTTTACACTCCCTATTAAAATTTTACAGGTCAAAAATCCAAAACCCACTTAATAAAAATTGTTCTTCATCGTAAGTGACAAGAGAGAGCAGGTCAATCTATGGAATAATGGTGCAGTAATTAGAACCTTTGTAGTTGATAAAGTGTGACTGTTAATCAATGTTTGGCTAATTAATCAATATTTTAATCATTAGACCTTTTAAATTTGTTTTAATGAGCATTTCCTCTAATTCCCTTGATCCTGTTGCTTCCAACACTTCTATTATCTTTGTTAAACAGCAAAGTAAGTGTTCATATACCTAGAATATGCTGAGGTTTTGTAGGGGTTTTGTAGTTTACTGCAGATACCTGAGTATTTCTGAATGTAAGCAAATTCAGAGTCTTAAATGAAAAAATATTCTTCAGCATATACCCTGTCCTTGTTTGAGTTAAGAGCAGTGTTTGAGAGAATGAGCCTTCACAACTTAATGGTGGACTCCATTGATAGATTTTGATATCTTACTAATCTTTTCTTAAGGAAAAAATGCAGATGGGACACAGGCTACTGAATGACAATTACTCAGTCCCTGAAAATCCCTCTCTTCCCTCTAAAAACCTTACTCAGGACTATCGAGGTATTTAGAGTTTGCAGAGAGTAACTGCTCCACCATTAGTCCAAAACTATTCTTTCCAGGAATTTGTCTGCCCTTTTCTTCTGGTGTTTACTGACTGCAATTCACAGATTTTTCATACATGGTATATGTGATGTACAGCACTTATGGCAGTGGCCATCTGAATGTGGTATTTGTCATCTCAACTTTGAATATTCCGGAAAATATTCAAAGTAAATATGGACTGTTTGTATCCCTCTCATACAGAATAGTCAGAGAGGTTTTTTCCCTTTTCTGTCCTTTTCAGAAATCAAAATGGCCTTCTGTTTACCATGGCAAATATCATGAAGCTATTTCTGATACTAATGGGTGTCAGGAGTTTGCTGCCCAGTCCTACATGTACGTCTTCTGGCAAGGAGACAGATTTTGCTGAGCTCTGCACAGGTTGGCCTGTTACATTGACTTTGATTTCTTACTGGTCTCTTAAACACTTGCTTTTATTCCCCTTTCTGCTGTTTGTTAATCTTTCCCTCATCCTTGACTAGGTGTCAGTGAGGGACTGGGAAATAACTTGTTCCAGACATGCAGAAATCCATGGTTACAGAGCTCAGGCTGATCCTCTGCTTTAACTTAATCCGGAGGTTCTCTAAATCTTTTCTTGCAGGAAATGAGAGATTCATTTCCTCTACAAAAATATAAGTCTCCAACTAATTCTAAATGCTTTGGTGGTTTTGTCCTCTGCAGACCTGTAGAGATTTTTACCATCTCTCTATAACATTGTCTCATGGCCATATTTTTTTTTAAACAAAATTTGTGTACTAATTTGATTTTTTTTAATTAATAATGTTAGCATGTTTACTGAGTTTACATTCCTAGTTAGCAATTATTACTTAGTGTCAAAGTAACTCATCCTCTCCCACTGAGGGCTTGAACTATTGTCTGAGATTTTTTTTTTTCAACTGAATTTTGAAAATTAACATTTACATTTTTGAGCCATTTCTACAGACTTCACTGTAGCAAATTTCCAGCTACATTCAAAGCCTAATTATGTGCTTCTGGAATACTTCAGTAGAATCCTGACATGTAGATAAAATAAAAGCTGTTTCTTTTAACAGCGATGTGATTTATAAAGAAACATCAGAAAAGCAGTTTGCATACTGCTTTTCAACATGAGTGAAATATCTGAGCACTCTATTGCCAGCTTCTGAGACTATGTTCAGTGGGAAAACCTTTAGGGTTTAACTTCAACATTGTTTTTTTTTATGGATTGGGAGTCTGACCTACTCCTGCGAGCACCAGAAATGGAGGGCTTCATTCTTAACACAACATCATAGCTTTGCTGAAGTTGGTGCAAATCTCCAGTTGGGTGTATCTGGGCACAGATCTTACACTTTGTAGGTTGTTATGGGCACTGTGCTGTTGATCAAATGAGTTTATTCAGACAGCTTGATATGATGCAGGATTTAAAGAAAGCATTTAAATGAGTAATCTCACCTAAAACTGATATTATAGCACCTGAAAGTGCCTATAAATTTTCTATCACAGTAGAGAGTTAAGAGGTCTAGTTAATGGGACTGACTTGTTCAAATGAGCCATACATTGATTACTCGCAGTTGCCATGTGGGTTTGGTAGGGAACGAGTCTGCTTGTACAGGAACATGTAGAGAAAGAAACCTGCATTGGGGTATTTTATGTAGATATTGTACAGTTTTCTCTATTTTCTGATCTGAGTAGTATCATTGCACGTGATCCTATAATGTTTTCTCAGAATGAATCTCATTAATATTTATGTCAATAAACTCCTCCTCCTGTCTCATTTACTAAATCAGGGAAATCTGAATTATGGAGAGGAGGCAATCACTGAGGGAAAATACTTGTTGGACAAAAATATTATGAGGACCAGAATAAAATAAACTAATTTCTTATCAGAAGGTTATTTTAACAAAAATACAATTCTTATGTATTGCATTCACATAAGTTCTTAAGAACCCATTAGTAAATTGTTATTTTTATGAAACTATTACACTCAGGAATTTTTTTAATTCATTTTATTTTATTAGATCAGCAGTAATGAACCAAAACCAATGTAATTTATTTTTATTACTACTATAGGTTGAATCATGATGATTTATGCAGCCATATTGAAGCAGTGACTGTAATTACTCTGTTATTGTCAACTATATATTTTTCTGAAATCAGACACTTTAGCCACATATAAACTTCAAAAGTATGGACGTTTGTAATTTTAAGGACATAATGAACAATACAGATAGTTTGTCCTGCGGAGGTTTTATTTTGGTACTCATGAGATACCATCCACCTGGCTCTACATCTTCCTGATTTACTGGCTGAATAGTATTTTTTGACTGAAATGACTTTACTTTCCACATTTCTTATTCAGTATCATCTATATCCCACAGAAATAAAGAAAAACAATATAAGGTTTGTTTTTCTTCCTTTCTTTTTTTTTTCTTCTCCCAGTTTGTTTTCTTTCAATTTTTTTTATCCTTTCTCACAGTGAAGTGACATTATATGTGGGAAAAAATGACCAATGGAGATGTGTAAAAAAAGTAACTTGCAGCAAATAGTGGATTTTCAGATATTCTGAAAAGGTCTTAAGGAGGAGTATTGTAATTTTAAGGGCAACTTAAAGCAAATACGAAATATATAACTTTTTAGAAATTTTCTAGTAGTAATAAACTTAAATTATGGCTATTTTTAGTTTTACTGCCTGTCTTGCAAGCTTAATTTACTCCACTCTCCCATATATCCTCAATCCACCTTAAACAGAGAATAATGAGGTACAGGGCTCAGATTAGAGCATTGTTGAGCCAGAAACTAGAGCTCTAAAAGAAATTTTCCTTACTGGTGAATATTCTCAAGGCCTAAAACTCAGATGAAGTGTGGCAAGAAACTTTTTTCTGATACAATTATGTTTCCAAGATGTGTAGCATTCTTCCCAAAGATAGTTTTCAAGAGAAAACTCAGAATATTATCTACATTTTTTTCTGTAAAATCAAAATTCTATTATACATATGATTCATTTGTTCCAAAAGAGCTTCATTCTGCATTGAAATGAAGGAGAAAATAAAGTCCCTTAGTTATGCTGGTTTACTGAACCTTAGGAATGGGTAATTTTCTCTTCAAGTAAAACTTGGAGCAATGATTTCCACAGCATGCAAAATATTTGAAGAATCCCTCAGAAGACCAAAAATAACATTTTACTTCCTTCCCCATAACCGATGCAGTTAATGTGTTGATTTGTTTTGTTTGGGTTTCATTTGTTTGTTTGGATTTTTGTTTTGATTTGGTTTTTTGTTTGTTTGCTTGGTTTTGTTTTTTTTTTTTTAAGTCCTTTGTCTTTCATTGCTGCCTCAGAAAATATCTGGTCAAAGGCTACCAGACTTGACTCTAAAATTTAGGAAAGTTTTTCCTATCTTAATCTTATGTTTAAGTTGTTGCTGGCTTCCTTTCCTACTTACCCATCCTTCTCATCCATGTCCCACTTTCCATGCTCTCATTCTTCAGGATAGGAATAGCATTAAAAAGCCGTATAGAACTGTGTGAATGTCCTTAGGTTGATTATTTTTTTCAGAAATCAGATGGAAAAAGGAAATTATGATAAGGCAGTTGGATGTTCAATCTGTCCACAATGTTCAGCAATTAAAAAAAAGTACGTGTAGTGACCCATGGGCACTTTTTTCTCCATGCTGGTTTGCAGAATCAATGACAGTAAAGAGAAGAAGGACCTACTCTTTACACTTTGCTGAGTATGTCAGTATTCTGATGAGTATCAAGGCAGTGGACTCAGTAACTGTATCTGCTCACCTGATCCACAAGCATCTAACAAGGAACCGAAAAAGAAATGTAGAATTATGTCTATTTCTATGCTGGGATTCTCGTTCGTAGAAATGCTGGCACCGGAAATCCAAGGCCAAATTTTACAAAGTGATGGGTGCATTCAGCTGAGAGTGCTCTGTGCTGCTCGAGAAACACTGAATATGTTGCAGAATGGGATCTTTGGAACGACTTGAGTGTGCTTTTGTGAGCATTTGCCTTTCCTCTACAGAGCCCTTAAGAGCAATTTGAAAGACAGATAACAGAATTCTTACAGAGTTCAAATGTAAATCTCTTCAGAATTATGTTCTCTAGGGGAGAGTAAACAAATAAACATAGTAAGAACTACAGTAATATTGCACTTATAGAGAGCTTTTCTTGAGTCTTACAGAGCTTTTCATCTCAGGATCTCAAAGGACTTTATAGATGGTACTTATCTAACCCTTATAACACCTTTGTAAAGGTAGCACTTGGGTATCATCTTCATTTTCAGATAAGAAACTAGAAATGGAGACACAAGAGATGTGTGGAAAATAGGACTTAGGTCTCCTAACTTGGCGTAATAACGTAAGAGAGATTATTGTAAATAAATGGCATTTGAAAGGTCTTTAAATACCACATAATCTGAAGTTAATGGTAATCTTGTCATTTTATATTTGTGGTTTTTTGGCATTCTATTTTTCTATTTTGAAGACATTGAAAACATTTCTCTTGTAATTACTGTTAAAGGTCTTAAATTTTTATTTTTTTACCCTTGAAAACAGTTGATTTACAGGCAGCCTTAAGGATTTTTGTTATTCTAGTTCACCTTTAATCATATAATAATCCAATGAATTATTAATTAATTGTGTCATATTTGTTGTTCTATCTGGAGAGTAGCTACTTAATATCTGACCTTATTCCTTTAAATTTTGATGGAGAGATAAGTACCAGTAGTAGAAAAGAAGAGAGAAAATAGTTTATTATAATTTTATGTACCAAATCAAAATATTCTTAATAGTTCTGTTTTATAAAAAAAAATGCAAATGCTTTTGCATTTTCCATTACTGCAAAACATGAAATTTACCTGCATTATTTATTTCAAGGCCTTTTCATCCTCAAGTATCTTGTCCATATCACATTTCACTGAAGCCTGATGAAGTGCACAACTCTGAGCAGAGCAGTTATGTCAGCATCTTTCACATGTTTTTTTTTTTTAACATCCCATGCCAGTTGTAGTTACCATTTTTTGAAACAGAAGGAATACTATTCTATAACACACAAAAAATGGTCCCAAAACCCACTTGAATTCTCATTTATGTTATTTTATACTTTGGACAGCACTTCAGGACGTAAAAATGGTATTCTTTTGTTCTAATATATGACTTTGTATGATAATTGTTCCTGAGAGAGTGCAAGTGAGCAAATATGCATTGTCAGTCTGATATAAGCTATATTAAGCACAGCCATTTTAATGGATGAAATATTAAGATATTTCAGTTTACTACTAATGTAGTAGTAGTAGAGTCTAAGAGTCTCTATAGAGTCTAAGACACTTATAGAATGCAAGTAATATGTTTTAGAAATGCTGGTATTGCTTTTGTGTTGTTGTAAAATGTGATTAAGTCTTTTTGAAGGAGAGGTGTAGAAGCCGAGTTGATGTGAAAGTTTTTCTCTTTAGATAAGTCAAAGTCTTGTAACATATAAGTTGTAATGCCTGAATTATTTACTGGAGTTTTTTATGTTCTTTGTATCTTCACCACCTTTGGAAGATTTGGGTCTCAAATGGCTGGGATGCACACTGTGTTGTATGCAATATGTATTTTCTCATAGTGTGTTGTAGAATATTATGCTTTTTTGACAAAACTAGGTTGAAATAAAACATACTCAGAAGCATCTCCTGAAAGGGGGAGTTTTCTTACATAAATCTTGGAAGTTCTGGCATAGAAGAGAAATGAAAGAAACCCCAAAAAATTAGGTTTCCAGTGCAGCTCGTATGAAGGCTTTCAGATAAGGAGATTTAAAGATCTAGATATTAAGCTGAAAATACTGAAAGTCATTTGGGGTTTTAAAACAGGTTTCCTTTGAAAAAGATAGTCATTAAAGTGGAAAAAAACACCCAAAACACACTCTCCCATTTGGATGCAAAAGAAAATCATGCAGAATTTTTAGAAACACTTGTTTGTAAAGTTTGTATATCTGTGGGCTATTCCAGTACATTAACAACTATTTACATATAAGGCCCACAAAAATTACTCTGATGTTACCATCAAAGAAGTAGCTCAGATATACTGACCCAGCCTGGGCTCAGTTTCAAATGAACCAGCCCAGGACCTGGTGCTAATTCTGGCAGCACAGAGCTTCTCACGTGATACAAAGGCTAAACATTCATCCAGCTTCTCACTTTGGTGCTATCTACACTGAACAACCAAGATGTGATCTAGCTCAAGTATTTTTTTATGAACAGTGGAGACATATTTTTGAATCATAGGAAGTTTTAAACTGTGGTGATACAAGCCATATGGGATTCCTAACTTTGATGAAATCTGATGGATCATTTCACACATGGTCATGCTGAGTTTAAGGCTGAAAGAAAAGACTCAAAGAATCTCTTTTATATAATTATTTCTAAATAACAGTTTGTAAAAAGCATGCACAGACTGGCTAACCATACTTCTTTGACATTAGATTTTTAAATATTAACATTCTTCCTTTTGGTGATTTTTGTATTTTCTTTTAATTGTGCGACAGTTTGTTCTGAGGGAATAGCCACTGCTGAGCACTCCCAACATGTTGAGGCAAATAGTGAGACATTGACAAGGAATCTTCAGGCTCCTTTCTCAGAGTCGTTGCCATGTGCTGACATAGGCCTAGATAAAATGTAAGCTTGTAGACTGTGCCAGTCAATTATCTAGCATTTGAAAATTCAAATCTCAAGCTAGGAGATTTCACAGACATGAAATTTGGACCTACAGAAGTGTTAAGTGAACTCTCAAGAGTTGTTCATCAGAGGTAGTTTGAAGAATAAACTAATATTTGTGCAGAAAGACAAAGTATTGTTATAAATCAGCAATTAGCAAGAAGGTTTTCATGCTAGGAAAATGGGTAAGAGGTGCCTCAAGTTTCTCTATTAAATTTAATGAGCTGGAAAGATGAAAAGATGGAATAAGTAAAACAAAGACACAAGCAGTAATTGTGGACAACTCGTTTTCTTTATTATGGAGTGTTTCAGAAAGTTTTCTGTATTGTAGAGTGTGGGTTTTTTCATACCTTTTTCCCATACTTGCCATTCTGCCAGTACTCGGGACTTGAACTAATTGACAGGACCCCACATTTTCCTCAATTCATTGGCAATAAAAATGCTACAGAATTGCTTTGTTTTTATGAAACAGAATCACAAAGAAGAGAAAAATGAGACAATATTACCCTGCCGAGTCCAAAAAATAATTTAAAAGCAGAAACAGTGACTGATGTGCATTTTTGCCAGTGCTTGATGTCATTGGTATAGGTGCTTTACTTCTGGATAACTGCATCTTCACTATACAACTAAATCTTTTTTTTGTTCATAGGACAGAAAATAAAAGATTAACAGTCTGCATGGCGCAGTGCGTCGAATTGCCTTTGATACAGAAACAGTGTATTACCTTGTAGTTTATCCATTCCTTGACTGGGGCTTCAAGCTTGAATATCATGTTTTTGGACTGTGATGTAGTTCAGAATGTGATGCACAGTGGAGGGAAAATTTAGGATAAAAGTGAGAAAATTGGTCAAATAAAAATTTAAAAGAAAAAGGCATATGTTAAGCTGTGGTATTACAACCCTTCCCTGCCATCACAGCTCATCGAACCAGTGAATTGTGAAAGTCACATGCACATATATCAACGCCTTATCCTGGTGTTTCTGTCTCTCTGCAGAAGTTGCAGCATTTTGACATCACCCCTTCAGCTAGGATAACCTTCTGTGAGAGTGAAACTCTTCTTAAACCACGTCATAGTCCTCTAGTAGGGCAAACCCAGGGATCAAGGGAGATCTCCCTTGGGTCATGGGACCTGTGTTGTGACAGGGAAAACTGGCTCAGCTGTTGGATTCCTTTCATACTTCTGAATCACTTACAAACACACACTACAAATTAGCAACAATGTAGGATAATGCAAGGAGAAGTTTACCCCAAATTCCCTTTTTCCAATATGTCCTCTACCTGATTTTGTGTATGTTGCTGATGAGGATTATTGCAGGATTTATTTTAAAGTACTCTTTCCTTTTTGAGAGTGCAGATTATCTGAGGTCAGTTTGTATGTGGAATCAGAGTAATCGACAAATTCATTTCTTTCTTCTCTGAAACCATCTACCTGTTCCTTTAGATCCTCAGAAGAAAAAAAAAAGGCAGACAAATAAATCCTCTATTTTTTCATCTGATCAGCCTCTATCCTGTAAGATTTAGGAAAAAGGAAGAGATTACTGGGTTTATTTTTAATTTAAAGGTATTTGGAGTTT
Source organism: Pipra filicauda (assembly GCF_003945595.2). Classification (NCBI taxonomy): domain Eukaryota; kingdom Metazoa; phylum Chordata; class Aves; order Passeriformes; family Pipridae; genus Pipra; species Pipra filicauda. The sequence goes on along the minus strand of NW_024104369.1, from coordinate 1,879,634 downwards.
GGTGAGTGTGAGGATGTCTGTCCTACTTGGATATACATATTCAAGAAATGGATAATGGGCCAAATCCCCAGTGTGAAGTCAAAAGATGTTACATCTGTTAATGTAGACTAGGTAACGATTTGGCACAGACAAATATATGAGTATACGAGTGCCACAGCTCACCGGGTGTTATTACAAAAAGTCTGTCTCTTGCTGGCATTGACTTTCAAAAACAAGCTGTGCTTAGCACCTCTGAGTTTATAAAGATCACACAGCAACCTACATGCTATCAAAGCTTCAGGAACAAATAAATAAGCAGCTTATCTCTCAAGGTCTTTCCCCCTGATTTTATTCTAGGTGACAATAGAACCAAAGTTGCAAAGCAGTATAAGATCTTCAGCTCAAATATATGCTGTATGTTTTTTCACAGTCTGTTATCTGTTGTTGGATTATTTTCTTTAAAAACTTGTAATATTAGGAGGTTTTAAATCTGTCAGAGCTTTGAAATTAGTTCTGACTTTTGTTCTACATGTAATATTTTGTTCATCATGCAATATTTTTCACACGTCTGCTTCAGGAGAAATGACCCTCCATTGCCACGTGCACATTTAAAAAAAAGAAATGTCAGTTTTATGAATCTCTCTGTACTGTAGTCTTTGCAGAGCTAGCTGTGTCTGCACAGAGAAAATTCAGGGAAGCTGTACTGTATTTTAACCTTTGAAGCAGATACCCTGAATGAGTGAAAAAACCAAGTAATTTCACTCATCCCTTGAGAAACATAATGAAAACCTTAAGGCAAGGATTTACCCACTGTCTGAGATAGGTGTGTAAAATTTCACACAGCAAAGACGACAAAAAAATAAGATTTCATAACTACTTTTCTGCTGTTGTTCTTCATCAGCTGTGAAACAATAACAGTCATGTTCTTGCTCTAATTTTCTCACTCCAGTAAAATCCATCTGTAAAACTGATGGGAATGACTGAGCAGAAACAACAGGCAGCCAGGGCTTTTCAGCAGGAGGGAATCATTATAAGTAGGAATCACACAAAGTAATATAAGCAAAAAAGCTACCTTGCCCTGGCTTTTAATTCAGCCCTCGCTACCCAGTATCAGAGTCCTCTGTTTCAGCAACTAGCCCTTCAAGAAATCTTTCTCATTGTGAGTAGATTGTGCCTTTATTTCCTATCATGTGATGCCAGACACTCCCCATGTAAAGTCAGTAAAGGCATGTGCCTGGAATGGATTGCATTGAAAAACCTACTTAGAAAATCTCTTTTTTTGCCCATTTAATTAATTTTTGTTCTATGACCAAATGCCAAATCTGAGAGGAAACCGATGAGTTGTATTTAGACTATTAGTGATGTGGTTTGGTCTTAGTTAAGTATGAGCCAATATGTCTTTTTGTTTTTCTTTTGGTTTCCTGCTGGCCTATGTTATCTTTTACACCCCTGTATCACAAGAACGTTTGGTAGATTTCTGCAGTGGCAGGGGCTGCTCCTGCTCCAGCAGCATCCATTAGATGGCTGTAGCAGGAGATCTCACAGGAGCCACCACTGTCAGGTTGTTCCCATTTCTTAGCTCAGCACATAATCAAATGGTGTGTAGCCACACACTGACTGTGTGCCACATATTTCCTCCTGCCATGTCATTACTCATTAGTGTCTGGATTTGCTGCCACTGGCTTCCTCAAATGAATGCAAGAGCCCTAGGTGAGTTAAAACAAATAAAGCCTCTGGCTTGTCCCCTAATGTAATATTGCCTGCTACATGAGGGGGGAAGGAATCTGTCATTACCTTGGACAGATTAGAGGGCCTACAGTAACTCACCTGAAGTAGGCCACTTATCGTCCTGTCCCTGGGCTGAATCAAATCTTACATATGGTCACCAGATGGTGGATTCCCATAATTATTATTCTGCAGGCTCCAACAACATGAGGAGAATGAAGAGCTTCTCAGCCTGCATAGGCTCCCCTTCATCAAATCTACTCACATGTGAGTTGAAATACGTAAGCACAAAGTGGTACCTAAAATTTTGAAATATAGTAGAGTAGCCCAATACTAATAATGTGTTATCATTACTCTTATTGCCAAGCATTGCATTTATTATATCAGAGCCTCTCAAAGACCACAGCATCATTCGTAAATGAAAACCACTGCATCTCTGATAATTAGGTCTGCCTGACCAAAACACAGACTTAGCAAGCAATTTCTCCCTTCCCATACCACTCCACACTTGATCAATCCATAGATTAGTGTTAAATGTGTTAAAATTAGTGTTAATGTTAAAATGTGATTTATGATACCACAGAGTGTTCAGCTTGTCTCAAATTGCATATTTAAGAAAAAGTAACAATATATCAAACTTTAAGATGAACCCTCTGTATGACCTTGAGGGTTGATACTGGGACTAGCAAAGTTCAATGTCTGTGTTAGTGACCTAGACGATGAGTGAAACTCAGCCCCAGCAAATTTGCAGAAGACAGTGACTGAGGGGTAGGGGTTGATAATCCCATCTGCTGAAGCTTCAGTTGAGTAGAACAGAGGGACTGTGAGGTTTGTCTGACAGAAACCTGAAAACCTTTGACAGTTCCACACTTGAAGAGTAGTAACTCCACACGTCATTACAGACCAAAAACCAACTGAATGCATAATATCCCTAGGAATGTGATGGATACTAACAGTGTGTGCTTATGGGAAGTTATGTAAGTTGCACCCTTGCCTGCATTAGGAGGAATATGGCTAGTAGATGGAGATTATTTTCACCCTCTGCTAGGCACAGGTTGGGCATTACCTGGCATACTGTATCTAGTTTTGGGCTGTCCTTGTGCAAGAAGGATATTGAGAAAATAGAGATGATCCAGCAGAGGACCCACAAGGAGCAAAGGACCTCTTGTACTTGACCTAAGAGGAGAGGTTGAGGGGGCTGAGCTTCTTTAGGCTGGCAAAGAAGGAACTGAGAGGGGAAGCAGAAGTATCCTTCAGCTAGAGAGAGAACTATTCTCCATAATAACATAGATGGTTAAAGAAGGAAGACTTGCTTGAAACTTTCACTGAAGTGGGTATCAAAGTGCTGTTCCTGGTTATGCAGAGAGGCTGAGGAATTTCCATTTGTGGAGGTTTTAAAAACTTGTCTTGTTCTGGTGTGACACACTGCTGGGAAAGCTAAGAGAGAAAGTGGTGTGTAAATTTAGAGAATTGTCTGGAAAAATCCAGTTTGTGAAGAAAACATTACAAAGGTAACTTGTGGATAGCAGGCATTTTGTAAAGAATGCTAGAAAGTTCTTTAAAATCTGTAGGAATTTCTCACTGAAGCTAATTAAAACTTCTCATTGAAATACAAAGAAAACCCCCCAAAAAAAGCTCTGAAAAAATTGTTCATCTTTTTCTCTGTTCTATCATATCTCAAATACTGGAACTTTTAACATTTCCAGCTGCAGATCTTTTACTTTTGGAACTTCTTGGAGTACAATTTTAAAGCTTTCTGATTTTTTTTTTTTTGCTATTCCAACTGTTGAAAAGCAGTCTGATCTCTTAAACCTGCCAGTACAAGGTAAAGAGTGCTGTAGTATTGGTCTCAGGGGACCTCACAGGAAAAGGGATGGAAAACTCATCCTTGAAGTTCAGCAATCAGATGTGTGCAACTACATCGAATTTTATAGTTTTGATTACTTGAAGTGGTTTTACTATATTCTTAATTTTCAATGCAAAGATATTAAAACCACCTTGTACAGGTGTGGCAATGCCTCACTTTCCTGGAGGGTAATAAATATCGTGTTAATCAGTGGTCAGTCTCTTTGTGATATGGCAGAGCCACACTGTTATGACAAATGGCTTTAAACAAGTTCAGTGCTGTAATTATGGAAAAGGTTACATTGTTCTACAATTATCCTTTTAATCAATCTTGCAGGATAATCATCCTGCCGAAAAATCTGTTTCTCAATACCAATTTCATTATCTAGGTGATTCTCATCACTAATCATTAGAGTGTGATTCACTACATTCTTAACAACTCCTGTTTTAACTTTAAATGGGTGATTAGACTCAATATACAGGATATTACCTGTACTATCGTCTTTGTAATACATTCTCCTTCCCAACTGTCAGGCAATCTCTTCACTAATAAATGTAAAAAAGCATTTCTTATTAACATCCTTTTCCATAGTAAATCATATTCAAATGAACATTACTAATGAAACAGAATGAGGGAGAACAGTTCTTTCCCTGATGCTCCATCTTTCCAAACATTGCATGGGAAGGCACAGGGCAAGACTGGGAACCTCCAGGCTGTTCTGGGAGGTCGACCTGTGTGAAGTAAGATGTAAGAAGACAGTAGTTACTCTAGACTTTTGTATTTTCACACATTCCTTAGCCGTTCAACCACAGAAACAAGAAAGGTTTTTACATAGAAATAGGACTACCTTTTGTTCTTTTGTGAGAGCTGGCCAAACATTGAGAGTTGTCACAAGTCCCTGTTTGAGACCTGAGGGTTAGGGACTCTTGCTGCAGGTGTTACCTGTACCAACGATTCAGGATTCAGTTTCTGGCTTATGTTTGGATCTCTGTAAATTGTCTACAGTATTGGGCTACCTCTTGGCTTATGAGAGCTTGAGTATCTATATTAAACAAAAGTAAGAAAATTATATTAGTAGTTTAATTTTTTTAAAGATCATCTTTTACATTTTCTTTTTTTAATAATGAGGTCTCTATTATTGTAATATGCCAAAGAAATATTTCCTCAGCTAAGCTTCTGCCACAGTTTCCAACGGACCTCACCTACTGAGGTGAACTCACCTAGAAAGGGAATGCAATTTTCCTTTATGAAAAACCCGCTCTTAATTACTTCAGAAGATGGGAATTCTTCCAGTTTAAAAGACAGCATAGTGAAAGTAACATATAAACATCAGTAAATAATTTCTGTGGAATGCTTTATGGTATACAGCTTTTCAAGAGCTTTGAGTATTTCCTTGTGAAAAGTAACTAGAATTGGTTTGTTTAATTATATTGCTTAATTGCAAAGTTCCAGTTTCCTGGTAAGCTCTCCAGTCCTGACTATTTTATGCAGACAGAAGTTCAGTCCTATCCAAAGCCTGTTTAACTCCGACCATGACAAGGCCCCTGTTGTGAGGGTAAACTGACTTTGGAGATGATTGCTTCTTGACACTCTGCCTGCCACTTCTGTGTGTAGATTTATGTACTATACATTTTCATTGAGCATTTAACCCTGAATCTTTGTATGAGCCTGCCATAAAGCACATGCCTATCATCCAGAAAATGCTTGGCAATGCTTTTCCTAGACAGGAATTATTTTAACACGAAGAAGAATTAATTGTACTGAATTTCTAATATCCTGGGAAATAATTTCTGCCAGCTGTAAAAAGAGGTTCAATTAATCTGCAGTTATTAATTATTTTATTCACTTGAAATAATTCATTAGTATGTTTAGACTAACTTTTTCCTGCTTTTTTTTTTTTCTTTTTGCTACCATCATGGTGATCTACAGAATGAATATATGAGAAATAATATATCAGAAATGATGTGTAGTCAAGCAATTCTTACAGATGTTTATTGCAAATATGCTTGCTACCTGTGAGAATAAACAACGAGTGTATGTTTTCATTTAAAGCTGGACTCTGCCCAGTTGCTGCTAATACAGACAAAGGTTTGTGGAGAAAGGAAAAAACACTCTGTCACAATGACTTATACAAGCTTAAGCAGCAGACTTCCTAAACCAAGACTTATCACTTCAGGGTTATTTCCATGTGACCTGTGGAGGATGCCTATGAATAGCAGGAGAAGACATGCAGTTTTCTCTGCTGTAGGGCTCAGCCTCTTGGTGCAAGACTAGAAGGCAGTCCTGGGTGTTGTGAAGTAATCATTAAGTTACACGCTTGTCATTTCTTGTACATTCACTCAGAACTAATGCACATCACTTTTTCCAATTATAATCATTCCACCATTTAACAAGCACAAAAGGCCTTAGATTCCAATTTGCCACTGATGCTTCACTCTCACTTGCTTATTTCTTGGCATTTAGGTCAGGCTAGGTTGTGCACAGCTCCAATAATGGGGTATATTCACCCTTCATACAGCAAACGTACAAATGATGAAGGCTAGAACAGCTGGTCTCACAATGTGAGAGCAGATCATTTCCACTGGTATGGTAATTTCTCTATTCATAGTTTTCCTTTCAGTTATTGCAAATACATTTTATCTTTTTGGTTTGCTTATTGCCAAAGCCAAACAGAAAGCATTCAATATATATCGAAGATACAGTCCTCTCCACACTTCCTTGCTGGCTAAATCAAAGTTACTCTAGTAAGCATGTCACATTTCGTTTAGCTTTCCAAACTTTTCCATAGCTAAAAACAAACACTACCACCCCCCCCACCCCCTCAAAAAAACAAAACCAAAAAACCAAAAAAAACCTCAACCACCCACAAAACCCTACAAAAGCAAAATACCAAATCGCAGCTGCTGAAATCCCTGGTCTTTAATCGTAGTTAGCCTTTCACTAATGACGAGTAACTGGAATGTGGAATCAACCCGTTGACGTGTTAATAAACAAGCTTTGGCTACACAGTAGCCAGGAATTAAGTCTAGCAGGGAATGTGATGCTTTTACTCTTCTTTCTGCTGAAAATCACTTATTTCTGCTGGAGTGCTTTACAAGATTTGAGCTCAAATTTGATGCTTCTGTGAGAGTATTCCATAGGAAATGGAGGCAAGGCTATCTGTTCTCCTTTTCCCCCAGTATAGTCCTGCCCTTGCCTTCTGTGTATGCAGGCATCAGAGACCAGTTCAGGCAGCAGATTTGTTGGTGGTGGAATAGCCAGTCTTGGCCCAGTAATGAACCTGGACTTGAAGTTGCTGTTTTTGAGGAGTGATGCTGTCTGCTTGCCCATTCACAGAGAGAGGCAGTGCAAAGAACTTCATCTCTTGAAGGTACATTGTCGCTGACAGACCTCCCTGTCCAATGCCAGGAAGAGATGTGTGGCCCCAATTTTGTCCTGTATTAAAAAGAACAATTTCACTTATCACTTTTTAACAAATTCATGATGAATGAAAGTACAGAACACAAACTGAATAACACGCAGCCAAAGTGAAACTTTGCACAGCAAAGTACAGTTGCTGCCTCTGCTCTAGTACGTGTCAGGACATGAACCAGTTTTGTGACATTTCAACAGTTTTTAGAGGTCAGAATAAGTTGGTTCAGGCTTTGCCTATGGTGTTAGCGGTGACATCAGAACAGCTGCAATAGTTCAGTCATTTGGGATCTTCCTTTGATGGATCCCCTTGGGTACAATATTTGCTCAAATCTGCCCTGCTGGTAGCAGGGTACAAAGCAGTTGTGCAGAATAAATTCTTAGAAATTTGGGGTTTTTTAAATTACATATGGATGATGCAACAGCACTTCCAGCTGACCTAGAAGCTGCACGTTTTTCCTGCATAATGATGACAAGTGTTTTCAGGAAGGCCACCAGCTACTGTTTGGACTCCTTTTTACAACAGAAAATAAATATCATATTTTTTTTAATTAAACCTTGCATTATCCCTTTAAATATTAAAAGAAAAAAATACCAAATTAAAATTTTTATAGAGCTCCAGTTAGTGAGGCTACACTAATTTTTTCCCAATAAAATGATAAACTTTCTGTGATTGCTGTTCTGGAACAAGTAATTAAGAAAGGAACAGGTGCTGCTTGAAAACTGTGTGACTCACATGCACAAGACATCCTCTTCTGAAACTCCCTCTGTCAGGTCTTTGTTTTCCCAATGTCATAGTGAAATCTCATAAATTAAGTTGTTTCTCTCCAAGGGAAGTCATTTAGTGACTAAATATACTCTGAAATATGTAATGTATCTTTAAGCTTAATTAATATTTCTCATACTTGTTTACATTCTGCTTCACAATATCCTTTCACAATTTGCTTTCTCAGAGCTAGGAGGCTCTGAGAAAATGCTTGTATGAGCTATAGAGTGCACAAACTTTTCTCTCCAACTTAATTTTAAGACATAATTGAGTTGTTATCCACACAGTATTTTTCTTCCCGATTGCAAGAAATGCCAGTCTGTCTCTGTAGATAATAAATGATGGAGATGCAAACTCTGTAATAGAATTTCTCATGTACCTCACACAGCCTGAAAGACGAGAATCCTCTAGATAATATGTGATTGCTTCACATGCAGTGCTGCACACTCCCCTAAGCTTTGCTCACTACCACGTAAAAGACCACACAAGTATGATTTTTTTTTTGACTGTCTGAATTACCAATATAATCTGTTTGAATTCAGCTTGCAATTCATGCTAAGACAATTTAAGGAAATACTACAAAATAAGCAGAGTTTGGGTTTTTCCCCCCTTCTTTCCCCCTCTCCCCTGCTGCTATATGAGCATTTGCTGATAGAATCACTATATTTACTGCTACATTTGAAAGGTATTTAGGTACCTAACTCCCTTTGAATTCAACATATCAAATATAATTCAATGTTACTTTTTATTAGCATGCTAACTAATAATTATCAGCCCAGTAACATTGCTTCCTACTTCCTGCAAAACAATTATATTTTGTTAAAATATTTGGAATTTGTAATGAGGTTTTTCTCTTTCGAAAGAATTCCTAGTACAGATCTTCTTTCACATAGGAAAATCTTTGTGTATTATTTTTTGATAAATTGATTTCTTTTGATGTTTCTAGTTGTCATTTACTTTTAATTCTTTTTGTTAACATCTAATATGAAGTAGATAATTTTGCAGCCGCAGTTCTGTTCAGTAATATTTTTATAGTAATAAAAATTCTGAAACTATGCTAGTATATATATAGCAAAAGAGTTCAGACTGTTTTGTTGCTATTGTTTATATTACTTTACTTTGAATTTTCATTAACGTTTAAAAATACTTTCTAAATTTTGATTGCAAGTTAGAAGAAAACAGGGAGTAGATAAAATCACAATTACTTTATTTAATTCTAATATATAGATGAAATAACTAGGTAACAATTAATTCCCTATTTTACCTTTGCTGTTTGTACTATTCTGGAAAAGAGGGAGCCTAGGGGCCTGGGGGATATATGTACTAAGTTTTTCAGATAAGCAAGTCACACTATCACTGAAATCAGTAAGAAGTTAACTTTTTCCAACAAAAATTAGATTTAGTTATATAACTAGAATTATATAAATTCTATGTATTTCGGGTATACAATGATACTTTACAGTTTATATTTAATTAAGTGAAATGTTCTGTGTCTGTAATCTAGTCATGTGTAACCTCCTATTATTAATAAAAGATCTATAGAATATTTTATTTTGATAAAGGGCCAGAACCTTAGTTTTAGGTGTTGTGACAATTTATTCAAGCAACACTGTTCTGGCAGATATTGTTTCACTACTGTCTCTGAAGATAAAAATGTTTCATACTTTCTAACCAACATCACTTTTCACAGAGGCCTTTCTTTGGGGATTTCCCATCATGTATTAACTTGATCTGATGCAATTCTTTTAGTGAGTTAACTGTGAACAGAGCAGAATCCTTTTATCTAAGATCGCAGACATATTTTGTCTCTAACGTCTCTTAGTACTTAGTAATGAACAAACTGATTCAGATAAAAATCTCCATCAGTAATACTTACAGAGACTTAAACATGAACACAAATTTTGAAAAGACTGACAAGTTTTTAAAACATTCTTACATCACAAGCATGGAGTCAAAAACCAAAATTCTAAAATACAATAATTGAAACAAAGCAATACCATATATTTGCCAAAACCACTTATGCAGAGGGAATTATTTTCCTGTGAAATGGCTAAATTACAGTTCTCATTCTTCAGATGCATAGAGAAGAGATTTTTCACATGCTGGTTAATACTACTGCATCCAGTCAGAGTACTAATTTGCTGTTCATGAAGTCTGAATCTGGAAGTTTGGAGATTTTCTGGTTACCCTGATACATTATCAAAAGTAGTACTTGTACAGTTTTGATATGATTGGTATCTTTTTTTTTTTTGCTTCCAGTCAGACTTTCTAGTCAGATTCACCATGCACTGACAGAATTATTGATATGAAGAAAACCCCACAAGTTTTGTTGATTTACCGTATCTTTATTTTGTGTGTATGTGCACACTAACTCATGCTTTAGGTCACGTGATTTTAAGCAGCTTCTTTTTACTTTTCCCTGGTCAAGTTTAAGAAAGGTAATGTTATACTGCTCTTAGTCTTCCCTTAAATCCTGTCTGGTTCCAATATGACATTGGTGGCCTCTTTTGTTGGTTAATATTAATAATTAACAAAACTTTACCTAACATTTAGGTCACATAAAATGCTGTTTTACACTGTGTAATATTCATTCTTCCTTCAATTTCTTCCTCTTCTGTTTGTTCCTGGCAATTAGCATTCATTTCTCCCAGTAATGTTGGGTAATGTTATTCAGCTTCTTTTGCATTCTGGCATGGTGGGTGGGGAGATTTCAGAAAATCTTGTAGCACTTTACAGTACACTACTGCCCTTTATTGTTTTTCTTCCTATCATTGTTTTGGGTGAGGTGGAAGGTAGAACATAATCCTTTCTCAGACAGTGCTAGGGAGACAGGGAGGTGTAAAAACCCCTGCAAAGTCTTCTGGAGTTTCTGTTGCTATTGGAGGTGAGGGACAACTTTTCCCAAAGCAAAAACAAGGAGGCAGGACCTGCAAGAGGTTCACTTGCTTCTCACTCTCTCTGGTACTGAGCCTTTAAGCAGCCAGTCAACTGGATTCTCCACTGAACCTTCAAATCTGGAAAGCTCTTATAATAATTTGTTGAGATGTGAGTTTCTTGGATGAATGCCCCTAGCCATATGGCATTGAATTAACACAGATTTTCACTGAATTAACACAGATTTTCAAATTTGATATGTTCTGATACCTGCAAAGTTAGCAAAAGTGTTACCAGCATTGTTAGCAAAGTGGAAAGCCCAAGTGTTTAACATACAAACTTCTTAAAGGATTTATAAATTTCTGCAATGAATGCTGATTCCTAAACAAAAAAGCACTATTATTTGGTTTTATCACTATAGTTTCCCTAATGTGTCTTCTGTCACATAATAGAAGAAAACTATCTCTGTGTTACTTTGTTTCTTATTTAGATCAGACTGGGGAAGCCCTCAGGAGATTGTCTAGTCTGCTTGATGTTGGAGCAATATCAGCTGTGGGGCTTCAGTCAGTTGGGCTGTGAAACTCCGCAAGGAAAGACATTGCACAACTTCTCTGTGAAATCTATTCCAGTCCCTAACTATCCTTTCTAAGGGTTTTTATTTTCATTATTTCTGGTTTCTTGATTTAGTCCATGACACTTGATTCTCCTCCTCCTGCATCACCTTCAGTGAGAAGCCTGGTTCCAGAACCAGATAACCTCCCCACTGGCACAGGGGAGGTTCAGCCACCTCCTCTCCAGGCTGAACAAGTTGAACAAGTGAGGCCATATGCACCAAGTCCTGTGTTGGTGGCCTCTGCTGGACTCCCTCAAATTGACCAACAAAAATGCTGGTGACACTGGAGAGCCAGTGGATTGCTGAATGGATTGCTCAGGTGTACCTTAGCAAGTACCCAGGAAAGGGGAGGAATTGCTGTCCTCAACCTGCTAGCTGAGCTCCTGATGGCAACAGTCCAGTATGCTGCTTGCTTAGGAAAAGAAAAGATATAGTTTCAGCTCCTTGATACCACCAAGGTTCTTATTCAAGACTGGTGTTTCAGGGCCCTGATTTAGCGATGTGATTTATCTGAGTGAAATAACTGGACATTTCAAGGGATCTGTTGATGTAAGTCGAAATTTTTTCCATGACCTTCAGTGGTTTTTAATTCTTATCTTTATTCTTAATCTATTTATCTATTCTTAATCTATTTTTGGTAGAAATTTTTGTTTATATTAACTGACTCCTTATTTATATGGACCAACAGATACATCTCAGAGCTTAAAAAACAACTGTACTTTTCTTAAATGTATAAAGTTACATCAGGTACTCTACCTGTTTTATATGATCAAACACGGTTGTTACATCTTTTGGTGAGATATATCTTTGTTCTGTATTATGATATCAGTTTAAAGGTGTCACTTCCCTTGAGGAATGAGCAATTATCTGTAGGTAACTCAAATTTTCTTGCTACCACTATGACAAGAATCCAGCAGCAAATCTTTGGCCACTGGCACATGGTCTTGTGTTTCCTGACAGATTGTGCCTCTGTGCTGCACTGTGCCTTTACAGTTTTAAATAAGATTCTGACATCTGCATCATTGTGCTGTGTCATATTTTCATGTGAAATTCTTTTTCTTAATTTAAAGACACAATTTTTCATCAAATGACAAGCATACATTATAGCTCTCCATTTTAACCAAGGTACTAAAGGCTATTTCAATTTGACTACAGCAGTGTTCTGCCAAATGGTTACTCTAAGTTACATTGTGCACGTTACCCACCAGAAAGCACAGAGTGCACTGTCAACTACACCACACATTGATATGGAGGTTATTTGATTTGAAATTGGATTCTAGCCTTCCTTGATCTGTTGTATAAATGGAGATGCACGTGTTGAGGAAATTCTCATGATGTTTATGAAGAATGTGTTGTGCTTTTTTTTTTCTTTTTTTTTTCTTTTTTCTTTCTTGGAGTTTGGCTTTTACTTTGTTAAGACTTCAGTTCCAGACCTGACAAATATTTAGAGATAAAGTACAAGGGTTTTTTTAAATAGAAAGAAAACTTGCAAAAATTATTCATTGCATGGATTTCTTCTCTGATATTAGTCAGGTGTAGGTTGCACACTTTTGTAGCAGGGTGCCTTTTTGACCCTTCTTTAAACATTTAAGACTTAGTTCAGTAGTTCATCCAATTGATGAGACATGTTTCTTAAGTACAGCGCCTACAAAAGTACTCTAAATATATAATATTCTCTGAGAGACTTGTCAGTCATTGTCAAGATGAAAATAGCTTAAATGCTAAGTTCCTTGTAAACTGTGTCCTTGTCTTAGGGGCCTATTCATAAAGCAGTGATTTACTGTATGTGTGACACTTAAAAATGCTTGAAAAATAGATGGAGGTACACAATTGCATTACATGGCAGATGGAACTGTAGATATTATGATGCGGGGGGAAAGAACTTGCTGTGCAACTTGCATGCGTATCGCCAGCATGTGCATGGCCCTAAGGGCAGCACACAGAACTTCACAGAAAACATATTAAATGGGCATGGGGGAAGCATCCTTTGACCTACATAAAAGAGCCTTTGTGTAGATCTCATGAGCAAAAGTTCATATTTTCAAACAGATAAAGATGTGGAGCCTCTTTGGAATCAAAGGTAGATTGGCAACACTTTTCAGGAAATGGCAAAATCATTATAAGTTGTGTTTGGTATTCACTCTATTAGTATTCATCATTGTGAAAGGTTTTGGCATCAAGGAGGTTGTAATATATGATCCTACATGAATCCTGTCGTAATTTACTATTAATTGATGTTCATCTGTTGTAAAGTGCTGCTACTAACTTAAAGGGAAGCAGAATGAAGAAGGAAAACAGTGCCCTGACAAGTCATTTGCAGCCTGGCTGTGTGATGGATTCAGAGACAACTGTAAAGTGATTAGCTCAAGACTCTGAATTTGCCTAGGAGTGGGGATCACTATGCAGGCAGGACATGGGATATGTAGTGCAAAATTTGGCAAGTGAGTCAAAATTCGCTGGAGCATTTATGAAGTTCTTTTCTGAGTTATTGTACCACGTCCATCTTTGACAAGGAGCTAAAATTTGGCTTTTGGAAAGCATTCTGTTGTTGTGAAATTTGCCAGGTAGGTTAGTCTGAACCTGAAATACCCTGTATTTATTTTGAGGATTAGAAAAAAGTTGTCACCAGTAGAAAGCACCTCTTGGATTTGTTAAGAGCAACAGAAACCCTTCAATATTTTACTGTGTAGTGCTAAATGTATTATAAAATTTTTGTTTTGCTAGAAAATCTGAGGCGATAGGACACGAATAAAATTATGTACACAGAAACGTTTTCTGCATGTCTGCAATTCAAGAATTCTTGATCTCTATTGTGCTGCTGTATTAAAATACATTCATTAGGTATGTTAGAATAGCAGGAATTACACTTCAGTTTCATCTAAAATGTTTCCCTGCTGTGCATTGTTTTGCTGTGCTGGCTGAATTGTTTTATTTCCTACACAAAATTGAAACTTCTGAGTTAATGCTTCCATGTTAACAGACGGAAATAATTCTTGAGTGGGGAAGCTTGTTAAAAGTTTTCTCACAATGATATAAAATAATACAATAAGCAATTGCCCACTCATGTATTTCACTTACTCTACTAACCATCAAGAATTTTTCACTGTTGAGGGGTTTTTTCCTGATTTGCGCATACCTGTTTGAAAAATTCATGCACTTCCCTCTAAGTAATCTGTCTCCTATTATCATTTTATAACAGTAACATGTATAGGCCATGGACTCTTTTGAGTTAAGCACTTTACAAGCGTATAACAAAGACAATCACTGCACAGGAAAACCTACGGTGTGAGTCTAAGGTTTGCACTTGTACACAAAAGGATGGATGAAACAGGGATAACACAAGGGAACAATGAGACTGTGCTCTCTGTTGTGAAAAACAGTGGTCAAGGCAATGCAGCTGCTTAGCATCAGGTATTATGGCATGAGAGAGTGGTAGGATGGGAGACTGGAGGGGGACTCAACCGTTTGGGAAAATCCCAAGGAACCACCACACCTCCACCACTTTTCTTCCTGTAGTTTGTTTTTCCACTGTTCTAATATACATCTACAGTGGGAACTAGGAACTAGTCCCAGTCAAACAGCCACCCCCCAGCATAGTTATAATTTGACCCAATGCACAGCGGAGGCTGGGTTTTCACCCTGGCTGCAGGGCAGGGCTTGAATGCAGACCCTGAGAAGACGTGGGCACCTCACACTGTGTTGTGTGCCCTCTCAGCCATTTGTCAGCTGACCAAGTCTAACTATTCCTGACTCTCCATTTTGGTCTTTACATCTCTTGATATTACAGAGGTGATTTTAACTGGAAGAAAAGGGTGAACAAGGATGAGAATAGGGATACAGATCTTGCTGTTTTCAGTTGTACATTGGCTTCTTGGACAACTAAGCAACATTGTTGACATCAGTTGTTTTATGTGCAACTGCTGCTAAGTTGTCCAATGATTTAGTAAAGCAAGGCACATTTGCAAACGGGCCAGCAGACACATGATGGTGACAGCAAAACTGTTCCCTGCTTGAGCTGGATGCAGTTCCAGAACCTGTGTGATCCGGGAAACAGTCAGCTCTGTAATGGAAGCTGTGACCAATATCTCCCTTGTTGCAATCTTGCCTTTTTCATTTATAGGATCATGTGCTATATGGCAGTGGGCTATTCAACGCAGGAGATGAGACTTCAGGGAACTATAATGCACACAAAAAAGTGTGACAAATTGCAATGACAAGGTTGCATTTGTACTACTAGGTACAGTTGGTTGTGATATGATGTAGTGGAATGAAATAATCCCTTCTTGGACAATGCTGGTTGTGGTATGTTGCGTGCTGCCAAGGGTCAGTGCTACAAATACAGCTCACTAACGCAAAATTATTTCACACAGAATCAGAAGAACCCCCCTCTAATGCAAGTATATATTGTAAAAAGTTAATAGTGCTGGTGATGCATCAGGAGTCTGTACATCCAGCTTCAGATCCATTTTGGATCTGCAAAGATTTGAAATCTATTCCCATGTTGAATTTGTACTGCCAAAAACCTCAGTGCCATGAAACAGACGTGTTGTTTCTTTTTTGTACTATGTGAATATGCATTAGTGTCAGGCTTTTGCTGCTTATGCTATAGCCTGCTCAAATAATTTATTTTTGTAGTGTCCAGGAGCCTGCTAAAAAGATGTAAGCTGCTGTATTGCTTTGCACCTGGATATTTGCAAAACTTAAAGAAGTTCATGTCAGAATTGAACTCTGCTATATGAATAATGTCTATCTAAACATGGTAACCACTTCTGGAGACAAAGTGATTTTTACTTTGTGTGCTTTTGTCTTGCTACCAAGATTTTAAGAACCTTGACAGTTGCTTAAGAGAGTAGCATAGTATTGGAAAATCTTTCATTAGTTCCTCTCTTTTATTCTTTTCCTGTTTCTCATTCTCCCCTTTTTTGTTCCCCTTTTCCTATGGGAACAGCCTGGATGAATTCAAAATTTAACTTACATATTAAAAAATTAAAAATTTTTTTTAGCCTTTACTATTATTTAAAACTATGTACGTGCCTGGAAACAAACAAACAAACAAACAAACAAACAAACAAACTTAGAAAGAAAGCAGTCTGTCTTTCACTGAGTTGTTTTCAAAACTTATCTTAAATTCAGTAGAGAAATATACAAAAGATAATTATATAAATGTTATTATTTATTGGAAGGTTTTTCTCTCCTTAACATGCCTCTTTCATTGACAAAACAGTGAAGTATTTAGATATAAATATGATGATTATGGTTTTCATTCCCTAGGAAGCTGAAGAAAACTCAAATCGCATGTTACTGGTAGTTTTCTAGACTAAGTGGCTCAGATTCACCAAATTTACCTGCAGGCAACTTACTGGATGTCCTCTGATTTACTAGAAAGATGTATGTAGCTGAAAACAGAGTATGTGGGGGGTTTTTGTGTTAAAAAGTATTTCTACTTAATTTTATAATATTGAAATTGTATGTCATCTAATTTACTCAAATAAAAGATGTGTCCAAGTATACACATTCTCTTATGTTGACGTGTAATAATAGAGGAAAGGCCCAGACATGCCACAGATTGAAGCTTAAATTAACTAAACTTAGAACATAAAGGAAATGTTGTCAATAGCAAATTTATCCATATCATCCCTCTGAATATTAAAATATCATCATAGCATTTAAAGGAAAACTTGAGAAGGCCTTAAAGCTAATATGATCCCGGCTGTCTTCTCTACCCTCTCTTCTCCCTTCCCCTGCACTTCTCTGGATTTTTCTTTCACTGTGAAGAACCTGTAGATTTGGTTTGTTGTTTTTTTTTCTTTAAAAACAGTGTTGTAATATTTTCGAAACTGGTTTTAAAGAAGACATTTCTTTGGTGCAATTGCAATTTTTAACAACTGCTAAACTCTTTGTAGCAGAGCTCCACTGGCGTAGAACTAAAATCTGGAAGTAATCGGCAACCACTGAACATCAGAAATTCTTCAAAAAACATTTAAACACAGCTGGAGTCTGCTAGTAGTTGGGATAGGATTCAGGTACCTAATCCCTTGAGGTTGGTTGCCATCCCCCATCTTCCTTGTTTTATATGTGGAACTAAAAAGCCCCAGGGTGTTGATGGTTGTAAAGAAGCTGCGGCATCGGCCCCCCACTGGGAGCAATAAATAAAGCCTCTGCCTGCCATTGTCAGCTGCGCCTTCCCTGCCTGTCGCACCGCTCGGGTTTGGGACCGGGGCCGGGGAGGAGAGGGGAGCGTTACCTGTTTAGCCGTGTAAACAAACCCGATAAGTAACAGCAATCACTGCTGAAAAGCCATCCGGTTTTGACATGCATGCTTGACCTGCAATACAGGCGAATCTGCCTAAGAAGTAAACAAAATTGTAACTTCATTTCAGAGAATTATTGTTGTAATTATTTTAGAGATTACATGACTCTGAGAGCATCTTTGGATCCTGCTTACTTCACTTTACAACATCTCTTTTTTTTTCTGGATTTTTTCTGACTTACTTCTTATATCTAGTTGGTCTGGCTAACCTCTCTAGTTTGGATCGTCTCATCTGCTCGTGCACTTCATAAGTAACAAATTAAGGACATCCATCATTTTGCTTTGAAATGAACTTGTGCTTATGCTATATACGGAAACAAAAATGCCTCCCTCTCAACATCACTAGAAATATTTTCTGTCTCACCTCCTATACGTGCAAACGCTGCTGTGTGTCTAGGTGAACTGAGAGGTGCTATGTGTTTAGGTGACCTGAGAGACTGGTGGCGTGGCTGGGAACTGGCAGCGCAAGCTTTGAGCTTGGCTCCCCGTACCCGGCCTGCAAGGACATGCAAGTGCTGTGGACTGGCCTGAGCTGCTGAAGGATTGGAATGAAGGATTTTCAATGGTCTCCTATACTCCACATTAATCTTCTTACCTGTTTCTGTTCTAGCAGAAGTCTTTGAAGAGGAAAAGGTGAAGGCGAGTTACTTTGGGGATCAAACTTCATAATATAGTACAGACCTTTGCTAACAAAAAAAAAATATAAAAATTGCACTCAATTAGTTTCAGCAAACAAAGCTACTTCTATTCTTTACCGTTGCCCCTTTTCAGCCTTGTAGTAATTTTCTTCATATGATTGGGACACATGTGATTAAACTGATTTTTTATTTTTGCAAAATGCAAAGCAATCTAAAACCCTTGTAGTTAAAGTAATTACAATTTTCCCAATTAATCTGCACATCAGGGTTTAAATGAGACTTGAGTCCTGCTCTTGCTTCTTGCTTTGTGATGATCCTCTGCACAAAAGTAAATTTTACTCACCAGAGAATAGCACTAAAGAGCAGCCTTCTTTTCTGATTTTTTATTTTTTTGGTTGTTGTGTTTTGAATGATATATACATCTGGTTTGCAGCTGTATATTTTATTTAAATGTTACATGCCTATGTAACTTCTAGAACAGAGTCTAAAATCCCATCAGTGCTATAGACAAGCATTGTAATAGAGTCAAGAATGTGGAAAACTGCAAGAAAAGAGTTAGTCATCAATGAAATCCATCTATTCACACTCTTAGCACTTTGTAGGGCCATAAGACTTGTGATGGATTGATTAACTTATTGTGGAAAATCAAAGTGGCTTTTGGCTGGAGTGGTATTTTATGTCCCTTATTGTCCAGAAAATAGAAAATTTGCTCCAGAATTTTATCCTAAAAATTGGAGGCTCTGTTGCCCTATGTCTGAGATAATCACATTGCACATTAACTTAAAAGAGTGATATACATTTGTCATATTAATTGGGCTAAAACCCATAAGAATTTGTGATGAACTGACTTAAGTTCATGTTGATTTTAACATTCATTGGCATGAAAAGCAAAAGTCTACAATTTTCCATGGACTGCAGTGCAATTTCACTGTAGTACCTTTGAAGTATGATGTGTATGAACGGATGAGAAAATTAAATATTTTCCATTGCTTGCCAATATAGGCAGCATCATAGGCCATTATGTCAGAAATAATTTAAAATCACTTAAACATTTAAAATAGTCCACACAAAACGATCCTAGAATGGAGTTATATGACTTTAAACATTTGATTATGATTATGTTTTATTATTTACATTTCAGTAGCTGAGACTATTTTCTCTTCCTTCCTACATGATATTTGCTTAAAGTAATTATACCAACTGAGAACAGTGGCAGATTGAAATTAAATGTTTGGATTAAATATTTTGTCAGCAAACATGCAGCAACTGCTTTACTACTGCTCCTCTTCTTCTCTGCATACTGATTACTAAAAGATTGGCTTTTATCTTGTCATGATTCTAAAATGCCTAGATAAATGCCGTTTGATATTGCAGCTTAAAAAATCTAGAAAGAATCTGGATCTAAATAATAAGGAACATATGATATGAAAATGAAAAAAAGATGTGACAAGTCTGTCTGCTCAGTGCCTCATCCTCTCCTCAAACAGGCTATTTTTATGGTATTTCCAATTCATCTGTGTTGCAGTTAGGATCAAAATATGGTTAGCTGAAGGCTTCCACATTGCCGCTGATCTAAATATATGAACTTCTTGTGGGGCTTTTCAGAAACCTAGAATTCAGGACACCTACTGCTTTCTAATCCTGACACATGGGAAAACATTTTGGTTCTGTAATAATACTGAAAAAGTCTGTTAGCACCTATCTAACAGGAATTCGTATTAACCTTAACAAGACTTTCATGTGTAGATAAGTAAATCTAATACGACTTTTCAACAATGGTGGTTTCAGTGCAGAAACTTAGAAACAGAACTTCAAACTGATACATCATAGCTGTAGCCCTCATTTCAGCTGTGTTTGACTTTTCTGAGCCACAGTTTTCACTCCTGTAACTGAGAGCTGGGACAATTTTCTCTCTTCCTCTGACCTGCCACTCCTACAACGTGTGTGCGTGAAGGGAGGTGCTCTTTGGGCTTCCTGATCTAGAGTTTGAATATTAAACTACTGCTTCTTCCCTCCACCTGGGCTCATTGCTTCTGCCTCTGGATGAGGCAGGTTTCCATGACCAGTGCTCTCTTTGTCCCAGAGATCAACCCATTTGTTTGTGTGGTTTTGTGAGCCTAGGTGCTTCCAGTTCTTCCCTATGACAATTCTTACTGAATTGGGTAAGATCTAACTTAGCTGTACTCAACAGATCTTTTTCAAAAAACTGCTATGTCCAACAGAGAGAAAGTATTTATCATTTCTAGAAGATTTTTCTATAACTGAGCTTCACTTTAAAAGTATTCACATTGGCCAATAAATGCTATGTATCTTTTTTTCCTTCTCCCTTGC
The DNA here is from genome assembly GCF_003945595.2 of Pipra filicauda. Classification (NCBI taxonomy): domain Eukaryota; kingdom Metazoa; phylum Chordata; class Aves; order Passeriformes; family Pipridae; genus Pipra; species Pipra filicauda. The sequence continues at coordinate 1,859,141 of NW_024104369.1, read as the reverse complement.
TTTCTCTATGGGTATGTGGAAGAGAATGTTTGTATTGAATGTAGTAGTATGTGTGAATGTATATTATCCTTCCTTCTGTAAAAAGCCCTCCCTTCCCTTTGCCTCCTCGGTGAGCTCTTGTTCTTGTGTATTCTTGCCTAAGGAACGACAGGGAAATAGTAACAGTTTTGTTTCTTCTTGAGGATGAAGGGAGGTGGGTACAACAATCTCTAGTCTTTCAAGAAAAGGCAATTTTTACAAGGTAACAGAAGATGGCTTCTCTCTGAGGGACCACATCACCCCAGAGACTCATCCCATCTCATCTCACCATATGTTGTGCCAGCTTCTGGAGTATCTCAGCACAGGATTTTCTAGCCTTTTCTGTGCAGCATTTAACTTCAACTTCTGTATGGAGAAAAGGAGGATATTCTGCTTCCTAGTCATTTGTTAATACTATTTTACTATTTGTGAAGGATAGAAGGTTGCTAGAATACTTTCTGTGTGCGTTTAAAGGTCTTCAGATATAGACTATACAGCATACTGTTATTATAATCACTGAGCAAGTTAGAAAGATGCTTGGATGATATTGGAAAGGTTAATGGAAAAATCTTAGTAAACAGATGCATTGTTAAGGCTTCTCTAGGGCGAGTTTGAGTAGTGAAGTTTGGAAAGCCATTAGCACAGCTGCACCAGTGTATGCTTTAAATATTCTGCTGGCAACAGTGTGAGTAATACAGTAGCAGAAATGCACCTGACCACATACGGTCATTTCTATTTTCAGTTTAATTGCCTGTTAAGGAGCACTGAGGAATTCCAAATAATTCTAGTGTGTTTCATCAGCCAGATGTGAAATACACTATTGCAGCTATATAAAAATAAAGACTTAAAAATAATAAGTATGTGTGCAAGCAGCTTACTTTCCCACCTAAGGGGTGTTAAAGGTGCTTATGTGTCATGGATATAACAGAACATTTGGAAAAGCAGACCCAATTCAGAGTGGGTACATGGCATGTGTTTTCCTATTGAGCTATAAAGAGGAAAATGGCATAATCAAATACAGAAACTTTTCAGAGCTGTCAGCTAGCACAAAGCTGCTTCTGGGAAAACAAACTGCACTATTTACAAATTGTGATATCATCAGGAGCTATTTATATAGTGGAAATAATTTACACTCCAATTACGTATTTGTAGATAGTCCAGCCAGAAATGGCCATTGTGTCATCCAGGCTGACCCCCAAACCAGAAATGAGGCTAAAGCTGGTTTTTTAATTATGAAATATACTTTCCTTGGTGAGGAGCACTTTTTTATTATTATTATTTTTATTACTGCATTGAAAACATCTCTATTTTCAAAAGCCAAGCACGTTTCAAGAGAGTAAAAAAAAAGAAAGTTATTAATATGTAAAGCGTTTTTTTGGCAATTAATCATAGGCTCATAGGATATGCTAGATCATCACTTCTATTTCTTGCCAGAAGAGTAATTTTTTTTTAGGAGTTTTTTCCCAGTCAAATTTAATTTGTGGTAAACCATTGGGTGTGTACTGCTTAACTTGGGAATTGATCTGCACTCCGTCATTCATTGGGATTTTTCTCCTTTTAGCTTCATTCAATTATTTATAATTATGTAGGTTCATAAATTAGATTAAGCTGCTAGATTTATTTTCTCTGTCTATAACCTACTAGATAGATTTGATAGGTAGAGATTTCTTGTTTGGGTAAGCCAACTGTTGCAAGCTCTTTAATTTGAATCTACAGGACAGGATCTGCTGACTTTGGAGACATCTGTTGCAGAGAACTTTTTTTTTTATACGAATTCAAACAGTTCTTCATGCTCAATGCAAACTATCAAGGATAATTAGTTGCTGAAAAACCCAGTACCAATGGACAAGAGCGCATCAGGTGTTTCCCAGTGCTTGGTGGTACCTGTACTAAAAGGGCATGTGCTTGCCTGAAAACTATTTGGTATTTCTTTATTACAGATTGAGATACCTGCAAAAGATTTGATTAAGAATGTATCTATTTTTCTAAATCATGCATTTAACAGTGGCTTGTGTAATAAAGAGTTTTACTGGAGTTTCTGAACACATTTTCAGCTTTTCCTGTCTTTACATCTTTCACAAGCAATGGGTAAAAGCAATTAAACTTGCTCTGGGAGAGATTAAATACTTAAGAGAATATTCTTGTCACAAGACTGATGACTGAGTTAGCTATGTTTGCAAAGCCTGAAAACTTGGAAAAGTATAGTGTCTAAAAAATTTAACACAAAAAAATCAGAATATTTTCTGGGCATTTAAAAAGTCCTTCCTATATTAGTGAAGAGAATTTCACTCTGTATTTTCAAAAATTATTTTCTGCACGCTGTGTGAACAACATTGGAGACTGCCTGATGTAAGTTACCTGTCATTGAAAAAAGTTTTGGACTGGACATATTAGGTTTCCATTTTTTCTTTCAAATCTGTGTGGAAGTTGCTGCCTGCTTTGAAAAAAAAATAAATTAAAATCTCAGAACTAAAGACAGTATTCTAATATTTTCTGTAGCTAGGGAAACCATCAGCCATCATTTGTGCATATTTCTTCCAGCACTGAGGCTCAACAAATACACTCATGTATGGAAGGGATTAAAGAGAAATGTATGTGTCTGAGCTACAGTTGGCTCACTAAGAAACATCATGTATGTGATGTATAGTGACTACAGCTCATATAGCAGTACACCATCAGGAGGATGTCAGAAATAAGACAGAAGCTCAATTGCTCAGTCTAACCCCTAATGCCAGTTAAGAAACAATACATATAGGATGAATTCCAGGATGGTTGAAGTTTGCAGATGATTTGAGCAGCAGAACTTTGCTATCAAAGCAGTACTGCTACCTCAGACAGAAAATAATACCAGTAATATATTACTTTTTAAGTGCTTTTCATCACAAATTATCATGAAGACTGAAGGAAAAAAACTTCTGAAGTCATCTGGGCCATTCCCTGACATTGATGAATTGTTTCTTCCTAGGAATTCCCAAATATCACCTTTTCACTGTTAGATGTCTTAGCAAATGAGAGACTTTGTCAATTCTGCTGAAGAGACAAAACAGAGCCCTGATAACATGAAGATTGCCCTGAGCTCAACTAAACAATAGGGGCTCTTTGGTCAGTTGAACTTATTGCAAGATCCTCTTTAGTTTTTCGCTCTCCTTTCAAATCTCTTGACTCTGGAAAAATATCTCCTGTCATTTATCATCACTCAGAACTCCCCAGTCTGTAGCTTTGATTATAGTACCACGAATGACTTGACCTAATACGAGGTGCAAATGACCGAATTATTTCTACAGAAAGATACCAACATGACCTTATTTCTAGCTATGAATTCTCTACCTATTGCCCTACATTTTTAGTGAATCCCATAATTAGGATGGGTAAATGTAATTTCACTGTTTCCTAAGACTGTACTGAGATGGGAACTTAGTCTAGGGCTGATGAAGTTAATGGATTGCACTCTGGGCCCCCTGGAGTGCTCTTCATTTTACTTGTTGCCAACAACAACCTTTTAATCACAATCACATCTGCTAGAAGAGTGAATGAGTTGTAAGCTTTCATGGTTGAACCCTCTTTCACTGTACTCCACAGAGACATAGTTATCCTGCATCTTTATTCCAAGTTATTATTTAAAGTTTTGTACCACCTGGATGAGACTCTTAGTCTTCTCAGGCCACTGTCTCCTCTATGATACATTGCACTCCATACTATGGAAAGAAAAGCATATAAGGTCTCTCTTTTCTTAAGACAAAAATGTGAATATGTTGTCTAGATTTTTAGCACAATGATCATCTATTTTATCCATAATCAATTACCTTGATTAAGTTATATTTTGGGCAGTTTTTTTGGTTTTTTTTGGGGGGGAGTTTTTGTTGTTGTTGTTGTTGTTGTTGTTTGTTTTGGGTTTTTTTTAAGTGGGGAAGCTGAAAAATGACTACATGTCCTTCTAGTCCAGATCCCTTCAAGGTAGTTAGATACCTTATAGCCCTGCCTCCAACTCCAAAAGGCACATGCACAATTCCAGTGGTGAATAATTCTGAGAGATTGCTGATGTTAAATAGTAATTGGGACCTTGCACAAGCTGTGCTAAGTAGGGAAGATATTTGGTAAAGGTAATTATTATTTGAAAGAAAGCAGTCAAAATACTACTCTTTTGGCTTTTCTGGTTTTTTGTTTGTTTGTTTGTTTGTTTTGATTTTATTTATTTTTTTTTTTAATTTAGTTTGCTTTAGTTTGTTTGGGGGTTTTTTCTTGGTTTTTTTTTTGTTTGTTTGTTTGTTTGGGGTTTTTTGTGGTTTTTTTGGTTTTTTTTTTTTGTTTTTTTGTTTTTTTTCCCCACATGCAGGCATATTTTGGGCTTTCTCTTTTAAAAATGGAAAATAGTTATCTGGTTAATTTTGCTGTGCTAATCATGTACACTTTTTCTGTGAAAAGAGAGGTGTATTTTCTGGTTCTTATGGACAGCAATGATATTCCCATTATAGCTGTAAGTGCCAATGTTTTATGCTCATAGTCTTTCTGTAATAATTAATTCTACATTAAAAGATTAATAAGATAGTGGAAAATGGTGGCTAATTTTTCCAGCTGAAACTAAGGAGGGAATATAGATGGACAGAATGTAATTAAAGAGGCTGGAATTTGGCCAAGACGCTGGCATTGTTATTTTTGCTCTTGCAAAAATACCATGGGATCTTTAATGGCCCTGAGTGGCCTCAGTTGTATGTCTCTTTTGAAAGATGGATACTGGTGATCGTCTACTGCCTAGTGAATGCACTGCTAATGCCTGCCTGACTGAGAGCTGAGAATAAGAGCAGGATGAAGAGATTCATTAAACAGTGAAAGATCAAAATGAATGAATGGCAAAACTGAGGACCCCTGCTTTCCCTAGGAAGTGTCTTATTGCTGCCTTGAGGAAGTGGTAGTCTGATCCACAACTCATTGAAATCAATGAAAAGAATCTAATTGATTTCAAAGGATTTTGGCTTAAGCCCTAAGTTCCATTTTATCTTGCTCTTTGTTCTCTGACAAGGATTAAAGAAACCAGGAACTCTTGTATCTAACTATGTCTTCCCAAAATATAAAATTAAATTGTCTCTATCTGTTTAAACAGATTTTTCTATAAGAGCTGATGCTCAAGGTCAGGATAAAATGGTCTAGGCAGGTACTTGGCCTGGAGCATAACCTCACTTGGGTTGTGAAATGAATTAGTTTAGTACACAAGGCCCTACAGAATTATGTAGTCATGTATTTTTTCTGTGGTTTTTATTTTCAGTCTGAATTTACAGGATCCGTGTACCAAAGATTGGCTTTGACTTTACCTCATTTTTATGCGGGCATTCATGAAGGAGTGTATCAGCAGATAAACCTAACACATATGTCATGTTATGAGGAGCTGTGTTGACATGCTGGTTCACAGGTGTATTTTTCAAACTACTTTTATACTTTCACCTTCTATTTAGAATGAATGTGAAGTACTTTTACTCTTAGATAATCAAAGTGCTTTCTGCTACCACTAAAGCTACCTGGCAATTTCCATTATATGCACTATTTTCAGGCAATAACTACTTAAAATATACAGCTTGTCCAAGCATTCATTTATTGGTCTGAACGTTACTTGTGTTGTCTCTGGAATATTTTGAGAGTAATGGTTTGACTTCTAATATAGCTATTCTACTAAGCTAAGAATTTGCTTAATTGGTGTTTGTAGGAATGTTTTGTACAAAAGCTGGGTAACTAACTACTCTCTTGATGTGAGAGTACCAATATCTGTACATAATTTGAATTTCTCTGGTGACTTGCACAGCTACCAGAGGGGAACCTCATATATTAATCCTTAAAGACATCAGAAATGCAGAAGAAGTTCCACATTTGAATCCCACAACTGGCCCTGAACCATGTGTTCAATTGTGTTTCAACAACAATGTTGTTGAAAATATGTAGGCAGTCATGCTCAAGCTACACTTGCATATCTTGAAATAGCATAGGAAAATATACTTACCACTGGCCTACCATTTTTTTTCTCTCTAGAAAACAGTAGAGCTTTTTAAAATCAAATATTTTACCTAATCTCGCTTTCCAGCATCTTTCCAATGAGTCATTCCTTTGTTTAATGTGTTCTCTCTTTCATTAGCAGGGGAATGCAGTTAACAGTGTATGAGTTAGGAGGACTCTCTTTTTACAAGGCTTCTTTTATGTAAAAATTCTTTTGAGAATGTAATAATCTAGGGGTTTTACTTTTGCTTCTACTTATACACAGCTTTTTCCTTGTTTTGGTACTTTAGTGACTGCAGAGAAATGACCCTTGAAGTTACAGTGTCAGGCTGGTAATGAACTGACATCCAGGGGCAAAAAAACATAAACTCCTCTTTCATTCTCCCATCTTGTTGTGTTGATATGTTTTTTCTTCCTTCCTTGTAATTAGACTTAGGGACAGTTTTAGTTATTAGTAGCACCTTACTCACCTTTGCAGAGGGACAGAAATGACTAAGTGAAAACTTCCCCCTCAGTACCAGTCTGGGAGGTGGACAGAAACTGACGTTCTCACAATCCTGTTTTCTTTCTGTATTAACCTTTCTATCCTTGGGGGCCATCACTTTTTCTTTACATGTGCAATCTCTGCTTTTCTGTTACTTTTGTGATTTCTCCCAAGTAGTCATGAAATCTGAATATAAATTGCTTTGATGTAGGTATTGACATCATGAAGAAGCCTGAAAAAAAAATCGCGGATGTTATTCATGTTTCTGCCAGCGTTGCTACCCCTCCAAGTAATTTATTTTCCCAGAGAATTGTGAACTGTTGCTGCAGTCAAATGCATAGAAATGTTTTTCAAGGCAAAAGGGACCAATATATTGCTATTACTTCAAATCTAATGCTTCTGCTGTGGCCCAGATGCCACAGTTTTACCACAACATCTTGACTGGATGTGAGATATCAGTCTAGCAGTTACACTGTATAAGTAGCTCAGCTTCTCTTTGTCCTTTGTTTCCAAAACCGCAGTCATCTACTGTTTGATCCAAAGGAGAATCTCTGTTAGCTAGCTGTGGTAGTAATTCACATATTTGACAATATTGATAAAGACACTGACCAGCCTTAAACAAGTCACAAATTGTTTACTCCATTTGCAGTTTTAGCACACTAATCTTACCATGTGTGAAAAGAATCACATTCCCTCACATCTTTTACACCTGCAAGCTATGCATTATCAGCCTCCAGACCAATGCTCTTGTTTGGTATCACATAGACTTGCCAAAAGCTAGTCAGGAAGTTAGAGCGTGGTGCTGTCTCCATGCCTATTGGGCATTGCGAGCAAAGCAAGCTGTCAGTCTGATGTGTTTACAGACAGATGGGTCAGGAGCAGAAGAAATTATTTTGAATGTGACCTGACCAGTGAGGAGCTGGGGAGATTTTGCACATTTATAAATGACCATCTTCATCAGACATCCAACCAAGGATGTATTACCGAGCTAGTTGCCTGAAAGCCTTCTGTGGTAAATCAAAAAGTTGATATTATTCAGATCTTTCCTGAGCAGTGCATGGAGCTTTCACAGTTTCTAGAAAGCTCTCATACCTAAAGCTTACTATACACTATGAACTTCACATATTATTTTTCTGTTCATAGGATTGCTTAGCAATAATGAAGAATAACTAGGGCACATATTATAAATATACTTCTCAAATGAAAAAAATTATCTTTATTCTCTAATATTTCTCCTAAGGATACCATCAGGTCTCTCTATCACATTTTTCAGTGTTTTTGTCATTCTGAAGAACCATTTCTCTCTGTAAACCATTATCTAAAACCAAGTTTACAGTTATGATTTGCACACAGGATTGCTATTTAATGTCTGATATTCTTCATGACCATTTCTTCACTTTATCTCATTTTAGAATAATGATAAAAGGAACTTTGGTGCCCTGCTTCTCACTACACCCTTCTCTGAGCTTGTTTTCCTCAGTCTTTAAAAAAGTGAAACTCCATACCCCTGTTTGAAACAAGGTATCCTTAACATTTGGATCTGTCAGAAATGCTCTCAGTTATGGATACAATAGATGTGCAAATTTTTCCATGTTTCATTTACACTCTGGCTCATGCCAGGGTATAATTTGGCTCTGTGCAAAATTTAGACTAAACTCAGAGCTCTTCAGTGTAAAGTGCAGCTGTGAAGTTCTGAAAAAAGGTTTTTGAGCACCTGTTTGGACCATATTCCTCAAAAATCTCTTCTAGAACAGTAGGTTCCCTAAGATAGGATTTCAATTAGTTGTCTTTATTGGAAGTTGCAACATTATTATTTAAACCATATCTTGCCTTTTGCTACAGCGCCAGAGATATGGAGGCAGTATGATAGGAAGGAAGGAGAGACCAAATAGTCTGTATACTTTTTTATAGCCTATATAAAGTCTTTATAAACTATATTTTTACCCTTACATTTTATAGAGGGTTTTGTTTGTTTCTTTATTGAGACATATTGTTTTTGTTTTTGTTTTTTTTTTCCCTGAAGAGACTGGCTATTCAGTCACCTCATCTCTGTCCAAATTTACAAAATGTTTGGAGAGTAATCATGACAAATCCTAGAGACTTCAAGAAAAGGTTCTTTGGTGCTAGAATGTGCTTCCACTGGCCATCTATCAAAGTCTGAGTCTGGTCACCTTGTGCATCATGGGGCAATATGGACATTTATTGGTTCTTAATATTGTCAGGTAGCGGAGCTCTCAGTACAGGACAGAATTATGTCTGCTTCCCACCTTCACCCCCTTCTGAAGTGGTATTTTAAAATTACGAACCATATGAAACTTTCCAGACACTGAGATCATGTTAGCTTAAGATAAGATAGCAAAAGAAATTCTTAATCAATGCTATTGTATACAAACCAGTTGCTCATCGTCTTGTGTCTAGTCCTGCATCTTGGAAACTGGAAGGATGTAGCTTGAGTATCTTCCATGCCCTTTCAGCTTTATTTTTCTTCCTTCTTCTACAATCCTTATGAGGAAGGAAAGAAGAGGAGAAGAGGAGAAAACAGAGGGAGGAAAGACAACAATAGAAGAGTTTCTTTGCCACTTGATCTTCATCAAATTATAGAGTCCAGCTCTTGGAGAGAGCTTGAGACAAATCCTTTTTCCCAACAGCACCTTTATAAACAGGCTCACACAGTGAAATCACTACTGGTCTGTGCTCTGCTGAAAAGACCTAGTCTCATCCTGCTTCCCTGACATTTCCATGTGAATTTGTACAAGTGGTGCGTCTTTGAATCCTGTTGTCTCATGGACTGTGGCAAATCTGTAGACCCCCTTCTAAGGCAGTTCCAGGTAGTCCAATGAGAAGAACAAAGATAATTAAAAGTTTTGAAGAGATAATGGACAACAGTGAAATAAAAGGGTACTTTCTAGAGGAATGTAGAGTGTACATGCTCCAAGGTATGACTGAAGAAATAAGGAATGCTTAGCCATTTGTTTCCCAAGGAAAGGGGTGTTAGTTCTTTAGTCTGAGTAATTAAAAATATACTTTTGAGGGAACATGGAAGACAATACTGTCATAACCAGCATTACATTAAGAAATCGAAATAAGACTGGACTAGCTGATCTAATGGTTTTTTCTGTTTGTAGTGACTGTTGATGTACTTGGTCCATGCCCCTTTGTTTTTCAGATGTCTTACCAAGGGCCAAATTAGTCCACTGTCTGCTGCTAGTGCAGATGAAATTTTGTTGAGATCCTAATTTTTTAGTGCCAAGTTATGCCTAAAAATCTGAAGTATATGTCTGAAGTGGTGTGATTTCTTTTTAATATTTGAATTTTTTGCATCACAATGAAACTTATTTTCTGCAATCTTTGGGGCACAGTATTTATAAAGCTAATATGTGGGTCATATTGTGCAAGAGCACTTTGGTGTGCTTTTGTAGATCTCATTGTCTTGGCACATATCCCAGTTCCCTTCTCCTGATAGTTTTGACTCCTTATACCCTGGGGATTGTATACTGAGTTATCAATACTGATCTGATCTGTGTCTCCAGGAAAGAGATTGACCTTTAAATGACAGAAGTAAAAATATACAAAATATGCTATTTTACACCAAAAATATTTGATGGCCAGTCTATCCTGTCTGAATCTCATAGTTTTTATAGTTGAAGGATTCCCACTCTTTAACCTGTAGCATCAAATAGCATTCAGGAAAACCGAAAAAGTGTACTGGATGCTATTTAGTGACCAGAAAAGATGGCCTGGAAACATGACTTTTGGATCCTTATTTTGTTTACCCAGTTTTTAATCTGTTTGGACTTGGTTTATGTTTTTAAGTATGTAAACCCAATTCTGCTTACCTACACAGTTGTTAGAAGACTTGGTGAACGCAATTATAATAAATAATTTACCTATATCTTCCTAGCAATGGTAACTCAGCAGCAGGAGAACAGTTAAAATTAGCGTACTTAGCGTGTTTTTTTTGGTTTTACTGTATTTTTTCAGAATTTAATTGCTTATGCCCTTTTCCCAGTCCTGATCCTATCTCTGCTCCTCCTTGTGTCTGAAACAGTTTTTTCTCTCTTTCTGACTTCTTCATATACTTCCCCTTAAACCCCTCCTTTTCTATTTAGCTTATGATTGACTCCCTTTGAAAAGCATTTTGTGCTATTGTGTGTTAACTTAAGTTGTATTTTACATAAAAGGTACAAGATAAATAAAGGAAAGGGTGGGATATGATGCATTAATGTGTGGGCTGAAAGATGGAACAAAGGGTTGTTTTTTAATTCAAGCTGAAAATAGAAAACAGAAAATAGGATTCTTGCTGCACTTCTGTGCATGTCAACAAAACTGTGACTTTGCTCACAGAATAGAAAGGATGAACATTTTTTTAAGGTACTGAGTTATGATAAGTTAAAGATCTAACCATGTCATGAGCTGATAAAAATAATCCTAGGCTTCCTTTTAAACACTTGTTATGTTGGACAATGTGAGCAAAAGAAAATAATTTACATTATGAAAAAATCCTGTAAATATAGCTGCTGAATTGCAATGGGGAGCTCTAGCAGAACATTGCTTGGAGAGATTTTGTTTAAAACATTTATTGGAGGCATATATTACAGTATATCATTTACTGGCTGGAAGCCATGCAATATGTGTCTTAACAAAAAAAAATTACCTTGTAATATGAGCTCCTCCAAGGCATAATTATATAATAAAGTTCTTATTGGGAAAACTGGAAGAAGGCCAAGCCTTGTCCAAATATAGTGAATGTCAGAGCCAAATTTATTATCCTTAGCTATTAACAGGAGAAGGCAGGTTTTGTTTACCAAGCCTAATTCTCTCCTAATTACAGCCACTATAAAATAATTACTATCCATGGGATAACAACACAAGGCAGAGTGACTAACAGAAGAAACTGCAGGGGTTAGAAAACAGAGTGCAATTCTGTGTCATTTTGAACAGCTTGTGTACTGCCATGAACAAATTAACGGACTTCATTAAGGAATTATGTTTTAAGAGTGGCTTTGCAGTGAAGCAGTAAAGCAATTAATGCATCTTATTTGGTCCTAGATCTGAGTTCTAGTGTGATTTTAGACAGCAACTTAATTTCTTTTTTTTTTTTTTCTTTTTTTGATGTATCAGGTATAATAGGATGTGACCACATTACTGAATAAGATCAGTAATAAGTGTATGGAAAGGACTTTATTTTGGTCAAATGATACTCAGTCTCTACTGAACCAAAATGTTTTACTGAGTGCATTTGTACTAACCTGATCTTAATTGAATAGAAAACAAAGAGAGAGACCAAATTATTTGCATATTCAAATCTTTATTTCCATTGCATTTTGGATAAAAACTCACAGCACTAAATAAATGTCATATATAAACTATGTATTTGTATTTAAACAAGGAAAGCAGGTTCATACAAAATTTTCAATATTTTGTTGTTGGTCTCCATAAAAATCAGAATAGAATATTTCTCAGCAAAAACAGAATACTTAATTAAATTTGCAATATTTCCATTCTTACTTTGCCTACTCTCTTCCATCTTAACATACAACCCCAGAGGTGCACAACAGACTTAGGGCTAGGGTTTTTTCACAATTATAGTGTGTATATCAAAATCAGCCTGTACACAACATATTCACAGTGTAAAAGGTTAGAGTTCAAGCTGTCTTCTCTCTGTAGCAGATAGTTCACCCTATAGCAGGGCTAACTCCCTGATTTTAGTGACTTAGTGGGAACTAGCAAACTCAACACACTTGGGAGTCTGTTTTAGATACTAGTTTTAATAGGCCTCCAGATGGCCACATGAAAGCAAACGGATTATTATAGTAGCCCCCAACCGTGCTGTTATAGATAAAGGTATATTAGAGTTGCCTTTACAAACCCCTTTTTTGAGGATTTTATAACTCCATTATAAAATTCTCTTAGCACCAGAAGTCAATATAAAGTTCTCAGCCCACACAATATGTTTTAGGGTTTCTGTTTGTATAAAGTATGTATGTCAGTACAGCCTCCATTTATCCTGTATACGTAGCAGTAGTTTAGAATACTTTAAAGAGTACTTTTGGTCACAATTTAAAAAGGAAGTTAATCATGAAAGTAAAATTTAAATGTGCATACCCTCAGTTGGGGTGAATCAGCTCACTGTCTTCTGTCTTTTGAGATCTGAGATCAACCAAGTGACTCGTTTATACCCACTAAGCATCCTCTCCTCATTATTACTCTGATTGTAAGTACAAAGAAGAAAGAGTGGAATCCAAACCTAAGATACAAAACTAAAATGATAGAAATTGTTGCTTGACACCTAATTTGAATATCATGATAGTACCCAAGAGAACTGGGTCACTCAAACCCAAGTCCTTGATATACACATCAGCAAATTTTGGAACTTTCAGAAATCTGTGTTTTGGTTCAAATCCTTGCTGGTTTACGCAGTGGTATTAGAGACAGGATGCTCTTTAAGCTATGACAAAGGTGACTTTACTAGCTACATTTGTATGGTTCTCTAGTTTTGCCCTTGTTTCCCTGGGCTCTAACATCAGTGGTATTAAGTTATTAGAAAAGTTTCTTTGTACATTTCAAACAAAACCTCAAAATCTAATTTCATAGAAAAGTCCACACAAGATTTTTTTTTTCAAAACACAAAAGAAAATGCTGCAGTCAGTCATTTAGCTTCTTCTTTATCTGACCATAAAACCAAAATGGGGTTTGCATTTTTTCCTCTAAGTTTAATCAAACACTCTCCCAGTATTTGACAAATTCTGTGCAATTTCCTGAACAGCAAAACAAGGAATGTGGACAGTAAACCTAACTAAGTGTTAAATTTACTTCCAGGCATAAAATTCCCGATTCCTTTCCCTGGTTTTAGCACTGGTTTTCTGATATTAAAACACAAAGGTGACTTACTGCAACATGAATATTATCTCTTTTCCATATATCACATCCTCTCAGGTTCTACTTTAAAGTCCTCATTGCAAAGACCAGTCCTGTATGTTGGTATTGGAGAAAAGGAAGTGCCATTTTAAGATATTGTACCGATAATTCTGCATATTTATGAAGCCAAATTATGAATTGATATGATCTATCATAATGGCTCTGCCGTGTCAATGTCTGCATATTAACTGCTTCATTACAGGATGATACTGTGTCAATCACAGTTTTTCAGGAGTCCAGAATCACTGCTAAATTTTAGTCATTTATCTTCAATTACATTAAAAATGAAAGGCTAACATGTTTGCAGCATATTAAGTTATGCTTCTAATTAACACTGAAAGAAACCAGAACAATGAGCATGGAAACGTTTAACATTTTGCATGTTCCTAGTGAATAAATATCTTTGTTTGTTTCAAAAATATTATTGAACTTTAAAAATATTTCAGGAATATTTTAACTGTGCTGCATGATTTGCACATCTTTCTATCACATAAAATTAAAAGCTCTACAGAGAACTACAGCTTAAATATTATAATAAAATACAACACTTACAAATGAAATTATACCTAATTTTCCTTTGGATATGTGTCCCATATCTTCCTAATGGTTTTCTGAAGACCTCTGAGTTGATAAGTAGTGCATTTGAATGGGATACATGTCTTCAAATATTGCAGAAAATTCAAGTGTGAGATGTCACGTACTGTAGCAAATTTGCTACAATACCTAGGCACAAAAGGGTGAGTTAAGGATGGACTGTCAGCATGGAGGTCGTTGACCTGGAATGAAAGTAATGTACAGATCTAGAGCACTAATGAGGGAAACAATGACTTCCACAATAATGATGCGCAATGCTGTATAACATCCCATGTGTTCTTGTATAGCCTGTAAATGTCACAGGCCTCAACTAGAAATCAGAATTTCCTTGCTTTTGATGGCTTCAGATGTGTGGTGTGTTTTGTAGCTGTAGCTATTGGTCTGCTTTATCCATAAACCCTTCTAGGAAGCTGTTGTCGAGTAGATGCAGCATCATGAACATTGGACAGTGAAATACTTGTTGGTTTTGCATGAATTTCAGAAGCAAAAAAAAAAAATAAATTCAGGACTCTAATTCTAGGAGTTACAATAAGTTTATTTTTATTTGTGCTCTGGAAAGGTTTTATATGCGATTTAGCAAGGAAGGTGTATTATCTGAGTCAGAACTCTATGTGCATGGTTTTGTTCTCAGAGTTACATCAGTTTCAGGATAATCTTTTAATAACAATGCACTTCCACCCAAAACCCACTGTTGTAAAATGTGATTATCTTTTGCGCAGAGTTATGAATACATTAGTTTCTAGGCTACTTGAGTGATTCTTGATTATGAACAGAAAAGAGCAATTATTTGAAATATTGCAGACACAAATATATTACTTTTTTCTGATTTCTGTACTTGTTTTGCCATACGTTGGAGCAGGGCTTGGAAGCTTTGTACTGCATAAAACTCGCATTCATTGTGACCTGTGTCTACCGTTGTTGTGCTATAAGAGACATTTCACTTCCAGCTGTTGTTTTTGAACTAGGTTAAACAGACCTTTAACCAAAAAACCTTGGCTGGTACCAACATGGCCAAGTACAGTCTTAGATATCCGGCACAATCACTGGAGATTCAAGCTGTCTTCAGTAGATGTCTTCCTGGTCTTATTACTACGATTTGTTTAAAAATATTTAAATCAGAATCATGCAGAAAAGCTACAAAAGTCTGTAGCTGAAAGCCTCAACTTTACTATCTTTTGAGGGCTACAACCTAGGAGATGCAGACACCATTGTGTCAGAGTACAGTTGACAGTCTGTTAAGGGATACTAAAAAACAGGGCTGGAAATAGAAATAGAAACTAACTTTCAGCTTTATCAAGTGTGATGCTTCAAGGTCAGAATGAAATTCAGTGATGGGGCAGCACAAAGATGCTTGCACGGCAGGTGCCCTGGTCAATCTATAAACTCAGAGGCCATCAGTCTCTGCTTGTGCCAGCCTGCATTTTAATCAGAAGGAAAAATATGTGGCACAGTTAAGCATGCTTAGTGGTTTCCAATCAAACAAGTCCCAAAACCAGAATAGAAAAAAATGCATCAAAGGAGTTTTTAGGCACATTGGGCATATATAAAATCTTGACTATGCAAGTATTACTAATGGAAATTTAGTCTAATAATTACCAATATCTTGAATTAGGCATTCCCTCTCAATTCTTGTACAGAGCTGGAAATCGATCCTAGTAAGAACACACATTTCTATGTCCTTTTTCATTTTGTCCTATGCTGGTTCACAGGCTACTGCAACGACTGAAAAAGCGGTATCAGTGATAACACATGTACGCTGTATTTGTGGACTTCCACTACTTTTAATTTGTTCAGTGCCATGTGGTACTTTGCCTTGGAAAATTGGATGAGATTTGAGCAGGAATTTTGTTAAATGTGGTGTGGTTAGGGAGATTTGAAGGGGATAGCAATGGGTCCTATCTAATTGACAAACACAAATCACTGGGAAGAGTAGCTGTTGGAGGAGTCAGAGAATCGGAGAGAGGTCCAAATATAAACAAAACTTTAGTGATGTTTTGCTGTTTTTGGTAAACAAAATAAATACCTTCTCATTTTATGAGAAATGAGGGAAAGGGTAACTCAGCTGAATAGTTTTCTAGTTATGACCAAATCCGAATCCCGAGAAGTACCTGTGTATCAAGTGAGAATGGTTATTTCCATTCTGCTCTGCGGAGTGATAGATTAAATTGGTTAGTGCCTAGCTAATTCTCTTCCCCCTAAAGCACTTTGTCATGTATGCTCTTTATAGAAGGTGAAGAGTTTCTCCAGATGTTTTACTCGTCTTCCTTCACATCATCTTCTGTCCCACTCCTTACCTTTCTTCTGACTTTAAGATACGGGAGTTTTGTGACATTCAGTATTCCTTATGTGTACTCACAAATATATACAAATGTGCTGAATAGTGCCGGAGTGGTGAAATGTCCCCTAGCATGATGGTACTTCACAGATGTGATATTTTAGTTTTCCATGTCATCGACATAGGTCAGTCTAAGTGTTGTGACATGCCTTCGATGCATCAGCTCACTGGGTATGTACTTCATCAGAACGGCTTATGTATGCACAGCAATCCTACCTGGGGTTTTCAGATGTGCCAAAGCCTAGTCAGATGTAAAGCAGCTGTTCTTTTACCAGGACTGAAGGACGTACAGACAGAAATATGTTCAAAGCCTCAGATTGTGCCTAGACAAAATTTTGAAATAGAAAAAAGAGAGCATATCCAGATCTTCATCTGTCCTGATCTCCATATATCTGTTTCTCAGCACAATGTTTAAAGCACAGTGACTTCTGAAGCCAGAACTACGCTTGCTGGACAGACACTTTCCTCTCAGTTGTGTAGCATGGCCTTCTACTCTTACATTTTCTTACTGTGAAATATATGTAAAATATACCAGACATGGCTCTGCCTGCTGCATACCAACAATATTATCTGCTAAATTTCACAGGAAGAGTTTGGAAGCTTTCTGGCTTCTGTGTGATCATAACGGTCCATTGTTCAGTGATGCATTCAGTAGTTTTCTTGCAGATATGGGAAAACAGATGTTGTACAGTATTATGATAGGACAGAAGTGAAGAAACTTGGGATTTATTAATATATTCTTGCCTTTAGAGAGAGGTATTAAAGGCAGTAATACTCTAATTTCCTGCCAGTCCAAACTCTCACAAAGTGGCAGTTCCTCATTAAACTGCTGCCTTCCCTTACACTTCAGGTAGATAATTTGCTGTAATGACACAGAAATAAAAGAGCCGTTCCACACCTATAATAACAGATAATACTGTAGCAGTGTGCAAGGGAAGTGTTTTCAAGTACTGCATGGGTCCTGTTTTCTCTTTCTCTCTGTTCTCTGATGTATAGCCACAGCTTATTAACAGTCCATTAACAAACATACATCACTTTCAATGTGAACATGATTTTGGATGTAACTTTTTTGAAACTGTGTTCCTCAGAGTTGTGAGTTGCTGTTTGAAACAGATGTATGAGTTAAGAGCCCCCAACAGTACCTTGAAGGTAATGCTAAATGCATATACTGGAGAAGCAGCAAAAAGCCCTATGAAAGCTTAGTCATCCTGAGAGGTCTTGAACCAGTGTCCTTCTGAATTTCACACACAATATGCAACTTCAGGCCAACCCACCAGTGATAATAAATGAGAAATTCTGAGGGCTACTGAGCACTGTGCAGGTTTTCCTGGTGGATCAGGACACAGTTTGTTAGCACAGGTGTTCCTGTAATTGTGATTCATTGGTGTAAATGCTCCCTGCTCAATGGCCCTCCGTCTTCTCCTGGGGTCGTATTGATCTGATGGGTACTGACCTGCACTACTGGATAACAAGTAAGCCTACACAGATGGGGGCTCTATTCATATTCTAAAGGTTAAACCACAGCCCTATAAAATATTAAAAGGGATCTTTTTTTCAAGTGTGCAAGAATTTCATAGCACAAACTGCAAAGACTTTCTGGAGATTACCAACACTAAATTCCACGTATGCTTTTTGAAAATCTCTCCCTAAACCACTTAAAGCCAATAGTGTGTGTAGATACAACTCATCTCTGTTTCATAGAAACCTGTACTATGGTCTTTTTGTAGATTTGCAGGGGGTTTTGTTGCATTAGTATTCTGATGAAAAATTTCCTTTCTACAAGACTGTTTTTGGTCTTTAATTTATTTTTTTTCCTCCTGTTGGAGCAAATAGGTTTTCTTCAGGAAAATCCAAATGATAATACTTCATTTGCTTACGGGAATGATTTTTTTCTTTTAAATTTTCTGTCTGGAGGCTAAAAAGTTTCATGTTACCTGAAGAAGAATTTTTTGCAAGGAATTTTCCAGTTCCTTTCCTCAGAACAATTCTTGGTTTTGACTTTCAGTGAACTTGAATGAAATTGTTTTCAGAATTTGACTATTCACAGGAATACACATACATGCTCAGGTGCTCTCACATGCTAATCTACACATACTCAAATACATATGTATATACGTGTGTACATACATGTGTGTGTGTGTGTGTATATATATATATATGTATATATTTTTAGGCACTAAAAAAAAGGATTTCTTCCCAAACCAAGTCTAATTCATTCACTCTGTTTGGATGAAAAAGGAGCTGGACCAGGGTACCCCATTCTCGAGGCATCTCCACTTTCCTCTGTTGCCCTTATGCTCCACATCTGCTCTAGGAACTTGACGAAGAGCCAGCAAAAGTCAGTACTTGGAGATGAAAATTGATCACATTCCTTGTAACCTGCAATTAATGTGGCCTGTTGTAGCCTCCTCTGCAAAGTTCACGTTAAGGCCTCTTTGCTTGTGTATGTTGCATATTAACTGAGTTCTGTGTCTGGAATGAGGATGTTTGGAGTACTGTCCCACGCCACCCTCCCTTTATGATAATTTACCAAAATCTGCATCATGCTTTCCTAAAGCTTTCGTTTCTAGAGCTACAGTGATTTGTGGGTTTTTTCAAGCTTCATCTGAGAGAAATACACAGTAATTCTTATGCCTGCAAGCATGGATTATACGTTGGAAATCTGGGGGTTTTTTAATTTTTTTTTGCACGCTCATAGGCAAATTGTGCAGGCAGTATGTTATATATAGTATGATGTGTTCATACTAGTCTTGCTTCAGACGTGCTACACACCTTTACCTGGTCAAAATATCTTAAGGGAATATGATTGTAGATGATACTGTTTAAGACAACAAATGTATCTCTATGTACTGAAAGTACTGACTCATATCTTTATATAAAACATTCATAACTTCCTGTGCTTTTAAATCACTACATTAGTCCATATGATCCACTGATAAAGAAAAGCAGTTTATTGTGAAATAGTTATAAATAGAGAAATGCCCTGTGAGGATACAATAATTGTGTCCATTTTCCTGTCTCCAATGCTATGAAATAATAAAATGCTAATAGATGCAAATTATGTATGCTCTTTGATGCATGCTAAAAAGGGACCATATAAAAAACCAGAAGTATCTTTAGTACCAGTGGTCAATGCCTTGCCATTTTCTGTTTATATCTAGCTTCAACCATAAAGTTCAGTTTTATTTTAAGGGATTATGCATCTACCTGTCTATGAACCAACAGGCTAAGCAAATATGCGTTCCTGAAGGGTTAAAAAAAAATAAATACTTGAATTGAAAATAAATTCCATAAGGAAATCTTGGAAAGAAAAAAACAAACATTGCCCCCAATAGGACAGTCACTGTGACTTGAAGAAAAGAAAATTGAAATACATGAAAAATCAATGAGGTAATAATTAAATTGTGGAGTCTGCAGTACAGTGACCAAAGCTCGGCATGCATTTGTTAATGTATACTGGGAACTGGGGTAATCAGCAGCTGAAGGAGAGCAAAGAATGTCTGTCATCCTGAAGCTAATTTGTGTATCAGACTCCTTAAAAACACATACCTCCTACAGTATACAGGGATATTTATAGGAGGTTAAAGATACAAATTAAAGTCCAGGAGACTATACATTCCTGATTACCCAGCATTCTTAAATCAGCCCCTGCTCCATTCTCACACCTGGGCCTCAGCTGCAGTGTAGCTGTCATTTACGCTATCCATGGCACAGGATTGATGACAGTCATTCGCTGATGAAGCTGTATACATCATTTCTGTCCAAGCTGCACTGGCCAGATGGACCCTGACCATCCATCGCCTGTCAGGGACGCATCTGTTCACACTCCTGCTAGAGGTACTAACAAGTCATTGGCTTTCCAAAAGGACAGTATCAGCTGAATAGAGCACAACATACAAAAAGCTGTTGTTATTGTTCTTATATTCTTAATAGGGTTTCTACAGCAGCCTTTTAAAATGTAAAAAGGAGGATTTCCACTAACTTGTAAGTTTAAAAAGTTGCAAAAATCCTTCATACTGTTGTGAATGCTTGTTGAATTCAAAATACAGAGGGCCTGGCAAATATTTCTGGTAGGTGTTTGTTTCTTCAGAGAGACAGACTGCTGGGCTAAGAATTTGTAAGACATGAGTACAGAGTGATCTATTGTTTCTTTCAAGAAATAGAAATATATGCAGATTTTCTTGTATACCTAGCATTGTCCATGAACATTTTTCATGTCGAATTTCTTTGATACAGACTAAGCTCTCTATCTCACTGAAAAGAAGGTGCAGTGAAGGAAATTTTACCACAGTTCATTCTGTGGTGTAACACTGGCCATCAGAAAGATAAAAACAAGCTCCTGAAATGATTGTTCTCAGCAATGGACTTTATTCACCAACACAGAAGTGACTTTTGTAGGGCAGAGGCTGTAAAGAGACTTTCACAGTTTGAATAGTTCCCATCCCTCCAATGTCTTAGGGTTAGTACGTCCATGACTATATAGAATCACATATTATGGATGTTTTCATGACTGGGAAATGAAAACTATTTTACAGATGAGAATTTACTTGGGAGTGTTTTTAGGAATGCTATTTGAGTAAGAATAAGAAGGCCGTATGGTATCAGCTCTCCAAAATAACATTGAGGAAAGTCAAAAAGGAGAAGAAGAAAAAAGTTCTGGTGTCCTGAAGAGTGAACAAGAATAGGAACAGCTCCACCACCAAAGGCATGTTCTTCTGCCTCCCTGACATGCCCACCTGGCTTGGTGTGGACCTCCTCTTTGCTTGGTGACTGAGGAAAACCTTTCAATACCCATTAGATATCCAATTTATTTTTTCTTCTATTTTTTGTGTCCTAAAATTCTTTAGCTTGTTTTTTAGTGTACCCAAGAATCTTTTGAAGGAAGAACTCAATGTCACATGCATTTTTTGCATAAACAGTAGGTTAAGAAAAAGATCTTAGTGCAGAAGAATGGGGAGAATTGTGAAATGTGGGTTTCTCTAGTTTTGGCTGTATTTTGGATTAATGATACTTCATCACTTTCACAAGGATACATATTCTGAAGCCCTCCTTTGGAGTGATAGAGTGTTTGATGACTCCTTAGGAGCTCACACATGCTGTTCATGAATTTGGCCACTTATTCACAAAGAAAGAAACCGAGGAACAAAGAACAACTGAGCATATTGATACCCTTTCCATTTATTTAAGAGTTTCTATTTAAATTTGCATATTTGTTTCTCCACAGCCCAACTCCACTCTTCTATAAACAGGGATTGAAGACCAAACCTTTTCCCTATGAATTGAAAGTTAAAAGTACATGTTACTGTCTCTAGTTAGTACACTGTCTCTAGTTAGTACTCTCTGCTCTTCTTTTAGAAAACAAGAATACACCACTTTTTATCTCTTGAATTTTTACACTTTGTATTGATTTTAGTGTTAGTTATCAGCAAATTGTATTTTTACTTTATCTTGCTTTGTTTAATTTTCTTATAACTGGAGATCAGGCTTGATTGGATATAAGTTACTTTTTGTGTTAAATATGCTCCTCCATAAGCAAAATTAAAAAAGCAAGAGGATTTTTTAAGAGCATGCCTTAGAGCTTTGTTAATAAAAATAATTACATGTTAGTGTTATTTCTATTATGTAATAAAAATACTAATAAATTGTATTGTGTTTTAAAAAATATAGTTTTACAGCGATCTGGTTTTGTTCTGTGTTGGGAAACTAATTATATATGTGGCAAAGGAAAGAGTACCTGGTGAATTGTCCTTGATAGGTACTTGTAAGAGGGAATCTGAGTTCACGGTAGTGATAAATTAACCAGTCTCTGTTTTGGAAATAGTGCTGGATGGGCTATAATTCTAGCATGGTCAGTGTATCAGGCACAGGTCCTGAATGCATGGACTACACAGTTTAAAGAAGGGTTAAACAGAGCTAGGACTGTAGATCATAGTGTAAGTTAGACAAAGGCCATCAAAACCAAACAAGGCATAAACCTCCAGCAGTTCCAGAGCATAAAAGGACAATAGTTGGATGCTGGGCTTGCTCTGTGGTGGCAGGAGCCTCCAATCCACTGCAGTTCTGTGGTTTGTTTTCTGCAATACCCTCAACCACTGCAAGATCACATTACAGAGACAATAGTGGTATGAAATTCACAATGCTTGCAAAGCAAGTATTGATATTTAATCGGTCTGCTTTTCTAACAGCTGATACTGTGACATTTTATACAAAATATTTGAGGCCTAGAGATTGGGGGTTTTTTGGTTAGTTGTTTTCTTTTTTTTTTTTCGGTCACATTTCTTGTAGATGTGATTAAGGAATTTTTAGGTTTTTAATAACAGACTCAATATATTACTTGTTTGGTGATCACTAACATAAACTGAGCATTACTGAAACTCTGTAAAATTTCTCTCCCCGAGGAACCTTATGACCTTGTACATTTAGAGCCAAAACACGAGTTCTGCTTACATTCTTTTGGGTGCTAAGAAGTTGCAAAAGGATCCAAGGCCATTTGAGTGACCTCATGTAGATGTGGGACAAGTGAATTGACTATTGATGAGGGCTTGAGCGGGGTGGTAGTGGTAGAAATTTAAATGAAATATTTTGTTTCAATAGAGTTTTTGTTTGGAATGGTCCATTTTTTTCACTCTTTGTCAGATTACTATTTCATGCATTTAGAATAATATTTAAATACTGCAAAGCAATTAAACATTTTCATATATATATTTTGTCTTTCCATTGCATTTTATAAGAAAAACAAATTGTTCAGACTTGAATTTTCTTCTAAGATAGACATATGCTTTTGTAAGGTGCAAAATAAGTGAGTAGAATAACTGAACAGTAGTTTGCTTCACAGTAAAAAAACCTGCACTAATGCTACAGTACTGTGCTATTCTTGTTGAAGTTTACACTCAGTGATATTTATTGCTGAATTCTAGAAAGCTTTAGTTATTGAGGAGGATAATCTGTGTCTAGCAGAGATTAGTTCAATTAAAAAGAAACTAACAGTAAAAAAGGAAAGTTATAAACATACTTGATTAAATTATGTTTTATATATTTTATAGTAGAATATAGATTTATTTTAAATAATAGAATTTATGTAAATAAAATATTAACATGTAATTTATAGTATATGAATAAAATACTTCAAATAGGTACTTAGAAGAACTGCTTACAAGCACATCTGCAACAAATAATAGTAGAAAATACCTTGATAGAGAGGGCTCTTTGATAAATTTAATTGCAGGACAAGTATTTTAATGTGCAGGCTGAAATGAGTGACACATGGGAGTTAATGGAAGTGTGCTCACGCAGGAGAAAACCAGTGGGTGTAATGGCATTGATTGGTAAGACTAAAAGAAAAGGGAAAGAAACACGCTTCAGTTTTTTCATGACAATAAAATAGTTCCTAATAATGTCTTGTATTGACATTGCTATCATATCATATATGTTTAAGTACTGATAGCTTAAACCACACTTTGTGAAATGGACTGCAGGAGAAGGAATTAAGAAGAAGGATTTTCCCACTTATTTCAATTTATCTAATACAATGAGAAAAGAATAAATTTTACAGGCTAAATTCACACTTATGTCCAATAGCCAAGAAATAAAAGCAAAGTCTTGGCCATATTTCAAATTCCTGCTTGATTATATGTCCATCAAAGAGAGGCTCCTACACCATGTGTAACAGCCTATGTGCTGTATTTTAACATCAGAAAGAGAGAATACCATGTGGAGCATGTACCCACCGAGCCACATAGAAGATCCACAGGATACAGAAGGGCACATGTGTGAAAGCAAAAAAGATCAAAACAGGATCTCAAATACCATATATCTTCATTTTGAAGCCCCTATCAATTAGTTACCGTTCATTTTTAGCAGCCACAGCCTTACCATGCAAGTCACAAAGCTTCAGCTTCTGAATTCCCCCATAGACAATGGCTGTTTGAGTAGATTTACCTTGGGTAATGACAATTTTGCAATATTTTTGGGAATGCTTACATTTCATTCCAGGATTAGACACTAAACTCAAGGTTATGATTTTCTCACAGCGGAAGCTGGGTTAGGTTTGGTCATTATTTTCGTGAGACCTTGTCAAGAATAACCTAGATTGCTGGTTGGTGGCAGTCTTCGTGGGTGGCATTCTACCTTTAAAAGCAGTACTAAAAAAACCAACATCACATCACATCAGCAGCTCTGTTGGCTTCCGAATATAACATAATGTTGAGATTTAGAGAAGCTGAGATCCTGCTGAAGTAGGATGTTAAACTGTGTCAAATAATGAGTTTATGTTGCATATTTTTGGGGCAACTGCATAAGCCTGGACTTCCTTAAATGTAAACTCTAATCCGTAGTTCATGCAGCAGGGTCAGTCAGCATTTGACATTTCATTCAAAGGTCAGTACTAAGAGCTATCAAAGTGCAGTGTGAGGCATCAGCTGTATACTGGTCTCCATTCCTCGGGACCACCAGTCTTTTAACCTAGAAACCTACAAGGCTGAATGATCAGTTGAAAACAAAAGGTGAAATTAGACAGTGTGATTTTCAATTTTTTTTTCAGTGATCTGTTTGCTTTTAAGTGCTTTATAAGAAAACCGAGCTTGTGTTCCTTGTTTTCTTGTTTTGTTTTCTGCTCATAATTCATTAGCACTGAGAGGTGGGTGAAACATCACAGCAGTGCAAGCAAGTCATTAAAGTTCAGGACCTGATCTTAAGGAACCAGTTTCATCAGCCACTAAAATTCACATTCCAAAGAACCCTTCCAATATCTGATAAGGTATCCAAGGCTGGAGATGTGTGCCCTAGGTCTGAATGGCAGAAGATGCAACTTGACTCGGTTTCAAGAAGATGGCATCTTCTGACAATATAGTAATATTTTGAGCCAGTGTGTAATGCTGAATTATGATACTGTTCCTGTACATGCCAAAAAAGTAAGGTTTGAACTTACTATCAGACCAGATTTGAATGATGTCAGGATACTTGCTTGGATGAAAGCAGGCATTGCGTCAAACCAGATTTAGGTCCTTGCTGAGTTGGGTTCATTTCAAATCACGATAAGGAATTCAGTCCCACGAGATTTCTTTACGCTATGTGAGCCTAAAGTGACCGAATGCAATTCTGCGTGAGGACTCTGGTAGTCTGCCTCTTGCATGTCATGGGTCCACCACTTTTGCCATGAACAGCAACCTAACCTGTACAGAGATGTATTAGTTGCTGCATACGCAGTTACTTGCTAAATCCAGTAGTGTCAAATTGGAAGTTAAAGATTACAAAGTGTATTAAATTTTTCCAATTAAATTTTAAACTAAGAAAGTGTCTCTGAAATTTCAAATGGATTCCTCACTTCCCAGCTTACTCTGATTGGAGTATTGTAAAAGGGGAGAATGAATCAAATATGTATCGACATTAATTCTGATTTCATATGTAATTATTTCTGATTAACTTTAGTTTCCAAAAGGTTACTTTATACGTTTTATATACACAGAGGTACACGTGAATATATTGGCCTGAATAGAAGTAGAACAGGTTAGTCATTAACTTTTTTTTAATGCCACAAATATGAATTGTGTGCAGCATATGAGATACCTAATTTTTGGGAAAAAAAAAAATTACATTGGAGCATATACTGCATATACTATTTCCAGTACATGCCAAATTGTTCTGTTACCTTATCTGAAGCAATACTTATATTTTACTCCTATTGTAGCTTACATCTTGCCTCTTTTAAAGCATTTTTTCAAAGATATCAAAATGCCATGATTGGTACTCATAGTTCAGAATAGTAACATAGATAAGTTCTATTTAAGAATGTGTATCACTTCTAATCTTGACCTGGGTGAAGAAAGACTGGATGGATGGTTACATGTCCCTGGGGAGCACAAAGATTTATCAACAAGCAGAGGAGATGAAGGGGCTTAGTTTGCTGACTTGAGTGCACTCTAGTTTGAGGCTTGCATGTTTTGTGTTCCAAGACTCACTATCCTTGGTTTGTTATAATTATTAAGATACTGCTACCTATAGGTCCAGGGGCATTATTTTAATACAGTGGATGCAGAGCCACCTATTTGACCTTGACTGCTCTCCTTCAAACTACAAATATAAACTGTCGAGACTGACACATACAAGATTTTTTCTTTCTTTCCTGTCTGAAAAAAAAATTTATATAAATCCTTCTCTCATGAAAGTAATCAAGTAATTAAAATGAAGACAACTAGGAGAAGGCCTGTCTGGTGAGCAGATGCTTCATGAAAAATAACTAACTTCTCAAACTTAGGAATTTAATTAAAACCATTAAAGAAGAATTCTTAGTGAAAATCTAGCTCTTAAAGGTTTTTTGTTCTTTTACTCTCAGTTTCCCTCATTATGACATTGACCAGGCTGCAGGTAACAATAGTGATTTAGATTTTTGCATTATTTTTTTTCACATGACTGATCTCTACAGTAATATTTCCAGGCATAAAATACCTTTCAGTTATCCCGAAAATACTTTTTAAACTGACTACTCTTGACCTGTGAGGGAAGGAGATATTATTGTGCCTATTACAAATGTGAGTAAATTCTAAGTGTTAGTGAGTCTAATGGTTTAAGGTTTGTGTGGAAAGGATATGGATATTCACATAGTCCCAGTACAAACCAGCTGCTGATTCGCTTTGTGGTCAATGGGGTATCATG